>NW_027042941.1:0-1200000 GCF_036884685.1 Scheffersomyces xylosifermentans
GTAGAAGACCCGTACCGCAGCATTGTCGTAGAAGACCCGTACCGCAGCATTGTCGTAGAAGACCCGTACCGCAGCATTGTCGTAGAAGACCCGTACCGCAGCATTGTCGTAGAAGACCCGTACCGCAGCATTGTCGTAGAAGACCCGTACCGCAGCATTGTCGTAGAAGACCCGTACCGCAGCATTGTCGTAGAAGACCCGTACCGCAGCATTGTCGTAGAAGACCCGTACCGCAGCATTGTCGTAGAAGACCCGTACCGCAGCATTGTCGTAGAAGACCCGTACCGCAGCATTGTCGTAGAAGACCCGTACCGCAGCATTGTCGTAGAAGACCCGTACCGCAGCATTGTCGTAGAAGACCCGTACCGCAGCATTGTCGTAGAAGACCCGTACCGCAGCATTGTCGTAGAAGACCCGTACCGCAGCATTGTCGTAGAAGACCCGTACCGCAGCATTGTCGTAGAAGACCCGTACCGCAGCATTGTCGTAGAAGACCCGTACCGCAGCATTGTCGTAGAAGACCCGTACCGCAGCATTGTCGTAGAAGACCCGTACCGCAGCATTGTCGTAGAAGACCCGTACCGCAGCATTGTCGTAGAAGACCCGTACCGCAGCATTTGTCGTAGAAGACCCGTACCGCAGCATTGTCGTAGAAGACCCGTACCGCAGCATTGTCGTAGAAGACATGAAAGACAATATACTTTATTGGGAATAGTATGAAGTCTGTTACGCATACACAGGGTCCTGAAGCCTGCGTGATGAGAGGCAAAAATTTATACGCGATCTCCCAAACGCAACGAATGCCGCTCGGTGATGCATACAAGATTACCGATTGTTTCCTACGTTTATCGTGACAAAGCTAATAGATTTGAATTCAATGAACTTTTATTGAAATTCGTGCAATAATGTATTAAAGCTTAAAATAATAAGCGAGAAAGTTAAAATATTCGGAATATTTATGAATCTATAATGGCCAATTCAATTAGCATGATTGCTAATTTAAAAATGAAAACTGAATCTATTGAAGATATGGCAGGAGAAGTAAAGTAAGTGACTCCACAAGAGCTTTCGTTCATCTTCCAATTGAATCTTCCTAGTATTTCTGGTTATCAATTTCTTTAAAAGAATCTGAAGAGTCCAGCTTTGGTGACTGTCAAAGTCACTGTAGTGGATGGGACAGTTGTGTGGTCTGTTGTAGTTGTGGTTGTAGTCAAAGTGAGTGATGTCACGGTATACACAGTAGATGTGGTTGGTGGTACTGGAGGGGTATAAGTAACAGTGACAGTTGGAGAGATAGTCACAGTTGTTGCAAGACATTCGCTTGGTTTAACACTCGATGGTACTTCAACAATAACAGTGTCAGTTCCACCTGGGGTATCAGTCTCAGTGACAGTGGTGGTGTAAATACCAGTCCAAGTGGAAGTGATGGTGGTTTCTGGGTTTGGACCGTAACTGGTTGGGACCTCAACAATAACAGTGTCAGTTCCACCGTGTGTAGCAGTCTGGGTGATGGTCTTGGTAGTAGTACCAGTCCATGTAGAGGTTATGGTGGTTTGGGAGTTAGTTCCGTAACTGGTTGGGACCTCAACAATAACAGTGTCAGTTCCACCTGGAGTGTCAGTCTCAGTGACAGTGGTGGTGTAAATACCAGTCCAAGTGGAAGTGATGGTGGTTTCTGGGTTTGGACCGTAACTGGTTGGGACCTCAACAATAACAGTGTCAGTTCCACCGTGTGTAGCAGTCTGGGTGATGGTCTTGGTAGTAGTACCAGTCCATGTAGAGGTTATGGTGGTTTGGGAGTTAGTTCCGTAACTGGTTGGTACCTCAACAATAACAGTGTCAGTTCCACCGTGTGTAGCAGTCTGGGTGATGGTCTTGGTAGTAGTACCAGTCCATGTAGAGGTTATGGTGGTTTGGGAGTTAGTTCCGTAACTGGTTGGTACCTCAACAATAACAGTGTCAGTTCCACCGTGTGTAGCAGTCTGGGTGATGGTCTTGGTAGTAGTACCAGTCCATGTAGAGGTTATGGTGGTTTGGGAGTTAGTTCCGTAACTGGTTGGGACCTCAACAATAACAGTGTCAGTTCCACCTGGAGTGTCAGTCTCAGTGACAGTGGTGGTATAAATACCAGTCCAAGTGGAAGTGATGGTGGTTTCTGGGTTTGGACCGTAACTGGTTGGGACCTCAACAATAACAGTGTCAGTTCCACCGTGTGTAGCAGTCTGGGTGATGGTCTTGGTAGTAGTACCAGTCCATGTAGAGGTTATGGTGGTTTGGGAGTTAGTTCCGTAACTGGTTGGGACCTCAACAATAACAGTGTCAGTACCACCTGCAGTGTCAGTGTGAGTAACAGTGGTGGTGTAAGTACCGGTCCAGGTAGAAGTGACAGTGGTTTGGTCATTTGTAGCACTTGAAGTGTTATCAGGAGCAGTTGGGAATGGCTTACATGGCTTACAAGCAGCTGGAATAGGATTTGGCACTGGTCCAGTGTATGTAAGAGCACCTAATGGAACGCTAAGCAAACCAAGAGAACCATCAGTAGTAATCTTGAATAACTTTGGGTTGTAGCCGGTACCAATATTGAAGTATTGTGACAATAATCCTTTTCCTCTGAGAACTAAGATACCGGTTTTTGAGTTATAATCCCAGGCATTGTTGAGAAGGAAGTTTACGATTGGAATGTCCAAACCAATCTTGTTACCATTACCAAAACCAGCGACGGTAATGGTTTGTGGCTTTCCAAGAGCATTAGCTCTGATGGAAGATTGAGAGTCAGCCAAGTAGAATGTTTGCTTGGAGTCGACACCTAACAAGAGGTTAGACAAGAAAATTGTCGAATCATGGTCAGCAGTAATACAACCGGAACCTATGATTGAGTTAGTTTGCTTATATAACTCGTTGTGCAAGCAAATTTGACCGTTGTTGTAGATGGATTTGAGTGGAGCACCAAGACTAACAACACCAGTTCCTCTGAATTGATCGTAGATGACAATCAAACCATTGTTGGTCCAGGAAGGAGCAGTAATAGAAATAAATGGAATACCGACCTTGGAGTTAGTACCAAGATAGATTTCACCATTGTTGGTAAACGAAATACCAATCAAGTTGTAAGTAGGAGGCTTCAAAGTTTTGAATGAGTTGAAAGCAATTATACCATTGTTAGTAATGGAACCAAGACCGGAAGCGAGAGTGACAGATAAACCAAAAAAGCCATCTTTACCAGAAATGTAGAAACCGGCGTTTTCATCAACCTTGAGGTTTCCTTTCAAGGCAGTAACGGCATTGTTCCAAACAGACCAAAATGCACCAGGGTGAATTTCAATTGTTCCCCAGTTAAGATTGACACTGTCTCTCTCAACAAGTGGATGCCAAATGTCAAGGTTCAGGTAAGTGGCAAGCACAGAGGTACTTGTAAGGAGAACGCTTGCTAATAAGTTTGCAAGCTTCATATCGAATAATTTTAACTGAAGTTTCCTAATTATATTTCCGGACACAACACAGAAACGAGCCAGAATAGTCCTTTTTATACTATAGTTCCCAAAGCCATTACCAAAAAAATAGCTTTGTACTTGATCGTCTAAAACTCTTTGTTTCCAGTGGCTTCTACTGTACGAGAAATTTCACAGCCTCAGAGAATTCGATTTGCAGTCTAAAGCTTGGCATTTGGTGCCTTCGCTTCCTTCATTGCTTGAAAAAACAGTTGCGTATGTTTACAAGGCACCCATTCCGTTCAATTTCACGACAAGAATGTGTTCCTTCCTCGTCTGATGAAGTTTTTGCAGCAACTTGAGGCGGCCAAGTTACGCCCAATTAGTGTTTCGAAGCCTACTTGCGCAGGGTCGTTGCAAAACAAAAAGAACATATGTCGGATTGTGAATGCAACTAATCGCACCAAAGGAGGCTCACGATGCACAAAACAAGGTGTGCCTCCCACTAATTGAAGAGAAGGCGCCACCAACTTAAATCTAGAAAGCCTTGAAATAATAGAGGCGACTACATCTCACGTCTTACGTCGCCACTAACAATGCATAACATACTACTGGTAACGACATGTTCAACGTAGAGAGAGTCTTCTCCCATTAAAGAACATGTACCAAACGCTTTTAAGAACTATCACATATGCGAAACCATTCACCGGACATATGTGCTTGCCGTTGTCGTCAATCAAAACTTTCTTCTTAGCCAGTTTAGGAAATATAGTTTACGAGGGACAAACGTAAGGACCCTGATAAGGCGGAATTGACGTGTATGTGCCTTTTGTCGTTCGCTTAGAGACAGTAAGGCACCTGAGCCTAATACAGGATGGAAAATTACAATTTCGGCTATTTAGTTATCCCCTGTCGTTTCGACAACTCTATTTTTGAAGGAACTAAGCATGTGCATGTTTCTTGAAACAAAGGGGAATGTGCCGAACAGACTGTTAAGGAAGGAAAGGTAGTACATAAACAAAACTAATTTGTGCATCTTCGTCGTCACCTCATGAGTCTCAAGTGCCGAAGACACACCTCAATCCATAAACCCTACCTTACGAAAACGACCGAATTACATCTCGAAGTGGCATGCCCATGGCCTGATGAACTGTATTTCCCCCACCTAAATTCTCTTCTCCTTCCAGTATCTTGAATAGGCTCTTTGACTTGGCTTCCTCGCGGTAGAACCTGTGCATTCCAAATAGACATGTGCACATGTTTTTCGAACATATAACTATTAATACGATGACAAATAGTAATACGAATGGCAGCAGCTCTTCTACCGCCCTCTTTTCCATTCAAAATATCAACAGTGTTCTAAGAAATTACCTTTTCTGGTAAAAAGTTGTAGCCCTTAATTACCAGATGCGGAAGAAGTGGAAACTGAGTAATTCGAATAACAAACATTTTTTACAAATAATTGTGCGGAAGCTTAAGTGAAGGAACGAAGATATGTGAGGCGGTTATAATGTACACTAAATTTAAGCTAAGAAGACCCTGTGATAATTGGAAAGTGATTGAAATTGAGACTTGGTTTGATCGACTGGACCAGAGAATGCATAATTAATTCATAAAATTTGAACATTTCATGGATGGATATTTCATGGTGCTCTAGGAGTGGTTCTAAATTGGTCTAGGCAAGAAAGATGTACCATCTGAACAGAACAATAGGCTACTCGTGCTCTGATCTGAAATCATCCTGTAAGATATGGCCGCACAAATAATACACAAGAACAATAGGAGATATGCATCCACACCGAACTGCTTGTCCGTGGGAACGGATTAATTGGTGAGCTTTCTTGTGGTATTTCCTTCATTGATTCTTTTGCAACTTCAACATTCTAGAGTGTTGGAAGCTTTGCCGTTTCTTTACAGCCCTATACTGCGCTTCCTAGTATAATGGAAGTACAAGAGCTAATTTCAAACTCGTAAAGCTTAAATGAGCCATAGGTTCGCAGTACGACTGAATACCCCATGATGCATCAGCAAGTTGTCGACTACAATTTTTTTAAGCCGAGATACATTACGTGCATTCTGCGGATCTTTGAGAATGTACTAATTCCGTGTTGCTATCCTAGGAAACGAATCAAGAGAAATCATGATGAATCATTTTATTAAAGTTGAAATTCGAATTATGCGAATTATGCGTAAGGCACAAATTGACGAAGGCATCATCAATGATGCATAGTTGTGTTACCCTGCTTGAGCATGGTATGGGCGTTGTTCATTGCGCCCACGCAGCCATTATACGAGAAGTATTCCAATTGAAAGCAAAATGTCAGATCCTTGGAATACGCCCCTTTACAAATTTTTTCCTCAACACACATGGGTATCTGGCAGAAATTGCTTTGATCATCATTTTTGTCAAAATTAAGGCTTCTTACTTTAGTATTTTTGTACTCCTGATGATGGCTTTTCCATATCCATTCTGCACTTTTTCTATCTTGCTTTGAATCACATCATCGTTTAATCTGTGCGGTCCTTCTATCTCACAGTTTAGCCTTGTTGTAATGTTGCTTGGTTCTGGTGCCTTTAATTTCATTCATATGAAGTTGTCAATAAGCCATCCCACAGGGCCCTGATAATGAATGGTTCAACCTTGTAAGTCCAACGAGCAATCGAGATACCACAATCCCCACTGTTAATTCCATCCCTGTCCACATCTTTCAAGCCTACATGTCTCTGTTGTTCTAGTCCCAGTGAAGCGATATGAATGGAACTTTCAATCAACGGCGCCCAAATAATTGTGTCCTCCACATTTTAAAAGTCGTTGTATTGTAATGCACGACCAACTAAGGCATTGTTGAGGCAACTACCGTACAATGGTCCCTGTTTCTTCGAGTGGTTTAGTCAAAAGTATTGCACATTAACATTCTAAAAGCAGTGTAGGCGTCTACAGGCAATAATTTAAATGTGAGTAATGAACTATTTATAGCAATATATTTGAAACAGTATATTAATAGTTTATACAAAGTGGTAAGTTCTTTTTAAGACATAAATCGAAATCGAGTGTGTTTCTAATATTCTAACTTAATGACAGCCTTGTTTAAGCAAGGATGAATAAAGCTCCAACAACACCTCCTAAAGTTAAAATTAAGCTAGGAATGTTGGTGACACCAGAGTTAGCTTGTTCTACAGCACCTGGGGCGGAAGACTCTTCGG
The DNA here is from genome assembly GCF_036884685.1 of Scheffersomyces xylosifermentans. Taxonomy (NCBI): domain Eukaryota; kingdom Fungi; phylum Ascomycota; class Pichiomycetes; order Serinales; family Debaryomycetaceae; genus Scheffersomyces; species Scheffersomyces xylosifermentans. The sequence goes on from NW_027042941.1 coordinate 6,633, forward strand.
TGGTCTCTCCACTTGGAGATCCACTTTCAGACTTGGTGGCTTCGGATTGAACAGCTTCAGGAGCCTTGGATACAGGGGCAGCAGACTCGGCAGCTTCTGATGCAGCAGCCTTAGATTCGGAAGGTTGAGTCTCAGCTGGTTCAGATTCAGCAGCTTGTGTTAGAGCACCTTCGGTTTCAGCAGGCTTGGTCTCAGCAGCCTCCGATTGGGCAGGTTGAGTCTCAGCTAGTTCAGATTCAGCGGGTTGAGTCTCAGCTGGCTGGGTTTCAGCTGGTTTGGTCTCAGCTGGTACTTCCTCAGTTGTCTCTGGAGCAGTTGTTTCTTTAGCGGTTGTTGGTTCAACAGTAGGAGAAGTTTCTGGGGCTGTGGTTTGCTCGGCTTGAGCGTCAGTAGTAGTGGCAGCTGCGTCTTGTGCCTTTTCTAAGGCAGTGGTGTAAGAGGCAGCGACAAACCAGTATGGATCCCATACACCAGCTGTGGAACAAAGGGAAGTAGCTAAGTATCTTGCTGAAGAAATGTCAGCTCCTCCACACTTTTCAATCCAACATTCAGCAATAAGGTTGTTAAATTGAGGCATGACACACAAACAACCAGTGTCCCAGTAAGGACATGGAGTGTTTCCGGTGTCCTGTCTTACACAGTCTTTAGCACACTCTGGTAAATCAGCATAAATTCTGTCTGCAAATCCGTTAATGGTGGCTGTTTTAGCTACGGAAGGGTATTTTGTGTATGGATTTTCATCGGCTGCTAAAGCTACACTGGCGGTCAAAGCGAAGGTGGATACAAAGGTAGAAGTTCTCATTTTTGGTTAGCGAAAGTCGTTTCTATTGAAGAGAAGCTAAACAACCGAAAATTACTGGTCAAGTGGATAATTGTCCATTAATATATCTTTTTTATACGACTGTTTGTCAGGTTAGCTGAACCAAAGCGGCCATAAAAAATACAAATTGGGATTAGTCAATAACAATTGCCTAAATCATCAGAGAATGTGTCCACCGATATCCCCTTAGAGGTTAAGATATCATCCAATTGCAATATCGAAGTCGGAAAAGGTCTTGCAGCAATGAGTTAGCGGCATTTACCTGAAGTGCAACTCGATTTTCTTGACCATATTTTCCGATCGGGCCAAAAGCGAAAACACTGCTCATACAGAAGAAAAGTCTGGGCGAAGTGGAGTATTGAAAGAGTACCAAGAATTTTGGAACCATTGCATACACTTCCGGTCCTATGACCGGAAGTCTATTTTTATCTCGATCATCACTAAAATTCACACAAAATTGGCTTCTACGGCATCTTTCCAACTCATTTGCTGTCGGGAACAATAGAACTGCCTACATTGTAGAAATTGAGATAAAATAAACATTTTGAACTATGTAGGTTGTGTTATCGCGAAACACGTTTAGCACTGAATACTTAAGCTATTTAAATAAACATGGTAAAGAGGAACCCTAAAAATGCGCTCACAATTCCTGGGTAAAGTAGAAACGAGCCGTTGTTTGAGGTTGTGCTGCTTGTGGAGGTCAGGGTTGATGTGGAAGCGGCCGAAGAGGCATCTGTTTTTGAGGAGCTGCCAGTAGTCTTAGCATTTTCTTGTGTCTCGGATGCAGAGCCAGTTTCGCTTACTGATGATTCAAGACTTGACGTTGCAGATGCGGACGAATCGGAATCGCCAGTGGCAACAGCATCCTTGGCATTTCCTGCTGCGGTAGCAAGAGCAGTGGAAAGGGAAGCGGGCATCATCCATGTGTTAGCGCCGACTTTAGAACACAACGAGGTAGCCAATGAAGTTGCAACAACGACATCCTGGCCTGCACAGTTTTCAGCAACACATTGGGCAACCAATCCAGACCATTGGGGCATTACGCAGAAGCATCCCGTATCCCAGTAAGGACAGGGAGTGTTTCCTGTGCTAAATTCAACACATTTCTTTGCACATTGAGGTAAAAGGTCGTAGATTGGATCAGCAAAGCCGTTAATTGAAGCAGTCTTAGGGACCTGAGGATAGGTAGCCCAGTTATTTGCAAGCGAAACGCTTACAAAACTCAATAAGAGGAATAAATTTACGACACGAGACATCATACAATATAATTTGCTACTGTTTCAACTCAAAGCAATATTCAACTCATTCTACGAAATAGATCGATATAAATATGTTTTTGCTTTCAGTTCTTACAACCCAGCTCCGAACCGAATAATCCTTACGGATTTAAGATCTGTTTTGTAACAACTAAAATGCCTGGGGTAATTGGTCCTGGTTGGCTTAATTTTTACCAGCCGGAAGTCATTCCGGTTTTCTTAGCATCAACTGATTTTTTAGATAAAAGTGAGATTATGCGGGTGCCGCAGGTTAATGCTGCAGCAAAAAATGCAAAAAAATTGTTTTCTTGTCTTGGTAGTAGACCGACAAACGGATTTAGTTATTCGTAAATGGATAATTCTGCTAAACTTATAATGCCTTTGCAAACGTGTGCGTTCGACTTACCGAAAATTGTAAAGCAAAAGCGGTCGGAAGTACTTTAACAGATTCGACTATCCCTTCGATATGTCCGAAGTGACCTTAGGTGAGGTCATAACATTGGCGATAAGTCCGTTAGCAATATTCTCCAATGGCACTTAATTACAAATTTAAGGTATCTAGAGTAACCACTTGCATTTCCTTCAATTCTGGAGAAACAAGGAAATCTAAACGATGCAAGAGGGCTCCGGCGGAATGTAGACTGATAGGATAAGTCCTCAAATGGCAAACTAATGACTCTTTCTCGGATTGAATCTTCTCTTCACCCCTTCATAGCTAGCTCCCAATGCAAATCTAGTATTTCGCCATCTCAGAAGAAATTTTACTGTAATTAGGGGTGATCAATCTACCTTTTTTGAACTCTAATTGGTTAATTTTCAGAAGCTCCCTCACCGATAATAATTTTCTTGTAAATCGATGTCAAGACTTTTTACATAAAATAGTGTCTAATCTTGTACTATTACCTACTTTTTCTTGTTATCCTTGACAGAACTACTGCTGAAACGGTTGGAATAATATCAACGGTAGATCAGTTTTGGATTCTATTTATTATTACTATTAGAGCTCTTTATTAAAATGGCTTCTTCTATTCCCTTTGATGAGCAATTCTTCGTAGAAAAAGATAGGAACAACAAGTATGAGTGGCTTATATTTTGCATAACTATAATCTTGCTTTTATTTCATGGAATCTTATTCCACTGGTTACCTAGATATTTTAGAGGCAAAAGGGAAATCGACAGATTGAGGTACTTGCCTTACTTCAAATTTGTGAATAAATGGGACATTTTCACAAGCTGTGTTGCTGTAAAATTACCATATAGAAAGCAACCCTTCTACTTTCAACCTAGTGTACTCCTTTTGGGACTTGCATTCTTAGCTGTGAGTGGAGTTTTCTGCTTTGTCGAGACTACTGATCTTGACTATCAACCAAGGTATTATGTTGTTTCCAAAAGGATCCTGAAAGTTTCCGTAGGAACTTTGCCAACATTAATGATTATGCTCATGAAGAATGATTTGGTTACATCAATTACTGGTTTGCAACATGATAGAGTAACATTTCTACATATATGGTTGGGGAGATTGATGTGGATATCAATTTCGGTTCACTTGGCTTTAGCCTGTAAATACTGGTTAGGACTAAATTTTGAAATCATGATTATGATTCCACCACAGATTTTTGGAATGATGGCTTACGGATGTCTATTCTTTTTGACTTGGGCTAGTATGAAGTTTATTAGAACTTGGTCCTACGACTTTTTTCTTTTCCAACATAGAGTTTTCGCCTTCATTATGTTGCTTATGTCTTTTTTTCATAACAAAGGAAATAGGGCTGCTGTTCTTATTTCTGTTCATGGTCTTGTGATAGACAGGGTTGTTTCAAGAGCAATTTCGGTAGTTCATAAGAGAAGATGTCCCACAAAGGGAGAAAGCGAATTTGAAATACTTGATGATGAGACAATCTTGGTGACCATTCCTGTCAAAGAGGCAACTTTCTCACAAAAGTCATGGTATACGGTGTTTTTACCAAATGTCAAAATCTGGAAACCTGGCCAACATATCTTTTTAAATGTTCCAAAAATCAACTTCTTCCAGATGCACCCCTTTACTATTGCCAGCTTACAAGAATCGGGGGATATGAAGTTGCTTATAAGGACCCAGAAAGGTTTTACTAAGAGGTTGATGAAAAAATTGGTTAGCTTAAATGAGACCAATGATGACGAAGCTACAGAAATCATGACTACAGCTAGCTCTCAAACTGGTCGTAGGCATAAACTTAAAGTCAATTTTCATGGTCCTTACGGTGCAAAGCATCAACCATTGATCAACTTCGATTCCATTCTATTTTTCGCAGCAGGATCAGGAGGAGCTTTTGTCTTCCCTGTTGCTGTAGCCTTGTTGAGAGAAATTAAGAGAAAGGAAGAAAACAATGACTACTTACACAGACCAAAGAATAATATTATCAGAATTGTGTGGTCTATCAAGAAAAAGGAGAATATGATTTGGTTTGCTGATTCCTTCGGCGATTTAGAGGAATTTCTTGAGGAAAGGAGATTAATAATAAGCATATATATTACCCAAGAATCGAAGTCAAATGATGTTGTTCCAAACTACGAAATTAACACAGTCAATAGCAAATTCACAGAAAAACAGCTCACGCAATTCACATTTGAAACTGTGAAAGCTACCACAAGCTCATCAAATAACAGTTTCGCTTTTTCAGAGAGCGATCTCATGTCGTACAACTATGGGCGTCCAGACGTTGCCGAAATCATCGGCACACTGGCTCTGGCCATAGAAGAATATAATTCCCTTGCTGTTTGCTCCTGTGGACCTCCGCCATTCGTCAACAATATTAAGGTGGCATGTAACTCAAATAGAAAAAAGAAACATGCTCCCGATATTTACTGCTATTCTGAATCTTTCTAAATTTATAGGTATATGTGTATTCTTTCGATGTAATATATGAATATTGTATGCTGTGCGAAAGGTGATATGAATTTATGTATCCATTATACCCATATCTCAGGGCAATGGAACATCATCTCACCATACATGTTTGAGGAAGTCTAGCTTGCCTTTAGGGCCACTTCTATATGCTGTATTGGGCAATAAAAGCCAAAGAATTATCATCGTTGTAAACATTGCTATGAACAGCGGCAATACAACGTATGCACCAGCAAATTGAGAGATAAGACCCACTATGAATGGGAAAATCGCACCTCCAGAGGAACCGAATGCAGTTGTTATCGTCATAGAAACGACCTGAATCTTCCTTGGAAGTAGTCCATCCAGAACTACGTATGTTATCATAAGAGGGTAAACGGGACCAATTGCAATTCCACTCAAGGTAATAGTTAGGATTTCAATGGGCAAGCTAGGAATAACCCAGGTTAGGAGTACAAATAAGATTGCAAGAAGCCCCAAAATAAGGTTACCTCTTCTTGCCCCGATAGCTTTATGAATTAATCGGGTTAGTGCTAGCCTTCCAAATGTTAAACCAAACCAATACCCTGAAGCAACGTAACCAATTGAAGTAGATTTGTTGTTACGGTAGTCACGCAAATAAGTAGTGATCCAGCCACCTACTGCTACTTCTCCGCCTTGATAAAATAAAACAAAGAACGATGTTAGCCATGTCATGCGATTCTTCAAAGCTTCCTTCATTAGGTTCAGTTTGGAGTTGGGGCTCTCATTAGTTTCATCTGCAACTTCTTCTGGTGGATCCCATTTCTTCAAGTCGTCTTCGCCATGAGCAAAGGCATAATAACAATTAGCTATATTGACAACCATGAGAACTAGTAAGATCAAGTAGAAGTAGTTCCACTTGATTCCTGCCTCTACAAAGGCCGTGGCAACTAATGGGGATACCGAAGCACCAAGACCGTAACTACCGTGAAAGTAGCCTAATCCTGTGGAGGACTTCTTGAGTCTACTAACGAAGACATTGAGTTGTGACACGCAAATCCCAACACCGACACCTCCGAAAAAGAATCCCAACACGATCAATGGGTATTTCAGTCCAGTCAGTACTAATGCAAACATGATAAAAGAGGAAACACATCCCACAACCAAAGACTTTCGGCCCAAGTGAGTCTGTATCTTGCTTGCCAATGAGGCTACTAGGATATAACCAATAGCATTACTCAACCACAAGATAGAGGCAACGCTATAAGAGATTTTGTACTGCTCCTCTATGTAGTTCAAGAGAACCCCAACTGAACCGTCAGAGCAGCCCAATGTAAATGCCCAAACGCAAGCTGTGACAATTCTGTGCAAGTTCCGAGGAGGATTGGTGAATGTCATTTGCTCAACAGTGCTTTCCTCCTCAGCAACAAACTCCTCGATAACTTCATTGTTCTTGCTATCTTCGGATGCACCCTCCGCAATGTGTGTAGCAAAAACATCTATTTCGCTTCCTTTATAGTCCAAAGGAGGTCTTCTTTCGAGAGTCAGACGCTGTCCAGAGACATCTTTCATTTGGAATTGGTCTAACTCTGCGATATCATACGATTCCATGAACCTGGACAAACCTTGATTAGTCATACTGACTCTATGCTAAAATTATCGATTCTGGCAGAATCACAATGCTAAGGACGGGGCGAGAATAAAAACGGGGAAAGATCAAATACAACAACTGCTAGACAACCCCAACACTCAGCTCAATTCGTCTTTGGGCGAACTCAGTCCAGTCCACAGCTCCCTACTTATATTACCAATTTCTGATCTCTTCCACCCCACACGGCCCCATCGCTCATCAATATCCAACGGTCCTAAAGCGCATCATATACCTTCCCCCACTCAAACTGAAAATTCCTTCCGAATCAGTAAATTGTTCCGGACTTTTGTTGCATTCAACCGCGAAAATTACCGCCTAACAATTCGGAATAATACCGTGCATGGAAAAAATTGAGATGCTCGTTTCGCAGCAAAATGGTCACTAAAATGTAGTGTGATATGAAGCAGCCAGAAAAGGCGTATCTGTCGGAGTGAAATGAACGCCTGAGGCCAACCTTTGATTTGTGGAGTCGTGCTATTGTTTGTCATAGAGAATCGGTAATTAAATTAATAATCAATATTTCGTGGAGAAGAATGACCTTGGAACGACATACCTTTGGGTATGTTACCTGGGGCTTATTAATACAATGCTGGAGAATCTGAATAGGGTCAAGCGAGGCGATAATATCTTGTATTTTTAAAATTAGAAATTAATAAGACAGAAGAATTGAAGATTTCATACAAAAAAACGATAATTAAATATAGAACTGCCAATAAGATAATAGGAGGTAGTCAAACCGCAGGAATTAAATACAAGAACTCACTTTTTTGAACCGTCGCTGACGGTGCCATTGTCTGGGCTGATGGTACCAGCACCGTCGGCAGTGGTACCATCGATAGCAGCCGGTTCAACAGGGTCAGGGTTTGAAGTTGCAGCTCTCAACTTGGCCAATCTAGCGTCAGTGGATCTGATTGGCTCAAGAACATATGGGCTTTCTTCTTGTGGGTTCTTTTCTTCGTCGTAGTAGGCAAACTCACCAATTTGGGCCAAGTCAGTACCCAAAATCTCTTCATCTTCATGCAATCTAATTCTCAATTGTGGGATCTTGTCCATAACAAACAATAAGATGGCGGTAACAGTGAAAGACCACAATGCGATAGAAGCGGAACCAGCAAGCTGGAATCCTAATTGCTTCCAGTGTCTGTTCATCCATCCACCTTCAATTCTGACACTTGGGTCAGCGTAAGTCGAACCATCGGAGGAAGTAACGTAGTCAACAGCGAATAAACCGGTTAAGATAGATCCACAAATACCACCAATACCGTGTAAAGAGAAAACATCCATACCGTCATCGATTTGGAGGATTTCCTTCAAGTCAACAGCAAAGTTACAGACAATAGCTGGAACGACACCGAATACTGGAGCAGTGTAAACTGGGACGAAACCAGCAGCTGGGGTAATACCAACCAAACCAGCAATGGCACCAAGACACAAACCAACAGTAGACCACTTACCACCAGTTCTGAACCAGTCGACAAACATCCAAGTCAAACCTCCACAAGAGGCAGCAAGGTTGGTGTTGACACATGCGTACCAGGATCTAATAGTGGCATTACCAGTGGAACCACCGTTGAAACCGAACCATCCAAACCAAAGGAACACTGTACCTAAAACGATAGAAGAAACAGAGTGAGGCTTGTACTTTGGAACCTTACCAGAAATAAGAGGATCGTGTCTCTTACCCAAGACTAAGGAGTAGGCCAAAGCAGCGAAACCAGAGTTTTCGTGGACTGGTCCTCCACCGGCGAAGTCAAGAGCACCCAAGTTGAATAACCATCCGTTACCACCCCATGTCCAGAAAGCAATAGGACAGTATACGACGGTTAACCAGATAAACAAGAAGACCATCATTGGGCCTAATCTAGCACGCTCACAACCAGCACCAACCATCAAAATGGCAGTGGTGGCAGCGAACATACCCTGGTAGAAACAGAACAAGATGTCTGGGACAGTTGTGACAACAGCTGGGGCAGCAAATACGTTTTTCAATCCGAAGAACTCCAAGTTACCCAAGAAGTTAGAAGATCCACTCTTAGAAAACACTAATGAGTAACCCCAGAAGAACCATTGGAACGATGTTAAACAAGCTGCCATGATAGCGGCCCACATAAGGGATAAGGCGTGCTTTTTTCTGGAGATACCAGAATATAAAAGACCAACACCTGGAATCATAATCCACACAAGGGCGGAGGCGGTTCCAATCCAGGCCATGTCGGCCTTGTCGAATTGTTTGTTCAAGTCTTCAGTGAAGACGTTTCCACCATCTTCACCTGTAAAGTTGGCGGACATTTTGGTGTAGGATAGGTGACTTCTTTAGATGTAGTAATAGTTAAGAAGATTGACTTTTCAGTAAGCAATTGCAAGTCCTGATCTGTAACCTTGCTAGAAGTAGTGATGCAGAACAAGTAGAACAAGCAACAAAGGAGCCTAAGATAGAAAAAAGATACTACTATAGACAATTACTATGATCTAATATCTATAACCTAAGACCTATAACCAGAAACAACTGCATTTTGCAATATCCCACGGCACCTGGCTGGTATATATATACCACTTGCTCACAGGCCGGTGTTTCTCGTATTGCGGTAATCCTGCTACACCATGAATCGTATTTACGTGTAGTGTAAACAAGAAATTCCGTTTGGCTGTGTAAACTAGTTTGAATTGTTACCGTTTTCACAGTAATTGCACACTCAATCTGGAATCTCATTATCATCAGCCAATGGAATTGCAGCATTGTTAACGGTCAAGCATAATCAGTGGTTGCCTGCAGTCCTATACGAGCCGCACGCTATAGTCTAAGAAAACGCATGCATGAAAATATTGAAGTAATTTTCCAATTGTCACTGATAAGGTGTCTGCAGGAGAATGGACGGAGGCATTGGAGGGATGGGTAGGCGGAATGGGACGAAGACACGATACGATAGGGTGTGTGCCGGAGACCGGTAACGCAGTGGTGGTGGTCCAATGCAACCGGTGGGGTGAATATTGGGGGGGAATGATTGGCATATGGAGAATGAGATGCTCACGTCATAGGAATAAGGGCGTGAACTAGGGTTATTTTTGAGCGAAGAACGGTTACCACCCCAAACATGCTGTCATGATCGTAGGGAAACTGCGCCAGATCCATCTTCTTGACATTCCAATGGAGGTAGAGATATTCGTCAGGCTATCACTGGCCATCAAGATGGCAACAGGCCTGACCCCACCACTCCCAAGCGATACTGGAGCGCTTCAGCCAAGATATGATACAAATGACCTAAGATCAACGCCCTGAAGTTTCGGCTGTATTGTCTGGCAAGAGTACCCAAAGCAACCACGGCCTTGGATTCCTATCGGTCCTAAGCAGGTGCGTTTCATGTACTTTTCTTACATCGCGAGGATCCCATCCTTGCATACGATCGATGCATTACAAATTAGGTGTAAGGTAGTAGCTATCTGTGCACTAAAATACATACTAGTTAGGAAAATATCTCTACGATATGACTCCATTGACTCACGTTTTATTGGCTTAGAACATTTCTATGCAAGCAATATCTGAAAGAAATAAACGGCATTTTAAGCGTATTGTGTTTTCTTTCACTCAAGGTTTGCGTGTAAAGCCTAATATCTACATTGTGATGATGGAAGTTTTACGAACTTCTGCTCAATATACCGCAGGATTAAAACTCGTTATTATAGTTAGTCAAAGTCGTGCCGATGTCCTTATCATGAAATTACCCACATTAACTACCACATAATGACAGAGTATGCAGATCTCTCTTGTCAAATAAGTTGCTTACCAAATGTTGACTACTCTTCCTACACACATCAAGAGTTCATTTCGTTCACTACATTTTGATAGCTCTTGGGTTAGCTCTTGGGTTAAACTTTAATTAGGAAACCGCTCTGCTCCGGTCTTAAGATCTACCATCGGTGTCGATAATTCAGCGGTACTGCTCGTTCTAAGATACAAATTCTCACTTACCAACATTCACCTCATTCTCCAGTTTTTCGTGATCAATGGCTCCAAGAAAAATACCTTCTCTCTCATTCTCGTGCTTCGTTGCATAGCAAATGAACTCAACTCATGCAATTGTAAACACATTTCCTCATGTACGAAAATGTGGAGAGGATCGACAAATCACATCGCTGCAGTGATTCTCTTATCTTTCACCTTCGTTCCCTATTAAAACAACTTTTCTTGGAAGTGATAACACATGCACCGTGATATATGCAGTATTTGGCCGAAGATAGAGACTTATTATTATTGCATCTATATTTCCTGGGGTGGATGATGTAATTGGACTGGAACCCTTGACAACTGGTACAAAAAGTATCAAAAGGGAGAACAAGAGAGTCAAAGGCTACACATCTTGAATCGTCTTGAACTTAGCTCTAGAACAAAGGCTGTTTCTCTGGCCAAAGAACTAAGCCAACTGACCCAGCTCCTAACGGAGTCCTATTGTAAGCCACCAACCATAAAAGCCTACAAGAATGTATTTATCGGCCCTGTTTTACAATTCAAACCTTATTTCTCTTCTCTCCGGTACAATGACTACATTCCTTCCTTCTCGTTACTGCGTAATTGTTTTCTCTTTGAAAAGATTAGAATAACAACACCGGTACAGGAATGCTGTTACAGGAGGCTGGTAGATAAAGTCTCTAACGAAGCATATCTCTCCCATCACCGGTTACATTGTCTCCCCACATATTTTAATTATTGACGTGTCTATTGTCGATAGCGACAGAAGCGTAATCTGGGGGACTTCATAATAGCTTAAAGATATGCGTTAAGAATTAATACTTCTAAATTTGGAATCGATGCAATAGTATTAGTAAAGTCTCTATCAATCATTTCGTCTCATTGATTTTTTTATCAATAGCGGAAAGTTTTTGTACTACTTTTGTCCTTAATCGACTGCTAAAAGACGTGGATGTACTTAGTACTCCCTATTCGAACCCTTGAGCTTCAGTTGGAATAGGCTTGTTTCTACGAGAAAAAGAATACCCTGTGTTTCGAGGCGTTCAGAGTGCTTGTGTATAAGCTTGTCCTGAAGGTAAGATTCCAAAAGACTAACAAACAATGCAACACAACGCAGAACAAGGCAAGATGAGCACATTAAACACCACTGAAGCATCGTTGTTAAATTTCTAAGCCTCACCATGTGAAGTAGAATATCACCATCAAAATGTATGCCTTAACCCAAAAATGCCTTCATAACCTTATTCCATGGATTTGTATATATCCCCATACCAGTAGCAGTTGGGTGGTTTGCTGGATGTACAACCTCTTAAATGAACCATAAAAAAATAGAGAGTTAGAACCGATAACTGCGATTGGACCAATGCTTCGCAAGTAGTAAGACGCTCTAATGGTCTATTGGTAAAATCTAGAAGTCTATTCAGTACTCCGAAACTTCCGTTAGAGCAAATTTCGCTTCAAATCGGCCATGCCATAGTTTGTCCCTTCTCATTTTTACCAGTACTTGAATCTCTCAAATTGCGTAGCCAATACGTTATGTGATGTGATTGCCATCGAAGTCTTTTCAGTCTCGGATACTTTCTGAGCTCTTCGCCCTTTCCAAACTGGTAGCCTTTACTACTATATACAAAGAAGAGTTTCAGCAAACAGAATTTCTTCACTTCTCTAAAGCACCAAAAACCAGTCTCTCTGCTCAGATGAGTTTAACGATACTAAAGACACTCAATTTGGGACCCGAGTTGTTTGTTTGGCTCGACTACGCTTTTGACGAATCACCAGAAGATGGAATCATTCATCAAGAGTTTCTTGAATATAATTCGACACACTATAAACTCACACATAAATTAATGAATCCTGAAACCGAGGAGATCTACAGTGTTGCACCTGAATGTTTGATAACTAATGAACAAAGGCAATCAATCATAGATTACACTAATGCTAGACTTAAAACTATTATTAGTTCATCGAAGAGGAATATCCATAATTATCTTTCTTCAATACACATCTTCTACGAAGTTTACTTATTGCAAAAAAGTTAGAGCTTAGAATGCTTCACATAGCAAAAAGGCATCTAGTAAGAGCATAGGTGAATTATTTGATGGCTTCTTCTGTGACTTCACAATTATAGTTTTCCAACCAAATCTTTATGTAAAACAAGCATATAACAAAATCTAAGAGTGTCAGACGATTGTTTCCTTTTCTAAAACAAAATATACTGTGTCTGTCACCTATCTACTGTCATCATGTGTATTGACAAGGTTCCAAGAAGTGCTCAGTATTTGAAGCAGATCCTGCGTTACCTAATTGAGATATCTGATTAACATTTAGATTTATCCATAATATGCTATCAGATTATTTCCATGGAGCTTCTTCCTTTGTGGAAGTTATCAAATTATTCCATGCCAGCATTGATTTGCAAATGCTCAAATCGCAACTTTGCTAAGTACTTAAGGTAATAACTTTTTACTTCATGCATACCCATTTCGCTGAAGTTAGCTGACATCAATGCTTTGGTGACGCTATTTTCGGTATTGGAGGATACTTGCCTGGAGAAATTGAAATTTATCTTGTGCTACAAGGGACGTAGGAAAGCTGTCTTCGTAGAACTTCCAATAGATGTGTATCCAAGAAAACTTTTGCGATCTGTTCGTCACCACCTTACAATAGATAATATAGCGAAGACTTGATTTGAATAAATCCCACTTCAGGATGATCTTCTGTGATGTTTGCTGTCGAGTACACATATCAGGCTCACCTTCCAAATCTTGTGATGTAACGAAGTGAACAAAATTCTGAAGTAAAAATTGTGAATTATTGCACTTTTTTGTCCAAAAGTCGCTATATTATGTATAAATTGGTTACTATCACTATCTATATGACTCCAAGATGCTAAAGAAATCTCGCTACACTTGGAATTAATCTTAAATTGCCTTAAAAGTATTAGAAAGTTTCAATTGCATCATCTTTCAATTGCATCCATCTTTGACTCCATCATTGAAATTGGAGGGCTTTCGCAGCCATTGCATAATTCGTAAGTTAAGTTTATAGTACCATTCTTTACTTGAGATCTGTTATTGGCCACAACTTATCCTCCCACCAACCTAGGTTCGCACTCTATGGTTGTAATCTTACTAGAACTATTGGATTCTTTCAATCACCCGTATGCTTTGGACAGGATCTTGTGTGACACGTTGTGTGTACATTGTGTGTATATCTGCCATTCTCTCTCTCTCTCTCTCTCTCTCTCTACTGCACAGTCTGTCCATAAGAAGCCTGCCCATACAGTCTTGTAATTACTCCATTGCTCCTACGCATATTCTCTCTCTCTCACACACTCTCTCTCTTCTCACTCTACTGAAACTCTCTCTTACTTTCAGTCGCTCTCTCACACACTCTCACTCACTACTGACTGCGTTCTTCATGTTCCTCAGTTCTTTCGTTTGCTTTGATGTACGGGTCTTCTACACATCTTTGACGTGCTTGGTTCACTCACGTTTTCGTATTTCGTTTCGTTTGTCGTTTCGTTTGTCGTTTCGTTTGTCGTTTTCGTCTTTGTCATTATTCATTTTTATTGTTACCTTGCTGTTACCCATTACTCGTTCCGACATACTCTCGCACCTAGTAAGCATTCTCATCTGTTTGTGAAAAGATTCTCTATTTGTGCATGTAATACCAAGACCCTCTACTGCTTGGATTATAACTTTCGATGCCGTCTTCTCTCGTAATACTCTTTCTCTCGTTTGTCTCTCCATCTCCGTCCCGTCTCCATCTCTATAGCATTGCACTTTTCTAAGATCTCTTCTCCTCTGAATCTCTCCCATTGAGTCTCTCCCCCCGGAGTCTCTCCCACTGAATCTCTCCCTTACCACTTCCTACCCTTCCACCCTTCCACCCATGCTGTCACCTTACGCTTCTCCTATTCCCAATGTCGCACCACCCGCCCTCATGTCCCTACAACCTCCCTAAAACCCTCCCACGTCTAATGTCGCACTCTCACGGTCTCATTTGCCATATTTTCACCACGTCCCAAAACAGAAGTGGCAGTAAAAAACGGTGGTTTCACTGGTTAACCATTTGTCAGTAACAGTAACAACCAGTCACGGAAACACCATCAATACGTCGAAAGAATCGCCGCTTTCCGTCGTGAAAACCGTTCCTGTTACCTGTGTCCTCCTCGTCACCACCCTGAAATCCCACAATGGCCGAAGACTCCGCAGAACAGTTCAACTACCCCACAACCATCCTAACCTCCAAGACTCCAGAACAAGCAGCGCTTATTCTCCCCAATGGACTCAATACAGCCTACAAGCTCATCGACACCGATCTTGTGCGCTGGTTTAAGGAGTACAGAGACACGGTCTCTGCTTACAACAATGGATTGAAGACGCTTTTGAAAGAAGGATCTGCTTTTTTCACCGAACTGAACAACAACGGTGAGTTTGCCAACTTTCCTCGCCATTGGAACTGTCTTTTGGCTTCGCTTCAGATCGAACAGGCAGCAAACCAGGTGTTGATTTCCAGGCTCGATTCCGAAATCATCCGGCCGTTGAAAGACGTCGTGGAAAAGGATGTAAGATTATCAGAGTTACTTGTTAACTCATCAGAATTGTCGGAAATAAGTGCTGGATTGGGCCATGGAAAGAGCAATGCTGAGATGCAATGGAACTACAAGGCTCCCCAGATCTTCCAGACATTCGAAGACTTCAAGAAATTCGAGACTCAGTTCCTCTTTGACATCGTCTTGAACTACTTCCAGACTCACAATGCCAAGTTGACCAAAGGCCTCACCAACAATGAAAATTCAACCAATTACCTCTTAAAAAACTACAAGCTCGACAACGAGATGAAATTCCATTTGGAATGGTTAGTTAACAACAAATTCGTACCCGAAAAGGGCGGTTTTGTAAATCAACAACAGCAGCAACAAGAGAAGCAAATAAACAAGCAAAACCGTCGCTTGAGTAACTTGCCTGCTTACAAAAACCACCAAGCCGAAGACCGTAATGTTGTGCCCTCTGGCTCAACAATCGGTTCCAGCGAATTGATTGCTCCAGGAGGAGCTCCAAAGAAGCCTTCTAAGTTGAAATCTCGTGTTGGCTCGATATTTGGCCGTAGAAACAAAAAATCAAAGGCTAAGAACGGCCTCAATAATGAAGCCATTCCAGAGACTGCCTCGTTACAATCCACTCCTTCGAATGTCTTCCACACACGTACATCTTCTATTATTTCGAGAGCAAACTCGTTCAGAAGACAACCAACAGATACTTCCAACCATGGACCATTGCCAGCTACACCTACAACAGCCCACTCGGGAACGTTCCCTCTGCAAGGTCAGGCCCAGCAACCTATCGAGGAACAGCCTACTCCTCAAAGTGAGCAACAGCAAAAGCCAGAATCTCCAGAAGACTACCATTCTCTCCAGCCACCAGCTCTTCCTGAGAAGCAAGCACAGTCTTCTTCCAGCCCTCTGTACTACACTAAACCTAAGGGAGAAGTTCCTCCTCCAGCATCAATGAACACTGCTCCATTGCAGCCAGTACAGAAGCTGCTGACTCAATCAAGAGAACAGCTCCTGCAACCACCACCTATCGTAGACTCACCTAATGTAGTGAAATATGGAGATTCTGAGCTGTCATCTGATGAAGAGGGTCCAGAAGAACCAGGTTCGGGCCGCCGCTTGTCAATGTTGCAACGTCACGACCTTGCTCCTGAACCAGAACCAGTGCAACAGCAATCCCAACCATTCCATGAAACAAGACCGGTTGAGAAGACCGCTTTGCCAACCTTAGCCCCACCCGCTACTTCCCAAGTCTTTGGTAGAAACAATGGAACTACAAGTAGCTCACCAGACATTCATTTGCCCTCAGAGGCACCTTTGTCTGTGCCTAGATCTCGCCAGAGTAGTGCTGGAAAGTATAGTTTTGAGGCAGGTGATGACCAGCAACCAATCTCTGCAACACCTAGATCCAGTGTCCAGAACGTGTTTGAGCCAGATTCTGCTCCTCATTCGGAACCAAGTGAACCAATTGCTTCAAAAGACAGTGTAACCAACAATGGCGACACTAATAATGCTAACAATAATAATAACGGATGGATAGCTACTGCCGCCGCCGCTGCTGGGGCTGCTGGGGCTGTTGGGGCTGCCGGAGCCGCTGCAGTGGCCTCTGTAACCTCAGGAACCTCCAGACCTAAGAGCGACGCTGCTCCTCCACCACCACCATCGAGAAAGGTACATCACCACCCAACTGAGGATACCTTACTGGACAAGCAACTTTCTAACCAACAAGTAGATTCAGCATATCCATTACCACCACCACAGCCAGCCGCCCCACACAGAGAGAGATCTGAAGTTAATTCCCAGATGTTCCACAATCTTCCACTTGCTCGTGAATCACTCATTCAGCCAATGACGACTGGTGGCTCCATTCCAGCTTTGATCCCACAAGACACTGGTATGTCTATTCTGAAAACTGATTACTTCAGACATTTTGATTCTTCCCATGGATTGGATACCAAGGGCTTAAATGCTTCAATTGCTGATGTGATCAATGCCAACTTCAGAGATGGCAAATTAGTGAAATCACAAATCATTGGTGAAATTGCTTTTACCTATAGGCCCAAGGAAAATGAGAAGTCTTTGCCAGTTGAGCCAATCTTGGTCAAAATCCCTAATTCATATGAGAAACTTATCTTAAACAATTCGTTTGTAGACAAGCTCAGTGAAGACACTTTCAAGATTTCGCCTGCATTGGTTACTTCTAAGACTCTTGGTGGTTTGAAATACGTCATCAGATTAACTGAAGCTCAGGTACCACTTATTGTGCAGCAAGTGTGGAAGTACGAGGCACACCAGGCCAGTTTGGTGATCAAATTGAGGTTGAATCCATCTATTAGAACACAAGTGACCTTTGAAAACTTAGTTGTCTCGGTTGCTTTGAAGAACACAGTCGTTGCGTCTTCAGCATCATCGAAGCCACAAGGTGCTTTCAATAAAGAAAAGAGTAGAATTACTTGGAGATATAACCACCCATTAGTATTGGGCGGTGACATTGTAGAAGAAAAATTGATAGCTCGTTTCATGACTAACGGAAAGGGCCAGGAAGATGATAGTGGAGTTCAGCTCAAATTCCTTATTCACGACCACCCTATCAAGTTCACAACTATCTATGATTACAATGATGACAATAAAGAAATTCCACTGGTTAGAAACGTCACTAGTGGAAGTTACAATGGGCATGCTTGAAGATCATGCAAAATTAAGGTTCGAGTTACTAATTCAGCCTTTTGTTGAGGAAGGTGCAATAAAGTACATTGGAGAGTGCTTTATATGACATTCATGAGAAGAGTGACCAGACGTCGAAGAAGGTCTGACTTGCTCATTGTTTTAGATAATTTGTTCGTATTATAAATATATACTTTGCGTTTTCTTATGGTATTGATAATCTAAAAGACATAAATTCGATATAATTATTCTTAATATACTGATATCACTCTTTTTTATTGTGCAGACCAAAGTATAAGAATTAATTCATTCTTCATTGCAACTAACTCAAACTATATAAGATGCTATATACTTTAGTCATATAAATAAATGCCATTATGGGTCATAGAATTTGGTAGATGGAAACTTCTTCCGAAGAAGAACGCAATCATCAAAGATGGTAAGCAGTATTAATTCAACGCGCATTTATTGGATCAGCCTTGGACAACGGAACTGCCGTTTCCCATGTATTAATACTAGCTTTCAGGTGAGACATTTCACGTATCTCCTCTAAGTATCTTTCTTAGAAGTACCTTCGGATGGTGTCAAATCATTGTAAGCACTCTGTAAACCTCCTAATTGCTTCTTAAAAGTCTGGATATCGATCTCCTTCAACTTGATCAATTGCTTGTACTTTTCAACCTCTTCGTCGTCGGAGCCAAACTTCCCAGCGGAGGTCAATTTTCTGTATTCAGCCTCCTTATGAACCAACTTTCTGACTATTGTTATCACAGTGCCAATAGCAAGCATTAAATACAACACGGCACCACTCAAATAGAGATTTCTCTGGGAGTAGAATTTGGTGGCCAACTGCTCGTGAGTCAACGAAACCGAGCGGGCATGCTGGTCAGTGCCACCAAGGCTATTGAGATAGAATGGCGCATCGGCATATCCTTCAATACGTTTCAATCTGGCAACGCAGTCCAAGAACTGCAAACCCAATAGAATTATCGAGAACGCCACCCCAACCTTGAAATTCTGGGATTTCTGAAGAACCCATGTAAGATCGACGATCTTGGTTCTGACGACGTGGGGCAATGGCAACACCAAGAGGAGAAGCACCACCATCTGGCCAATCAAGGTGACGAACACCAATGTCATTTGAATACTCATGGCGAAATTCTGGTTCAATTGCAATGTTAGAATATACGACTGGGGCGAAAGATAACGGGTACAATAAGTTATCAATCAGATATACAAGAAACACTCAGTTACAATTGTAAATTGGTGTTGAAATTTTACGAATTCCGCTATTAAACACTAGTATACTGACTCAAAATGCGTTCAATCAACCCTGAAGTCCTATACTCAATACTTACTATAGAATAAAGACACATTCAATCACATTCTTTTAAAGCCTTCAAATGCTCTCATACTTAACGTGTTCATTAACGTGAAATTTCACACCTGCATGGAACCAGTTGCATTGTTGCAATTATGCGAGGGTTAGTACTGAGGCAAGGGTGTAATTGGCAGTCGGTTGATGGGTGTTTCAAGTGGTTTCCTTTGCAGCCGTCGGGGAATAGTTTGGGAGGAGCTATGTGTGGGTAGTATTGGTGGTGGATTGGGGTTGGATTATAAGGAGTCTTGGGGTAATTTAAAATAGGCAGAAGGGGTCATCATTGTCTCTTTTTTTTTACATTATTGCAAGACTGGATAGTTAAAAATTGGGACTCAGAGAGGGTCCGGTTCATATACTTAATGCCGAGAAAGTCTTAATTACGAAGTATGTTTTCTTAGTAAAGCTAGTTAGCAAAGAGATGCTTCTTTTACAAGTAAAGCGCTTTTGGAAGAGAGAAAGAATGGGCTTGCAAGAATTAAAAAACTTCGCTTCTACTTTTACCTATTCTTAGCAGAAGCTGCTTCTTTTCCAAGTAAAGTGCTTTGGAAAGAGCAAGAATAAACTTGTAACCGAATGAGCTTGTCAACATAAAAAACCTCGCTTACCTACTCTTAAATTATTTAAGCTATCACCCAAACATATCACAATTACTTTGTATTAGAGTTCTCTCATATTAATAGAGATGCAGATGTAATTTATATATAAATACGGTCAAGCAACACCAGGTTGCTTATGCAAAAGCGTTCCTATAAACCTGTAACTTTACGAGCGTAGTTGTACGCAAGAATGCTGAACAAACACATTGCTCCAACAATGGAATAGAACCAAGTCAAACTATCATAGTCCTGCCCTGGAACCAAACAGTTCATACCCCAAAGACCAGTCACCACGTTAATTGGCAAAACAATAGTACCTAAAATCGTGATCTTACCTAAAACGTCGTTGGTATCATTGTTCACTTTAGTCATATCGATATTGATTTGCGCTAAATAGTTGGAATGGAAACGTGCCAACAATTTTTCGTAATGGTTCAACGATTGTACCATAGTAACAATATGATCTTGAATGTCACCCAAGTACATTCCAATCTCGCCCTTACTAGATGTCTTGTTTCCTTCCGCCATTGCTTCACTAAAGCGCTTACTAAAACCCTTGATAACGTCAGCCTTCGATCCTAACAATCTGAGCACCGACATAACTCTCTTACGGCATTCACCAATACGACGCAACATGTCTCCCTTGCGCTTCCAACCTAAGATCTTAGAAGATGCAGAAGTCGAGCTCTTAGACGATGATTTAGAAGAATTGGACTTAGTCACCTTCTTGAACCTATTTCCAATACCGTGCTCTACAGTAGATTTGGAGCGCTTTCTCCAAATAAACACATTGTCCTTGTCTTTGCTGTTTATAACAGCTTCGTCGGACTTTCTTCTTTTCCCTCCCCTGTGAATAGGGCCACTATACTCAGATTTCTCATCCGCATCCAGATCATCTGAGTCTGAATCATCATCTGAGTCGCCGCCTGAATGCATCTTCAAAATGGCATCTTCAATTGAATTGACTTCTTCTTCAATACTGTCAATCATAGGGGCGAAAGAGTCGGTAATGTCATCGATCAATGCATAGCAGATCCAGTCAGATGTTACTGTGAGATAGTCACGAAGAAGACGTGCTCTTCTTCTCACGTTAATGGGATGGGGAGTAGCAGAAAAATGGAAAGTGATAACAGCGTCTTTAAATACAATCATGTACATATTCAAAGGCAGTAACTCGCCTTCTCTTATCTTCTTACCTTTTGACTTTCTTGATGTGCTTGTCTTGGTGCCTGGTTGGACAAATGATCCGGCTCTTGAGCGTTTATCTGAGTTCTTTCCGACTAAACTTGAAAAAAGTTTCCAAATTCGGGATTTTCTCTCAGCACCTCCAAAAATGCTGCTGCCATCTTCGCCATCATAATTGCCGTTATCATACATCTCTTGGAGTTTGTTAAGCTTCTTCTCTTGTTCTTTTGCTCTTTGCTTTCTTCTTTCATAGACCACATCAAATGAAGTGAAACAAATGAAATAGTACGACTTAAAAAGTTCAACCTTTTCACGCGTCTCCCCCAAAAAGATATCTTCCGTAGTCAAGGGGTGGATGCCAAAAGTCTTCGACAAAACTTTCATTTCTTCTTCTGTTGGATCAAGTACATCTAACCAAAATGGAATCGCTGGTGGTTCATTGTTACCGACGACGGATCCTACAGCCGTACCTGCAAGAGGCGTTTCGGTGCCTTTATTGGAAGAGATCTTGTTGACTGTTTGGAAGTTTAATGTGTTGGGGTTTAAGGTATTTGTGCTAGGAACGGCGACAATTTCTGGAGTTATAATTGGTGCAGGGTTTGCCACCGGGGTCACGTTCACTGCAGCATTGGCAACACTGACATTAGATGGCAAACTGGAAAGATGCTGCGAGTAGTGGGTTGGCTGGAATAAATCTTGAAGTCTTGAATATATTGATTTTTCCTCTTCTTCCATTATTTCCTCATACTTAGCTGCCTCCTCTTCCTCGATTGTCCTCTCCTTTCCGGTGCTGGGATCAGCTCTATCTAAGAGGCTTTCTTCTTTGTCTGTCTCCTCTTTATCTGGACCTCTCCATTTCTTTGACAATGAGGTTGTATTTTCGTCCATAATGAGTGGATCTCCAGCAATTAACCCACTAATAGTAGGGGAGTGAACTGTCTTCTCTAAGTCCTCTCTAAAATAGGTGAATCTGCATAACTTCCCTTCCGGTTTTTTGTGTTTTAATGTCAGTAACTTGCTCCGCAGTTGTTGGTTTTGTAAAATAGGTGGAATCTGCTCCTTTGAGGTATCCCAAGGCAGAATTGCTTTGGGCCTTATTCTAAACGAATCCTGTAACAGATCCAAGGATTCAAGTTCGTTTACCTGGTGATTGTGAACTAATGGAGTTCTCTCGTTGGCTTCTCCGTTAAAGGGAGAAATGTCGTCGTCGGAACGGCTTTCGTTAGGCAGAACTGTTTGTTCACGGAGTTTACTCTGACCAGATGACTTTGCAACTGGGTAAAAGGTAACATTGGGAGATTCCAGCGATGATGAGTGTTCTTGAAAATGCATATCCGCTTCCTCCATCTCCTCAATTATAAATTCTTCCATAACCTTCAAATCTGGCCATTGGAATGTGCTTTCTTTATTGCTGTCATCCTTATTATGAATGTAATAATCAGGGAAGCACACATCATCCAAAGATGTCGAATCACTGGAATGGTCAGAGGAAGGATTGGATCCTCCAAACTCTGAATACCTCTCGTACTCATCTGCGTGGCCACTGTTATTGAACGGGGCTTCGTGGCCGGAGTCCTCATCGTCTTCATCGTCACCTTCTTGGTTAGAGAGGAAAGGGTTTGCCCAAGTTTGTGCTCTAGCCAATCTACGTTGTTCTTTGGTATATCTATCCATATCCAATGCCACAGAACCGGACTTGTTAGTTGGGCTAATGGCGCTTTTCGGAGCCCTGGATGATCCTGGATTGCTCTGAGTTAGCAAGTTCTGGAGGTTCTTGTTCGTGAGTGGAAGGCTTGGTTGGCGGGTTACTATAGGAATCTCTGAGTTGGAATGAGTACTGTCTGTGGTAAACCGTCTAGTCACACCTCCTCTGGCAGGGACAGAAACATCGTTGGTGTTTGTATTATTGGCATTGTTCAAATTGTTGGCTATGTAACTAGCATTGTAGAGATGCTGGGTGCTTCTTCTTCTCGATCTTGCTGGAGAGCTATGCAAATGGGCCAAGTCGTCGTGAAGACGATGGTCGATGTAGGCGCCTGAGTTGATTCCACTTTCGTCATCTTTGATAGACTCGGCTGGTGTAGCTTCACCTGGAACACTCATATTGTCTATATTACTAAGATTGCAAAGTTCACCAAGAAATATGGGAAAACGGGATAATTTGGTAATTCAATATAAATGGTAATATTGAAAGTTCGAAGTTATAAGAAGACTAACGATATCAATTCCTTGAATCTGGTTTGATTCAAATATAAGGATCAGATGGTAAAAGTCAGCAGCCCTTGGTTTCTTTCCGTGAACCTTATCACTATTTCAGATCAATTCACTATTCCCCCCGAGATAGAACTCGTTTCTTATCTATTCACTGGACTTGGAATTTGTCACTAAATTGACGTCCACTAAGAAAAGCTGCTAAACAGGTGCAATGATCTTGTGTCAAACGGCGTTTCAATTATCTAATTTTCACCAGAGTCGTTCCACGGCTCACTTTAGATGTATCACGAACCTTTTCTTTTGTCGTAAGTGTAAATCTACGATAGCTTAATCCATACATCCACTTATCTCTCCGTAAAGAGAAGTGACTTGGAATCCTAAAATTCGATTGCGCTTTTTTTTCTGGTGAGCAAGCGACGGTGTTGGGGAGGTAATTTGGGGGTGGCTAGCGAGGGTAGTGAGGGGTGGTGGTGGAGAGTGTGCTGTGGTATTGGTAGGGGTACTGGAGTGGGTATTGGTGTGGGTATTAGTGAGAGTACGGCGCGATGGTGAGGGAAGCAACGGTGAGGCGATAGTGGTAGAGTTGGTGAGGAGGGTGGGGAACCGTGACTGTGGGCTTATATAGTGAGACGGAAGTTTATAAACTTAGTGAGGCACCGTGAGCTTATTTAGTGAGGGACGGTGAGCTTATATAGTGAGGCACTGTGAGCAGCTATAGTGTTGGGTGTGTATTGTAGGGTAGATGCAATATGGATGGGTATTTATATTTATATTTATATTTGAATTTGTATATATATTTGTATTTGTATTTTGTATACTTTTGTCTCTATATACTGTACCACACGTATATGGGTATGTCATACATAGAAGTCTATATATCTATATATAGAGGTATAGAGGTATATACATATATCATACTCTCAATACCTTACGTAGTTATCCAAGGAAGAAACTTTTCTCACTAACCACTTGCTCTCTGCTACTGTGTCATCTCTAACTGTCGTGTGATATTTTGGATGCAAAATCGGCTAGTGAGGAAACGGATTCCTCTTCTTAGCAACGGACCGTGTCATGGGTCCACTTTTGACGTTTAAGCCCAACAATAGCCGTTCCAACTCGGCTCGATGCCATCTATGCCGTTTCCAGCAGCGAACAAACGCATACGTAGTAAACTATGAGCGAAAGGGTTACGATCTACGTCACTGTACAGTATTGGTTATTATTGCTAACCTTTCCAGTAAACAGTATCTAAGCCCCTCCATCTGTAATGGAACCAGTAAAAGAGGGCAGTGTCAAGTGAAATTGCGTTCTCTATATTGGTTGTTTAGGTATATATTGCTATTTATATTTGTCATGATGCAGCTGATTTGATCGAGTAGTGCTGTCTTTGGCAATTGCGTTTTTAAATGTACCTGTTAGAGTACCGGCCCGTGGGAATGAAGAAGATATAAGCCTTGTCATTATACATGGATAGAGATGAGTACATTTCGCTGTCGCTGGCAATAGTTCGCCGTAAATTTACTCATGCATTCTTTGGTTAGCAAAGAGTTTCAACCTTGTCACAATTACCTTGTTTGGCCATGTGATGTAATTAAGCTATTGTTCTCTTTTATATGAGAATTTCATCCCTTGAATTTCCACTAATTAGCGTCGACGTCACTTTCCACTTCCTGATTATCCTTTGGTTGTGGCTTTACTCGTGTCTTGGGAAGCTCTATATCATCATCGTCGCCTTCGTTGCTCTTTTCCTTCTTCTCCTTCTCGGCTGGTTTCTTAGACTCCGCTGAAGTTTTGGCCTTCTTGGATGGCGATCCTGCCGCAGATCCACTATTAAGTATATCCAACGCACTTTGGATCTTATTGGTGGACTCCAACAACTTGTACCACGAGTCTTCTGTTAAAGAAATCCCCTTCTTTCCCGGTCTTCTTTCCCCTGAGTCCTTGTCAATGTAGAATTCTCGGATATCCACCAAATTAACGTTGTTGAATTTCCGGATCGTCACTTGCTTCTTCTTATCCAATTCAATTGTAATTTCGTCGTTCGACGACGACGACGATGATGTCCCAGCGTTGGAACCGCCTCTGTTGTTGAATGTTCTTTTGTAAGCCATTGACCCCACTGGTTTCTATATAATCTCACACCTTAGAGAGGAACATGAGCGTATATTTCATCAGAAGACGCTTCAAAGACTGATCCGCTATTTATTTCATTACACCCGCGTTCTGTCTTTCTTTTGTGTGGAGACTTTATCGTATACACTCTCATAGTTAATTATGCCATTCACTGTGTGGTGGTTGTATGTGGGGTGGAAACGTAGTTGTTAAACTGGTGATGTAAAGCAAGCAAGATTAGCCTGGTAGTTTGTATTTTACAAGTGCGGTAGTATTGTTATAGATCATGATGGTGGTGGTATTTAGTAATTGGTACGTTTATATATGTTTCTGTTGATGTTGTTGTGGAGTGTGCTGATAGCGACTTATATTTATTATTTTTGTTTGCCTTATCTTAGATGTACGGTCTACTATGTGTTTTAATATACCCTATTTTATTATGGTGGTTTAAGCACTGGTAAAAAATTTAGGGTATATTTCTTCTGTCTTTAGTGGAGAATTTATTTATTGTAAATTGTAATATTCTATTCATATTTTATGAAACAACTTTTGATTACCAAGGTTGGTCTGTCACTTTCTCTTTGGTTTCTACTTTGTAGCCTGACTTTTGGGTATGTGCTTCTCCCATGAATAGTGCCGTCTTCATTGCAAGTCCTCTACAATATAAGCTTAATTATCATTCAATTCCATTTATTATCATTGGTGATCTTATAATTCCAATCTTTGGATTATACTCTATATATCTATTCATTTTCATTATGCCACAATAATATCATTATTTTCACCATATCTCATCCCTCTTCTACTGCCTTCCTTCAATTCCACTTGGCCATACCTCGTTGAAATGCTCCTCTCCTAACAACTTCTTGACCTTATCAAAGAGTTCTACATCTTTCTCGTTGATATTATCCAAGTTAGACTTTACCTGCCAGTAGCAACTGATT
This sequence comes from Scheffersomyces xylosifermentans, assembly GCF_036884685.1. Lineage (NCBI taxonomy): Eukaryota > Fungi > Ascomycota > Pichiomycetes > Serinales > Debaryomycetaceae > Scheffersomyces > Scheffersomyces xylosifermentans. Next base: position 32,823 of record NW_027042941.1, read on the forward strand.
GCCGTCTTCAACTCATCCACATTTGACACTCCTAATACGATCGATGTGGCTTCGTTCCATTGAAGGTCATTCTTATTCTCTAGTTTCTGCGCAATGGTATCGAATAACCATTTCTTCAAGGCAAATCTAGTGGCCAAGTCGGCTAACTCTAAACCATTGTGCTCTTTCTTCAACGTCTGTGCTATCTCATACACTTTATCCTTAAGTTCCTTTGATGCTGGATGAAACGAATGCGTTATGTCCGACCTCAACAATGACATACTCAAAATGGATCCATTGGACAACTTCTTTATTCCACAGTCGTTAAATTCATCATAAGACTCAAACAAACGAGTGTTTTGAATACACCCATTAGAATACGATAAAATTGCATCCAAAGGACCAATCTTCTCTCTCTTGGTACTCTCCAATGCAATCTTGTGCAAGAATTTCACTGGATATCCAGAAACTCCAAAGTTCTTAATAAGTCCTTCGTCCTTCAAAAGACGTAACTCTTCTAAAGCGCTCAAAATGTCTTCTTCTTCTACGAACTCGATATCGTGCATGTAGACAAGGTCCAAGTAAGAAGCATGTAATCTCTTAATTGACCTCAAGACAGAATTTCTGACATTGGTACGGGAATAGTCGAAATCATCTAACTTTACACGTCCTGCCTTCGTACAAATATAATAGTCTTCTCTAGGAATGTCAATCTTACTGAGAGCTTCTCCCAAGATTTCCTCGGAGGGGCCATAGTATGGGGATGTGTCGATGGCATTTAATCCGTTTTCAAATGCCAATTGGACGATTTCCTTGACTGGGAGGTTTCTTGGGTCTGATGAGTATTGGGTGTTGAACACAGCGCCGCCTACGATCAACGGAGGCAAGTTCCTAATAGAATATGGTTTTTCCACCACAGTTTTCCCGATAGCCTTAATTGTTGACATTTTCGATATCGTACCCTTAGTATACAAAAGATTTATCCAACTTTTATAACAATTAACCACTATCTTTTACCAGAACAACGGGCTTACAAACACCTGTTCCAATAGTTAATCCGAGCTTACATATTTTTCAGGCAGTGAAAAGTTTAATTGCAAAAAATAAACCGGAATTGCATCATTGCGAAAAACGTCGTCAAGAAGTTGAAATAGGAGAGTTGGTGCTATATATGGGTAATGTATATTTGAATGAGAGATATATGAATAGAAGAGTTTTTGGAGATGATTGGATGATATTGTTATTTCATACTTTTTGAAAATTACTGGCTTTTTTAAATTGCCTCTATAAGTAGTAAATGAAGTATGTCAAGCGAAACTCAAATAGAACTATTACGAAAAAGACCTACAATATAAGCTCAGGATGCTTCCTAGTACAATTGACGTATACTCGTTAATAATAAACAAACTATAAATACAGATTGTGAAATAAATATATAATTATTAATGTGAATGATATTTGGGACTCCCAGTCCGCTAGAAAATATCATCACCTTCTACCAAGTAGTTACCAGGAACCAATCCTACCATCCCTGCTCTGTCTAGACAATTCTCTGCTAACTCACATAAATACCAGTTGTCCTCTTGCTTGTGAATGACGTACATATTCCATCCCTTTCTGAAGTATAATTCTCCTTGTTGCTGGGGCTTGTAGGAATATCTTGCCCGGGCTTTGGTCACATAAGAGCTATTACTTCCTGGAGTCACATCGTTTGCTAGTAAGTGCAAGTTACTGTAGGATTTTGTAGGAAGACTCAGCATGGATTTTCTCTTTCCTTTGACTATGCATGTACTGAGCAGAGCGGCATCGGTGGCAATAAGCGTCTGGTTGGTATCTTCAGAAGGTAATAGCATCGATTTAGGTCTCTGATTACGAAGATTATGTGTGAATTTGGACTTTGTTGGCGGACTGGAAAAGTTGATAGATCCATATCTTGTAGCCACTTCATCATGATCATCTACAAAATCAGAGCCTGGTTTTAATGTCCCATTTGAGTGTGCTTTACTCACCAGCCTTTGGACATCTTCGTGCTGTTGGTTGTCCTGTTTCTGTGCCCTTCTCACGGACCTTCTGAATTGGTTGACATCACCATTACCTCCAGAATTCAAATCCTCAAGAGCTTTTGCTATGAAATCAATAGAAAAGTCCTTCATGATTGGAACGTTCTTAGGAGCCTCTAAGTTGGGCACTGTTGGACCCAATGCAGGTAATTCCTTTGACTTTCTGTTAATCTGTTCCTGGAATTGTGATAATTGCTTTTCTGTTCTACGGGGTGATGCCCAGTGTCTCTGACCATTCGAGCCGGTAGAGTAGTTGGAAGAGGTGTAATTTGTAGGGTTCGAGTAATTCGAAGATGCAGATCCATTGCTGTTGGTGAACTTTTCTTGTTCTTTACGTTCATGGATCGAAAATACATCAGCTCTGTTGTCTTCGGGGCTAGAACTGTATGCGGAGCTTTGCGTTTTGGTATGTTTTATCTCAATTGGGATTGCCTCAGTAGGTGCCTTTCTTGTGGGAGATCTTGCTGGGTGTGGGGTTGTATGTGGCTGTTGCTGTCTCGTTACTGGAGGAATATTTGGTGTTTGATTAGAAGCTGCTGCTACTTGTGATGATTCCAGAGAGTAAGTAGAGTAGGTTCTGGATAATATAGGTGCATATTCTGGATCTTGGCCCTTTGCTCTTGTAAATTCTTCTTTTTCTTGTGTATCGTCAAACCCGTTCATGAAGTCAATGAATTTAGGCTCGCTGTATATCTTATCCCCTGTTCCGTAGGCATCACTGAAATCCTTCAAGTCTGCTGCTGGTTGTATTTGAGCAAAAACAGATCTTGCCAAATCTGCAGATTGGTCATTTTCTACACATAAAGTAGCAATGTTATTACAGTAGTTGAAGCAATTGACTTTGCATATTTGAATTCTTTCAATCTCCAACTTGTAGAAATCCTGTAATGCAATGGACCAGTCCCGTATGTATATCTCGTTGAGTTCTCTGTAATTGGTCAAGGCTACTTGATAATGACTTCTGCTGTTTGAAATCGATGCACTGAGTTTATTAAACTTGACTTCGTTTCTTTCCAACTCCTTTCCCCAAGTTGTTTTCATTGCTAGCCTCAAAGATTTTAATTGGGATGTTTCTAATTGATATCTTGATTTTGAATGCTCTACCTCTTTCAAGGCATCGGATCTTCTGGCAATGATCTTCGTCATATGATGATCTATTTTGGCTACCTTCTTGCTATAGAGCTTATAGAAGTCATAGATTTTGCTGTAGTTGATTTGGTTCAATGACTTAATGAATTTTTGGTTGTATTTAATCATCTGTTCATTTTCGATATTCAACTTATCCATGCTCTTCTTCAACGAGCCTGTTTCTCGTGATCCTAATGGATGCTTCTGGCTCAACTTTTCTAACCTTTTGGTGTATTCCTTTTCAATGGTTATTCTTTCTTGGTAGAAATCCAAGAGTTCTTGGAGAGTATTCAAGGAATCTCTGCTTTTTGTTTGGATGACTTGAAAGCCAACATCATTACGTCCCCAGAAGCTGTTGACAAAGTTTCGATTGGACAACGTTTTGGGCTGTCTCGTGTCCATGGCGATGGTTTCTTTGTTGTAATTGTACGGGTCTTGTGTTGATGGAAACAATAGTGATGAGTTTCCTGAAATTCTTTGATGGGATGACGTACAAGCAAGCAGGTGGCGTGTTTTGTGCTATGCTGTAGGAATATATAGTATTATGTAATGTAGTGGAATACGACAGTTGTGTTCAAATGTGTAGCCAAGAGATATTAAACGTGGTATTATAATTACAGTATAATTGCAAAAGAATATCAAGTGTCTATAATAGAACTTTGGTGAAAGCGACAGTCCTACGGGGTTTAAACACACAAACAAAAAGAAGCAAAAACTATAAATTTCAAGATTCCTCACCGCCAGAAGACGATCTTTTCTCCGATTTCTACTCGCCTGTAGAATCTCCCCAGAACAATGCCTTCTACTTTAACACTATTGCTAGAGAATGTCACTATTCAATTTTAGAAGGTGACGGTTGTGTTTATTTCCTGATTAGGCAGAAATCAAAATAGTGTTGCTGTCGCGAAGAATTATTAAATGACACTGTTGCGACAATGAGGGCAGTGAGGAGAGGTAATATGGGGAGAGTGGGTGAGAGTGTGAGAGACTGAGGGAGATTAAAATAGAAGTCGCCAGAATTCCGGCTAATGATTTTTTAAAGGAGCAAGGAGTAGTGGAGGTTCATAGTAGTGATGGTAGGGTTCATTTGCAGTGAAAATTGGAATAGCAAGATTTTTTTGAGGCGGGGAAAGTTCAAATTGGTGTCGAAGATAAGCAAGCAAGTTATTGTGTTCAGTATTGCGGCATGGGTGTTATTCTTGAGGACATTGCAAAATCTGCTAGTAGCATGTATAACGGTGAATAGTAATGGATACAGCTGGTATACCAGGCATACTTCAAAGACAAGTGACGGTTGCCAGTATTTGGACCTTTAATCCAGGCTAAATATCCTTCTTGATAGTGATATCTTGTTTTATTTCGCTCATTGACTCATTATGCAATTACATCATTACCACGGCCTGTTTCAGGGCGGATATGACCTACTTCGAATTGCCCTCAATACTTAAGCCAAGCACTACTTCAAAGTATTATCGGATCGATAGAATAAATTTGAGCTAGGATTATGCACACCGATTGCAATATGTGCGTGTGAAGGTGTCAGATTCAAGGAGGCTCATTGTTCGCTAGCGGCGGCTACGATGATAAATTGTAATGACAACTAGTTAGCCGTGGATTATTCAAGCTGGTCCGATCTCCGACAGGTAAACGAGAAGACATGGTCATGACGAGATATTTTGCAACTTTGATTCGTAAATTAAGTACATACGCATCCATGCGGTAGAAAGTTTTATCGCATACTGTCATTAATCTGCAAAACCTATGCGAATTCTATTAAATTATGGAATATTGCCAATTTTCCTAAAACTGATACGATAACGACAAATACCGTTGGACCAACGTAAAAACTGTGGAAGCAAGTAATTTTTTATCGCTTGAAACCTATTAACTCCAAAATTCTGTCCTATAAATTTTCTCTTGATTTCCTTACAAAACTCTTAATATCGGGCCCAGAAATTACTTTATAGCCTCATAGCCTCATATCCCTAATATCCCTAATATCCCTAATAGCCATTTACCACCCTCCAGTCCCACCATATCCACCCAAAGCCCGTCATTCGTTTTTTACCAACAGCAAAGCAACTCCGAAGCCAAGTGCTCAATTTCCAATTTTCGTCATAAACCTCAATCCCGTGCCTTCAAACCATTTTTATCGACCTTCCACCGGTCCGTCACATCTCTCATCTAAGCACAGCACACAGTAGTGTAACACCATAACACCATTGCTCCCGCCTCTCCATTTAACCTAACACCCTCGCTCCAACTCCCCCAATCCGGGGAAAACGTCACCCCACCGCCGGAGCCTTTACGATCCGAGAAACGTGACTTCACATCACCTCCAGCATAGTTAACAAGCGCATTCCAAACGGAGTCCTCTTCCGAGGTGTCTCTGATATCACTGTGGGTCCGGCATAAAACTCCATGTCATACTAAAAAATTAATTGATTGATTGATAACTTTGCATGTTCCAATTTCTTTTTGTCATTGGTTCCGTTGTGCGTTTAGCCGTCTGTTGCGGCAGACTTTTTCATAGATTGAAATTGGAGGGTTATTGATTCTTTTATATATACCAGGGGAGTTTTCACAATTCCAGTGACAAGGGCATATTTCCAGCAGCAGAGGCTATCACAGGTTAAATTTTTAGTTGCAAAAGTTGAAAATTTATATCACAGCCGTGGGGTTTTGTACGGTTCCATTGATAGTAATTGCTGAAAAAAACCATAAAGATGCCAACTTGGGAACAGATAAAAGAGTCGAAACCATACAAAGTGGCGAATGCCGTGCTATCGTTTGCCATAGCACAATGGTTCTTCGTGGTGCTTGCGGTTTTCATCGCTTTGGCGCATTCATTCCCTAATTTCGCTAAACAGGGAGGTCTTATTAAAGCCCAGTATACCATTGGATATGGTGCTGTAGCAGTGATCTTCTTGATCAGTGGATTGTCTATGTCCACCAAGGATTTGATGAAAAATGCTGCCAATTGGCGTGCCCACTTCACGGTATTATCGACATCGTTCTTAATCACCAGTTCCATTATTTATGGTTTGGCAAGTGCCGTCAGAGCAGCTCACGACGGGAACATTGATGATTGGCTCTTGGTGGGGCTTATTGTGACTCATGCTTGTCCAACCACCGTGTCTTCCAATGTGGTTATGACCAAGCAAGCCCATGGTAACGATATCTTGACCTTGTGTGAAGTTTTCATTGGAAATGTGTTGGGTGCCTTTATTACTCCTGCTCTTTTGCAATTGTATATGACTGGAGGATGGGATTTTGGAAATCCTAGTCACCAACCCAGTGGAGACAGCACTATTACTCAGTTGTATGCCCAGACAATGAAGCAATTGGGATTGTCGGTGTTTATTCCATTATTTGTTGGTCAGGTCATCCAAAACGTGTTCCCAAAGCAAACCAAATGGACTTTGACTACTTTCAAATTAAGTAAGGTGGGATCTTTTATGTTGTTATTGATTATGTTTCAATCTTTTTCCACAGCTTTTGCCCAGCATGCTTTCGAAGAAGTTAGCCATGCTTCTATCATCTTCATTGTGTTCTTCAATGTCGGAATTTACCTTTTCTTCACTGTTCTCACTTACTTCTACGCTAGACCCTACTTCATTAAGAAGTATTATAGAGAAGAACCAAATGAAAATTCCACCAAGTTGTACAGATACGGATACAAGTTCTTCAGACCTTTCTACTACAATAGAAGAGATACTGTTGCTCTTATGCTTTGTGGTCCTGCCAAGACCGCTGCTTTGGGTGTTTCTCTTGTCTCTTCTCAGTATGGTTCTGACAATCCCAAGTTAGGTATCATCTTGGTACCTTTGGTCCTTTATCAATCTGAACAAGTTATCAGTGCTCAGGTTTTAGTGAACTTCATGAGAAAGTGGATCTACGCCGGTGATGCTAAGCATGCTGACGAAGAGAACTTGATTCAGAATGAAGCTGGCGAAGCCCATGATGAAACTGACCAAGAAAGTAATACTGAAAACGTTATTAGATCAACCATGAGCATATCTGATGACTCTCAGGACCACAAGAGGTCGTCCCATATCGCTACTGTGTAGTAACAAGAGTTCATTTATACTTTGTTGCACATCTAATATCACATATATTGCATGATTTCTCGAAGAGGTCCGTTTCGTATAGCGAAATGGCACTATTGAACAGGAATCCTAATATTTATTATTAATTTACTTATATCCCACCAATATATGTATTTACATCTATGACCGAACAGATAACATTAGTAGTTTCCTCACTTTCCCTAGCAAATACTAGAATCCGAAATCACCCAATTCTGCCTCAAGGCTTTCTATTGTTTTATCCAACTCTTGCTTATTCTCCTGTAATGAGCTCAATTCTTCGAATCTCCTTGATTTGGTGTAGTCTTGAATAAGATTCTCTACTATGAACTTTTGTTCGTTCATTACCATGAGTTCCTCCCTTAATTCTCTGATCTGTTTCTTGGTTAATCTTGGCGGTTCTGGAGTTTCAGCAGCCTTCTCCTTTTTGGATTTCTCTAACCTTTCTTGCTCTATTTCCTTGTGACGGTCATTTAGCTGTTTGTACCAAAGAATATTCTCTTGAAGGAACATAATTGAGCTCTGATATATGTTTGTGATGAGCCTAGAATCTGCCACGAATTTCTCAGCTACAGTAAGCTTATTATTGTGAACAACAAAGAACTTATTCCTGAATTGAATCGTCAAATTCTCAAAATCTTTCAAGAAAGACATGAGTTTGACTCTGAGCCTGTTCGTGTAAGTTTCATCTGACTCATCGGTACTTTCAACTATTTTGGCATACTTGGGCAAAAGTGATTCTATTTGGTGCTTTTGGGCCAAGATAGCGTTATAAATAACAAAAATAAGCTCTTCATTCTGTCCCAGAGCTTTCAGCAGTTCGAGTTTCCAATCATAAAGCAAAGCGTTCTTGCAATCAACACAACACCGGAACCTTAAACTCTCATTATTAATGATTTTATCATAGTTTTCCTTGACTGTTCGGGAGTAATTCAAGTTCAGAAGCTTCTCCATAAGTTTGGGAAGTGGTACTACTATAGAGCAACTCTTTCTGGCCCCATAGGGATCGTCACAGACAATCTTACCACAGAGACGACAGTGGTGTTTCCTTATTATTACATTAAATTTGACAAAGCAAATGGTACAGTTTGTCACATCCTTATCGTTTTGCCAGTTATCATAGCCGATTTTCTCTCTTTCCAATTCGCCTTTATTGGCTGCTAGGTTATTCAGGATCGTATTCCATATGCTGTTTGTATTCTCTGGTTTGTTCAATAGGCTCTTTTCTGCAAGGAGATTCGTCAACTTGATAAACCTCTTCTGTACCTTTGTTCTGTTCAATTGTTTGTCGTCAAGAAGTTCCTGCCTTTTCTTAGAGAATGAGCCAGTCAAGTCTCTACTGTTGGCTTGTGTTCCTTCCAACAAGTCCGGTTTATTATTATAGCAAGTTTCACAGCATTTGCACCAAATTCCATCTTTTCCAAAGTCATAGACTGGTGGAGAGCCTTCAATTTCAGAGTTCTTTAATCTGACTCTGTTATTTGTATGGGCATAGCAATAAAGTAAACCACATTTCCTACAGTTCACCACACCATTTTTCACATTTAGAGTCTTTCCACAGCCACGGATCGAGCACAGAGTGGTAGTAGAAGGGTGTTTCCAATGAGAACGACTCAACCTATTCTTGAACTTTGGTGGAGGACTAGCCGAATTTTGAAGATTGGAGTTTATGCCTGGAGAAGGTTCTCTGAATACATCTCCATTGCTACTGTCACTTAAACTGAAACCCCTATCATCATCCAACAAGTCCATTTTGATGATTTTCCGTTTCAGAGGACTCAAGTAGTCCACCTCCCTTTCCACCAGCTTATTAGAGAACCATTTCTTGATATCACTGCTAATGAACTCGTTATTGAAGATCTTTCCTAACGAACCATGGCCGTCACTAATAGACGATAACTTGGGACCCATTTCCGTGTCAGCAAACGAATTTCTTCCCTCTTTTCCTTCTGAGTGAATGTCATCAATGTGACGGTTTAACTGGTATAAGTTCACCATTGGTTCATTACAGATCGGACAGTTCACATTGGCTTCGTCTTCTGTAGTATTTGTCAATGTAGTTGACGGGGTTTCGGTTATTGCCGTTGTTTCTCTCTCTGAGACGGAAGAACCTCGATCCTTAGTCCTGTTTAATGCTTTCTTAGCGAGATTTCTGCCATTGGGCCCTTGTAGATCATCGTCTTTGGGCGGTATTGTCGGCGGAGATAACTCGTGAGTATCTTCATTATCATCATGTTCTGTATCTATAGACTCATTCTTCGGTAGTCTTTGCTTTCTTTTAGTACTATTTTTGTAATTTCCTCTCGTCGGCGTCGGACTGGAGTCGCCTGTGTCCGAGTCGAAGATATTATGGTGTGTTTGGCTAATCGAATTCTCTGGAGATTTAAACGGAGAACCCAAGTTCCGTCTCGATTTCAGGGTTAAAGACACATTTCCTGGAGACATTATCGATTCATTCTGGGGATTTCGGGGCAAAACTGGAAAACTAAGTCAGCAGGTCTTTTCTTCAACACTGTTATACCACTACAACACAGTTTCTATCATTAAATAGCATAAGGAACAGGAGAAAAGTAACCATTTTAAACTTCATCATTTACTATGGAAAATTGGTTAGCGATATGGAGGGGTACTGTCTGCAGGAGAGCATTATATAATATGACGTACCACTAAATTTGACAGTTGCGTTGGTGTGGTGGGTGCGTGGAGTAGAAGAGTATAAAAAGAGTAGAAGAGTATAAAAAGAGTAGAAGAGTATAAAAAGAGTAGAAGAGAAGAAGAGAAGAAGAGAAGAAGAGAAGAAGAGAAGAAGAGAAGAAGAGAAGAACAATGGTAGAGTGGTAGGTGAAGTAGAAAAAAATGGTAGAATAAAAATAGTAGAAGAGTAGAATGGTAGAGTAGTAGAATGGTAAAGTAGAATAATGGTAGAATGGTAGAATAGTAGAGAAGAGTAGTAAGAATAGAAGAGAAGAGTAGAGTTGTAGAACGGTAAAGTAGTACAATGGTAGAATAGTAGAAAAGTAGATTAGCAATGGTCTCCAAAAAGAGTACAACTTTCTTAGGCACTGGAGGTGGTTCCTTACTCATGGATAGAGGATGTAGAAAGAGAGAGAGACATTCCATCACATAGAGAGGATTATCCAATGGAAGTCTCTTAAAGGCATTTCTATTGAAAAAGAGATAGACACTGAAACAGCGACACTGAAACAGACACACTGACAGAGACCCTAACGTTTGCAATAATCCAATTTCAATTGACTTTGCAACTTCCTCTAAATTGACTTCTATTTAATGTTAATGGAAGACTAATGAGTCCTTTAATGGAATAATTCCTTTTAATGCAACTCTCTTAGAACCATCTCTATTGAAATGAGTAAAACTCACCAGCAATTCTAGAATAACAGTCTTCTAACAAAGACTCCTCGACGCTAACACCACTAGGCAAGCTTCACTGGAAATTTAAAGTCTCTTCCTTCCGTTCATCACCATCTTCACTTTAGCTCACTTGATGTCAAGACAACGGCTTTTATTATTCTATTATACACTTGATAAATATTATTGTACAACGTAGTGTCGGTTTCAGGCTTTACACTATTCCTCGAGCAATCATGATACCGTAATAATTCAGTAACTCACTCCTTTTGCATCTTCTTCAATCTTCTATGCTTTCTCTTTCTTTTTTTATTCGTTCAATTTCCTCTGTATTTTATCGCTTTTTACTTGACCTTCACCAACACTACGGTAATGTCGTCTTCCTTTCCTCCTAAGTACTTCTGGCCTGTCAATCTCGATAACTCCTGGGCAAACGCACTAGGGAAGTTGGTATCTTTCGAAACCTTGACTACCTCCTTCACAAATAACTGAGCTACTTCATCCAACTTGTTCGATTTCTCATCCAATTGGTCCTTCAAGAAGATCTCTATATCCTTTGGAATCACATTATCTGTCACACCATCGGTGGCAAACATGATCACATCGCCACTTTGCAAGTCCCAGACGTATTCGTCGGCCAATTCAGGCGAGTCGATAATGTATCTTCTTCCCTCCAATTCCGCCTGCCTGACAATCTGTTTAGGAATCTTCGCCAATTGGTAAGGGGTATTGAAATTGTGAGTCTGGAAGTGAGATTCATTGATTAATTGATAATCTCTGAATAATCCACACCACGAATCTCCCAAATTAGACACTTTGAGCTTCTTGTCGGGAGTTAATATACCGAAACAGGCAGTAGTTCCTCCGATTTCAACCTTTGGCGAATGTGTAATCTCCTCAAATGCCTTCAGAAGCAATTGCTTTGGCGTTACGTTAGCAAGGTCCTCACTGGCCTCGAATTTGGCTCTAAACGACGCACACAATTCTCTGGAAATGGCAGAAGAATCGTAACCCGCTTCGGACCATCCTCCTACACCATCGGCCACACCAACAGCCAAATATCCCTGACCCAACTCCTTCGACACAAATAGATTATCCTCACCAGAAGGCGATTCCAATGCTGGACTTGGTTTGTTGTGTTTCTTCTTGAATAAATTGGACTCTTCTCTGTCCTTTGGTTGATATGCTACGGCGACTTCATAGTGCAACACCGAAGTCAATGCATTGTCGTAGTTTGTAGCGGCGGCAGCAGCACTGGCGCTGGCAGCCGCACCGGTGGCCGTTGTGAACGATTTGGACGAGCCTCCCGTGGACTTTGGCGACCAAGACGACGATGAGAAGCTGAAAGACCGTCTAGCGATGGTTCTTGTTCCTGCCAGCGATACTGAGCCTATCACTGCTCCATTTCTAGCCACCGTGGGGATTCCGCGCTTGGCGACAAACGAGAACAACATGGAAACTAGCACTATCACGATATACAATGCAAGCGCCCTTCTATTGGCCATACTACACGGAGAAGAACCCTAAAGAAACATCGGATGTCTACAGTTTTTGGTAGCAGAATCGATGCAAATTGTTAGGTGTATGGGTGGTGTGCATATAGAGGAGAAGGAAGAGGAAGTGGGTATTGCATATAGACGAGATTGATACATTAGAGAGATGTATATTAAGGTGTAGTAATTGGGGGAAGTGGATTATTGTAGGGAAAGTGGATTTGATGGTGAGGTGGGGAGTTTAAGGGTGAATGGGGTTGGAAGTATGGGGTTGAGATTGAGATCTTACTTTTTTTGGGACTTTTCATGAGAAATTGGTGTGAATGGATTGGGTTCGAAGTAATGAGAACTATGATAAGTATGAGAAGTATGAGAAGTACGAGAGAAGAATTTGGCTGCGGAAAGTGAGAGGTGGGTCTTTAAAAAAGAAATTCATCGCACGAATAATGATAGAGAAGAGGAAGAAAGAAGAGAGATGGGAAGATGAATGATGAGGTGGGCTGTTATTAGGCAAGATTTGGATGTGATGATGGATATTATTATATAAATAGAAGCCGAGGTAAAGATGTAAGGTGAAGTAATGAATGTCATGATATATATGCTATATATGTATATGTATGTACATAACTATGTATATATATATATTTCTGTATGTGTGTAAATAATAGAAGATATGTCAATAATAGAAGATATGTTAATAATGGAAGATATTTTAATAATAGAAGATAGTTAATAATAGAAGATATGCTAATAATAGAAGATATGTCAGTAATAAAAGATATGAGATGGCTGCGGAATCAAGCGAATCGTAGACTGCCGAACAAGCGAATCGCTGACTGCGAAGAGTGAACAGAGACGAGATCGTTGCAAATCAACCGATTTAATGAGATATTCGCAGCCGATTTCTTTTTTTTTAGCGAGAGAGTTTAGCGAGAACTTTAGCCAGGGGAAGGGAAGGGGAATATGAAGAGAAAGAGATGGAAAATGAGCAGAAATTATGATATTAATGTTTGGTGGGGTAGAGGTAGTTAGTTTGAGAAGAAGGCATTGATATTAAATGTGTGGAGGTAGTAAATGCGTGATCGTAGTAATGAGCAGAGAGTGTGAGAAGAAGCCATTTTGAAATAGAACGTGTGGAGGGGGTAGAGGTAGTGAGAATGAGAAGTTGCCAATGAAATCAAAGGTAAGCGGGAAAGAAGCAGCGGATTCGACAAGAAGCCCTTGATCAAAGATTAATAACTTATCAGGTATACCCACACATACGAAGCACATTAGGGCCATGAAACAGACATTACCTCATATAGGTAGACAGTAATAGACATAGTAGCATGCACCTTTTCATCACACTAGGTTAAACAATCTCCAATACACTCGAACAAACTATATCTGACTCTAAAGGCATATTAACTCACAGTATAATAACTCATTAACATTTACTCATTAACATTAATTCATTAATATAATTCACACTAGCATTCACTCAAACTAACATTCACTGACACTAATATTAACTCTAAGTCATAGTTTATTAACTCATACTAATAAACTCAAGCTCATAGTGTTTAGTCATACTTCATAAGTCATAGTTTATTTACTCATAGTATTAAGTCACACTTTATTTTTCATACTAACTAACTTCAATCGATTCTTTATTAACATACTAAGCACACTAATATTAACTCACGCATATTCACACTCCTCAACATCATCAACTCACACTCACACTCACTATTCACTCACACTCACTATTCACTCACACCCACTATTCAATCACAAACAGAAGTAACTCACTCACTAACTACACACTCACTAACTACACACTCACTAACTACACACTCACTAACTACATATCCACTAACTACCACACGCACTCACTCACTAACATATTCACTAACACACTAAATACGCACTCACTAACTCATTCAATAACTACATACAGACAAACTAACACATACAGACAAACTAACACATACAGACAAACTAACACATACAGACTAACTAACACTCACACACTCTAACATTCACACATTGACTCGACGGAATAACACTGTACTCACACACACACAAACACTTCTATTCCCACTGTCTAAACCCACGCCTCAATAGAAGCTGATCTCTCAGTCTCTCAGTCTAACTAACACTCACATTCTCTCACTGTCATTCTTCCCACACACACACTCTCACACTCTTTTACTCTCTCTCTTTTACTGCCTCACACACTCACTCTTCCACTCTTCCATTCTTTCCTTCCCTCAACCACACCCACACCGCAATACCCACCCTCACTCTCCAACCGGCCAATCACAGCTTGTAGGCAGGCGCCAAATGCGGAATGAAAAAAAATCAAAACCGTTCCCTTTGAAAACTCACCATAATCACCGTTGCAACCTCAGTTAATCCACCGGTAGACTCTTCTCGCCAACCCGAACCCATCACTCCCACATCTGCACCAACACCACAATGTCCGTCAACTTCAACGTCTTGAGATACTCCCTTTTGGGTGCCGGTATCGTCTACGGTGCCGTCCACAGATACTCATTGGAGAGCGCAGTGGCCGAGAAGAAGGCTGCTTCCCAATGGAAATCCGAAGAGAAGTTGATTAAGCAAGCCAAGGCTGAATACGCCAAGTTGAACCCATCCAAGGAGCCTGTTACCCCAGCTGCCGCTGGTTCTATCAACTGGGAAGACCCTAACTTGGACATCGGCAGCGCCTTGGAGTCCTTGATCCAGAAGTTGGATTAGATGAATTGATCTGTAAAAGACCCCAGTGGCATCAGCTGCACTAGAGAATCGCCGCTTTTCCTACTATAATTAATGCTGGTTTGCATCTGGCTTGCAATGGTTGTATGATTGTTTTCGTTGTTCGTCTTTTTGAGTTGAAATTCCCGTATTATTATTCAATGTACTTCCATAGAGATGGAATTAGCTCGCTAGTCTCCTTCCGATACACTAAAATATAGCAGCTGCTACCACATGTCTACAATTGGTCATTTCTATTTCATACTTTATTCACATCTTCATCATCATCTTCTCCACCCTGTTAATTTATTAGAATTGGTGCGGAGGGCTATCCAGTTCTCCGTCGGCATCTATTCATAAAAGAATCGCGGTTTATCCGTCCATATCGGAGCGACTCTCGTTCCATTTACTTCGTTTGCTTTACTTAGGTAATGTGTATATAATCGACATTGTCACCATAGAATTGTAACTGTGTAGTATACGTAGAGGGGAGCTTTTGCAATAGATTTGGAAATATTTGCTTGGACATTGTATTGTGGGACATTTGGATTGTGCAATTCCTTGCTTATGAACCAGACTTTGCCATTGAAGTATTTCATTACATGGTTATTCTTTTCAATGTCAACCAACTGCAATCTCGAGGAATTGGTGATCACAAATATTTAAATGAAACATTATGAAATTCTCTTCTATTTATCTTTCTCTTCATATATATTTGAGATTCAGCCAATTATGGACATGAGCCTTTGTAGTACTCCTTATAAGTCAAAAGAACCAGTATGCTTTCTTGATTGCAAGTCTAATGATGGTTATCTAAGGAGTACCTCTTTATCAGTTGGAATGAAATCTATTTGACTGGTCCTACCTACATACTCTATTTTACAAACTCTTACTATCTTAATTTTGCTTACTATTTCTGACTCTGTCTGCCTGGAATACTAAGAGAATGCTAAGATTTCGGCAAAGTCTTCACCACACCTCAAATGAATGAACTATATGAATTATCTTCTAACAGCTCACACTAATGCCCAGGCTCTCTTCATTATTCAACACATTCTTTTATGCTTTTTTTCACCACTTCCACAAATCTCACCTGTCACACAACAATTCCTCCCTCATATACTAATGAGTACCTTATCAAGCTTTCTTCCTTTCATACTATCCCACTACTTCTAGGAATACTTACTAACAAACACCAATTTGCAGCAACTGCATATACTCACAGTTGCACATATAAAGTGAACCATGTTATCTGCAGTGCTGGAGTTTTTTTAATCCTTCTCCAGAATTTATTACGTAACCCATTCTGCTTCCATTTCAAGGGAGTTGGTCTACTGTACTGTATCATTGATACGATTATCTTCTATATATCTCGATATACATATATGTATGTATGTATGCTTATATATGTATAACTGAATGTCTCTATATTGAAGGAGGCAATAGGACAATGGGGAAAAAAAGACACAGACAAATCAGACGAAAGCCCTATTTGCCAGTTATAGGACTACAAATTCCTCCTCAACGGGAATCACATTCATACAACGAAACTACCTCTTTAATATATATATATATATAGAAGCTTCCTATTCCTCACATCTACTGAAGAATCGTTATCCTAACCACTCCGTAACTCTACTCAGTACTTCACCCAACTCTACTAACATTTTTTTTGAAAACTACAACAGTTGCAACTCGATGGTATACAGACATGTCTCACATCTTACATCTCACATCTTACATAATCAATTGACACTGAGCTCAACCACCATACTGCACCTTATATATCTATATCATCACGTGACCACATTTTACGTCCCTCGGCTTCTCCCATCAAAGAACATTTTTGGTGCCCCACAAAAATCGTTCTTTTGCTGTAGAGATCATAACGTTTATTCTTCTTCAACCAGCGCCATGTCAGTTGTCAACGACCGGGCATTGCCATTTGCAGATGCTGCGACAATAGGTATGTTACAGTTGTAGTTTTTCAGCGAAATCGCCATTGAAGGACGCTCTCTATAGCCTTTACTCATTCAGATTACTAACGTGAAAAGTCCGTGCTCATCAGAAAGATGCTTATTTCGAGTCGTCTTATCGAACTCAAGTCCAGGATGTACTCCAGATGCTTAAAGGGCAGCGGTTTGTAAATACTTACCCCGAGGAAATTACCGTTTTCGCCAAATCAGCCTACTTGGCCCTCACAACATTGATCGGCGCTAGGACATTGGGAGAGGAGTACGTCGATTTGATATATGTCAATCGAACCGGTAAGAAACTTCCTAAATTACTCCCGAGAATAGGATTTATTCTCTCGTATGCATTACTACCATACTTGGTGACAAAATTGATAAGGAAACTCAAGCCTCTGCTCGATGAAGACGGCAAAGACACAAGAAGTGTCATAACAAAGTTATTGTCATCTTACACCAAGGTATTAGATACGCTCATGAACCTCCACATAGCTATTTTCTATTTTCAAGGAGAATTCTACTCATTATCCAAACGTATTTTTGGATTAAGATACGCCTTTGGCCACAATAAAGATCCTTCCAAATTTAATAGAGCCGGAAACTATTCACTTTTGGGTATAATAATCTTGTTACAATTTGCCGTCAAGGGGTTGATGAAGTTGAAAACATACAATGACGAATTAGCTACTGCATCTGCACGTAAGGAGGGCGAAGTAGAGTCTCCACAAGATCCTCAACAAATTTCAGAAATTGATACTTTGAGGGAAGTCAACAAAGATTATGGCAATAAGATAGTAGTAGACTTATCTGACCCGCAGCAGTTGCCGTACTTACCAGAAAACTCTCGCTCATGCATGTTGTGTTTGTCACCGATGACCAATCCTTCAGCTGCTAATTGTGGCCATCTCTTTTGCTGGGATTGCATAGTTGATTGGGTTAGGGAACACCCGGAGTGTCCATTGTGTAGACAGCTGTGCTTGGAGCAGAATTTATTACCTTTGAGGTAGATTCGTTGTATGAAAAACGCTTAAGTAGTATGGGTGTGTAATTCTAGGAGTCAGTATATATATTATATGCGTAATGAATGTTATGGGTTGACGAACGATACAATCTTAAAAGTAGGTAGATGTAGATATTATATTATTCAAAAAGATCCCAAGGTTCTTTAAGCCGATGACAAGAACATAATCCGTGCAAAAATTCAACAACACTTTCACTGAACTTGGTAAAGTGTTTGGGTGCAAAAAACATGGAGGCCCTCAATGATAAACGAAAAGGTTAGGTAACGAGCTCAGGTAAATAGACGTCGAATATCCTCAATTTGTTTCGAAATTAGAGTTATTTATAAACTTTGAAATGTAGAAGACATAAAGTAAAAATTAATACAATGAAGTAGAAGTCATTCCATTCTCCATTTATTATCCAGACAAAGGAAGCTTCACTTCAAAAGTCCAAAGTTCAAGTCTACAAAACAAATTCCTCCAAAAAAAAATACAAAAAATACAAAAAATACAAATATACAAAACCTAACCTTCCCAATTCCCTTGAAAACCTTTATAGCATCACATTACAAAACTCTGATCCTTTAACCAATAAGGATTTTCAACCAAAACCCTTTACCATGAAGATACCATAGTTCCTATTTTGAACACGGCTTACATAATAAGCAAATTAGACCATTCATTATAATACGCTTACATAATCACAACTGACTACCTGACAATTTGCAAAAAAATACCAATCCACATGCAGTCCGTTATTTCTACCGAGTTTACTTCTTTTGCTGACATAATCAGCGACTCGAAGAATAGAGAACCCATCAATGCCAACACTACAAACTTACCACAAGATACGTAGATGAAGGAGGCACTTTTATTTCCTCTGATTCAGTAAAAACCAAAAAAACCAGAAGACTCATCCTTGGAAACCACTCCGAATCCACTACTACACTTAAAACACCCATTTTTTACCCCAATAAACTACTATCTTACACCCAATACCAATACAATACCACAAACGGGTAGCCTTATTTCAATGATTATGTAATCAACATATATTTCCTCCAACAGACGCTCAAATCTTGCAGACAACATCAACATACACCAAATTTACGATTTCAATCAAAAGACGCCTTTTTAGTGTTATCTTGTTGGATGTTCTTCTGTTAAAACAAGGCATTTCTCGTGTAAAGAGACGGTATTGAACGTTCAGAAACAAGCCAGGAACCAGGTCGTTTGCACAATGTCGTCAAACAAGCGTTTTTCGTATGCTAGAACTGGAGATGAGACCTTAGAAGACGGAGAGTTGACAGCAGCCAGTCACAAGGACGAGCCTCTTAAACCAAAAAGCAAGAACTCATTGGTTTGGAAAGTCAACTATGTAGTAGGGTCAGCGTCGTCTCAATTTATGGGCTTTGCCATTCGTCACAAGAAAATCTTGTTGGGTGTGATCACTCTTGTGTGTCTCTCACTCTTCACCAACGTACCATTAATTCCACATTTCAGAACAGCTAGTCCCAACGTGGTGATAATCTTGGCAGCTAATGAAGGTGGAGGTGTTCTCAAATGGAAATCACCGCAAGAATGGTCTGTGGAGCGTTCTTCGATTGCAAACAAGAAGCATTACGCAAAAACTCATGGTTATGGACTCACCATCAAAGATATGACCATCAAGAAACGTTATTCACACGAATGGAGGGAATCCTGGGAAAAGGTGGATATTTTAAAACAAACCATGAGACAGTTCCCAGAAACAGAGTGGTTCTGGTGGCTAGACTTGCATACCTATATCATGGAACCTCAAATACCATTAGAACAGCATTTTTTAAATAACTTGGAAAACGCTACTTATAGAACTCTCGATACCTTCAATCCGCTTAGAGTATCTACAGATCTTCCATATGTAGATTACACGCTGCCTATTGACATGATTATTACCCAAGACTGTGGTGGTTTCAATTTGGGCTCTTTCCTCTTGAGACGTTCAAGTTGGTCCGAGATGTTATTGGACATCTGGTGGGATCCTGCCATGTACGAGCAGATGCACATGCAATGGGAGCACAAAGAACAGGACGCTTTAGAAACATTATATACGACACAAGCTTGGATAAGAGAAAGAATTGGGTTTTTGCCATTGCGTAAAATCAATGCTTTTCCACCAGGAGCTTGTTCGGACAGCGCAGATGATCCTCAATTTTTCTTCCAGGACCACGATTTTGTGATTAATATGGCTGGATGTGAATGGGGAAGAGACTGCTGGGGGGAGATGGAGCATTACAAGGCGTTGGGCAAGAAATTGCACAAAAAGTGGTGGCATCTCTGGTGAATGACTGAATTAAACAGCAATTTCAAGCCAAGTAGATAAAGAACTTTGTCCTGTAATACACAACCGTCACATGAAAAGAATTTCAGTGTTGGCATGTGTCACTGAGTGTCACATTGTTGTCAAATATTTTTCAGTCTGCCCTGTAGAGACGTCAAGTAACAACTATTACTGTAGAATGTCCAAAATTATCTCAGACTTTGATTGGACTACCTACAATGAAGAGATGTAGCTTCTGAAAGGAAGTACAAAGCCGGTCATGCAGAAGACTCATCTTAGAACTAATGACATCCCTTTATTGATTTTATAATATTTGCTGCACTGAGATATCCTTTTTCATTTCGCACATACGTCAATTGCAGCTCGCATCTAAGCACATTCTCAGATTCCATCTGATTATTTTGGTGAACAATGGTTACCACTCTTAGCAAGGTCACTAACACACAACGGTTCGGATGGTCTCAAGGTCTTAAGAAGACAGTCCACTGCAACCCCATGAAACCATATGTTCATGTTCCACTTTGGAGTCTCTTTTTAGAATAAATGGCATATACTACTAGTTGCTGTTAATTCTACACTGCTTTAAATTTACTTCCAAGCTCTTTAGATCCTCGGATTTATTACGGCTTGCCCAAATCAAGATTTGCTCCCTCCAAGTGTTCTATTAAAAATCTCTAAGAGATATACTAATTAATGCAAATGCACTGAAATGTCATTGACCCTGCAGAGTGGACCCATTCTGGAAGCAGTACTATATGCAACAAGTTCCATGATATTTCTTTTCCTTCACACACTTTATAGCAATCAATGCTGGGAACGATCCCGAATTCGCCTAACTACCCAATATATGCATGAGCTATTGTGGGAGGTACTCAGAAGTTCCTTATTTGCTCTACAACTAGGAGAAAGCATTTAAGTTCGGAATAAAAAAATATTATCACATCACCTGCTTCTCAAAGATTTGTACAATAACCGAAAGTCAATTAGTTGCCCCTACACTAAAAGGACATTTAGTTAGACTGTCCAAGGAGGACTTGTGTGGACATTATATCTCAGATAAGTAGTCCTTGAAAGTAGTCCCTAATACGGTGAGATGTCTCGTGAGTGTTGCCTGGATAGAATAAGCCTCATTGAGACTACCCCTGCATTTTTGAGGATAAGATCGGTGCAAGATCCAGAAGACCTTCTAGTTGCAATCACACGGATAGAGAAGAACAGTACAAATCTCATACAAATATCGAACCATGTTGTAATGACCGGGAACAGTACGAAGTGAAATAGCCTTTACTAAAAATAATTAGAAGTCCCTATGACATATGGACAATAAAGTCCTTAGGATTTTGCACTGTATTTTTGTGCCAAGACTCGATTTCCTCTTTGGACTCAGAACGAGATTTAAGGTTTGGATACCCGAATAGAACCTGCTTTCGGTATTTCAAAATAGAACCAACTAGAATCGACGACTGCAACAGATGTGAGCACATTGTGATAAACCCAATTCAATGTTTCAAAATCATCGACTGGAATCACGACTGCAACAGAAGTGAGCACATTGTGATAAACCCAATGGAATGTTTTAAGACAGTACTGAGGGAAATCAACCACTGCGACAGAAGTGAGAACATCGTGAAAAAAACCCAAATGCAATGAATCGAATGCAATGGATAGGTGCTATGGGTCCTTTGTATTTTTACTTGCAAAATGGCTACAAGCACTTTGTGACTGATATCTATGCGACTGTTGAGGACCAATATCAGATCCCTTTTACTAGCCACAACTGACCACCTTCCCCAGACCAAACACAAAACATTCCAATGCAAAAGAGGATCATTACTTACCTACCCCTTGCACCTCTACATCCTTAACCCCCCAGTTAACTACCCGCAAAGCCACATCCTTCTACCTTACATTAAAGGTATAATAAGTGATCGGCATTGTGCTGCTTATATTTTTCATGGAAGCTTATGCTTATGTCATGCCGAATTCTGCATGTTGGAGATGGAAAATTATTCTTTTTTTCTGTGGTTGCAAAGAGTTGGCCCACCAGAAGTTGAGATGATTCTTTGTATCTGCTTTTGCATTAGGCAGACAAGATATGCAAAATAGAAGCCTGACACACTGTAGAGTCTGGGAAAGATCCTGGGCCAGATCTCAGATTCGGGATTCAAACTGTTCTATTTTTGGTTCAATTAGCCCACAGGAAGTAGCTGACCCAAGAGATTCCTAGGTACTGTCGAGAGATTAGGATGCAAAATCATCTCCGTGTTATGCAAGTTCGGAAGAAATGAGGCTGGGCCACTACATCTTGATGACAGAATGGAAAATATTCTATTCAACAGATCCTTGAACTGGCCCATTGCAAGCGGGTTGTCAGTGGTTGATTGCACACAATTACCTCAACTGAGTAATGATAAAGGTATAAATAAATCAGTTTTGTCATAGAAACAAATCTTTGATCATAACTTATCAAACAAGATCAAAATCATGAGGTTGCCATTCAGACTGGCAACAGCTACATTACTTCTTTTATCGCCGGCAATGGCTCCGACGATTTGGTTATTAGTGAAAACACAATTGATAGCACTGATAGTATAACTTTCACCCAGAATGTTATCGTTAACAGTGGAGTATTCTTTTCACTAGATAAAGGACTAATACACTATTTTTATCAGGATGTTACATTCGATGGTCAACTTTTCGTTACAAATCAAAATATGGCATCAGTCATGACTGTTAATGTTATGTTTACCACAAACGTTGTTGTAAACAACGGATGTATTGTATTGGACGATGGAAATGCGACGTCTGGATCCACATTCAACTGGATTGTGCCTCTTTCGAGAATATGGTATGGTTCGCAGGTATCGGTGATACTGGAGGATCTACCATGTGTGATCCTGAACAAACCTTCATCAACTCTGGAACATATTTCTCTATCAGTATAATTCAAGGAGAGGAGGAACATCACGTTTAGGTAGAGATGGTTCAACTATAACTAATGATGGTACAGTTTGTTTATTTCAAAATAATTACGACCAAAACTCGATAGTGGAAGGAGATGGATCCTGGGATGTTGGTTATGATTCAAATTTTGAGGCAAGCAATCTTAATACGATACCAATCCAAGAGGGGCAACTAATCTACCTTAGTACTCCCTCTTCTAGTTTGAGAATCGATACTAACAATCAAAATGTGCCTCTTCATGTTGCGGGCTGGGGTAATAACAATGTCATTGGGCTTATGTCACAAATAGATAGCTTTTCTTACGACGGAGAAATCTTGTCCATTATCTCCGGTCTTATACATATCAAATTGACATTGGGCCGGGATATGATACTTCGTTAATGAGTATCGACATGGCAGTTTTTGGTGAGGTTGCGGCAGGAGCCGGTGGACCGCAAATGGTGGAATTTTGTATTCTGGTCCACCTCCACAAGCCGAACGGCCAGCACAATGTAATGATTGTCCTCCTCCCCCTCGTGCACCTGCCTTTGTTCCGAACCCCACTACAACCATTACGTCAACTTCGTTAGAAACATTTACTTCGACTACAACTGAAACAGACACAATTGGTGGTACTGACACCGTGGTAATTCAAGTGCCTCCAGAACCTACTGCGACTGAGTATACTACTACATTCACCACCACCGATGAAGATGGACAAGAAACAACAGAAAGAGGAGTTGTAATTGTCACTAGTGATCCTGAAGAGCCATCCCCACCACTTCATTAATCCCTGCTACCGCTGAACCTGCTGCCACTGAGTATACTACCACCTTTACGACAACAAATGCTGAAGGCGCTGAGACAACAGAAAGTGGTGTCGTTATCGTTACTACTGATACTGAAGGCGAATGGTTCACCACCACTTCGTTATTCCCTGGTGTACCTACAGTAACGTCGTACACTACTACGGTCACATGTACCAAGGACGATGGATCAGTTGAGACTGACAGTGGTGTCGTTATCGTTACTACCAATACTGAAGGTGAATGCTTTACTACCACTTCATTTCTTTCCAGTAAGACGATTGATGTTGATATAAGTGAATATAGCAGTACATTTATTACTATAAATGAAGCTGGTAATGCTTCTACGGTGGTAGGAAATGTTGTTGGTACTGTTGATTCTCAACGTAGTCTCCACACAACTACTTCTTTCATAGAGAGTTCAACTATTGTATGTGCAAAGGGTCATTGCGTTACTCTCACGGAAACTATGACTGTGACATTGATATCAGGGTTTACCTCAACTCTGGTCATGGATCAGATTCTGGACAAGATGCTGAGACGCCTGCAAATGGTGCCACTTCTGAAACTAACTCAGACTTGGGATCAGGTACTGAGTCTGGAGCAAAGCCTGACTCTGGAATTGGTGGCACTGGTTCAGGCACTGGTTCTGGTACTGACTCTGGAGCTAGCTCTGGTTCTAGTGCTGACTCGGGTACTGGTGCTGATTCTGGCGTCGGAGGTGAAGGTTCTGAATCCGGTGACCAGTTAGGACTAGGTGGCGACTCGGGTGTGCAGACATACGAAGGTACATCCAACTCCTTGATTCCATTACATCTGTTACATTTGGTTGTCATCGCTTTTTTGGCTTCTATTTTCGTTTGATAAATTATTCGATTTCTTTAATAGTTCGTGGTCCTAAAAAGACTGAACTATGCTTAACGCCCTTTTAAATAATTTCAACTTTAACTTCTCCTGACGCTCTTCTATTTTCGATTTCGTTATTTTTGCCACTTTAATATTAAGCATTATTTAAGAATACTGGAAACGACTCTTAGAAGTCTCTCTGGTAAGATCAATTATAGTATATCTCATTGCGTAGCAAAGGGTCCATCGTAATAATTGGACAATAAACTCATGACTCGTCAGTTCAAAGATTAACGAAGCTGTATCCATTTCTGATATTGATGGCACTAAGGTATTGAAGCTGTCCGGCAACTGTACCATTTTCCCACCTGGCTCAACATTAGGTACTCAACAATCCAGTAGTATTAATTCTTGCTGGTATCTGCCCTTGGCATAGCATTTTTTTGCAACATACTCTTCCACATGGTAGCGCCACATTTACTTATTTACTGTTCACACAAATTATCAAACCAACTAGTATATGGTTCACTAGCTATCCAACTTCTAACTGAGTTACTTAGTATGCACTAAGTAGTCACTCGTGACTTACACACTAACACTTTAACTCGCTTGTATGCCAAACTCATACGGTGTACTAACTGCATTAAGTACTAACGTCTAATCACTCTATACGACTCATTAACTAACAACTCACCAACAAGTCACTGACAAGTCACTGACAGCTCACTAAACACACTCTAGAACTTAATAAAAACTTTTTAACATCTCACTGACAACTCACTAATCACTCTCTACATCTACTCTCTACATCTCACTAACATAAGCACTTCTTTACATCACTCACTCGCTCACACTCGTTCACTCATTCACTTTCCCCTACCATTTTTCCATGGTCCATGGTAGCGCTTCTTTACCCCCAGCAAAACACACGCGCAGTTTATCGGTTTGTCCTCACCATAAATAAGGTCGTGTCCCCTGCTCCAATTCTCAATTTAGCCGCCCTCACAAAAAAAATGAACTTTCACAGAATTTAAAACTTTACAGCCAACTGTTGCCAGTAACAACTTGTGCAATTAGGGGGTTATTCACAGCAAAGACGTCAAATTAATCGCACACATCATGTCAGACAACTTCTGGTTCAACGACAATGCGTTTCAGGGCGGTTTGAACGGAGGAAACGGAGGAAATTCGGGGAAAGGAGATGACTTTTTGAATAACATCTTTGACCAGAACCAACCACCGCGCCAGCAGCAACAACAACAACAACAACAACAACAACAACAACAACAACAACAACAACAACAACAACAACAACAACACCACCACCACCAGCAACAGCAACAGCAGCAAATTCTTCAAAAACAACAACAGCAACAACAACAGCAGCAGCGCCAGCCCTCACAAACTCAATCAATTAATACATCTGAATTATCTCCTCATTTAAGTGGTAACCATCAACCTGGGGGAGCAACTTCTGGAGGAGATTCCTCGGCTGATTACGGTCTTTCTCAGCTCATGGGCCAGCAGCATCAGCAACAACAACAACAGCAGCAGCATGGACAGAATCCTCAAAATATGAGCCCTCAAATGTTTCTCAGACAAGTTCAGAACCAACAGAACCCTCAGAGTCCACCACAGTTCCAGCAACAGCCTCAACAATTGGACCAGAACAAACAGGAGCAGCTATTGAGAATGAGACAACAGATATTACAGCAGCAAATGGTCCTGAAGCAACAACAGCAACAGCAGAATCTGCATCAACAGCCTCAAAATCCAAACCAGAATCAGAACCAAGGTCAAGGTCATAATCCACAAGCTCAACAGAATTTCAACCTAATGAATAGCACCATGTCACCAGCTCAAAACCATGCGTCCATGCGTCTCAAAAATGCCAACTTGGGACTTCAAGACAACTCTGGTGTCAACTCTCGTTCTCAAATTCCAACACCAGGAGCTCAGCAAGGAACTCCTAACCTTCAGCACGCCAACGCTACCAATCAAAGTTCATATGGGACTCCAGCCAACACAATGATTTCTCCACAGATCCGCCAAAATGGACCAATCCAACAGAACATTCCACCTGTAATGCAGCAGCAAAACTTAGGGAACCAGCCCTCCAACAATCCAAACAATCCAAACAATCTGGTAAACCCTGGGAACGCTGCTCAAGCTCGTCCTTCTCAAAGTCAAGTAGCCCAAATGCAGATAGAGATATTCCTTGCTACCCTTCATGACTACATGAGCCGTCGTGGAACTCCTATTTCTCACTCGCCTGTCGTTAATAACAAGAAAGTGAATTTATTCTTCTTCCATATCATGTCTCAGAAAATGGGTGGTCCGCAGCAACTATTAAAATGGGTGCAAGCCCCAATTAATCCCCAACAACCTCAGAGTCCATGGTTCCTCATAGGACAGCGTTTGGGATTATATGATGGTATAAACGTCCAAGACTTGGGTCAAAGGGAGAGAATTGATAGAGATATCGCAAATTGCTACGCAAACTTTTTGTTTCCGTATGAACAGCACAGTAGCACCCCTGACGGTGCCAGTGACTTACAACAACGTAGAGTACAATTTCAAAAGCAGGTCTTCTATCGCTTTCAACAGCAGCAAGCACAAGTTCAACAGTCACAACAGTCTCCAAACATGTCGCCCCCTGCGGGAGCTATCCAATCTCCTGCAATTGGAAATAACGTACCTACACCACTGGTAATGTCACAGCATAGTCCTGTTCTAAGTCAGGCTCCTACTCCACAACAAAGAAAAGTGCTGAGGGTAAGCAACCCATCCACTCAGAATTCTCCAAGTTTTGTCCAGTCACCATATTTACAAAATCTGCAATTATCTAGAGCTGGTAGTGTGGGACAGTCTCTGATGAATAATCAGCAACAATTAGGTAACCAGCAACAACCGTTGGGAGGTCCTCAATCCCAATTGAACCAACTCCAGCATGGTCAAAATCAAAGTCAACAACAGTTCTTTCAGCAACGGCAGCAGGCTCAACAAGCTCAACAAGCTCAGCAGGCCCAACAAGCCCAACAGCTTGCACAGAAACAGCAACAGCAGGCTGCTGCACAAGCAGGTCCTCAATTATCGCAGGCTCAGATTGCTACCAACAATGCTAAGCTTCAACGTGTTCAGGCTCAAAATGCTCAAATACAACAGGCCCAGTTTGCCCAGAGAGAAAGCATTGCCTCTTCTCAGGGATCGCCCGACAGTGCTCTGGTTTCTCGTAAAGATTCGTACTACAATCAACAACAGCCAATTCAAGAACCTCTACTTGAAAAGGAAGACCCTAACATTATTAAAAACTATGTTCCTTATAGGAAAATCATCGATACTCACGGTGGTTATGCGATCAAGGAGTTATCACAAGTTGCCAGCGAAATTGAAATCACCAAGCCTGTTTACTTATTCGCTCCAGAGTTAGGTTCTATTAACTTGCAAGCTTTAGTCATGGCATTAAAAAACTACACATCTGCAAATGGCGGTGAAGTTTTCAACTCATTGAATTCGCTTCTCGTGACCACTTCTGATGCTAACTATACGTTTAGAATTGATGATTGCCTAGAATTATTGGACTCGCTAGCTGCACTCGGTTTGAAGATATTAAAAAATATAAACTCCTCCGAACATGCGGAAGATCCTTTTATCGTCCAGGATATCAAAAAAGTATCCACCAACTCAATAATTGATAACATTTTTGAAAAGTATGTCAAGGAAGGCAAAAGAAATGCCGAGGACATTAAATTCGTAGTAGACTCTTTGACAGGAGAGATATTAGAGGACGAGGACTCTGACATGGAGATTGATGACTTGTTTACAGCTGATGACTATTCTGATGGCTCATCTGAGTCTTCAACAGAAACGAGAACTGAGGATATTCACTTCCACATTCCTGTTTATTCAACAATGCTTCAAAATTTTAAAGACGAAAACAAACACCACTTCAGCAAGATTCAAACCAAGAGCGCTATTGATGAGCAAATAATGCTTGTTGATCAGCTAATTACGGTGACTATGATTCTTAGAAACATTTCATTTGCTGATTTCAATAAAATCTCTATGGCTGCAAATAGCACATTGAGAGAGCTTATCTTTGCTATCGTGAAGAGCATCGGACTAAATGCAGAAAAATTCGTATTTAATAGAAAAAGACTCTGCCTTTTGAAAGACTGTTTATTGATTTTGGACAATATTGCATTCTACGTTGAGTTAAAAAGTTTGGAGGAGGCTTTTTTGTCTTTCGTGTTAATCAGCTCATTCGGACCTAAGTTGAGTGGAAAGGAATATGAAGTATTACAGACACACTTAGATACTCACTCATACTTGTCCTTCGGTATAGATGCCTTCACCAAGTTGATGGTTCGTGAGCCGCATAATCGCTCTTTAATCACCGCTGTTTTGACTGAAACACTCACAATCAGCTCGTCAGCAACGTATCAGAACACGAAACCCTTTATAATTAATAGTAAGGATCAAGAAGAGACCAAAAGATTGATTTCATCGTACTTGGCTGGAAACGAGGCTTCTGGAAAGCCGGGCAAGTTGTTGACAAGAGCATTTCAGTTATATATGAGCATCGTTCCATATGATGCTAATAGTTACGAATTTTCGAAATTTATTTTCACTAGAGCTCCAACTTTATCGCAGACTTTATTTGGAGTTAAATTACTTATAGATATGGTTCCCGTCGAAGATCTTGCTACTTCAGCCAACAAAGTATCACTTTATTGGCTTCTCAGGAACAAAGAGTTGATTTTGGCTAATTTATCCAGAGTGACCGTGGCTTTGGTTTCGGAAACAGGAAAATTCGCAAGAGAGTCGAACGAGTACAAAATTTTGACACTTGTTTTATCCAAGGCACTTATTGTTATCAACACATTGGTGTGTAATGTTGTCACTGCTAGAGAACTCTTGGTTACAAATGAAGACGCGGCTCTATCAGAAGAAATCAAGGAGTTAAGCGACTATTCTAGAGTTATGCCCGATGCTATAATGGCTTTGGATACCTTCCTTGCACCTAGTATCGACCCCAACTTGAGCAAGGAAGTGGTGCGTCTAGTACGCTCTTTGCGAGAACTATTCTGAGGTCTTGCTTATCTACCATTCACTCAATATTTGTACTATTATTGTAATATACGTAAATTCATAATACAGACCATCTAATACACTTCCTCAAATCGACCCATTTATTCTCTATTCGACGCAATTTCGATCTCCTGTCATATCAGTAATTATTTAACTGTAAATAGTAAGACCGTCCTTTGTAACCAACCGTTGTCATAGAATCCCAGCAAATTTAACCAAACCTTCTTTGTATGCAATATCCCTGCAGTGATTTTATCCGAGATGGGGAGTCTTACCCATATATACCATCCCCTCAATGCATATTAGGCATATGTCATTATCTTCGCTTCCAATTATTCCGCTTTATCAGTGGTTCCAGGACGCTCCTTCCCAATTAGGAAGCTATTTCCAATTAATGGTTGCGAACGATGGCCGAGATAAGCATATAGATACGGCTGCAAACATAGTTATAAAGAGAGCAGAATCTTCAATTATGATAATCTGACGCGTTGGAAGTAACTACTACCATTACTTTTAGTAAGTTAGTATCGAGATTTACAACACTTAGATTCCAATTATGGCAACTGCTACTTTCGCCAAAATGCCTTCGGGTCCTCCGAAGGAAGATACCAACGGTCCTCTTTTGGCAGGAGAACATACCCTACCAGCCAGTTGGTGGACTAGTGAAAAGATCTTTGACTTGGAGAAGAGAGCTATTTTCTATAAATCTTGGATGTACACCACCCACGCTTCAAGATTCCAGAAAGCAGGCGATTACTATTCGTATACCGTCGCAGGCATCAACTTTTTCATCATCAAATCCAAGGTAGATGGAAAATTGAAGGCTTTCCACAACGTTTGCAGACACAGAGCATACCCCGTTGTAAGAAAGGAAAAGGGGTCTTCTACTATTCTAGGTTGTAAATACCATGGGTGGAGTTACAACTCAGACGGAAAATTGAACAAGGCTCCACATTTTGATAATGTCGAGGGTTTCGTAAAGGAAGAGAACTCTTTGTTCCCTATCAAGACTCACACCACCGAACAGGGACTTGTCTTCGTTAATTTCAACAGTGATGAATCTGAAAACTTTATCTCTTTTGACAAATGGTTTGAAGGACTCAACGTTGAATTAAACGAATTTGACTTCAATGACTATGAGTATCATATGTCATATGAATTAGATGGTCAATTCAATTGGAAAACTCTCATGGATGGCTATCAAGAATGCTACCATTGCCCTACTGCTCACCCCGGATTGAGCACAGCTTTCAAGATGGAAACTTATAAAGTTGTACCAAAAAGTAGATATTGCCGCCATTACGCTGAAATCGTGAGGGAGGAAGTGGAGATTGAAGAGGACAACAAAGATCCCGATGAGGAATCTTCTTGGTTCGGATTCGGCAAAAAGAAGGCTGCTCCAGTTGAAAAGAAGGTGGAAAAGAAGGTCAACCCAGGGGGAGAGTTCAACGGATTGTGGATCTACTTATTTCCAAGTAATGGGGTCAACTGCTATTCACCAGCGTGGTATTCTATTAGAGTCTTACCTTTGAGTGCAACTCACACTATATTGCAGTATGATATTTATACCAAGAAGGGCTTGGATGAAGAAAGCAAGAAAGAATTTGTAGATTTCTTGCAATTGGTAGAATTGGAAGATTTTAATTTGTGTCAATTGACCCAGAAGAATCTCAACGAAGGTATATATTCCTCTGGTTACTTACATCCGCAGAAAGAGAGAGGAGTATTATACTACCAAGGTGTCGTTCGTGATATGGTTAAGGCTCACTTTGAGAAAGAGACAAAGGCAGGTCGACAGCTTAACCCAGCTTTTGTCGGCCGCAATAGCAAGAATCAAAGTATTCAAGAGTTAGAAGCTATATGTGACTCAGTTGAATGTGGTTCTGGTTCTGACAAGAGCCTTGATTGGTAATATGGACTGGCTCTAGTACTATTCAAATATATAAACTACAATAATGTCAAATGAATATTTTTGTACAAGTGTATTATCAAAAAGTAGTGACTTTTTATCTCTATGTAATTTTTTTTTTTGAAGTTCTTACAACAAACCTAATTTGTCCATTCTTACTTGAACGGCATTTCTGTGGGCCTCTAAGCCCTCCACAGCAGCCAATGTCATCACAGCTTTACCGATGCTCTTCAATCCTTCTTCAGAAACATCTTGAGAAGTAATGAACTTCTGGAATGTTGCTGTGTTCACACCTGAATATTGTCTAGCATATCCGTAGGTAGGTAAAGTGTGGTTGGTTCCGCTGGAGTAATCACCACAAGATTCTGGAGACAAAGCTCCAACAAAGACAGAACCAGCGTTTTCGACGTAGTCTGGTACATACTTTGGAGCGTCGTCAATTTGAAGAATTAAGTGCTCAGGAGCATATTTGTTAGACAAGTCAAAGGCCTCTTCGTACGTATCTACCAACAAAATGTAGGAGTGTGCCAAACACTTTGCAACAATCTCTTTTCTTGGTAAGACTTCAGCTTGCTTCTTCACTGCAGCTTCAAATTCGTTTAGCTTATCCTTTGACAAGCCAACTCCAATTAAAATGACTTGGGAGTCTACACCGTGCTCAGCTTGAGATAACAAGTCGCTAGCAACAAAATCGGCATCAGCATTTTCGTCAGCAATAACCAAGACTTCAGAAGGACCAGCGGGCATATCAATAGAACATAAAGCCTGCGTGTCGTTTTGAACGTGCATCTTCGCAGCAGTAACAAATTGGTTACCTGGTCCTAAGATCTTGTCACACTTCAAGACGCTCTCAGTACCGTAAGCCATGGCAGTGACAGCTTGAGCTCCACCTGCCATGACTATGCACTTAGCTCCAATCTTATGGGCTACGTAAACAACTTCTGGTGTCAACTTTCCAGTAGCTCTAGCAGGTGGCGAAGCTACGATAATATTAGAGCACCCCGCAACCTTCGCTGGGACACCCAACATCATAGCAGTGGAAGGTAAAACAGCAGTTCCTCCAGGAACATACAAACCAACGTTTTCAATAGGTTTAGCAAAACGAGAACAACGAACACCAGGTGCGGTTTCTACGGTCATTACCTTCTCCTTTGGAAGTTGTGCAGCGTGGAACTTCTCGATATTCGAAATAGACAAATCAATAGCCTTCTTCATGTCGTCTGAGATGTTCATAAGTTCTTGTGGGAATGGTGCATTCAATACTGGGGAATCCAACTTAACACCGTCAAACTTAGCAGTGAGTTCTATCAAGGCTTTGTCACCATCCTTTTGAACTTGCTGAACAATAGGTAATACTAATTTCATAATATCCGCAGTCTTTTGCACTGGTCTAGTCAATGCTTTCTTTATAAGCTGAGCATTAGCGGAATCGTTGGCATTGATGATCTCCATCTTGTAGGATTCTTCAATAGCAGAAGCTGGTTCAGGCTTTGCGGCGTCTGGGACCTTCTTTTGCACGTAGGCAGCCTTAGCGTCACCCTTACGTCTGGTAACCTTGCCGGCCTTAATATCCAAATTCTTCTCTACATCAGCAAGTCTGACACCATTTTTGATACACCACACCATGGCGAAATAGAATAAATCAGCACATTCCCAGGCTACTTCTGAGGAGTCCTTTGTCTTGTTTTGACCTGCTTCGATCAACTCATCTAATTCTTCTTTCAACTTTGCAATTAATAAGTCTTCGTCGTTGAAGAGCCTCTTTGTGTATGATCCTTCTGGAGCAGATTCGAATCTTTTAGCTAAAGTATTATCTAACTTGCTTAAGCCACTGCCAAATGATTCATCTTTTTGTTTCAATTGGCCATCTCTGAAACAAGTAAAGTTGTTGTCTAGGTGACAGAAACCATATCCATCTCTTGGGTCAACAATGAACTTAACTACGTCAGAGTCACAGTCCTTCTCCAACTTAACCAATTTCTGGGTAGCTCCACTGGTTTTACCTTTGTACCACAACTCTTCAGTACGCTTACGAGATTGGTAGACACCTACTTTCTCAGCGATAGCAGCTTGAATAGAAGCTTTAGAAGAGTAGACAACACCCAATGCAGAATATGAAGGAGCTGGGGTTGTAATCAAAGTGGTGAAAAGACCGTCAGGACGATCAGTGCTTAATGTTGAAGTGAAAAGTTCCGAAATCGATACTTTACCCAGCTCAGACTGTTTGGAGGTCAACTTTTTAGCGTCGATGACTGGGAAATAACCATCAACGGCCAACTTGTTAGCGGCTTCCTGGTCAATAGAGTCTGTCTTGACATAGATAGTCCTGTTCTCACTGCTGCTGAATTTCTTGAAATCGTCCTTGGAGAGCGGCTTCTTAAACACGAAGGAAGCAGCGGTTTCCAAGATCTTAGCCGAGACGTTATCGGACTCGAATTCAATGGCGAATCTGGCACTAGGCAACCCGCTGGTGAAGATAGCGTCTTCCACCTGTGATTCGTTGATAAAAACTTGCCTGATACCGTTATTGAGCAATTCTACGATTTGGTCGACAGAGACCGAGTCGGCGGTGGCATCGACATCGACCAGCACTTCTCTGGGGAACTGTTGTAAGAATTGTTTGGAGATGTTGACCGATTTGAAGGGTACCACGAATTGGCCCACCACTGAAAAATCGGCGATTTGGTGTGAATCTTGCGGCGACGCAAGCACAGGCAATACTGGGAACGTCATTTAGGATCTAGTTAGACGTAGATATACTTACCAGAGGTAATTAGCGGTTGTGAAAGGAGAAAAGAATGAGAAAAGAAATGAGAAAAGATAAAAGATAAAAACTAATATTGAGAAAATACAAGTGGAATATAACAATAAGAATGAGAATGAAAGAGTCTCTCGAAAATGTCACAACTTCAGAACTTCAGAACTTTAGAACTTTAGAGCTTTAAAATTTTAGAACTTCAGTACTTCACAGCCAGAAAAAAAAAAGATTAGAAAAAATACAGGTAAAGAAAGAGATTCTGTTAATTAAGAAATGAGATTCTGTTGACTAAGATAGAAAACGACCAATAATAAAGAATAAGAGGAGGATATCATCGATGTAGATTTCTGACTCTGTTCTGTATTAAGTTCAAATAAATCGCACTATCAGGGAGTGAGCATGAGACAGTGAGCATGAGAGAGAGAGAGATTGAGAATGAGAATGAGAATGAGAGATTAAGTGAGTGAGTCAGCTAGTAACAGTAGTAACAGAGTGAGGAACTACAGAAAGAGCCTTCAGAACGAGACTGTGAAATCTAGATGAAGGGAAATGAGTCAGAATCAGAAGAGAAACAGACTGAGAGAAGAGTAAGAAGAGAGAGACATTGAGAAGAATGACAGAGAGACTCAGAGACTGAGAGACTCAGGCAAAGAGACAGAGACGAGAGAAACAAGATCCTGAACAGGCGCCGTAAAAGACAAAAACTTTTTTTTATTACACTAGATTGAGTCATCATCACGTGAGATATATTTGAGATAGAGGAAATGGGGAATGGGGAAATGGGGAATGTTAGCCGGGGTGAAAAGTCGGCTGTTACTTTGATTGACAGGATAGGCGTAGGCGTAGGGATAGGGAGAAGGTGATGGAGAAGTGCGAAGTTTGAAATATTGTGACTCAATTTCGTTTAGAACCAGTGTGAAAAGTTTGATAATAAGAAATTCAAAGGACATCAGCAAGAAAGACAAGAATAAGATAGAAATGGTACCGAGAAGCCAACTAAACATTTAGGTAGAAGAGTAAGTGGGAAATGGGAAATGTGAATATGAAGTTGAAAAGAGAAGAGAAGAGAGAGATGTCAGAAATCGACAGACTGAGAGATTGTCGATAGATTAACATGCGACTTACGACACTCACAATTCGACAATCGAATCAGCGCGAGATAAGCGATGTCAATGACGTAAACGAAGGAGGTTGAGATTTTCGCGACATCACTAAAGTGATTATTTTGCAGCAAGTTGTCGTTACGTATGTTGTGAGTTTGGTGGATATTATGTATGATAGTATGAGTATATGATAATTTGAGTATGTGTGTGAGTATGTGAGTATGTGTGTATGCGAGTATGTGAATATGAGAGTATGTGAGTTACTGTGTTTATGTATTCATGAGTTATGTTCATGAATGTATTTGGCTTCTATGCCATATACATACAGCTATGTGATAGCAATACAGTAGTCATTCAACTTACCAATCTCTTCTCCAGTAAGCCCCCTCTCTAGGCACATATCTACCTTTTTGCGGACAATAAATACATTAATCATATATACATTAGAAGTGTCAACGCAGACAATATATACTTAACTATGGTCGTCGGGTTTGGGCCCTCTCTCAAATACTTTGAACTGGCTGGAGAGAAAGCAACGTCCTGAAAATGGCACCTGATAGGTCTATGCTTGATTTTTTTTGTCTACTCCCTCCTTGTATGTCGATCTTGTTGTTTACCTAGAAGTTGAATTCTCCTCTAAATTGGTTCAAATCCATTCCAGGCTTGACCAACTCCAACAAGTCTCTTCTG
The DNA here is from genome assembly GCF_036884685.1 of Scheffersomyces xylosifermentans. NCBI lineage: Eukaryota > Fungi > Ascomycota > Pichiomycetes > Serinales > Debaryomycetaceae > Scheffersomyces > Scheffersomyces xylosifermentans. Next base: position 69,116 of record NW_027042941.1, read on the forward strand.
TCCATCGCAATGAAAGCTCTCTTCAAGGTCTCAGTCAATGCTGTGGATTGATTAAGGTTAAGAGTGCTGCCATTTTCGACACCTTCCACCTGGTGCATAGACAATCCACTCAAAAGGTGCTCGGCAGCTTCCTTGTAACATCTGATATTGATACACGAAACACCCAAATTGTACCTTGCCCTCACAAACGTTGGCTTCAATTGAAGCGCTTTGAAGTAAGCATCGACGGCTTCCTCAGAACGGTTTGAGTTGGCAAGAGATGCCCCCAATCTGTTCCATAATACTGCATCGTCTGGTTTGATGGTCAATGCTGCTTTAAAACAGTCAATTGTCTTGTCAAATTCTTCGTTGGCATAAAATAAAACACCCAATCCCATTTGTACATCTGGATCCATGTTTGCATGGTCTGGAGAAATCTGGGCAGCTTTAATAAATAACTCAGTTACCCTCTTGTTCAACGAGAACCTGTCTTCGTCTGTAATTTCTGGGTTTTCCAAGCGAGCTTTATCTGAAATTTGTGGGTACTTGGTAGAAATCCACCTTTCCAAGGTAGCAAAGGCAGCATTGTCGTAACCCTCATTAATGTATGAAATAGCCAATGTCATCAAGGCTTCTGAGTTCTCTGGATTCAATTCCAAACACTTCTCTAAAGCGGAAATACCGGCTATTTCCTTCTCATTTTGTGTTTGAACTTCTCCCAACTTGAGCCAGGCATTAATATGACCCTCATCTCTTTGGATTGCTGCTTCGAAAGCCAACGCGGCTTCTGATAACTTGGCTCCATTTTCCATTAACTGTAATCCAATCTCATATGGATCGCTTTCCTTTGGTAAGTCCAAGAATTGGTTGTTTTTACTGTCTTCAAATTGGTAGTCTCCAAAATGAGCCCTTGTAGAGACGTATCTAGAGAAGTCCTTCTCCCATTGACTCATATCGGCAGGGAAGGTCTCGCCACGTGTATTTTTGAAGTCTTCATATTGTTGACTAATGAAATCTTGCTCGATGGCTTCAGAATTTAATCCTTCCCATACTTCGTCAAATGTGGCCTGGTATTTATCATCGATAACGAATTCTGGAGATCCTTCTTTGACTTCTTCTTCAACGGCTGTTTCTGGCTTTGTTTCGGTAAGTTCTTCAATCTTCTTAAACTGGTTGTCCCAGTCAACCTGAACCTCCTCCTTCAGAGACTGTTCCTGGTGTTGTTGTGGTTGTTGCTGTTGTTGCATATTGCCAGACATCATCGACATTCCCATCATAGGGCGGTATCCACCTCCCATCATCATTGGCATTGAATTCATCTGTGGACCATTCTGATGAACAGGTTGGTGTTCCATAGGACTTTGGTGAAACTCATTAGCCCACTGTCCGTTTATTGGGCTTCCCACTTTGGCGATTGGAGCAACGTTTTGCTGTGGAATGGGCGAAGGCGAATGTGTCTGGAACTCGTTAGTCCAGTTCTGTTGTTGCTTTTGGGGACCATGTTGGTTCTGTTGCATCATGTTCAACTCATGTCTCATTGGTTGGAATTGGAAGTTATTCTGACCACCCGAGATATTTAAGAACTGGTCCAAGTTCTGTCTATCTCTGGCATTCATAAGGTTTTCTTGCTTGAATCTTTGATTCTGTAAAAGTCCTGGTTGGCTGGCTGTTTGTCTTTGTAAGGACTGATCTTGTTGGGTATGTTTGTTGAACTGGGCAATGGCGTTGCCGTTGACCGAACAATCGGCACCTCCGCCGACAAATGACATGATTACTGTGAAAAAGCTGGAAAAATGGTAAAAAGCTGATAAAGCGTGTGAAACCCGTCAAATAGTAGGGATTTACTTGGATAAAACTAGCAAAATAAGGGCGGTTAACGATCTGTAAACTGGAATCCGTTTCTTGTCGCTGGTATACGAAACACGCCGATTTTCACCTAAAAAGAACAAAGATATCAGTACTTATACCAACTCCACTGTGGAAAGAACACTATCGAACTCTACTATTTTAACTAGCCGCCGCTTAATAATGAGATCACACCGAAATGCGACCCCACCAAATTTTCCAGCGGCTAAAGAAACCGAAAAGCATGTGCCGAGGGAAGCTGCCAGAAAGAAGAGAGTGTATGGTGTGTGGGTGTTTGGTGTATAGTAGTAGTTGAGAGCATTGAGTAGAATATGTAGGCTGTAGTGTACAGTATAATATAGAGATAGGTGAGTTTAGTAGTAAGTTTATAGTAGAGTATAGTGAGTGGTGAGGTATAGGAAGTAGTAGAGTTTTTTGTATAGTTGTAGTAGAATATATAGGTAGTTGTGTATAATATAGAATATAGGTGATATTGGTAGTAAAGTAAAAAGTAGAACAGGTGAGTTCAGTAGTCAAGTAGTATTTTGTATAGTATAGTAGTATACTGTGTAGTAAAGTAGTATAGTATAGTAAAGTATACTACATAGTAGAGTATACTACATAGTAGAGTATACTACATAGTAGAGTATACTACATAGTAGAGTATACTACATAGTAGAGTATACTACATAGTAGAGTATACTACATAGTAGAGTATAGTCTACAATATTTATAATTAAGTATAGTACATAGTAAAATATTGTTTATAATAAAGTGTTGTACACAGTAAAGTATTAGTTCCAATAGAATACAGTTGAGTTATGTAGTGTACTGTTTCATACATTACTGTACTATACAGTTGAGGATACTAAGATTCCACCGCTGGAGATAATTCACAAATTCCATTAAGTTTTACAAATTTTCGTAGAAATTAGTGTGAAAAAAAAAATAGTGAGACAACCGAGTTTTTCTATCTGAGTGATAGCGACGCAGCGAGAATATCACAGTATGGTTTCTTCTGATTACCGAGCGGTGACATTTTTTTTTAGTGAGAAGTGGGGTGGGTAGTCACCGTGAAGGCTTAGATAGAATAAATGTGAATTAGTTGTTGAATTGGGATATGAATATGATTTCTGTCTTGTAGAACTATTAATGAAAAGCGTCACATAGTAGAGGAAAGATATTCTCGATCGGTTTCTTAAAAAAAGAAGAACAATAGCTGAGCAATTCAATACCCATTTATAATAGTTCAACGACCAGGTGTTATACTCTTTTTGATATCTGCACCGAGCCCCACGGTATCTGGCTAATGAGGTGAATATGATTCATTTCTCATAACGATGTGTGTGCAGGCATCGACTGCAAAAAAGTCACTACGTTCCATTTAAGTATGCGAAAGCGAGATAGAAATGGGTTGATGTCAATGACGATCAAGCTGTAGAAGTTTAGTCGTTATAAGGAGGAAAAGTGATGAACGGCAAGTTTGCGGTATCGAAGGCTCAACCCGAAAAGCAATCTCGCTTGTAGTAGAAAATACGCTCGCAGTTGAACTACCAAAAAAGACATAGAAAGGAGTCCTGATCCTGCGTGCTCCCTAAGATTCACATACCCATCGAATTAGCTTGTCTACGACGGCATATCGTATTCACTAACTAATTACACGAACTTCGATGGATATTGTACCCCCATTAGTGGTGAAGGACATTTTATTTGATCTTGTATGAAGAAAATAGGTCAGGAGAGCACAACTCAATTGGACTTTTTGCAGCCGCCCATGTCGAGCTTTCCATCTCTTTACTTACTTCTACACCCTATCAATCACATTACTATTTATATTTTGAAATTCCGCGTAGCAAAGCTACTTATCCCAGTACAAAAAGAACTAACAAATACAGACTGACCGAATTCTAAATACAGCCACTAGCGACGAGCAAGGCAAATTCCTGAATTATTCAATAATTTTGGACATCCTCAATCAAATATACACGATTAGTGAGCAGTTTTTGGGGCATTTGGCAATTGAACTAAAGATTGTCTGATAGAATCAACACCCTTCAATAAGTCCTCTTCAGAAATGACCAATGGTGGGGCCAATCTGATGATGTGGTCGTGAGTTGGCTTAGCCAAGACACCATGCTCTTTCATGAGCAAACACAAGTCCCAAGCGGATCTACCGTTGGTCTTGGTGTCATCGATGACAATAGCACATAACAAACCCTTACCTCTGACTTCGGAAATGATTCCGTCAGATTCGGCCTTCAATTCCTCCAATTTCTTTCTTAAGAATTCACCCAATCTATCGGCTCTTTCGACTAAGTTCTCATCCTTTACAACTTCTAAAGCTGCTACAGCAACTCTGCAAGCCAATGGGTTACCACCGTATGTAGAACCGTGCGAGCCTGGCTCTAAAGTCAACATAATTTCCTTGGAAGATAAGACAGCAGAAACTGGATAAACACCTCCAGAAATAGCCTTACCTAACAAAACGATGTCTGGCTTAACATTCTCAGAATGTTCGTAACATAACATCTTACCGGTTCTAGCAACACCGGTTTGAATTTCGTCACAAATCAACAAGACATTGTGCTTTTTGCACAAAGCCTGAACCTTGGTCAAGTAGTCCTTTGGAGGAACAACGATACCAGCCTCACCTTGAATTGGTTCTAACAAGATAGCGGCGATCTTGTCACCAGCATTGTTGAAGGCCTTCTCAACGTCTTCAATTTCTCCGAATCTCAACAAAGTTCCAGCCTTTTCTCCTGGAATTTGTGGGCCGACACCATTCAAGTAAGGACCAAAGTTGGCCTTAGCATCTGGATCAGTAGACATTGAAATAACACCAAGGGTTCTACCATGGAAGTTGTCTACCGCAGATAAGATGATAGCCTCACCTTCAGGAATGCCCTTCTTGACATAACCCCATCTTCTGGCCAACTTCAATCCGGTTTCAACGGCCTCAGCACCAGTGTTCATTGGCAAGACCATCTCGTAGTTAAAGTATTCGGTGATGTACTTGGCGAAAACTCCAAATACATCGGAGGAAAACGCTCTGGAGCACAATGTCAATTTGGAAGCCTGGTCAACCAAAGCAGCAACAATCTTTGGGTGACAATGGCCCTGGTTGACGGCGGAGTATGCGGACAAGAAGTCCAAGTACTCCTTTCCTTCTGGGTCCCAGACATCGGCACCCTCGGCCTTGGTGAACACAACAGGTAATGGGTGGTAGTTGTGTGCGGAGTAGTTGGTTTCGTAGTCCACGGCCACGGTGGACGAAACGTTGAAATCTGGGGTAGACATGGTTAGTGACTGAAAAACTGAAAAATTATGCGATTTGACGAAATCGGTAGTGATAATATTAAATTAGGGTACAGCGACAAAAGATCGAGAGACAATGGCGATGACTGACTCTACTGCTGTATGGATATCTGTAATTTGCACTGTCGACAAGATACAATATACAAAATACAAGACTCAAGTTGTAAGCTATAGATATTAACCTATATAGTATATGCTATGGATATAAGCAAATAGAACCTCGATTATAGTATTAAAACCTTGGTTTCTTGGATAATCTCTGAACTGTTTCCAATCCACCAAAGCAACCTCTCAATTGCATGGGAAATTCATCGCCTTATATACCTGGTCCCAATCGGGTTCTATTGCCTATAGGTGTTGTCATGATTGAACGATGCGACTCGCAGATGTAATGCGCGTCAAGTGCTATCGGAATGCACAGGCGACTATGGTGGCTATAGGAAGGTAACGTCGAGGTCATGTGAGAGGAGGGGTGCGATCTGGACAAATCCAGGTCATTAGGTGGGGCAGAAAGCCTCTTGGATATGAAAGGTTAATTGGCTATGGATTGGATGGATTGGGGAATTTTTTTCTTCGAGGTGTTGATCTGTTGATGGGGTAGATGCATAGTCGGTGATGAGGAGGGAAGTTGCGACGAATATGCAAGAAGGAGGTACTAATTGAGGTGGAAATTTGTATTGACCAGTGCAGTGAAAGCTCTTTATAGTGTTTAATTAAGTGTATGGGGTCGTTACATCAAATTGGACATCAAATTGGAAATGGTATTGCGGCACGGGTGTTGTGAAATGCAGAACTCCCTTTTAGATGACCCTCCCGTAATATGGGTAATGACAAGAAATTCTAGCGATAAGTCGGAGTAAATTACCCCAGAAGCGCAGTTACCGGTTGGTTCACTTGTACTGGCACTAGTATTCTGTAGCTGATAATAGAAAAGTTCCATTTAAATCGAAAAGTTCCATTGACTACGTGAATTGTCAACTTCTTGTATTCTTTGTAGATAAACATCCTTACCGCGGTACTAATATTCACATCTAATCACGTGATTTGGTCCAGCTCTTTTCTCGATTTCCCCTTTCGGGTTATTTAACAACTGTCGAAGTCACAAGGATATCGAGACCCGTGCCGCAGTGTTAACACCCTTTTTAGCCTACCAACGTGGCGTGTCGTTACCGATTTCTCCAAGCAAGTTAAGACTTGCTATGTTTTGTGGTCTGTGGTTTGTGGTTTGATGAAGAAGGTACAGTGTTCTTTATTGAAACAGTAGATATCTTATCCCAAGTGTTAAGTAAAAATATATATTAGATAGTATTGTATAGTATTGGACGTCATGACAGATACACATAAAAGACAGATGAATCAGGCTAGCGTGCCTCAAAATGAAAACGCCGACATCGCTAAGTTGTCTACTATAGGAATGAGAATAAGGAAAGCAGTCGCTGATGGGTACCAAGTGACGGAAGGTAATAACAACTATGACGGTACCACGAGCTATTCGTCTCCAAATTATGGCAACACATTCGAATCGAGAAGAGTGCCCTTCCCAAGCCATTTGGAACATCCTCCCTCTTTAACCAATGTGGGATCAACGTACCAATCTGGCGGTTCTAGCATGGCCGAATGGGACAGTCGGTATCAAGTGAACAATGCTCCTTTACAAACATTGAGCGAACCAGGCAAATTGAAGAGAAAATTCAACGATGATTACGAAGAGCAAGCGTCTGCTCCTACTGTTGTGGATTTAAACGCGTACCAAAGTAAGTATGGGCAGTTGAGCTTCACGGAGGAATTCTAGAGAACTGAAAAAGGGTGTGGTCAGTATTCTATTTGTATTATAAGTTGTATTCTTATATGTTACTTCTGGTTAGGCTTGTTGGGCCATTTGCATAAGGTTGTAACCGAGTTACAGCATTCATTTCATTTCGTATGGGATTTTGAACTTATTGAGTTTGGATACTCGCTTCATATTCTAACATCTAACAAGATAAGATCCTTTGTTTAGAAAAGCAAGGATTTTTAATGGCAGGGTCTTAGTTTATACTAAAGCACATTTTGAATATACACGGTTTTAATGTTATAAAAGGGTTCTTCCATCGTATGTATGGTAGAGACGATGCGATGGAAAGTATGTATGGTAGAAGGTGTTGATTAAAGAACATTCGAAATGGAAATGAACCGTCTTCTCTACGTCCAGTTTGAATAAGCTCACATCTTTCTACCAAATACTGTAACTACTGTAGCTACTGTAACTACTGTAACTACTGTAACTACACTGACTACACTAACTACTGTAACTCGTCTAACCCGTCTAACTTCCACCAACTTCTCTAACTTCCCTAACTTCCCCTAACTATTCCAACTACTCTAACCACCCTCTTAACGCCATAGACCATATTTCATTCCCATTCATCTCCAAGTATTCAACTTCTATATACCCCATAGAAATCTCACATCCATACCTCAATATACTATTGGGACTACATGCCGTCCGATATCAGACCTACTCAAAAGTACGATTTTCAGAAGATTTTGGATGGTACGGAGACGAGTTTATTGGGTTTTACTCCAGGTAGAATAGTAGTAGTTATAGTTATTAGTCTCGTAAACAGTACAGTATAGTACGGCGGTAATTATCTACCAGTTGATACAATTTAGAGGCTGAAATTTGCACTTTGGAACATAATAGAATATACATCAAATACCCTGAAATCAAGTAATCATTTGCTATTTGCTATATTAATCGCTATATAAAATGCAGTTGTGGAAGAACCTACGGTACAATGTTTCGGCTCCTTTCTTAAACTTAACGGTCCAAGAGCGGTTTCTTCAGATCCTTCGGCTTGTTACGGCGTCGTTTGCCCTTGCCTTTGCTATTGCCTTGTTGGTAGGTCCTTTGTTAACCAATTGGATGTACATCGCTAGAATAAACTGTGCGCATTTAGATGTAGCATACGGGCTATACAAGTCTTTGAGAAGTTCAGTATCGCTTTCATCAACAGTTCTCACGGAAAGTGGTGCTGGGAATTTTCCGGTAGACTCGTCTTTGACGAACTCGGAAATCGCTCTTTTGACCCAATACGCTGAGTCACAGGTTGCAAATGCTCCTCAATATATCATAACTTCGCTTTGGAGTTGGTGCTATGGCAATTACAATGAAACGGAATACACGGATAAGCACGGGAATATCAAGACGAAGAAGCAGGAAATCGCTTTGGTCTGCTCTCGAACTACAGGAAGGTATGTCTTTGACTATCGTGATGAACTAAAGCTGATTGGGTTGACTAGTATTTTGGCATACGCGTACCAGTCTTCTGATTATGACGACGCAGGATATAATGCACTGGTACGAAGGCGTCATTCGCAGTATAAGATGGTGCCGAATTCTATTATATTCAGTGGAATCTCACAATGTATATTGTTGGTTTTCACTTTCATAATGTACAGCAACAGAGGACCAGAAAAGTCGATCTCGAAGCTACCTTCGATGTTACTCAATTTCGTTGCTTTGCTATCATTGGCATCCTTTATAAGTGTGGCAATTGGTGCTGGTATTATTACTAGAATGATGATTGTGATCAGAAAGGAACTCAGTGCTAATTTGGGTGACTTCGGAATATCGGTTCATATGGGAACAAAGTGGTTTCTGTTGTTGTGGCTATGCACTGCATTCTCGTTGATATCGACTCTATCGTGGACAATGCCTTTGTGGTGTGCAAATCCTTCCGATTTGGATGAAGAATACGAAGAAGAGTTCACATTCGGTACCAACAACAGAAATATTTCGGGTAATCGGAAAACGAAGATGTTCTCTAAGTTGTCGTCCTTAGAGATAAATGATGATGTCACACCCACTGTAACCAAGGAATCACCTGTAAAGCGTTTCAAGAGTGGTCTTTATGAACATAAAAAAAGGATGACAGGTATGATGAGACACAACCAAAATGAAGGAAAGGGATTGATTGATGAAATTGAGCATAGTGAGGACTCTGACTCCGATGAAGCGCAGTATTCGTCATCAAGAAATTTGAATCACTTATTCCAGCTGAACCAGCAAATTCTAAACTTCAGAGATCACAAGGAAGAGGAATTGCGTAGATTGGGGGAGAAGCTCTCCAGGAACCAATCGGTGCGTCGTATCAATACGAGATCGAATAATCCAAGGACAGAGCCAATGATAACGGAGACTGCTGCGAAGGATATACTATACAATGATTCAAGCAACCAAGAATATAATAATTATCCGCTTCAAAGTTTGCCACATTATAGAGAGGAGACATACGATGGATATGCTTTAAACAAGGCCCCATCGATGATGAAATCAAGCAACTCATTGGCCAACCTTAAAGCTGGAAGCGGTACAAACCTTTATGGAGATAGCATTCAAGAACAACCATTAAGAAAGAAATCTATTGAATCGACTTTTAGTGTGTCTGATTCTAGCTCTTTGGATGACTATGCTGATCACAGGATACAGCAGCCTTTACTGTCACGGCCGATTCAGCCTGCTTTAGGTCATCCCTCATCAGCCGCCAGCCCTCGACGAGAGTCTATGGCAGAATCATATTTAAACGACGACGAAGTTGAGTACTTGGATAATGTGAATTTCCTCAATCAGTATAAGTGAGCTTCTTGGAGGGTTAATTTTATAAACAACGACGGTTATAAGCATATACTTTATTAGATAGGACAATTATAAACGAAATTAATCATATATCACAGTGGTGGAGAAAGTAAGTTGTGTGAAAATTCTGCCATGAGAAAATGAATAGCATACCAAATTAATGTCAGCGGTTAACAAATACATGATAAATATAACTGTCGCTTTTCCAATCAAACAGGCGATAATCTCATACATTGTTGGATATATACAACGCTTGTTGCCTATTTTATTGATTTCGGATTCAAGTTCGAAAGCATTCATTTCAAACTTCCTACTTACTCCTCCTATTTATACTATTACCAATATTAGAGGAATATGTTCAATGACTTTCCTTTAGAAAATATGACCAAGTCCGAACCCAGTGAGTTCACTGCCAATTATAGGCAGAAGGTTCCAGATAGAGATTGCTCTGTTGACACGGAAGACACCTGCAATGAGACAGAAGAGAACTCTTCAAAAACCATTATGAGGTGTCGTTCTTATAACCATTTTAAAGACTTTCCCCTAAGGCGGCACACTCTTTTTTACATCGCCTTTGCAACAACAGTCATCCTATCATTGTTAATAGTTACATCTGATGTGATACCGTTCTTTTCGTGTGCAACTTCCGGCTACCTTCCCATCTACACCTTGACCATTGACGATAAATCTTTCGCAGCCAAGCAGATTCTATCCAGTTTACAAGAAGGATTAAAGATGATCTCGTATGTTGCCAAGGACTTGAGTGTTACATTGAACAACAATGACTTACGTGATAGTAAGATAGACTACATGGATGTGATTGACACGTTTTCCAACCACAATGAGTATAAATTCAGTTTTGGAGGTTACTGCAGAATGAACTCAGTTACGGGGGTTGAATCTTGCTCCGATTGCAATGGAATAGATATCTTTTCATGCCTTATTAAAGACATTGGATTGCAATTGGGGAGTATTTCTAAGGTCGAAGATCCTAAGGTGATAGGAACCAGCTTTGTTATTACCTATTCGAGCTCGTTATCTTCGTTGGAAACGTTATATCGAAGAGGAAAGTTGAATGAGCCTGGCTTTGAAGAACTAGATATCGACCGGCTTCTGCTAGTTCACGGGCTCAAAATGGCACATTACTTTGATAAGTACATGAGATATTTCCTTCTTTGGAACACTGTGCTTGGCATTCTTGTGCTGTCATCAATAATCTACGTCTTTTTGCAGGTACTATTGTTACGAAAACTGCCAACATTGACCCAACTCAGAAGTCTACCGTTTAATATGACTTTTCTACTAGTATTATCTACGGCTCTGCTAGTATTTCATATTTTCTTCGTGGCAGCATTGGACTTTTACTACATGCTGTTGGAACAAGTCCTTCATAAGTACGAAATTGCAGCCATTTCTAGAGGTTCTGGCCATGCTCTTTTCGTAGTATCGACGTTATTTATAGCGTCTATTACCCTATTTCTACTAGCATTGTGTTATAAAAGGCGTTACTTTTCAATAGATTGGTAAATTCTCTAGCAAAGTATTTATAAGTATGTTAGAATTAAAATTAAAGTCAGTCTCATCTAGAGTAGTGGTCATCGTAAGAAGAGCCAGTTTAAGCACCGTAAACGATCTTGAAGGCATTCTCAAAGTCACCAATGATGTCATCGATGAATTCGGTACCAACGGAAACTCTGATCAAGTCCTCGGTAACACCAGAAGACTTCTTCTCGTCGTCGCTCAATTGCTGGTGAGTGGTGAACCATGGGGCAATAACCAAGGTCTTGGAGTCACCGACGTTAGCCAAGTTAGAAGCAATTTCCAAGTTGTCAACAACCTTTGGAGAGGCCTTGGCGAATGGGTCGTCGGATTCCTTAGCACCAGGCAATGGCTTGACACCGAAGGACAAAGCACCACCGAAGTTCTCCTTGTTGTTCAAGTACTTCTTACTGGTCTCGTGGTCCTCGTGGGATGGAAGACCCAAATAGGAGACCCAAGCGACGTGCTCGTTCTTCTCTAACCATTGAGCAAGCTTGAGAGCGTTGTAAGATTGTCTGTCGACACGCAAGGACAAAGTCTCCAAACCTTGCAAGAGCAAGAAGGCACCGAATGGGTTCAAAGCTGGACCCAAGTCTCTCAACAACTCGATTCTCAAGTGACCAATGTAGGCTTGCTCTCCCAAGGCGTCGTTCAAGACCAATCCGTGGTAACCTTCGGATGGCTCAGAGAATTGAGGGAACTTCTTTGGGTATTGCTTCCATGGGAACTTACCAGAGTCAACAATAACACCGGCAATGGTAGTACCGTGACCACCAATCCACTTGGTAGCAGAGTGGACAACAATGTCAACACCGAACTTAATAGGGTTAATCAAGTAACCACCGGCACCGAAGGTGTTATCGACAACCACTGGAATACCGTTGTCATGGGCCAATTTGACGATCTTCTCGAAGTCTGGAACGTTGTACTTAGGGTTACCAATAGACTCGATGTAAATGGCTTTGGTCTTGTCGTCAATCAACTTGGCGAAATCCTCGGCGGCGTCACCATCGACAAATCTAGCCTCAACTCCCAATCTCTTGAAAGCGACCTTGAACTGGTTATAAGTACCACCGTACAAGAACGAGGTGGACAAGAAGTTGTCACCAGCATGGGCCAAACCAGCAATGGCAAGGAATTGGGCAGATTGACCCGAGGCCGTGGCCAAGGCACCGACACCACCTTCCAAAGCAGCAATTCTTTGTTCAAAGACGTCGTTGGTAGGGTTCATGATTCTGGAGTAGATGAAACCTGGGGTTTCCAAGCCGAACAATTGGGCTCCGTGCTTGGAGTCATTGAACACGTAAGAAGTGGTGGCATAGATAGGAGGAGCTCTTGGTTGATGAGGCTTTTCAACCGGTTGACCAGCGTGCAACTGGAGGGTATCGAAGTGGGAAGGCATTATTGGATAGAATGTGGAGTCGTTAGGGGGTTTTGGGGGTCGCAAGACTACTTGATGGCAGATCAATGCAAATCAACGACAATATATACAACAACCAGAAGTACAAGTGAAATACACAGTAATCTGAGGATCAACAGGAATGCTAGCTCCGAGGAAAACTGTGGAGACCGGCCCATTTATATAGTTTCTTCCATGGTCCATTGTACACGACGAGAAATTTTTCACATTTTTCACTTTCTGGTTATATAGGCCGATTTTAAAAATATGTCCGTTAATTAGGGGACATGGGAGATAGAGGGAGTGTGGATAGGAGCACTAGCCATAACCTGGTAAACATCTGGTAATAATACTGGTAATAATACTGGGAGAAGATGCATAATAACGGGGGAATTTCACCGGTGAAACGGGGTGTCAGTCGTTAGAGTAACTGAAATGATATCATTGACAGTGTGCAGCCAAAACCAAACCGTAGGGAGTTAAGCCTATTGGAGCATATGTCCTGACTTCAGGCCCAAGGTTTTGGTAAAATTAGTCAACCCATGCTCATGTTTCCCGATAGTTACTGGCCCACTGTTTTGGGACACAATTCTGGAACACACTGGTGCATGATTTGCAAGGCCACACTTTCTGTCGTGATTATTACATATCACGTGTATTAGTTCGGGATTTAAGAGCCAAGAAGGGGAGACAAGGACGGGGCAGGAGAGCGTTTCAGGAGCCAGGAGCCGGGAGTATACAGGGAACGGGAGGAGAAGAGTGTGGTGCTTATATCCATAAGTGGAGTGGTGTGTTGGTGTGGGAGAGCGAGAGGGAGAGTGTTGGATAAATGCTAAGCTGGGGGTGACGAGAGTAGGGGAGAAAATTACGGAAATGGCGTAGTGGTGGTGGTTTTAGCAACAGTGGAGTGGAGTGGGAAATGGGAGTATATTAGAGTTGTAGAGTGGTACTAGTTACAGGGCTACAGCGTAGATAGTTACTAGGCAGAGAGTTAGTTAAGCTAACGCAGGTATGCAGAATTGGAGTTTTATTAGCACCTTACCTGACACTGCTTCCATCATTTATTATTTCATCGTAGCAGCGACCTCGTGTATCAACTGGTGGTGTCTAAACTCCATTAACGGCTCCATCTTGCTTAGTCGTTCCCGGCAACTCCATCACTTTCCTCTGAGAACGATAGTTACCGTTATTATGGTAATGGGTAATCGCATTTTGCACCTTCCTTCTCGGGTCATACACAAATTACGAGCCAAGTATACTATGCATTGTTTTTTGCGGCCAATACATCAAATGTAATCGTAATTCAGTCTTGATGACCATGTAACTAGACTGAACAGGCAGCGGGTAAATTCCACGTAGTGTGCTAGATGTCCCCACCAAGAACATTGCCTCGAATTACATCTATTCCATGTCTTTCGTCAGCCGAATCCGAGCCGTATACCAGCCGTAGACAATCGCATAGACTTTCTTGATTCGTGCCATGGTTAAAATATCAAGAACTGTGGTTGCAGCATCGTAGATGTTAAAATTAGAAGGACGTATTATTTAGGTGGTTAGTGGGATCAAAGTAAGTGGGATGATGCGGACATAACCAAAAACACTCGAATTACTTACTCTCGAATTACTTTGTAGTACGGTTGTTATAGCCTTAGAGATGATTTCATCAACGCACTGTATCATGGGTGATAACAATATATTGGTCAAAGGCACGTGACTTATATTACAGGAATCATACCTCCCCATTCAGGATGTCGCTCTCAGCTAACTGCACGAAACGAGAATCAAATAGGATAATAATACTGTACAAAAAAAGTTACTGCCAATTAACATTAATCTGAAAAAAGAAGCCAACAAAACTTTTAACGAAATGCAACGTACTGCTAATATATGGAGAGCCCCAGTTCTTATAGCTTGTTTTTAAACATTCATGGCCTCGCTTGTATTAAATTTCGTAACTTCTCGTGGGATTACTAGTTATCTCTGATACTTCTCTTCAGAGACGACATAGAGAACGTGCAACCCTAATACAACAGGTTTTTAAAAGATTGCAGTATCCATAGCCATCGATTGAAATCGAGAAGCAGATGAAGCGAAAGTATCCTTAAAAAGAGCATTCATGTGATGAGAGTATTTGTTTTTCAACAGCTTTTGGAACAATTGAGCACTCCAGTAGTCAAGGAGACGTTGAAAAAAGATTATGTATATTGATTTGGATATGTAAATGCGATTACTTTGCATAAACAACATCTAAGTTAATTAAAAGAAGAAAAAGCCAATCAGTGCTAATTGTTAACTAAAGACGATTAATGATGATGACTGACGAGGTGTCAAGAAAAGATTTTTAGAAATATCAAAAATAGAATCCAAAGTAATGAGATAATTCACCACTTAGAAAAGAAAACATTATGCAATCATTTGAGTAGTGACCGTTAGGCACCACGAAACTCGAAGAATAATCAAACATATAAAGAAATTAAACAGAATATTACAGCAAAATGCATCAGGAATGCAGCAAATAAGGAGTTGGAAGAACCCTCATATGTCTGGACAGTTGATGTAGGTTCACCCGAAACAGCAACATCATCACCAGACTTTGTACTGACAATAGCGTCGATATCGGGTACAGTAACCAAGGGTAAGGCAGTTGATATATCAATCGCATCAGTGGTAACCTTATCAAGTGAACGAGTTGCTGTCACATCGGATGGATTGGGTTCCAAAGAAGTCGTTTGGCATACTATTATTGTAGTAGTATATATGGACTCTATACCATCTGATCCAGTCAGTGTTACTGTAACTTGGCTAGTGGATGCAGAGACCGATTGACTTTCTTTAGAAGCTTTACCTTTAGAAGTCGTGCTTACGATGTCACCTCCAGATAATTTCGATGTGGAAGCCTCCTATGCACTTTGAATTGAAGATGGAGAAAGCTGACCAGATGGTTTAACGGAAGGCTGACCAGATTTTTGAGTGCCCGATTCTGAGCATATTTCAGTAGATGTTAGTGTAGATGATGGGCATGGTTCCGTCGTTGTACGAACACATGATTCAGAACATGGTGTTGGCGAATGTTCAACGGATGGTTCAAGACAAGTCTCGGAGGATGTTCCAGCACCTGATTCAGCACATGGTTCAGTTGATGTAGTATACTTCTTGGAACAAGACTCAGTAGAGATCTCAGATGTTTACTCGGGACATGACTCACTAGAAGGTGCAACGGATCGTTCAGGGATGGGTCAGTAGATGGTGAAGCGCATGAGTCAATCGATAATTCGGGACGTGGATAGTGTCAGTTCCACCTTCAGTATCTGTCAAAGTTTCTGTTGTGGTATAAGTTCCAGTCCAAGTCGACGTAATCGTCGTGGTTGGATTAACTGGGACCGGTGGGTCAGATGGAACTACAATCACAATGGTGTCAGTTCCACCTTCAGTATCTGTGTGTGTTTTTGTGGTAGTGTAACTTTCAGTCCAACTCGACGTAATCTTCGTGGTTTCATTGGGAACAGAGGTAGGAGCACGAGGAGGCTTGGGGAATTCATTACATTTAGAAGGTCTATCATGCGGTGGTGGATCAGGATAAAAGATACCGGCGTTTGGAACGATACCAATACCAGGACCGTAATCGGCATTACCTATTGTCATCAATGTAACATCATAGCCTGGGCCAATAACAAGTTGAAAAACCTGTCCCCACAGTGTAATAAAATAAATTGGTTCCATCGTAGTAAAAGGCGGTGATCGGAGCGTTAGATCCAATGACATTGTTGTTACCCCATCCCGCGACATGAATAGGTTGATTTTGACGATAGACATCAATTCTTAAACTGGATGAAGGAGTACCAAGGTAGATAACTTGACATTCCAGCATATACCTAGTATCAACATTTGTCGCAAAGAAATTTGAACCAAGCCCAACATCCCAACAACCATTTCCTTCGACTATGGATGCCTGCATGAAAATGGCTTGATAGACACAAACTGTACCATCATTAGTGATAGTAGAGCAATCTAAACCAAGATGAGTAGTTGAACCTGTCCTAGGGTTATGCTGATAAAAATGATAGTTCCGGAATTGATACAAGGACCATGTGGTTGAATACCAAATGTTGATCCCCCAGTTCTACCGATACCTGCGAACCACACCATGCTATTGTTTTCGAAGTATCCACCGTACCAGTCATAAGTTGGCGCGGAAGTGGCATGTCCGTCATCCAAGACAATCCAGCCGTTGTTGACAACAACATTTGTAGTGACAATGACATCAACAGTAATACCAGTTCTAACATCCCTGTTGGTAGTTGACCGTTAATAGTAATATCTGCAAAAAAATTGTGGGTCATTCCGCTATCAATTGAATAAAACACCCCCTCATTAACAATAAGATTCTGTCTTATCGCAGTATCTCCTGTGCTATCAAATGTATCCCGACTGATCACTAGGTCATCGGCAAGAGCCAATGACATTAGAAATAACGAGAATACAGTCAGCCTCAATGATATCTTCATTATATTCGGTTTTGCTGTAGAAAATCCATCTCGTTTGGCCTGGAGTTATTCTGGCCCATATTTATATGTTTTTTTGTCATTTAAGATTGCAATTCCATGTTTTGATGGTTTTAACATATGATAGAGAGAACTATGTAACTGTAGTATAAAGAAATGGAATCTAAGTGTGTGAATCTCCAGTATTTGTGCAGATACATTCCCAACTTAAAATCCCTTCTTGGCAAGAAATTCCTTTAAACCTTGCACAATCTAATTATATTCCGATTCACGAGTAAAGAAGCCGCAGATGGCATCGATAGAATACTTCTGCTTTCTATGTTTGCCAAGCAAACATTCATTGTGAGCTGATCAGTTCATAATATAAATTTGTGAAATTTCTCTTTCCGAATTCTTCGTCAACTTAAAGTTCTCGTTGCTCTTCCGTGTTGCTGTTATTGCTATAGTCTATAAGGCTAGTTGGTGTGGATCTAAAGAATACTGTTATAAAATACCTGAAGGGAATGCTCTTTTTTTATTCTAGGACATAGATCGTATTTGTGTGTGGAAAAGTTGCGAGGGTTCTTTAGCATCATTCATGTGCATGACAACACTGGGTTTTATTTAAGCATCAGTACGACATGAGCACATGAGTATTCACTGTATCGAATAGTGTAACTCTTTCATACCTGGAAAAGTCGAACCTGCTGCAAATTCGCTTCGTAGCTTTCTCACTAAAACTATCACCATGTAGGAAATTTCATGGAATGCTTGCCCAAAAAGGCTAATCTGTTTGCGCCAAGTCATTGGTGCATGGTTTATACAAGCTTTCATTTGCATACACGAGCCACTAAAAAACTCGGAATGACTAAAGTTCTTTGTTTTTCGAAGCATGACGTGATTATAATTGAGAATAAAAGCACGCCTGTGGTATATCATTTTATATTTTGGATATCAATTTATCATTTGCAAGGGTGCGCTGAAAATATAATTTTTGATGTCTTTCCAACTCAAAACTTTGTAGCAGTTAGCTAAATCAGAAAGATTCTCCTAAGCGTGTGTGCTGAGGACGAACGATGATCGACCTGTTGAAAATAGGGGCGAATTGTTAGTGCATCATCACTCCTCTTATCTTGAAGAATTCAGCTTAAACTATTGTTGTCAAATAATATATCTGAACAAGTGACAAGGAGAGGCAAAAAATTGGGTGAGTCGATTTATTTGATACACTAAATATTCAGTTTGTTCATGAATTGGTTTCAGAATTTTTATCCCTTGTTGTAAACCAAGTTATTACTAAAGCGACACTACGATTATTCCTTTTTAGTGGATTTATATAACATTACGTAGAATATCTTCTACAATCACGTCCGCCCCTAATGATACAAACCATGGGAGCACACAAATCTGATATTCACATATAAGATAGTTACAGCGTCCATTTTTAACAAAATTACAGTCATGAGCTGCAATTAGATACTCATCAGAATTTTGTTTCAGAAGGACATAAACTTTCTACATGGAATAGCTTGGACATGGTGAGACTTAGCGATACCTCTGGTTCAATCAAGCCGCCGTACGCGGTATAGCCAAATACATGTTGTATCGATGCAGGTACCTCAAAAAGAACTTTGGTCGCGCTAAAACAATAGAAGACTTTAACGATAGGGAAACGAAACCTTAAATGCACTCAAGCAAAAGGCAGAGTTATTGTTTTCTATTACTGGGTGAGTTAGAAGTCCCCCCTTTGAAAGAAAGGTGGAGGCGGCATCAGTTATTTGATAGAGAATACCTCTAACGGAGTCTGGCATTTATTGCCGAGTCAAGGAAGGCCGCCCTCCAATATCAGTTGGATCACTATTTTAACCTATGAATAGTGCTAATCATTAGACATACATGTGCTGGAGGTTTCAAAAACACAGCATCATGAGTATGTGACAATATGTATTGTTTCTAGGAGAAAGCTGATTTAAAATAGGGAAGGTTACGAGTTAGTAGCGTCGTCCCACCACACAGAATCTTTTCTGTCCAGTCCACCTTGGCTACAATAGTAAGTAGATGGTTGATGTAGAGCACCGCCTCTTTGTTATCATGAATTACGAATTATGGGAGGTATTCCCCCCACCTCCATCCTACCGTGATTTACAATGGCCTCTTACAAGAAACTCAGTGGAATCGTTTGAAAGAGTTGTGCCAAGATATAGCGCATAGACAAATGACACTCTCTCGAGTGCCTGACTTTCGGTTTGACCCAATTGATATTATCTCAAAATTGATCTGTAATCGCTCAAATGATTATTGGAGGCATGGTAGTACAGATGTACCTTCCTTAAATTCAAGTAGATATCTCAATACTAAGTTTGGTTGCCTTAAGCAATAGGGGAAGTCGCTTAACGCAAGCGTCGAAACCATGCATAGACTGGATTGAGCAGATGAAGTAGAAGCTCAGCTGGATTTGCCACTTGAATAGTCACAACATCTAGGTGTAGGCGTGAGAGAATGTTAATACTAACAGTGTCTACTTCGGCATTTTAACTACATGTATAGGGTAAATATTGAAAATATAAATGGGCTTGTAATCTAAATACCCATAGGAATGCTAACGAAACGAGAAAAGTCTAACAAGAAATTTGAATGGAGTTCATCGAGAAGTGAAGTAGATGTATTCGTAAATATTTATATCTTTCGACTACCCCCCTAAGAACCCATCAAGTGTATCAAAGATGAACAAAAATCAAACTAAAAATAAGGGCGAAATATAAAATACTTGGTGGAACCAAAGAATTAGAAGACCCCTCATATGATTGAACGGATATAGGGCTACTGGACACCGGCGAAGCGATATTTGATGGTGTTCCAGTACTTAAGATGACATCGGAACCTGTACTAGTCACTGAAGTGGAATCCATCTTAGAATGAGAAATAGGTGCTGAAGAGCTGTTTAATTCAGAAAGAGAACTAGTCTCCTGAGAAGCTCCCGAATGAGAAACAGTAATTTGAGAATCATCTAATTCAGAATGAGAAACCTTCTCTGTAGAGATGGCTGTGGCAACGTAATTTGATGATGTTGAAATTGTAGAGTCGGGGGCAGATTGAACGCCACCTTTACTGAATTCTGAGAGGGGACCTTGGGATACTTCCACTTCAGTAGTCGCAGGACAACTCTCAGTTACGGTTGAAGTAACCATTTCAGTAACAGTTACACAATGCGAACCACCTCTGAAGCAAATAGTCCTTGTTTCTGCAGACGTTAAAGTACTTGTTAACCTGGATATAGAATTCGTAGAAGAAACAGGGGTATTGGCCGACGAGATTGATAAATTTGGTGCTGTTGGAACATATGTATTACTGTGCGCAGATGATTTCTCTGGATTCATCAGTGATGTCGCCGTATGCCACACATTTGTAGCGTCACTAGTAATGATGGCTTCGCTGGAACTTAAGACTGCCGAATTCATACTAAAACTACTAGTATATTCAGATAATTGATCCATAGCACTCGACGAGGAGTTGGTGTACCAGCCACCAGGTGAATAAGTGCTAAACTGATCTGAATTGGTTATAGAGCCCTCTTCAGTTGGCATGGACGTCATTAACTCTGTAGAAGAATACCAACTACCAGTAGAATCAGTAGAAATGATGACAACTCCGGTTTCAGTAGTAAAGGAACCATCAGAGTTAGTAGTTACAACTGTTGTAGTGTATTCAGTTGGTTCCAAACTTATTGTTGAAACTATAGGAATGTTTGAGGAGGACACGGATACGGTTGTGGTGTAATCCGCAGTATTAGCCTCCGAAGAAGAGAAAGCAGAGGTGGATTCGAGTGATGGCAAAGCCGCAGAGGTATTCTCGCTACTGATAGAACCGTCACTAATATTATGCTCATCACTCACTTCAGATGAAGCTGAAACGTTAGATGAAGTGCTGAAATCTGAATATCCTTTGGTTCCAGATGAAAAGTCACTTACAGTACGAATTGCCGAAGGATACGAGTTCTCCGACAATGATCGTGAAGTTGAACCTAATGAATTCAATCCAGACGTCGACGTTTCTTGTTTGGACAAAGCACTGCTAACATCGGTCGTTACAAAAGCAGTATCGGAAGTACTACTCAGAGTAATAGCCTTACTGGATAACACTGACCGAGATTCAGCATTTGAAGGAA
The DNA here is from genome assembly GCF_036884685.1 of Scheffersomyces xylosifermentans. Taxonomy (NCBI): domain Eukaryota; kingdom Fungi; phylum Ascomycota; class Pichiomycetes; order Serinales; family Debaryomycetaceae; genus Scheffersomyces; species Scheffersomyces xylosifermentans. The sequence continues at coordinate 90,457 of NW_027042941.1, forward strand.
CCACGGTACTAGACACCGCAGAATTGAATTCAACACGTGAAAAGCTAGAAGAAATTGATGGTGCTAATGAAGATGCAATAGGGCTAGGTTCAACACTTGACGAGGATGCAGAACCAGACTCAACACGCAAAGAATGTGCAGAATTGAATTCAACAGATGAAGATAAAGCAGAACTAGATTCAGCTGATGACGATATAGCAGAACTGGATTCAGCAAATGAAGATGCAGCAGAACTGCATTCGACAGAGGAAGATGCATCAGAACTGGATTCAACAGAAGATGAAGCTGCAGAACTGGACTCAGCTGATGAAGTAGCAGAACTAGATTCAGCAGATGATGAAGCAGCAGAACTGGATTCAACACTTGAAGATGCAGCAGAACTAGATTCTGCAAATAATGAAGTTGCAGAACTAGATTCTGCAGATGAAGATGCAGCTGAACTGGATTCAGCAGATGATGAAGCAGCAGAACTGGATTCAACACTTGAAGATGCAACAGAACTAGATTCAGCAGATGATGAAGCTGCAGAACTGAATTCAGCTGATGAAGATGCAGCTGAACTGGATTCAGCAGATGATGAAGCAGCAGAACTGGATTCAGCAGATGATGAAGCAGCAGAACTGGATTCAGCAGATGATGAAGCAGCAGAACTGGATTCGACAGAGGAAGATGCATCAGAACTGGATTCAACAGAAGATGAAGCTGCAGAACTGGACTCAGCTGATGAAGTAGCAGAACTAGATTCAGCAGATGATGAAGCAGCAGAACTGGATTCAACACTTGAAGATGCAGCAGAACTAGATTCTGCAAATAATGAAGTTGCAGAACTAGATTCTGCAGATGAAGATGCAGCAGAACTGCATTCAGCAGATGATGAAGCAGCAGAACTGGATTCAACACTTGAAGATGCAGCAGAACTAGATTCTGCAAATAATGAAGTTGCAGAACTAGATTCTGCAGATGAAGATGCAGCTGAACTGGATTCAGCAGATGATGAAGCAGCAGAACTGGATTCAACACTTGAAGATGCAACAGAACTAGATTCTGCAGATGATGAAGCAGCAGAACTGGATTCAACACTTGAAGAAGCTGCAGAACTGGATTCAGCAGATGATGAAGCTACAGAACTGGATTCAGCAGATGATGAAGTAGCAGAACTGGATTCAACAGATGATGTAGCAGCAGAACTGGATTCAACACTTGAACAAGCTGCAGAACTGGACTCAGCAGATGATGAAGCAGCAGAACTGGATTCAACACTTGAAGATGCAGCAGAACTAGATTCAGCAGATGATGAAGCAGCAGAACTGGATTCAGCAAATGAAGATGCAGCAGAACTAGATTCAGCAGATGATGAAGCTACAGAACTGGATTCGACACTTGAAGATGCAGCAGAACTAGATTCAGCAGATGATGAAGCTACAGAACTGGATTCGACACTTGAAGAAGCTGCAGAACTGGATTCAGCAGATGATGAAGTAGCAGAACTGGATTCAACAATTGAAGAAGCTGCAGAACTGGATTCAGCAGATGATGAAGTAGCAGAACTGGATTCAACAGATGAAGAAGCTGCAGAACTGGACTCAGCAGAAGATGCAGCAGAACTGGATTCAACACTTGAAGAAGCTGCAGAACTGGACTCAGCAGAAGATGCAGCAGAACTAGATTCTGCTGATGAAGATGCAGCAGAACTGGATTCAGCAGATGATGAAGCAGAACTAGATTCAGCAGATGAAGATGCAGCTGAACTGGATTCAGCAGATGAAGAAGCTACAGAACTGGATTCAACAGATGATGAAGTAGCAGAACTAGATTCAGCAGATGATGAGGCTACAGAACTGGATTCAGCAGATGATGAAGCAGCAGAACTGGATTCAACAGATGATGCAGTAGCAGAACTGGATTCTGCAGATGATGAAGCAGCAGAACTGGATTCAACACTTGAAGAAGCTGCAGAACTGGATTCAGCAGATGATGAAGTAGCAGAACTGGATTCAACATTTGAAGAAGCTGCAGAACTGGATTCAGCAGATGATGAAGTAGCAGAACTGGATTCAACAGATGATGAAGTAGCAGAACTGGATTCTGCAGATGAAGATGCAGCTGAACTGGATTCAGCAGATGATGAAGCAGCAGAACTGGATTCAGCAGATGATGAAGCAGCAGAACTGGATTCAACACTTGAAGATGCAGCAGAACTAGATTCAGCAGATGAAGATGCAGCTGAACTGGATTCAGCAGATGATGAAGCAGCAGAACTGGATTCAACACTTGAAGATGCAGCAGAACTAGATTCAGCAGATGATGAGGCTACAGAACTGGATTCAGCAGATGATGAAGCAGCAGAACTGGATTCAACAGATGATGCAGTAGCAGAACTGGATTCTGCAGATGATGAAGCAGCAGAACTGGATTCAACACTTGAAGATGCAGCAGAACTAGATTCAGCAGATGAAGATGCAGCTGAACTGGATTCAGCAGATGATGAAGCAGCAGAACTGGATTCAACACTTGAAGATGCACCAGAACTAGATTCTGCAAATAATGAAGTTGCAGAACTAGATTCAGCAGATGAAGAAGCTGCAGAACTGGACTCAGCAAAAGATGCAGCAGAACTAGATTCTGCAGATGATGAAGCAGCAGAACTGGATTCTGCAGATGAAGAAGCTGAAGAACTGGATTCAGCAGATGATGAAGCAACAGAACTGGATTCAGCAGATGATGAAGTAGCAGAACTGGATTCAACAGATGATGTAGCAGCAGAACTGGATTCAACACTGGAACAAGCTGCAGAACTGGACTCAGCAGATGATGAAGCAGCAGAACTGGATTCAACACTTGAAGATGCAGCAGAACTAGATTCAGCAGATGATGAAGCAGCAGAACTGGATTCAGCAAATGAAGATGCAGCAGAACTAGATTCAGCAGATGATGAAGCTACAGAACTGGATTCGACACTTGAAGAAGCTGCAGAACTGGATTCAGCAGATGATGAAGTAGCAGAACTGGATTCAACAGATGAAGAAGCTGCAGAATTGGACTCAGCAGAAGATGCAGCAGAACTGGACTCAACACTTGAAGATGCAGCAGAACTAGATTCAGCAGATGAAGAAGCTACAGAACTAGATTCAGCAGATGATGAAGCTATAGAACTGGATTCGACGCTTGAAGATGCAGCAAAACTGCATTCAGCAGATGATGAAGCAGCAGAACTAGATTCAGCAGATGAAGATGCAGCTGAACTGGATTCAGCAGATGAAGAAGCTGCAGAACTGGATTCAGCAGATGAAGATGCAGCTGAACTGGATTCAGCAGATGAAGAAGCTACAGAACTGGATTCAACAGATGATGAAGTAGCAGAACTAGATTCAGCAGATGAAGATGCAGCTGAACTGGATTCAGCAGATGATGAAGCAGCAGAACTGGATTCAACACTTGAAGATGCAGCAGAACTAGATTCAGCAGATGATGAAGCAGCAGAACTAGATTCAGCAGATGAAGATGCAGCTGAACTGGATTCAGCAGATGAAGAAGCTGCAGAACTGGATTCAGCAGATGAAGATGCAGCTGAACTGGATTCAGCAGATGAAGAAGCTACAGAACTGGATTCAACAGATGATGAAGTAGCAGAACTAGATTCAGCAGATGATGAGGCTACAGAACTGGATTCAGCAGATGATGAAGCAGCAGAACTGGATTCAACAGATGATGCAGTAGCAGAACTGGATTCAGCAGATGATGAAGCAGCAAAACTGGATTCAACAGATGATGAAGTAGCAGAACTGGATTCTGCAGATGAAGATGCAGCTGAACTGGATTCAGCAGATGATGAAGTAGCAGAACTGGATTCAACACTTGAAGAAGCTGCAGAACTGGATTCAACACTTGAAGAAGCTGCAGAACTGGACTCAGCAGAAGATTCAGCAGAACTAGATTCAGTAGATGATGAAGCAGCAGAACTGGATTCAACACTTGAAGAAGCTGCAGAACTGGATTCAGCAGATGATGAAGCAGCAAAACTGGATTCAACAGATGATGAAGTAGCAGAACTGGATTCTGCAGATGATGAAGCAGCAGAACTGGATTCAACACTTGAAGATGCAGCAGAACTGGATTCAGCAGATGATGAAGCTACAGAACTGGATTCGACACTTGAAGAAGCTGCAGAACTGGACTCAGCTGATGAAGATGGAGCAGAACTGGATTCAGCAGATGATGAAGCAGCAGAACTGGATTCAACACTTGAAGAAGCTGCAGAACTGGATTCAGCAGATGAAGAAGCAGCAGGACTGGATTCAGCAGAAGATGCAGCAGAACTGGATTCAACACTTGAAGAAGCTGCAGAACTGGACTCAGGAGAAGATGCAGCAGAACTAGATTCTGCAGATGATGAAGCTACAGAACTGGATTCGACACTTGAAGAAGTTGCAGAACTGGATTCAGCAGATGAAGAAGCTGCAGAACTGGATTCAGCAGATGAAGATGCAGCTGAACTCAATTCAGCAGATGATGAAGCAGCAGAACTGGATTCAACACTTGAAGATGCAGCAGAACTAGATTCAGCAGATGAAGAAGCAGCAGAACTGGATTCAACACTTGAAGATGCAGCAGAACTGGATTCAGCAGAAGAAGAAGCTGCAGAACTGTATTCAGCAGATGATGAAGCAGCAGAACTGGATTCAGCAGATGATGAAGCTACAGAACTGGATTCAGCAGATGATGAAATAGCAGAACTGGATTCAGCAGATGATGAAGCAGCAGAACTGGATTCAACACTTGAAGATGCAGCAGAACTAAATTCGGCAGATGATGAAGCTGCTGAGCTAGATTCAACAGATGAAGATGCAGCAGAACTGGATTCAGCAGATGATGAAGCAGCAGAACTGGATTCAACACTTGAAGATGCAGCAGAACTGGATTCAGCAGATGATGAAGCAGCAGAACTGGATTCAACACTTGAAGATGCAGCAGAACTGGATTCAGCAGATGATGAAGCAGCAGAACTGGACTCCACACTTGAAGATGCAGCAGAACTAAATTCGGCAGATGATGAAGCTGCTGAGCTAGATTCAACAGATGAAGATGCAGCAGAACTGGATTCAGCAGATGATGAAGCAGCTGAACTGGATTCAACACTTGAAGATGCAGCAGAACTAAATTCGGCAGATGATGAAGCTGCTGAGCTAGATTCAACAGATGAAGATGCAGCAGAACTGGATTCAGCAGATGATGAAGCAGCAGAACTGGATTCAACACTTGAAGATGCAGCAGAACTGGACTCAACTGATGATGAAGCTATAGAACTGGATTCGACGCTTGAAGAAGCTGCAGAACTGGATTTATCTGATGAAGAAGCAGCAGAACTGGATTCAGCAGATGGAGATGAAGCAGAACTGGATTCAACACTTGAAGATGCAGCAGAACTAGATTCGGCAGATGATGAAGCTGCTGAGCTAGATTCAACAGATGAAGATGCAGCAGAACTGGATTCAGCAGATGATGAAGCAGCAGAACTGGATTCAACACTTGAAGATGCAGCAGAACTGGATTCAGCAGATGATGAAGCAGCAGAACTGGATTCAACACTTGAAGATGCAGCAGAACTAGATTCAGCAGAAGAAGAAGCTGCAGAACTGGATTCAGCAGATGATGAAGTAGCAGAACTGGATTCAGCAGATGATGAAGCAGCAGAACTGGATTCAACACTTGAAGATGCAGCAGAACTGGATTCAGCAGATGATGAAGCAGCAGAACTGGATTCAACACTTGAAGATGCAGCAGAACTGGACTCAGCAGATGATGAAGTAGCAGAACTGGACTCAACATTTGAAGATGCAGCAGAACTAGATTCAGCAGATGATGAAGCAGCAGAACTGAACTCAACACTTGAAGATGCAGCAGAACTAGATTCAGCAGATGAAGAAGCAGCAGAACTGGATTCAACACTTGAAGATGCAGCAGAACTGGATTCAGCAGAAGAAGAAGCTGCAGAACTGTATTCAGCAGATGATGAAGCAGCAGAACTGGATTCAACACTTGAAGATGCAGCAGAACTGGATTCAGCAGAAGAAGAAGCTGCAGAACTGTATTCAGCAGATGATGAAGTAGCAGAACTGGACTCAACACTTGAAGATGCAGCAGAACTGGATTCAGCAGATGATGAAGTAGCAGAACTGGACTCAACACTTGAAGATGCAGCAGAACTAGATTCTGCAGATGATGAAGCAGCAGAACTGGATTCAACACTTGAAGATGCAGCAGAACTGGACTCAGCAGATGATGAAGTAGCAGAACTGGACTCAACACTTGAAGATGCAGCAGAACTAGATTCAGCAGATGAAGAAGCTACAGAACTAGATTCAGCAGATGATGAAGCTATAGAACTGGATTCGACGCTTGAAGATGCAGCAAAACTGCATTCAGCAGATGATGAAGCAGCAGAACTGGATTCAGCAGATGATGAAGCAGCAGAACTGGATTCAACAGATGATGAAGTAGCAGAACTGGACTCAGCAGATGATGAAGTAGCAGAACTGGATTCAGCAGATGATGAAGCAGATGAACTGGATTCAACACTTGAAGATGCAGCAGAACTGGATTCAGCAGATGATGAAGCAGCAGAATTGGATTCAACACTTGAAGATTCAGCAGAACTAGATTCAGTAGATGATGAAGCAGCAGAACTGGATTCAACACTTGAAGATTCAGCAGAACTAGATTCAGTAGATGATGAAGCAGCAGAACTGGATTCAACACTTGAAGATGCAGCAGAACTGGATTCAGCAGAAGAAGAAGCTGCAGAACTGTATTCAGCAGATGATGAAGTAGCAGAACTGAACTCAACACTTGAAGATGCAGCAGAACTAGATTCAGCAGATGAAGAAGCAGCAGAACTGGATTCAACACTTGAAGATGCAGCAGAACTGGATTCAGCAGAAGAAGAAGCTGCAGAACTGTATTCAGCAGATGATGAAGTAGCAGAACTGGACTCAACACTTGAAGATGCAGCAGAACTAGATTCAGCAGATGATGAAGCAGCTGAACTGGATTCAACACTTGAAGATGCAGCAGAACTGGACTCAACACTTGAAGATGCAGCAGAACTAGATTCAGCAGATGATGAAGTAGCAGAACTGGATTCAACACTTGAAGATGCAGCAGAACTAGATTCAGCAGATGATGAAGTAGCAGAACTGGATTCAACATTTGAAGATGCAGCAGAACTGGACTCAGCAGATAATGAAGCAGCAGAACTGGATTCAACACTTGAAGATGCAGCAGAACTGGACTCAGCAGATGATGAAGTAGCAGAACTGGATTCAACACTTGAAGATGCAGCAGAACTGGATTCAGCAGATGATGAAGCAGCAGAACTGGATTCAACACTTGAAGATGCAGCAGAACTAGATTCAGTAGATGATGAAGCAGCAGAACTGGATTCAACACTTGAAGATGCAGCAGAACTGGACTCAGCAGATGATGAAGTAGCAGAACTGGACTCAACACTTGAAGATGCAGCAGAACTAGATTCAGCAGATGATGAAGTAGCAGAACTGGATTCAACACTTGAAGATGCAGCAGAACTAGATTCAGCAGATGATGAAGTAGCAGAACTGGATTCAGCAGATGATGAAGCAGCTGAACTGGATTCAACACTTGAAGATGCAGCAGAACTGGATTCAGCAGATGATGAAGCAGCAGAACTGGACTCAACACTTGAAGATGCAGCAGAACTAAATTCGGCAGATGATGAAGCTGCTGAGCTAGATTCAACAGATGAAGATGCAGCAGAACTGGATTCAGCAGATGATGAAGCAGCAGAACTGGATTCAACACTTGATGAAGCAGCAGAACTGGATTCAACACTTGAAGATGCAGCAGAACTGGACTCAGCAGATGATGAAGTAGCAGAACTGGACTCAACACTTGAAGATGCAGCAGAACTAGATTCAGCAGATGATGAAGCAGCAGAACTGGATTCAACAGATGATGAAGTAGCAGAACTGGACTCAGCAGATGATGAAGTAGCAGAACTGGATTCAGCAGATGATGAAGCAGCAGAACTGGATTCAACAGATGATGAAGTAGCAGAACTGGATTCTGCAGATGATGAAGCAGCAGAACTGGATTCAACACTTGAAGATGCAGCAGAACTAAATTCGGCAGATGATGAAGCTGCTGAGCTAGATTCAACAGATGAAGATGCAGCAGAACTGGATTCAGCAGATGATGAAGCAGCAGAACTGGATTCAACACTTGAAGATGCAGCAGAACTGGATTCAGCAGATGATGAAGCAGCAGAACTGGATTCAACACTTGAAGATGCAGCAGAACTGGATTCAGCAGATGATGAAGCAGCAGAACTGGACTCCACACTTGAAGATGCAGCAGAACTAAATTCGGCAGATGATGAAGCTGCTGAGCTAGATTCAACAGATGAAGATGCAGCAGAACTGGATTCAGCAGATGATGAAGCAGCTGAACTGGATTCAACACTTGAAGATGCAGCAGAACTGGACTCAACACTTGAAGATGCAGTAGAACTAGATTCAGCAGATGATGAAGTAGCAGAACTGGATTCAACACTTGAAGATGCAGCAGAACTAGATTCAGCAGATGATGAAGTAGCAGAACTGGATTCAACACTTGAAGATGCAGCAGAACTAGATTCAGCAGAAGAAGAAGCTGCAGAACTGGATTCAGCAGATGATGAAGTAGCAGAACTGGACTCAACACTTGAAGATGCAGCAGAACTAGATTCTGCAGATGATGAAGCAGCAGAACTGGATTCAACACTTGAAGATGCAGCAGAACTGGACTCAGCAGATGATGAAGTAGCAGAACTGGACTCAACACTTGAAGATGCAGCAGAACTAGATTCTGCAGATGATGAAGCAGCAGAATTGGATTCAACACTTGAAGATTCAGCAGAACTAGATTCAGTAGATGATGAAGCAGCAGAACTGGATTCAACACTTGAAGATTCAGCAGAACTAGATTCAGTAGATGATGAAGCAGCAGAACTGGATTCAACACTTGAAGATGCAGCAGAACTGGATTCAGCAGAAGAAGAAGCTGCAGAACTGGATTCAGCAGATGATGAAGTAGCAGAACTGGACTCAACACTTGAAGATGCAGCAGAACTAGATTCAGTAGATGATGAAGCAGCAGAACTGGATTCAACACTTGAAGATGCAGCAGAACTGGACTCAGCAGATGATGAAGTAGCAGAACTGGACTCAACACTTGAAGATGCAGCAGAACTAGATTCAGCAGATGATGAAGTAGCAGAACTGGATTCAACACTTGAAGATGCAGCAGAACTAGATTCAGCAGATGATGAAGTAGCAGAACTGGATTCAGCAGATGATGAAGCAGCTGAACTGGATTCAACACTTGAAGATGCAGCAGAACTGGACTCAACACTTGAAGAAGCTGCAAAACTGGATTTATCTGATGAAGAAGCAGCAGAACTGGATTCAGCAGATGATGAAGTAGCAGAACTGGATTCAACACTTGAAGATGCAGCAGAACTAGATTCAGCAGATGATGAAGTAGCAGAACTGGATTCAACACTTGAAGATGCAGCAGAACTAGATTCAGCAGATGATGAAGCAGCTGAACTGGATTCAACACTTGAAGATGCAGCAGAACTGGACTCAACACTTGAAGAAGCTGCAAAACTGGATTTATCTGATGAAGAAGCAGCAGAACTGGATTCAGCAGATGATGAAGTAGCAGAACTGGACTCAACACTTGAAGATGCAGCAGAACTAGATTCAGCAGATGATGAAGCTATAGAACTGGATTCAACAGATGAAGATGCAGCAGAACTGGATTCAGCAGATGATGAAGCAGCAGAACTGGATTCAACACTTGAAGATGCAGCAGAACTGGATTCAGCAGAAGAAGAAGCTGCAGAACTGTATTCAGCAGATGATGAAGTAGCAGAACTGGACTCAACACTTGAAGATGCAGCAGAACTGGATTCAGCAGATGATGAAGCAGCAGAACTGGACTCAACACTTGAAGATGCAGCAGAACTAAATTCGGCAGATGATGAAGCTGCTGAGCTAGATTCAACAGATGAAGATGCAGCAGAACTGGATTCAGCAGATGATGAAGCAGCAGAATTGGATTCAACACTTGAAGATTCAGCAGAACTAGATTCAGTAGATGATGAAGCAGCAGAACTGGATTCAACACTTGAAGAAGCTGCAGAACTGGATTCAGCAGATGATGAAGCAGCAGAACTGGATTCAACAGATGATGAAGCAGCAGAACTGGATTCAACACTTGAAGATGCAGCAGAACTAAATTCGGCAGATGATGAAGCTGCTGAGTTAGATTCAACAGATGAAGATGCAGCAGAACTGGATTCAGTAGATGATGAAGCAGCAGAACTGGATTCAACACTTGAAGATGCAGCAGAACTGGATTCAGCAGATGATGAAGCAGCAGAACTGGACTTAACACTTGAAGATGCAGCAGAACTAAATTCGGCAGATGATGAAGCTGCTGAGCTAGATTCAACAGATGAAGATGCAGCAGAACTGGATTCAGCAGATGATGAAGCAGCTGAACTGGATTCAACACTTGAAGATGCAGCAGAACTGGACTCAGCAGATAATGAAGCTGCTGAGCTAGATTCAACAGATGAAGATGCAGCAGAACTGGATTCAACACTTGAAGATGCAGCAGAACTGGATTCAGCAGATGATGAAGCAGCAGAACTGGATTCAACACTTGAAGATGCAGCAGAACTGGATTCAGCAGATGATGAAGCAGCAGAACTGGACTCAACACTTGAAGATGCAGCAGAACTAAATTCGGCAGATGATGAAGCTGCTGAGCTAGATTCAACAGATGAAGATGCAGCAGAACTGGATTCAGCAGATGATGAAGCAGCAGAACTGGATTCAACACTTGAAGATGCAGCAGAACTGGACTCAGCAGATGATGAAGTAGCAGAACTGGACTCAACACTTGAAGATGCAGCAGAACTAGATTCTGCAGATGATGAAGCAGCAGAACTGGATTCAACACTTGAAGATGCAGCAGAACTAGATTCAGCAGATGATGAAGCAGCAGAATTGGATTCAACACTTGAAGATTCAGCAGAACTAGATTCAGTAGATGATGAAGCAGCAGAACTGGATTCAACACTTGAAGATTCAGCAGAACTAGATTCAGTAGATGATGAAGCAGCAGAACTGGATTCAACACTTGAAGATGCAGCAGAACTGGATTCAGCAGAAGAAGAAGCTGCAGAACTGGATTCAGCAGATGATGAAGTAGCAGAACTGGACTCAACACTTGAAGATGCAGCAGAACTAGATTCAGCAGATGAAGAAGCAGCAGAACTGGATTCAACACTTGAAGATGCAGCAGAACTGTATTCAGCAGATGATGAAGCAGCAGAACTGGACTCAACACTTGAAGATGCAGCAGAACTAGATTCTGCAGATGATGAAGCAGCAGAACTGGATTCAACACTTGAAGATGCAGCAGAACTGGACTCAGCAGATGATGAAGTAGCAGAACTGGACTCAACACTTGAAGATGCAGCAGAACTAGATTCAGCAGATGAAGAAGCTACAGAACTAGATTCAGCAGATGATGAAGCTATAGAACTGGATTCGACGCTTGAAGATGCAGCAAAACTGCATTCAGCAGATGATGAAGCAGCAGAACTAAATTCGGCAGATGATGAAGCAGCAGAACTGGATTCAACACTTGAAGATGCAGCAGAACTAGATTCAGCAGAAGAAGAAGCTGCAGAACTGGATTCAGCAGATGATGAAGTAGCAGAACTGGACTCAACACTTGAAGATGCAGCAGAACTAGATTCAGCAGATGAAGAAGCTACAGAACTGGATTCAACACTTGAAGAAGCTGCAGAACTGGATTTATCTGATGAAGAAGCAGCAGAACTGGATTCAGCAGATGGAGATGAAGCAGAACTGGATTCAACACTTGAAGATGCAGCAGAACTAGATTCAGCAGATGGAGATGAAGCAGAACTGGATTCAGCAGATGATGAAGCAGCTGAACTGGATTCAACACTTGAAGATGCAGCAGAACTAGATTCAGCAGATGATGAAGCAGCAGAACTGGATTCAACACTTGAAGATGCAGCAGAACTAAATTCGGGAGATGATGAAGCAGCAGAACTGGATTCAACACTTGAAGATGCAGCAGAACTAGATTCAGCAGAAGAAGAATCTGCAGAACTGGATTCAGCAGATGATGAAGTAGCAGAACTGGACTCAACACTTGAAGATGCAGCAGAACTAGATTCAGTAGATGATGAAGCAGCAGAACTGGATTCAACACTTGAAGATGCAGCAGAACTGGACTCAGCAGATGATGAAGCTGCTGAGCTAGATTCAACAGATGAAGATGCAGCAGAACTGGATTCAACACTTGAAGATGCAGCAGAACTAAATTCGGCAGATGATGAAGCTACAGAACTGGATTCGACGCTTGAAGATGCAGCAGAACTAGATTCAGCAGATGATGAAGTAGCAGAACTGGATTCAACACTTGAAGATGCAGCAGAACTGGATTCAGCAGATGATGAAGCAGCAGAACTGGATTCAACACTTGAAGATGCAGCAGAACTAGATTCAGCAGATGAAGAAGCTACAGAACTGGATTCAACACTTGAAGAAGCTGCAGAACTGGATTTATCTGATGAAGAAGCAGCAGAACTGGATTCAGCAGATGGAGATGAAGCAGAACTGGATTCAACACTTGAAGATGCAGCAGAACTGGACTCAGCAGATGATGAAGTAGCAGAACTGGACTCAACACTTGAAGATGCAGCAGAACTAGATTCAGCAGATGAAGAAGCTACAGAACTAGATTCAGCAGATGATGAAGCTATAGAACTGGATTCGACGCTTGAAGATGCAGCAAAACTGGATTCAGCAGATGATGAAGCAGCAGAACTGGATTCAGCAGATGATGAAGCAGCAGAACTGGATTCAACACTTGAAGATGCAGCAGAACTAGATTCAGCAGATGGAGATGAAGCAGAACTGGATTCAGCAGATGATGAAGCAGCAGAACTGGATTCAACACTTGAAGATGCAGCAAAACTGGATTCAGCAGATGATGAAGCAGCAGAACTAGATTCAGCAGATGATGAAGCTATAGAACTGGATTCAGCAGATGAAGAAGTAGCAGAACTGGACTCAGCAGAAGAAGAAGCTGCAGAACTGGATTCAGCAGATGATGAAGTAGCAGAACTGGACTCAACACTTGAAGATGCAGCAGAACTAGATTCAGCAGATGAAGAAGCTACAGAACTGGATTCAACACTTGAAGAAGCTGCAGAACTGGATTTATCTGATGAAGAAGCAGCAGAACTGGATTCAGCAGATGATGAAGCAGCAGAACTGGATTCAACACTTGAAGATGCAGCAGAACTAGATTCAGCAGATGAAGAAGCTACAGAACTGGATTCAACACTTGAAGAAGCTGCAGAACTGGATTTATCTGATGAAGAAGCAGCAGAACTGGATTCAGCAGATGGAGATGAAGCAGAACTGGATTCAACACTTGAAGATGCAGCAGAACTAGATTCAGCAGATGGAGATGAAGCAGAACTGGATTCAGCAGATGATGAAGCACCAGAACTGGATTCAACACTTGAAGATGCAGCAGAACTAAATTCGGCAGATGATGAAGCTACAGAACTGGATTCGACGCTTGAAGATGCAGCAGAACTAGATTCAGCAGATGATGAAGTAGCAGAACTGGACTCAACACTTGAAGATGCAGCAGAACTAGATTCAGCAGATGAAGAAGCTACAGAACTGGATTCAACACTTGAAGAAGCTGCAGAACTGGATTTATCTGATGAAGAAGCAGCAGAACTGGATTCAGCAGATGGAGATGAAGCAGAACTGGATTCAACACTTGAAGATGCAGCAGAACTAGATTCAGCAGATGGAGATGAAGCAGAACTGGATTCAGCAGATGATGAAGCAGCAGAACTGGATTCAACACTTGAAGATGCAGCAGAACTAAATTCGGCAGATGATGAAGCTACAGAACTGGATTCGACGCTTGAAGATGCAGCAGAACTAGATTCAGCAGATGATGAAGTAGCAGAACTGGACTCAACACTTGAAGAAGCTACAGAACTGGATTCAACACTTGAAGAAGCTGCAGAACTGGATTCAGCAGATGATGAAGCAGCAGAACTGGATTCAACAGATGATGAAGTAGCAGAACTGGACTCAGCAGATGATGAAGTAGCAGAACTGGATTCAGCAGATGATGAAGCAGCTGAACTGGATTCAACACTTGAAGATGCAGCAGAACTGGACTCAGCAAATGATGAAGCTGCTGAGCTAGATTCAACAGATGAAGATGCAGCAGAACTGGATACAACACTTGAAGATGCAGCAGAACTGGATTCAGCAGATGATGAAGCAGCAGAACTGGATTCAACACTTGAAGATGCAGCAGAACTAGATTCAGCAGATGGAGATGAAGCAGAACTGGATTCAGCAGATGATGAAGCAGCAGAACTGGATTCAACACTTGAAGATGCAGCAGAACTAGATTCAGCAGATGATGAAGCAGCAGAACTGGACTCAACTGATGATGAAGCTATAGAACTGGATTCGACGCTTGAAGAAGCTGCAGAACTGGATTTATCTGATGAAGAAGCAGCAGAACTGGATTCAGCAGATGGAGATGAAGCAGAACTGGATTCAACACTTGAAGATGCAGCAGAACTAGATTCAGCAGATGGAGATGAAGCAGAACTAGATTCAGCAGATGGAGATGAAGCAGAACTGGATTCAACACTTGAAGATGCAGCAGAACTAGATTCAGCAGATGGAGATGAAGCAGAACTGGATTCAGCAGATGATGAAGCAGCAGAACTGGATTCAACACTTGAAGATGCAGCAGAACTAGATTCAGCAGATGATGAAGTAGCAGAACTGGATTCAACACTTGAAGATGCTGCAGAACTAGATTCAGCAGATGGAGATGAAGCAGAACTGGATTCAGCAGATGAAGATGCAGCAGAACTAGATTCAGCAGATGATGAAGTAGCAGAACTGGATTCAACACTTGAAGATGCTGCAGAACTAGATTCAACGCTTGAAGAAGCAGAAGATCTGGATGCTGAAAATCTGGATGTTTCAGAGTTAGATTCAACACTTGAAGGTGAATTTAAACTTAATGGTATGGAATTAGATGTAACAATTGAAGATGATGCTGGTTTAGAATTGGCCCTTGATGAACCAATTGATGTTGGTTCAGTATCAGAAAAATCATAAGAGGAAGCAACTGAGTTTGATTTTTCACTTGTAGTATGCGAGTTAGATAATATTGAAACCGATTCTGCTATTGATGCTGGTTTTGAAACGGTAGACTTTGTCTCGTCATCTATTTCAATAGTAACTGTTATATCTTCTGTAACAGTGATGGTGACCGTAGTGGTTTTCTCATCCTCTGCCGAATCACTAATAAACTCAGAAGAAAGATGATCGTCAATTATTCGTTTATTGATCGAAATGGAAACCTCATTGTTAGCAAGATTTTGAGCGAGTACTGTTTCAGTCTGACTAGGTATTGTATCTCTATTAAGAACTAAACCTTCGGCAAAGGCCGCTAATAGTAGTAATAAAGATATTGCCAGTCTAGTTGGAATCTTCATTACATTTATTTCTCTTGGCAATAGATAACCAAAAACCTCATCCTTACATTACAACCAAATGTATTTATACCTTCTCGTACAGAGTCAAATGTTCAATGAGATGACACAATGGTTTCAGGCACCAGAACGCTGTAGTGGGCCAACTATTTTGGAAGCCGCCGTCAAGACATGTCGCCAGTAAGATCCTCCAAATTTAAGACGCCGATCAATGCTTTACTTTTTCCGTCAACTACGGTAGTAGAATTATCCTCTAGTGAATAAAACACCGGAAGCGGATAAACTGGTTGTAAATTAGCTTCTTTGACTGGCAATAACAGCTTCAATGGAAATCATTCCCTACCGCAGCATTGTCTTCTTCCAATGAGGAAAAGCTAGTGAATAACGGGAAAGCTTGTTGCTTTCATTTCAGAATTGCCATGACTCTTTTGTATAACACGTCAACATTGAAGGAATCCAAATCCTTAGCTTGTAACATTGAAACTTTAGTTCCGACTACAACGACTCACTCAAAAGCCTAAGTAAAGTTGTAAGTCCTGCACATCTCTGACAAAGTATCAAGAATCACCTGAAGAAGGCCAAGCGAAGTTCTGACAAGCATTGAGTGCGACTAAAAAAAGAAATAGCCAGAAGATAGTAAGTTATTTTTAGGAAAATATTCCAAATCTATTAGCTGATTTTCTTGACAGAAAAATACTCTTAACATTTAAAGTTAAAATTGTCGACTAACTGAACCCTTTTCTTGTCGTGTTCTTTTTTACTGAGCGTAGATCTACCGTGAATGCACATGGCCAAAAAGGGAGAAGGTTGACCTTTTTTTTTTTTGCAATAGGCATGTTCGGAGACATGGATTTAGTTAAATAAATAAAAACTTGAATTTATCTTGGATTATAACATTTTATAGATACGAACTCTGACTATCTCTCAAACTGCAATTCATGTTAAGATATGATTCTAGCAGCTAATTAAGTTGGAAGTAGAGACAATTCCAATTTTAGAATGCACTTACCTAATGAGCCATCATAGTTATTGAATTCTTCCTAGCTTTGTATTATTGTACGATTTATTTCAGCCTTGAAAATGCCCTGGTTTAGTCCACACCAAGCCAAAATTCCTAACCTACCAAGAGTTAGATCCACCAGATTTTTTTGGAGGTGAACTACGCAAAGGGTATCTCTGAGTTACTTGGAATAACTAGACACATTTTCTTTCATATCAGCAATGTTGACGCGATAACATATTACACTTTCGAAGTTTTTGTAATTATTCTCACCAAAAAGCGAAAATATGGAAATAATCAACACACATTAAAATCGTTGAACTAACTAAAGTATTATCAAGCTTACAATTATTAGCGGGACCAATGATACACGAACATTTATATTGAACAATTATTTCGTAAAAAGAGTGCTGAAATGATAACATGAAATCGGTCGTGTCACAACGTTCTCCGACGCTGGTGGAAGAAAAGAGCCTATGTGCAAACACCGTAGGTGTTCGCTCTTCACCAAGTTTATTCAATGAATCGCAGATGTCAAAAGAATTCACGCTTTGTTAAGAGGAGAATGCGAGAAAGTTGAAATATGTTCTTATTTCTTTACGACCACAATTAAAAGGCAGGGTACTCAATAGTTTCGAGTACATAAGGCCCCAAACATAGGTGCACTGAGGTCAACAATTGATGGGCTCTACAAATGAAGATATTTCTTATATGTATTTAAATAACAAGAATGTAAAATTGGGCTAACGTACTTTAAATGCCCACATTAAAATGAAAACGAAACGAAAAAATTCGAAGAAGAAATTATAATGAAGTCCATCAAGAAAGGATGAACAGTCGAAGTAAAATAGATGTCGTAGGAAACATCAGCGATTGACTATAGTTCGACCATTTTACCTAATTCAAAAGGGAAAATTGAGAAACTTATCAAAAGTATAAAGAAATCAAACAAACAATGACAGCGAAATGTAAAAGATTGGATGGTACCAACGAATTCGAACCTCCCTCATAGGATTGCACTGAGGAAATGACACTAGAACTACCAGGAGCATTAAATGGTTGAGTTACCGAAGAAGAAGCACCAGAGCTGGATTCAGCAGCTCCAGGAGATCCAGAGGCATTACCTGTGATATCTGCAGAAGATGCAAATGTAGACTCGGAGTCTGAATTGGTACCAGATTCAGAACCAGAACCAGTACCAGATTCAGAACCAGAACCAGAACCAGAACCAGACTCGGAACCAGATTCAGAACCAGAACCAGACTCGGAACCAGATTCAGAACCAGAACCAGACTCGGAACCAGAACCAGATTCAGAACCAGAACCAGACTCGGAACCAGAACCAGATTCAGAACCAGAACCAGACTCGGAACCAGAGCTGTTAGCAGGAGATGATACAGAATCGGAAGTGGTACCAGTAGTGACAGCAGAACTTGTTGCTGTTTCCACTATACCTGTACCCTCTGGACATCCCTCAGTAACAGTTGAAGTCAATAATTCTACTTCAGTAACAGTTACACAATTAGAGCTACCTCTGAAGCAGATTGTCTTTGTAACTTCTGTGGTAATAGTAGTAAAGATCGTAGTGAATTCATCTGATGGCTGATCGCCAGTGATCAAAGAAGTGGTGGTGAACCAGCTACCAGCAGAGTCAGTAGAAATGAGAACATCTCCAGTGTCGGTAGATACAGAACCATCAGAGTTAGTAGTAACAAAGGTGGTGGTGTATTCAGTTGGTTGTGGACCAGTGATCAAAGAAGTGGTTGTGAACCAGCTACCAGCAGAGTCAGTAGAAATGAGAACATCTCCAGTGTCGGTAGATACAGAACCATCAGAGTTGGTGGTGACGAAAGTAGTAGTGTACTCAGTTGGTTTGTCACCAGTGATCAAAGAAGTGGTTGTGAACCAGCTACCAGCAGAATCAGTAGAAATGAGAACATCTCCAGTGTCGGTAGATACAGAACCATCAGAGTTGGTGGTGACGAAAGTGGTGGTGTACTCAGTTGGTTGTGGACCAGTGATCAAAGAAGTGGTTGTGAACCAGCTGCCGGCAGAGTCAGTAGAAATGAGAACATCTCCAGTGTCGGTAGATACAGAACCATCAGAGTTGGTGGTGACGAAAGTGGTGGTGTACTCAGTTGGTTGTGGACCAGTGATCAAAGAAGTGGTTGTGAACCAGCTACCAGCAGAGTCAGTAGAAATGAGAACATCTCCAGTGTCGGTAGATACAGAACCATCAGAGTTAGTAGTAACAAAGGTGGTGGTGTATTCAGTTGGTTGTGGACCAGTGATCAAAGAAGTGGTGGTGAACCAGCTACCAGCAGAGTCAGTAGAAATGAGAACATCGCCAGTTTCTGTCGAAACGGAACCATCAGAGTTGGTGGTGACGAAGGTGGTGGTGTACTCAGTTGGATCCAAAGAAAGGATCAATGAAGTGTTAGTGTACCTACCAGCAGATCCAGTAGAAATAAAAGAGGGAGTAGAAACGGCACCATCTTTATTGGTGGTAACAAACGCGGTTGAGGAATGAATTGATTGTTCATGTGTTATCAAGGAAGTAATAGTGAACCAACTACCGGCAGAGTCAGTAGAAATGAGAACATCTCCAGTGTCTGTCGAAACGGATCCATCAGAGTTGGTGGTGACGAAAGTAGTAGTGTACTCAGTTGGTTGTGGACCAGTAGTCAAGGAAGTGGTGTTATACAAGTTTTCAGCAGAGTCTGTAGAAATGATAACATCTCCACTGTTGGTAGATACAGAACCTTCAGAATTCGTCGTAACAAAGGTAGTAGTGTAATCCTTTGGATTTTCCGTAATACAATTGGAACCATCTCTCAAACAAATTGTCTTAGAACCATCAATCTTTGAAGTTGTTGTACACCAATTACCAGAAGAATCAGTCGTTATAATAACATCACCGGTTTCTGTAGACACAGAACCATCAGAGTTAGTAGTAACAAAGGTAGTGGTGTACTCAGTTGGATGTTCACCAGTGATCAAAGAAGTGGTGGTGAACCAGCTACCGGCAGAGTCAGTAGAAATGAGAACATCTCCAGTGTCGGTAGATACAGAACCATCAGAGTTAGTAGTAACAAAGGTGGTGGTGTACTCAGTTGGTTGTGGACCAGTGATCAAAGAAGTGGTGGTGAACCAGCTGCCGGCAGAGTCAGTAGAAATGAGAACATCTCCAGTGTCGGTAGATACAGAACCATCAGAGTTGGTGGTGACGAAAGTAGTAGTGTATTCAGTTGGTTTGTCACCAGTGATCAAAGAAGTGGTTGTGAACCAGCTGCCGGCAGAGTCAGTAGAAATGAGAACATCTCCAGTGTCGGTAGATACAGAACCATCAGAGTTAGTAGTAACAAAGGTGGTGGTGTATTCAGTTGGTTGAGGACCAGTGATCAAAGAAGTTGTAGTGAACCAGCTGCCGGCAGAGTCAGTAGAAATGAGAACATCTCCAGTGTCGGTAGATACAGAACCATCAGAGTTGGTGGTGACGAAAGTAGTAGTGTATTCAGTTGGTTGAGGACCAGTGATCAAAGAAGTTGTGGTGAACCAGCTACCGGCAGAGTCAGTAGAAATGAGAACATCTCCAGTGTCGGTAGATACGGAACCATCAGAGTTGGTGGTGACGAAAGTAGTAGTGTACTCAGTTGGTTGAGGACCAGTGATCAAAGAAGTGGTGGTGAACCAGCTGCCGGCAGAGTCAGTAGAAATGAGAACATCTCCAGTGTTGGTAGATACGGAACCATCAGAGTTGGTGGTGACGAAAGTAGTAGTGTACTCAGTTGGTTGAGGACCACTGATCAAAGAAGTGGTGGTGAACCAGCTACCAGCAGAGTCAGTAGAAATGAGAACATCTCCAGTGTCGGTAGATACAGAACCATCAGAGTTAGTAGTAACAAAGGTGGTGGTGTATTCAGTTGGTTGAGGACCAGTGATCAAAGAAGTGGTGGTGAACCAGCTACCAGCAGAGTCAGTAGAAATGAGAACATCTCCAGTGTCGGTAGATACAGAACCATCAGAGTTGGTGGTGACGAAAGTGGTGGTGTATTCAGTTGGTTGAGGACCAGTGATCAAAGAAGTGGTGGTGAACCAGCTGCCGGCAGAGTCAGTAGAAATGAGAACATCTCCAGTGTCGGTAGATACAGAACCATCAGAGTTAGTAGTAACAAAGGTGGTGGTGTACTCAGTTGGTTGAGGACCAGTGATCAAAGAAGTGGTGGTGAACCAGCTACCAGCAGAGTCAGTAGAAATGAGAACATCTCCAGTGTCGGTAGATACAGAACCATCAGAGTTGGTGGTGACGAAAGTGGTGGTGTACTCAGTTGGTTGTGGACCAGTGATCAAAGAAGTGGTGGTGAACCAGCTGCCGGCAGAGTCAGTAGAAATGAGAACATCTCCAGTGTCGGTAGATACAGAACCATCAGAGTTAGTAGTAACAAAGGTGGTGGTGTATTCAGTTGGTTGTGGACCACTGATCAAAGAAGTGGTGGTGAACCAGCTACCAGCAGAGTCAGTAGAAATGAGAACATCTCCAGTGTCGGTAGATACAGAACCATCAGAGTTGGTGGTGACGAAAGTGGTGGTGTATTCAGTTGGTTGAGGACCAGTGATCAAAGAAGTGGTGGTGAACCAGCTGCCGGCAGAGTCAGTAGAAATGAGAACATCTCCAGTGTCGGTAGATACAGAACCATCAGAGTTAGTAGTAACAAAGGTGGTGGTGTACTCAGTTGGTTGTGGACCAGTGATCAAAGAAGTGGTGGTGAACCAGCTACCAGCAGAATCAGTAGAAATGAGAACATCTCCAGTGTCGGTAGATACAGAACCATCAGAGTTAGTAGTAACAAAGGTGGTGGTGTATTCAGTTGGTTGTGGACCAGTGATCAAAGAAGTGGTGGTGAACCAGCTGCCGGCAGAGTCAGTAGAAATGAGAACATCTCCAGTGTCGGTAGATACAGAACCATCAGAGTTAGTAGTAACAAAGGTGGTGGTGTACTCAGTTGGTTGTGGACCAGTGATCAAAGAAGTGGTGGTGAACCAGCTACCAGCAGAGTCAGTAGAAATGAGAACATCTCCAGTGTCGGTAGATACAGAACCATCAGAGTTGGTGGTGACGAAAGTGGTGGTGTATTCAGTTGGTTGAGGACCAGTGATCAAAGAAGTGGTGGTGAACCAGCTGCCGGCAGAGTCAGTAGAAATGAGAACATCTCCAGTGTCGGTAGATACAGAACCATCAGAGTTAGTAGTAACAAAGGTGGTGGTGTACTCAGTTGGTTGTGGACCAGTGATCAAAGAAGTGGTGGTGAACCAGCTACCAGCAGAGTCAGTAGAAATGAGAACATCTCCAGTGTCGGTAGATACAGAACCATCAGAGTTGGTGGTGACGAAAGTAGTAGTGTACTCAGTTGGTTTGTCACCAGTGATCAAAGAAGTGGTTGTGAACCAGCTACCAGCAGAGTCAGTAGAAATGAGAACATCTCCAGTGTCGGTAGATACAGAACCATCAGAGTTGGTGGTGACGAAAGTGGTGGTGTATTCAGTTGGTTGAGGACCAGTGATCAAAGAAGTGGTGGTGAACCAGCTGCCGGCAGAGTCAGTAGAAATGAGAACATCTCCAGTGTCGGTAGATACAGAACCATCAGAGTTGGTGGTGACGAAAGTAGTAGTGTACTCAGTTGGTTTGTCACCAGTGATCAAAGAAGTGGTTGTGAACCAGCTACCAGCAGAGTCAGTAGAAATGAGAACATCTCCAGTGTCGGTAGATACAGAACCATCAGAGTTAGTAGTAACAAAGGTGGTGGTGTATTCAGTTGGTTGTGGACCAGTGATCAAAGAAGTGGTGGTGAACCAGCTGCCGGCAGAGTCAGTAGAAATGAGAACATCTCCAGTGTCGGTAGATACAGAACCATCAGAGTTGGTGGTGACGAAAGTAGTAGTGTATTCAGTTGGTTGTGGACCAGTGATCAAAGAAGTGGTTGTGAACCAGCTACCAGCAGAGTCAGTAGAAATGAGAACATCTCCAGTGTCGGTAGATACAGAACCATCAGAGTTGGTGGTGACGAAAGTGGTGGTGTATTCAGTTGGTTGAGGACCAGTGATCAAAGAAGTGGTGGTGAACCAGCTGCCGGCAGAGTCAGTAGAAATGAGAACATCTCCAGTGTCGGTAGATACAGAACCATCAGAGTTAGTAGTAACAAAGGTGGTGGTGTACTCAGTTGGTTGTGGACCACTGATCAAAGAAGTGGTGGTGAACCAGCTACCAGCAGAATCAGTAGAAATGAGAACATCTCCAGTGTCGGTAGATACAGAACCATCAGAGTTAGTAGTAACAAAGGTGGTGGTGTATTCAGTTGGTTGTGGACCAGTGATCAAAGAAGTGGTGGTGAACCAGCTGCCGGCAGAGTCAGTAGAAATGAGAACATCTCCAGTGTCGGTAGATACAGAACCATCAGAGTTAGTAGTAACAAAGGTGGTGGTGTACTCAGTTGGTTGTGGACCAGTGATCAAAGAAGTGGTGGTGAACCAGCTACCAGCAGAGTCAGTAGAAATGAGAACATCTCCAGTGTCGGTAGATACAGAACCATCAGAGTTAGTAGTAACAAAGGTGGTGGTGTATTCAGTTGGTTGTGGACCAGTGATCAAAGAAGTGGTGGTGAACCAGCTAC
Source organism: Scheffersomyces xylosifermentans (assembly GCF_036884685.1). Lineage (NCBI taxonomy): Eukaryota > Fungi > Ascomycota > Pichiomycetes > Serinales > Debaryomycetaceae > Scheffersomyces > Scheffersomyces xylosifermentans. The sequence goes on from NW_027042941.1 coordinate 113,807, forward strand.
CAGCAGAGTCAGTAGAAATGAGAACATCTCCAGTGTCGGTAGATACAGAACCATCAGAGTTGGTGGTGACGAAAGTGGTGGTGTATTCAGTTGGTTGAGGACCAGTGATCAAAGAAGTGGTGGTGAACCAGCTGCCGGCAGAGTCAGTAGAAATGAGAACATCTCCAGTGTCGGTAGATACAGAACCATCAGAGTTGGTGGTGACGAAAGTGGTGGTGTATTCAGTTGGTTGAGGACCAGTGATCAAAGAAGTGGTGGTGAACCAGCTGCCGGCAGAGTCAGTAGAAATGAGAACATCTCCAGTGTCGGTAGATACAGAACCATCAGAGTTAGTAGTAACAAAGGTGGTGGTGTACTCAGTTGGTTGTGGACCACTGATCAAAGAAGTGGTGGTGAACCAGCTACCAGCAGAATCAGTAGAAATGAGAACATCTCCAGTGTCGGTAGATACAGAACCATCAGAGTTAGTAGTAACAAAGGTGGTGGTGTACTCAGTTGGTTGTGGACCAGTGATCAAAGAAGTGGTGGTGAACCAGCTGCCGGCAGAGTCAGTAGAAATGAGAACATCTCCAGTGTCGGTAGATACAGAATCATCAGAGTTAGTAGTAACAAAGGTGGTGGTGTACTCAGTTGGTTGTGGACCAGTGATCAAAGAAGTGGTGGTGAACCAGCTACCAGCAGAATCAGTAGAAATGAGAACATCTCCAGTGTCGGTAGATACAGAACCATCAGAGTTAGTAGTAACAAAGGTGGTGGTGTATTCAGTTGGTTGTGGACCAGTGATCAAAGAAGTGGTGGTGAACCAGCTGCCGGCAGAGTCAGTAGAAATGAGAACATCTCCAGTGTCGGTAGATACAGAACCATCAGAGTTAGTAGTAACAAAGGTGGTGGTGTATTCAGTTGGTTGTGGACCAGTGATCAAAGAAGTGGTGGTGAACCAGCTACCAGCAGAGTCAGTAGAAATGAGAACATCTCCAGTGTCGGTAGATACAGAACCATCAGAGTTAGTAGTAACAAAGGTGGTGGTGTATTCAGTTGGTTGTGGACCAGTGATCAAAGAAGTGGTGGTGAACCAGCTACCAGCAGAGTCAGTAGAAATGAGAACATCTCCAGTGTCGGTAGATACAGAACCATCAGAGTTGGTGGTGACGAAAGTGGTGGTGTATTCAGTTGGTTGAGGACCAGTGATCAAAGAAGTGGTGGTGAACCAGCTGCCGGCAGAGTCAGTAGAAATGAGAACATCTCCAGTGTCGGTAGATACAGAACCATCAGAGTTAGTAGTAACAAAGGTGGTGGTGTACTCAGTTGGTTGTGGACCAGTGATCAAAGAAGTGGTGGTGAACCAGCTACCAGCAGAGTCAGTAGAAATGAGAACATCTCCAGTGTCGGTAGATACAGAACCATCAGAGTTAGTAGTAACAAAGGTGGTGGTGTATTCAGTTGGTTGTGGACCAGTGATCAAAGAAGTGGTGGTGAACCAGCTACCAGCAGAGTCAGTAGAAATGAGAACATCTCCAGTGTCGGTAGATACAGAACCATCAGAGTTAGTAGTAACAAAGGTGGTGGTGTATTCAGTTGGTTGTGGACCAGTGATCAAAGAAGTGGTGGTGAACCAGCTACCAGCAGAGTCAGTAGAAATGAGAACATCTCCAGTGTCGGTAGATACAGAACCATCAGAGTTGGTGGTGACGAAAGTGGTGGTGTATTCAGTTGGTTGAGGACCAGTGATCAAAGAAGTGGTGGTGAACCAGCTGCCGGCAGAGTCAGTAGAAATGAGAACATCTCCAGTGTCGGTAGATACAGAACCATCAGAGTTAGTAGTAACAAAGGTGGTGGTGTACTCAGTTGGTTGTGGACCAGTGATCAAAGAAGTGGTGGTGAACCAGCTACCAGCAGAGTCAGTAGAAATGAGAACATCTCCAGTGTCGGTAGATACAGAACCATCAGAGTTAGTAGTAACAAAGGTGGTGGTGTATTCAGTTGGTTGTGGACCAGTGATCAAAGAAGTGGTGGTGAACCAGCTGCCGGCAGAGTCAGTAGAAATGAGAACATCTCCAGTGTCGGTAGATACAGAACCATCAGAGTTAGTAGTAACAAAGGTGGTGGTGTATTCAGTTGGTTGTGGACCAGTGATCAAAGAAGTGGTGGTGAACCAGCTACCAGCAGAGTCAGTAGAAATGAGAACATCTCCAGTGTCGGTAGATACAGAACCATCAGAGTTAGTAGTAACAAAGGTGGTGGTGTACTCAGTTGGTTGTGGACCACTGATCAAAGAAGTGGTGGTGAACCAGCTACCAGCAGAATCAGTAGAAATGAGAACATCTCCAGTGTCGGTAGATACAGAACCATCAGAGTTAGTAGTAACAAAGGTGGTGGTGTACTCAGTTGGTTGTGGACCAGTGATCAAAGAAGTGGTGGTGAACCAGCTGCCGGCAGAGTCAGTAGAAATGAGAACATCTCCAGTGTCGGTAGATACAGAACCATCAGAGTTAGTAGTAACAAAGGTGGTGGTGTACTCAGTTGGTTGTGGACCAGTGATCAAAGAAGTGGTGGTGAACCAGCTACCAGCAGAGTCAGTAGAAATGAGAACATCTCCAGTGTCGGTAGATACAGAACCATCAGAGTTGGTGGTGACGAAAGTGGTGGTGTATTCAGTTGGTTGAGGACCAGTGATCAAAGAAGTGGTGGTGAACCAGCTGCCGGCAGAGTCAGTAGAAATGAGAACATCTCCAGTGTCGGTAGATACAGAACCATCAGAGTTGGTGGTGACGAAAGTGGTGGTGTATTCAGTTGGTTGAGGACCAGTGATCAAAGAAGTGGTGGTGAACCAGCTGCCGGCAGAGTCAGTAGAAATGAGAACATCTCCAGTGTCGGTAGATACAGAACCATCAGAGTTAGTAGTAACAAAGGTGGTGGTGTACTCAGTTGGTTGTGGACCAGTGATCAAAGAAGTGGTGGTGAACCAGCTACCAGCAGAATCAGTAGAAATGAGAACATCTCCAGTGTCGGTAGATACAGAACCATCAGAGTTAGTAGTAACAAAGGTGGTGGTGTACTCAGTTGGTTGTGGACCAGTGATCAAAGAAGTGGTGGTGAACCAGCTGCCGGCAGAGTCAGTAGAAATGAGAACATCTCCAGTGTCGGTAGATACAGAACCATCAGAGTTAGTAGTAACAAAGGTGGTGGTGTACTCAGTTGGTTGTGGACCAGTGATCAAAGAAGTGGTGGTGAACCAGCTACCAGCAGAATCAGTAGAAATGAGAACATCTCCAGTGTCGGTAGATACAGAACCATCAGAGTTAGTAGTAACAAAGGTGGTGGTGTATTCAGTTGGTTGTGGACCAGTGATCAAAGAAGTGGTGGTGAACCAGCTGCCGGCAGAGTCAGTAGAAATGAGAACATCTCCAGTGTCGGTAGATACAGAACCATCAGAGTTAGTAGTAACAAAGGTGGTGGTGTATTCAGTTGGTTGTGGACCAGTGATCAAAGAAGTGGTGGTGAACCAGCTACCAGCAGAGTCAGTAGAAATGAGAACATCTCCAGTGTCGGTAGATACAGAACCATCAGAGTTGGTGGTGACGAAAGTGGTGGTGTATTCAGTTGGTTGAGGACCAGTGATCAAAGAAGTGGTGGTGAACCAGCTGCCGGCAGAGTCAGTAGAAATGAGAACATCTCCAGTGTCGGTAGATACAGAACCATCAGAGTTAGTAGTAACAAAGGTGGTGGTGTACTCAGTTGGTTGTGGACCAGTGATCAAAGAAGTGGTGGTGAACCAGCTACCAGCAGAATCAGTAGAAATGAGAACATCTCCAGTGTCGGTAGATACAGAACCATCAGAGTTAGTAGTAACAAAGGTGGTGGTATATTCAGTTGGTTGTGGACCAGTGATCAAAGAAGTGGTGGTGAACCAGCTACCAGCAGAATCAGTAGAAATGAGAACATCTCCAGTGTCGGTAGATACAGAACCATCAGAGTTAGTAGTAACAAAGGTGGTGGTGTATTCAGTTGGTTGTGGACCAGTGATCAAAGAAGTGGTGGTGAACCAGCTACCAGCAGAGTCAGTAGAAATGAGAACATCTCCAGTGTCGGTAGATACAGAACCATCAGAGTTGGTGGTGACGAAAGTGGTGGTGTATTCAGTTGGTTGTGGACCAGTGATCAAAGAAGTGGTGGTGAACCAGCTACCAGCAGAGTCAGTAGAAATGAGAACATCTCCAGTGTCGGTAGATACAGAACCATCAGAGTTGGTGGTGACGAAAGTGGTGGTGTATTCAGTTGGTTGAGGACCAGTGATCAAAGAAGTGGTGGTGAACCAGCTGCCGGCAGAGTCAGTAGAAATGAGAACATCTCCAGTGTCGGTAGATACAGAACCATCAGAGTTAGTAGTAACAAAGGTGGTGGTGTACTCAGTTGGTTGTGGACCAGTGATCAAAGAAGTGGTGGTGAACCAGCTACCAGCAGAATCAGTAGAAATGAGAACATCTCCAGTGTCGGTAGATACAGAACCATCAGAGTTAGTAGTAACAAAGGTGGTGGTGTATTCAGTTGGTTGTGGACCACTGATCAAAGAAGTGGTGGTGAACCAGCTACCAGCAGAGTCAGTAGAAATGAGAACATCTCCAGTGTCGGTAGATACAGAACCATCAGAGTTGGTGGTGACGAAAGTGGTGGTGTATTCAGTTGGTTGAGGACCAGTGATCAAAGAAGTGGTGGTGAACCAGCTGCCGGCAGAGTCAGTAGAAATGAGAACATCTCCAGTGTCGGTAGATACAGAACCATCAGAGTTAGTAGTAACAAAGGTGGTGGTGTACTCAGTTGGTTGTGGACCAGTGATCAAAGAAGTGGTGGTGAACCAGCTACCAGCAGAATCAGTAGAAATGAGAACATCTCCAGTGTCGGTAGATACAGAACCATCAGAGTTAGTAGTAACAAAGGTGGTGGTGTACTCAGTTGGTTGTGGACCAGTGATCAAAGAAGTGGTGGTGAACCAGCTACCAGCAGAGTCAGTAGAAATGAGAACATCTCCAGTGTCGGTAGATACAGAACCATCAGAGTTGGTGGTGACGAAAGTGGTGGTGTATTCAGTTGGTTGAGGACCAGTGATCAAAGAAGTGGTGGTGAACCAGCTGCCGGCAGAGTCAGTAGAAATGAGAACATCTCCAGTGTCGGTAGATACAGAACCATCAGAGTTAGTAGTAACAAAGGTGGTGGTGTATTCAGTTGGTTGTGGACCAGTGATCAAAGAAGTGGTGGTGAACCAGCTACCAGCAGAGTCAGTAGAAATGAGAACATCTCCAGTGTCGGTAGATACAGAACCATCAGAGTTGGTGGTGACGAAAGTGGTGGTGTATTCAGTTGGTTGAGGACCAGTGATCAAAGAAGTGGTGGTGAACCAGCTGCCGGCAGAGTCAGTAGAAATGAGAACATCTCCAGTGTCGGTAGATACAGAACCATCAGAGTTGGTGGTGACGAAAGTGGTGGTGTATTCAGTTGGTTGAGGACCAGTGATCAAAGAAGTGGTGGTGAACCAGCTGCCGGCAGAGTCAGTAGAAATGAGAACATCTCCAGTGTCGGTAGATACAGAACCATCAGAGTTAGTAGTAACAAAGGTGGTGGTGTACTCAGTTGGTTGTGGACCAGTGATCAAAGAAGTGGTGGTGAACCAGCTACCAGCAGAGTCAGTAGAAATGAGAACATCTCCAGTGTCGGTAGATACAGAACCATCAGAGTTAGTAGTAACAAAGGTGGTGGTGTATTCAGTTGGTTCTGGACCAGTGATCAAAGAAGTGGTGGTGAACCAGCTGCCGGCAGAGTCAGTAGAAATGAGAACATCTCCAGTGTCGGTAGATACAGAACCATCAGAGTTAGTAGTAACAAAGGTGGTGGTGTATTCAGTTGGTTGTGGACCAGTGATCAAAGAAGTGGTGGTGAACCAGCTACCAGCAGAGTCAGTAGAAATGAGAACATCTCCAGTGTCGGTAGATACAGAACCATCAGAGTTGGTGGTGACGAAAGTGGTGGTGTATTCAGTTGGTTGAGGACCAGTGATCAAAGAAGTGGTGGTGAACCAGCTGCCGGCAGAGTCAGTAGAAATGAGAACATCTCCAGTGTCGGTAGATACAGAACCATCAGAGTTAGTAGTAACAAAGGTGGTGGTGTACTCAGTTGGTTGTGGACCAGTGATCAAAGAAGTGGTGGTGAACCAGCTACCAGCAGAATCAGTAGAAATGAGAACATCTCCAGTGTCGGTAGATACAGAACCATCAGAGTTAGTAGTAACAAAGGTGGTGGTGTACTCAGTTGGTTGTGGACCAGTGATCAAAGAAGTGGTGGTGAACCAGCTGCCGGCAGAGTCAGTAGAAATGAGAACATCTCCAGTGTCGGTAGATACAGAACCATCAGAGTTAGTAGTAACAAAGGTGGTGGTGTACTCAGTTGGTTGTGGACCAGTGATCAAAGAAGTGGTGGTGAACCAGCTACCAGCAGAATCAGTAGAAATGAGAACATCTCCAGTGTCGGTAGATACAGAACCATCAGAGTTAGTAGTAACAAAGGTGGTGGTGTATTCAGTTGGTTGTGGACCAGTGATCAAAGAAGTGGTGGTGAACCAGCTACCAGCAGAGTCAGTAGAAATGAGAACATCTCCAGTGTCGGTAGATACAGAACCATCAGAGTTAGTAGTAACAAAGGTGGTGGTGTATTCAGTTGGTTGTGGACCAGTGATCAAAGAAGTGGTGGTGAACCAGCTGCCGGCAGAGTCAGTAGAAATGAGAACATCTCCAGTGTCGGTAGATACAGAACCATCAGAGTTAGTAGTAACAAAGGTGGTGGTGTATTCAGTTGGTTGTGGACCAGTGATCAAAGAAGTGGTGGTGAACCAGCTACCAGCAGAGTCAGTAGAAATGAGAACATCTCCAGTGTCGGTAGATACAGAACCATCAGAGTTGGTGGTGACGAAAGTGGTGGTGTATTCAGTTGGTTGAGGACCAGTGATCAAAGAAGTGGTGGTGAACCAGCTGCCGGCAGAGTCAGTAGAAATGAGAACATCTCCAGTGTCGGTAGATACAGAACCATCAGAGTTAGTAGTAACAAAGGTGGTGGTGTATTCAGTTGGTTGTGGACCAGTGATCAAAGAAGTGGTGGTGAACCAGCTACCAGCAGAGTCAGTAGAAATGAGAACATCTCCAGTGTCGGTAGATACAGAACCATCAGAGTTAGTAGTAACAAAGGTGGTGGTGTACTCAGTTGGTTGTGGACCACTGATCAAAGAAGTGGTGGTGAACCAGCTACCAGCAGAATCAGTAGAAATGAGAACATCTCCAGTGTCGGTAGATACAGAACCATCAGAGTTAGTAGTAACAAAGGTGGTGGTGTACTCAGTTGGTTGTGGACCAGTGATCAAAGAAGTGGTGGTGAACCAGCTGCCGGCAGAGTCAGTAGAAATGAGAACATCTCCAGTGTCGGTAGATACAGAACCATCAGAGTTAGTAGTAACAAAGGTGGTGGTGTATTCAGTTGGTTGTGGACCAGTGATCAAAGAAGTGGTGGTGAACCAGCTACCAGCAGAGTCAGTAGAAATGAGAACATCTCCAGTGTCGGTAGATACAGAACCATCAGAGTTGGTGGTGACGAAAGTGGTGGTGTATTCAGTTGGTTGAGGACCAGTGATCAAAGAAGTGGTGGTGAACCAGCTGCCGGCAGAGTCAGTAGAAATGAGAACATCTCCAGTGTCGGTAGATACAGAACCATCAGAGTTGGTGGTGACGAAAGTGGTGGTGTACTCAGTTGGTTGTGGACCAGTGATCAAAGAAGTGGTGGTGAACCAGCTACCAGCAGAGTCAGTAGAAATGAGAACATCTCCAGTGTCGGTAGATACAGAACCATCAGAGTTAGTAGTAACAAAGGTGGTGGTGTACTCAGTTGGTTGTGGACCAGTGATCAAAGAAGTGGTGGTGAACCAGCTACCAGCAGAATCAGTAGAAATGAGAACATCTCCAGTGTCGGTAGATACAGAACCATCAGAGTTAGTAGTAACAAAGGTGGTGGTGTATTCAGTTGGTTGTGGACCAGTGATCAAAGAAGTGGTGGTGAACCAGCTGCCGGCAGAGTCAGTAGAAATGAGAACATCTCCAGTGTCGGTAGATACAGAACCATCAGAGTTAGTAGTAACAAAGGTGGTGGTGTATTCAGTTGGTTGTGGACCAGTGATCAAAGAAGTGGTGGTGAACCAGCTACCAGCAGAGTCAGTAGAAATGAGAACATCTCCAGTGTCGGTAGATACAGAACCATCAGAGTTGGTGGTGACGAAAGTGGTGGTGTATTCAGTTGGTTGAGGACCAGTGATCAAAGAAGTGGTGGTGAACCAGCTGCCGGCAGAGTCAGTAGAAATGAGAACATCTCCAGTGTCGGTAGATACAGAACCATCAGAGTTAGTAGTAACAAAGGTGGTGGTGTACTCAGTTGGTTGTGGACCAGTGATCAAAGAAGTGGTGGTGAACCAGCTACCAGCAGAATCAGTAGAAATGAGAACATCTCCAGTGTCGGTAGATACAGAACCATCAGAGTTGGTGGTGACGAAAGTGGTGGTGTATTCAGTTGGTTGAGGACCAGTGATCAAAGAAGTGGTGGTGAACCAGCTGCCGGCAGAGTCAGTAGAAATGAGAACATCTCCAGTGTCGGTAGATACAGAACCATCAGAGTTAGTAGTAACAAAGGTGGTGGTGTATTCAGTTGGTTGTGGACCAGTGATCAAAGAAGTGGTGGTGAACCAGCTGCCGGCAGAGTCAGTAGAAATGAGAACATCTCCAGTGTCGGTAGATACAGAACCATCAGAGTTAGTAGTAACAAAGGTGGTGGTGTATTCAGTTGGTTGTGGACCAGTGATCAAAGAAGTGGTGGTGAACCAGCTACCAGCAGAGTCAGTAGAAATGAGAACATCTCCAGTGTCGGTAGATACAGAACCATCAGAGTTGGTGGTGACGAAAGTGGTGGTGTATTCAGTTGGTTGAGGACCAGTGATCAAAGAAGTGGTGGTGAACCAGCTGCCGGCAGAGTCAGTAGAAATGAGAACATCTCCAGTGTCGGTAGATACAGAACCATCAGAGTTAGTAGTAACAAAGGTGGTGGTGTATTCAGTTGGTTGTGGACCAGTGATCAAAGAAGTGGTGGTGAACCAGCTACCAGCAGAGTCAGTAGAAATGAGAACATCTCCAGTGTCGGTAGATACAGAACCATCAGAGTTAGTAGTAACAAAGGTGGTGGTGTACTCAGTTGGTTGTGGACCACTGATCAAAGAAGTGGTGGTGAACCAGCTACCAGCAGAATCAGTAGAAATGAGAACATCTCCAGTGTCGGTAGATACAGAACCATCAGAGTTAGTAGTAACAAAGGTGGTGGTGTACTCAGTTGGTTGTGGACCAGTGATCAAAGAAGTGGTGGTGAACCAGCTGCCGGCAGAGTCAGTAGAAATGAGAACATCTCCAGTGTCGGTAGATACAGAACCATCAGAGTTAGTAGTAACAAAGGTGGTGGTGTATTCAGTTGGTTGTGGACCAGTGATCAAAGAAGTGGTGGTGAACCAGCTACCAGCAGAGTCAGTAGAAATGAGAACATCTCCAGTGTCGGTAGATACAGAACCATCAGAGTTGGTGGTGACGAAAGTGGTGGTGTATTCAGTTGGTTGAGGACCAGTGATCAAAGAAGTGGTGGTGAACCAGCTGCCGGCAGAGTCAGTAGAAATGAGAACATCTCCAGTGTCGGTAGATACAGAACCATCAGAGTTGGTGGTGACGAAAGTGGTGGTGTACTCAGTTGGTTGTGGACCAGTGATCAAAGAAGTGGTGGTGAACCAGCTACCAGCAGAGTCAGTAGAAATGAGAACATCTCCAGTGTCGGTAGATACAGAACCATCAGAGTTAGTAGTAACAAAGGTGGTGGTGTATTCAGTTGGTTGTGGACCAGTGATCAAAGAAGTGGTGGTGAACCAGCTGCCGGCAGAGTCAGTAGAAATGAGAACATCTCCAGTGTCGGTAGATACAGAACCATCAGAGTTAGTAGTAACAAAGGTGGTGGTGTATTCAGTTGGTTGTGGACCAGTGATCAAAGAAGTGGTGGTGAACCAGCTACCAGCAGAGTCAGTAGAAATGAGAACATCTCCAGTGTCGGTAGATACAGAACCATCAGAGTTGGTGGTGACGAAAGTGGTGGTGTATTCAGTTGGTTGAGGACCAGTGATCAAAGAAGTGGTGGTGAACCAGCTGCCGGCAGAGTCAGTAGAAATGAGAACATCTCCAGTGTCGGTAGATACAGAACCATCAGAGTTAGTAGTAACAAAGGTGGTGGTGTACTCAGTTGGTTGTGGACCAGTGATCAAAGAAGTGGTGGTGAACCAGCTACCAGCAGAATCAGTAGAAATGAGAACATCTCCAGTGTCGGTAGATACAGAACCATCAGAGTTAGTAGTAACAAAGGTGGTGGTGTACTCAGTTGGTTGTGGACCAGTGATCAAAGAAGTGGTGGTGAACCAGCTGCCGGCAGAGTCAGTAGAAATGAGAACATCTCCAGTGTCGGTAGATACAGAACCATCAGAGTTAGTAGTAACAAAGGTGGTGGTGTACTCAGTTGGTTGTGGACCAGTGATCAAAGAAGTGGTGGTGAACCAGCTACCAGCAGAGTCAGTAGAAATGAGAACATCTCCAGTGTCGGTAGATACAGAACCATCAGAGTTGGTGGTGACGAAAGTGGTGGTGTATTCAGTTGGTTGAGGACCAGTGATCAAAGAAGTGGTGGTGAACCAGCTACCAGCAGAGTCAGTAGAAATGAGAACATCTCCAGTGTCGGTAGATACAGAACCATCAGAGTTAGTAGTAACAAAGGTGGTGGTGTACTCAGTTGGTTGTGGACCAGTGATCAAAGAAGTGGTGGTGAACCAGCTACCAGCAGAATCAGTAGAAATGAGAACATCTCCAGTGTCGGTAGATACAGAACCATCAGAGTTAGTAGTAACAAAGGTGGTGGTGTATTCAGTTGGTTGTGGACCAGTGAGCAAAGAAGTGGTGGTGAACCAGCTACCAGCAGAGTCAGTAGAAATGAGAACATCTCCAGTGTCGGTAGATACAGAACCATCAGAGTTGGTGGTGACGAAAGTGGTGGTGTATTCAGTTGGTTGAGGACCAGTGATCAAAGAAGTGGTGGTGAACCAGCTGCCGGCAGAGTCAGTAGAAATGAGAACATCTCCAGTGTCGGTAGATACAGAACCATCAGAGTTAGTAGTAACAAAGGTGGTGGTGTACTCAGTTGGTTGTGGACCAGTGATCAAAGAAGTGGTGGTGAACCAGCTACCAGCAGAATCAGTAGAAATGAGAACATCTCCAGTGTCGGTAGATACAGAACCATCAGAGTTAGTAGTAACAAAGGTGGTGGTGTATTCAGTTGGTTGTGGACCAGTGATCAAAGAAGTGGTGGTGAACCAGCTGCCGGCAGAGTCAGTAGAAATGAGAACATCTCCAGTGTCGGTAGATACAGAACCATCAGAGTTAGTAGTAACAAAGGTGGTGGTGTACTCAGTTGGTTGTGGACCAGTGATCAAAGAAGTGGTGGTGAACCAGCTACCAGCAGAGTCAGTAGAAATGAGAACATCTCCAGTGTCGGTAGATACAGAACCATCAGAGTTGGTGGTGACGAAAGTGGTGGTGTATTCAGTTGGTTGAGGACCAGTGATCAAAGAAGTGGTGGTGAACCAGCTGCCGGCAGAGTCAGTAGAAATGAGAACATCTCCAGTGTCGGTAGATACAGAACCATCAGAGTTAGTAGTAACAAAGGTGGTGGTGTACTCAGTTGGTTGTGGACCAGTGATCAAAGAAGTGGTGGTGAACCAGCTGCCGGCAGAGTCAGTAGAAATGAGAACATCTCCAGTGTCGGTAGATACAGAACCATCAGAGTTAGTAGTAACAAAGGTGGTGGTGTACTCAGTTGGTTGTGGACCAGTGATCAAAGAAGTGGTGGTGAACCAGCTGCCGGCAGAGTCAGTAGAAATGAGAACATCTCCAGTGTCGGTAGATACAGAACCATCAGAGTTAGTAGTAACAAAGGTGGTGGTGTATTCAGTTGGTTGTGGACCAGTGATCAAAGAAGTGGTGGTGAACCAGCTGCCGGCAGAGTCAGTAGAAATGAGAACATCTCCAGTGTCGGTAGATACAGAACCATCAGAGTTAGTAGTAACAAAGGTGGTGGTGTACTCAGTTGGTTGTGGACCAGTGATCAAAGAAGTGGTGGTGAACCAGCTACCAGCAGAGTCAGTAGAAATGAGAACATCTCCAGTGTCGGTAGATACAGAACCATCAGAGTTGGTGGTGACGAAAGTGGTGGTGTATTCAGTTGGTTGAGGACCAGTGATCAAAGAAGTGGTGGTGAACCAGCTGCCGGCAGAGTCAGTAGAAATGAGAACATCTCCAGTGTCGGTAGATACAGAACCATCAGAGTTAGTAGTAACAAAGGTGGTGGTGTACTCAGTTGGTTGTGGACCAGTGATCAAAGAAGTGGTGGTGAACCAGCTACCAGCAGAATCAGTAGAAATGAGAACATCTCCAGTGTCGGTAGATACAGAACCATCAGAGTTAGTAGTAACAAAGGTGGTGGTGTATTCAGTTGGTTGTGGACCAGTGATCAAAGAAGTGGTGGTGAACCAGCTGCCGGCAGAGTCAGTAGAAATGAGAACATCTCCAGTGTCGGTAGATACAGAACCATCAGAGTTGGTGGTGACGAAAGTGGTGGTGTATTCAGTTGGTTGAGGACCAGTGATCAAAGAAGTGGTGGTGAACCAGCTGCCGGCAGAGTCAGTAGAAATGAGAACATCTCCAGTGTCGGTAGATACAGAACCATCAGAGTTGGTGGTGACGAAAGTGGTGGTGTATTCAGTTGGTTGTGGACCAGTGATCAAAGAAGTGGTGGTGAACCAGCTACCAGCAGAGTCAGTAGAAATGAGAACATCTCCAGTGTCGGTAGATACAGAACCATCAGAGTTGGTGGTGACGAAAGTGGTGGTGTATTCAGTTGGTTGTGGACCAGTGATCAAAGAAGTGGTGGTGAACCAGCTACCAGCAGAGTCAGTAGAAATGAGAACATCTCCAGTGTCGGTAGATACAGAACCATCAGAGTTAGTAGTAACAAAGGTGGTGGTGTATTCAGTTGGTTGTGGACCAGTGATCAAAGAAGTGGTGGTGAACCAGCTGCCGGCAGAGTCAGTAGAAATGAGAACATCTCCAGTGTCGGTAGATACAGAACCATCAGAGTTAGTAGTAACAAAGGTGGTGGTGTATTCAGTTGGTTGTGGACCAGTGATCAAAGAAGTGGTGGTGAACCAGCTACCAGCAGAGTCAGTAGAAATGAGAACATCTCCAGTGTCGGTAGATACAGAACCATCAGAGTTGGTGGTGACGAAAGTGGTGGTGTATTCAGTTGGTTGAGGACCAGTGATCAAAGAAGTGGTGGTGAACCAGCTGCCGGCAGAGTCAGTAGAAATGAGAACATCTCCAGTGTCGGTAGATACAGAACCATCAGAGTTAGTAGTAACAAAGGTGGTGGTGTACTCAGTTGGTTGTGGACCAGTGATCAAAGAAGTGGTGGTGAACCAGCTACCAGCAGAATCAGTAGAAATGAGAACATCTCCAGTGTCGGTAGATACAGAACCATCAGAGTTAGTAGTAACAAAGGTGGTGGTGTATTCAGTTGGTTGTGGACCAGTGATCAAAGAAGTGGTGGTGAACCAGCTGCCGGCAGAGTCAGTAGAAATGAGAACATCTCCAGTGTCGGTAGATACAGAACCATCAGAGTTAGTAGTAACAAAGGTGGTGGTGTACTCAGTTGGTTGTGGACCAGTGATCAAAGAAGTGGTGGTGAACCAGCTGCCGGCAGAGTCAGTAGAAATGAGAACATCTCCAGTGTCGGTAGATACAGAACCATCAGAGTTAGTAGTAACAAAGGTGGTGGTGTACTCAGTTGGTTGTGGACCAGTGATCAAAGAAGTGGTGGTGAACCAGCTACCAGCAGAGTCAGTAGAAATGAGAACATCTCCAGTGTCGGTAGATACAGAACCATCAGAGTTGGTGGTGACGAAAGTGGTGGTGTATTCAGTTGGTTGAGGACCAGTGATCAAAGAAGTGGTGGTGAACCAGCTGCCGGCAGAGTCAGTAGAAATGAGAACATCTCCAGTGTCGGTAGATACAGAACCATCAGAGTTAGTAGTAACAAAGGTGGTGGTGTACTCAGTTGGTTGTGGACCAGTGATCAAAGAAGTGGTGGTGAACCAGCTGCCGGCAGAGTCAGTAGAAATGAGAACATCTCCAGTGTCGGTAGATACAGAACCATCAGAGTTAGTAGTAACAAAGGTGGTGGTGTACTCAGTTGGTTGTGGACCAGTGATCAAAGAAGTGGTGGTGAACCAGCTACCAGCAGAGTCAGTAGAAATGAGAACATCTCCAGTGTCGGTAGATACAGAACCATCAGAGTTGGTGGTGACGAAAGTGGTGGTGTATTCAGTTGGTTGAGGACCAGTGATCAAAGAAGTGGTGGTGAACCAGCTGCCGGCAGAGTCAGTAGAAATGAGAACATCTCCAGTGTCGGTAGATACAGAACCATCAGAGTTAGTAGTAACAAAGGTGGTGGTGTACTCAGTTGGTTGGTGAGAGGATTGTGATTGAGTAGTTGAAGCGTAGCTGGATTCAGCACTAGATGTAATAGCAGAACTAGATCCAGCAGAGCTTAAGATTATACTGGATTTAATTGAAGAAGAGCCAATCGAGCTAGTTTGTGAATCAACTGAACTAAAGGATACAGCAGAGCTTGATTCAACGCTGGAAGCAGCAGATCTAGAAGCTTCACTGGAAGCAGAGCTAGATGGAACAGAGCTAGAAGTACCACTGGAAGCAGCAGCACTAGAAGCAGCAGAGCTTGATTCAACGCTGGAAGCAGCACTAGAGGGAACAGAGCTAGAAGCACCACTAGAAGCAGCAGCACTAGAAGCAGCAGAGCTTGATTCAACGCTGGAAGCAGCAGAGCTAGAAGCTTCACTGGAAGCAGCGCTAGATGGAACAGAGCTAGAAGCACCACTGGAAGCAGCAGCACTAGAAGCAGCAGAGCTTGATTCAACGCTGGAAGCAGCAGAGCTAGAAGCTTCACTGGAAGCAGCACTAGATGGAACAGAGCTAGAAGCACCACTGGAAGCAGCAGCACTAGAAGCAGCAGAGCTTGATTCAACGCTGGAAGCAGCAGAGCTAGAAGCTTCACTGGAAGCAGCGCTAGATGGAACAGAGCTAGAAGCACCACTAGAAGCAGCAGCACTAGAAGCAGCAGAGCTTGATTCAACGCTGGAAGCAGCAGAGCTAGAAGCTTCACTGGAAGCAGCACTAGAAGGAACAGAGCTAGAAGCACCACTGGAAGCAGCAGCACTAGAAGCAGCAGAGCTTGATTCAACGCTGGAAGCAGCAGAGCTAGAAGCTTCACTGGAAGCAGCACTAAATGGAACAGAGCTTGAAGCATCACTAGAAGCAGCAGCACTAGAAGCAGCAGAGCTTGATTCAACGCTGGAAGCAGCAGAGCTAGAAGCTTCACTGGAAGCAGCACTAGATGGAACAGAGCTAGAAGCACCACTGGAAGCAGCACTAGAAGCAGCAGAGCTTGATTCAACGCTGGAAGCAGCAGAGCTAGAAGCTTCACTGGAAGCGGCGCTAGATGGAACAGAGCTAGAAGCACCACTGGAAGCAGCAGCACTAGAAGCAGCAGAGCTTGATTCAACGCTGGAAGCAGCAGAGCTAGTAGCTTCACTGGAAGTAGCGCTAGATGGAACAGAGCTAGAAGCACCACTGGAAGCAGCACTAGATGGAACAGAGCTAGAAGCACCACTGGCAGCAGCAGCACTAGAAGCAGCAGAGCTTGATTCAACGCTGGAAGCAGCAGAGCTAGAAGCTTCACTGGAAGCGGCGCTAGATGGAACAGAGCTAGAAGCACCACTGGAAGCGGCGCTAGATGGAACAGAACTAGAAGCATCACTAGAAGCAGCAGCACTAGAAGCAGCAGAGCTTGATTCAACGCTGGAAGCAGCAGAGCTAGAAGCACCACTGGAAGCAGCAGCACTAGAAGCAGCAGAGCTAGAAGCACCACTGGAAGCAGCACTAGAAGCAGCAGAGCTTGATTCAATGCTGGAAGCAGAGCTAGATGGAACAGAGCTAGAAGCACTACTGGAAGCAGCAGTACTAGAAGCAGCAGAGCTAGAAGCATCACTGGAAGCAACACTAGAGGGAACAGAGCTAGAAGCTCCACTAGAAGCAGCAGAGCTTGATTCAACGCTGGAAGCAGCAGAGCTAGAAGCTTCACTGGAAGCAGCGCTAGATGGAACAGAGCTAGAAGCACCACTGGAAGCAGCACTAGAAGCAGCAGAGCTTGATTCAACGCTGGAAGCAGCAGAGCTAGAAGCTTCACTGGAAGCGGCGCTAGATGGAACAGAGCTAGAAGCACCACTGGCAGCAGCAGCACTAGAAGCAGCAGAGCTTGATTCAACGCTGGAAGCAGCAGAGCTAGAAGCTTCACTGGAAGCAGCACTAGATGGAACAGAGCTAGAAGCATCACTAGAAGCAGCAGCACTAGAAGCAGCAGAGCTTGATTCAACGCTGGAAGCAGCAGAGCTAGAAGCACCACTGGAAGCAGCAGAGCTAGAAGCTTCACTGGAAGCGGCGCTAGATGGAACAGAGCTAGAAGCACCACTGGAAGCGGCGCTAGATGGAACAGAGCTAGAAGCATCACTAGAAGCAGCAGAGCTTGATTCAACGCTGGAAGCAGCAGAGCTAGAAGCTTCACTGGAAGCAGCACTAGATGGAACAGAGCTAGAAGCACCACTGGAAGCAGCGCTGGAAGCAGCAGAGCTAGAAGCTTCACTGGAAGCGGCGCTAGATGGAACAGAGCTAGAAGCACCACTGGAAGCAGCAGCACTAGAAGCAGCAGAGCTTGATTCAACGCTGGAAGCAGCAGAGCTAGAAGCTTCACTGGAAGCAGCACTAGATGGAACAGAGCTAGAAGCACCACTGGAAGCAGCAGAGCTAGAAGCACCACTGGAAGCAGCACTAGAAGCAGCAGAGCTTGATTCAATGCTGGAAGCAGAGCTAGATGGAACAGAGCTAGAAGCACTACTGGAAGCAGCAGTACTAGAAGCAGCAGAGCTAGAAGCATCACTGGAAGCAACACTAGAGGGAACAGAGCTAGAAGCTCCACTAGAAGCAGCAGAGCTTGATTCAACGCTGGAAGCAGCAGAGCTAGAAGCTTCACTGGAAGCAGCGCTAGATGGAACAGAGCTAGAAGCTTCACTGGAAGCGGCGCTAGATGGAACAGAGCTAGACGCACCACTGGAAGCAGCAGCACTAGAAGCAGCAGAGCTTGATTCAACGCTGGAAGCAGCAGAGCTAGTAGCTTCACTGGAAGTAGCGCTAGATGGAACAGAGCTAGAAGCACCACTGGAAGCAGCACTAGATGGAACAGAGCTAGAAGCACCACTGGAAGCAGCACTAGAAGCAGCAGAGCTTGATTCAACGCTGGAAGCAGCAGAGCTAGAAGCTTCACTGGAAGCGGCGCTAGATGGAACAGAGCTAGAAGCTTCACTGGAAGCAGCACTAGATGGAACAGAGCTAGAAGCACCACTGGCAGCAGCAGCACTAGAAGCAGCAGAGCTTGATTCAACGCTGGAAGCAGCAGAGCTAGAAGCTTCACTGGAAGCAGCACTAGATGGAACAGAGCTAGAAGCATCACTGGAAGCAGTAGAACTTGAAGCAGCAGAGTTAGAAGCACCACTGGGAGCAGCGCTAGGTGGAACAGAACTGGAAGCATCACTAGAAGCAGCAGAACTTGATTCAGTACTAGAAGCAACAGAGCTAGAATCAGAGCTAGAAGCAACACTAGAAGCAGCAGAAGTAGAAGCATCACTGGATGCGGCGCTTGATGAATCACTATAGGCATCACTAGAGGTAGAAGAACTAGATGCACCACTGGAAGTATTGCTAGAGGCATTACTAACGGTAGAGTCTAGTGTTGAGGACAGATCACTTGAAATAGGATCGGAACTTAAGGTTGGATCGGAACTAGAACTTTCTAAACTGGAAGAGGCAGAATCAGTTTCAGTTGCCCAAACTGTGACATAAACAATCTCACCAACAGTTTCTACCTGAGTGTGTACCTCAGTAAACACATCAGTGTGTGTAGACCAAATCCAAACACTGTCTTCATCCGTCTCTGTATTAGATGTTTCAACGGCGCTGCTGTCAGCAGGTACAGCTATTATGACGGTTGTAACACTGTAAACTGTGTCCCATACTACATACGTCTCAGTGACAGTACCCGTCCATGTGGAAGTAATTGTAATCTCATTGGGGTTGTCAGTTTCTGACTCTGTTTGGGATGTACTTGCAGATTCAAAAGCGCTTGTAGATTCAGAAGCACTTGTAGTTGCGCTTGTAGATTCAGAAGCACTTGTAGGTGCGCTTGTAGATTCAGAAGCACTTGTAGGTGCGCTTGTAGATTCAGAAGCACTTGTAGGTGCGCTTGAAGATTTACTTGGAACGTCGATGATGACCGTGTCAGTTCCTCCTACAGTGTCAGTGATTGTTGTTGAAGTGGTGCTTGATCCAGCCCAGGTTGATGTAATTGTAGTGGTTGGATTTGGAATTGCAGTAGGAGGAGAAGGAGGAGGAGGACAATCATTACATTGGGATGGTCTGCCGGATTGTGGAGGTGCGCCAGAATACAAGAGACCAGCATTTGCAATAGTACCAATTCCAGCTCCATAATTTGCTGGGCCTATGCTCATTAAGGAAGGATCATAGCCTGGACCAATCACTATGGTATAAGTGTACAGACCACTTGTGATATATAAGTTGTTTCCGTCGTATGAAAAACTATTAATGGTGGTACTAAGTCCGATTAAATTATTATTACCCCATCCAGCAACATGAATTGGAATTTTAGGAGGATACGTATCGATTCTGTAAGTGGAGGAGTTGGTACTAAGGTAGATAAGTTGACCTTCCAGCATCGATCTTGTATTAACATTGGTGGACCACAAGTTAGAATTGAGACCAACATCCCAACACCCATTTCC
The DNA here is from genome assembly GCF_036884685.1 of Scheffersomyces xylosifermentans. Lineage (NCBI taxonomy): Eukaryota > Fungi > Ascomycota > Pichiomycetes > Serinales > Debaryomycetaceae > Scheffersomyces > Scheffersomyces xylosifermentans. The sequence goes on from NW_027042941.1 coordinate 132,942, forward strand.
ATTAACATTAGTGGATTGGTATAATATATCTTGATAAATACAGATAGTACCATTATTAGTGATAGTGGAGCCATCTATACCAATGTGAGATGTTGCACCAGATCTGGCACTATATTGGTAAAGAATTATGGTACCAGAATTGATAAATGACCCATAAGGTTGAATGGCAAAGGTAGATCCACCAGTACTACCAATACCTGCGAACCATACCATGCCGTTGTTTTGAAACGATCCACCGTACCAGTCAAAAGTGGATTCTGATGTGGCATTTCCGTCATTTAGAACTATCCATCCATTATTGACTACAACATTTGTAGTGCCACTAACATCACAAGTCATTCCACTCGCTCTATTTCTGTTGGTAATATAAAGACTACCATCAATATTGAGATTTTGTTGGAAAACATGAGTCGTTCCGGTATCAATCGAATAAAAGACACCGCTGTTAACTACAAGATTTTGATTGAGTGTCGTATCGCCAGAGCTAGCAATAGTATTTTGACTAATTACTAAATCGGCGGCAAACGCCGACGATAATAGTAGTAGGGAAGATATTACCAGTTTAAGTGGTATCTTCATAATATTGATATTGCTGTGTTAAGACATAGCCAAAATTTCCGTATTTCGTACAATTGCATATATTTATATCTTCATCAGTTTTTGAAAACGTAGATTCGATACCAGAGCAACTTAAAGAATCATTTCTAATGGGCCAATTATTTCTGAAGCTGGAAAATTGAAGATATAACGCTTTCGTTAAATGATATCATGAGCCTAATTTTTTAGAATAAATTGGTTTAATACGCAAATCATACTCTGAACTTGTTGCCACAACTTAGGTTCTTTCAAGAAATATCTAATGTTTTAGTGGGCCAACTATTTGCAGCTGGTACATATGTTTTACCATTCATGCTAAGCCACCTTTTTATAGTAAGTTTGGCTTTAAGGTGCAGACCACTTCTGCATCTTCGTAAAGGCAGGCTATGAGATGTTGAGATCTCAATCTTCATCTCTTCAGTATATAATCTTTGTTGCCATCCTTATTGTGGGCATCCCTTTGAGTGCTAGGTGAAATCGGACATGTATGATTACCACAAGTATTGTAGTTATGGATCCATAAAATATTGACCTTGTTTCCAAGAAAGTGTCAATGATATGTTTGACATAACTTGGCCAATCTAACAGCAAACGCACTTCACCACTAAACGAAGTTCTTGGTAAGGTCTATGTTCCGGCATATAAGTAAAGAACATCATAGTCAGATGCATACGCGAAGATCTAAATAATATTCTCAGCGCACAACATTAAAAAAGAAGGCAAAAAATATTTCGCACGAATATAAAGGCATCGTGGCAAGTTGATTCTTCCATATTCAACAAGGTGTCTTTGACAAATACCTACGAAAGCAACCTGTTCATCACTTGTATCATGGTACTATAGACAAGAAGCAGAGACTCGACAAAATGTGAAACCGCCTAAGGACATGCAAAAAAGTTCACATTTTGCCCACAAAATTTTATGTCAGTCATGAGCTGATTTTCATCTGAACTTTCTGTCTCGCCTAATTTTCTCGTCAATTTGAACCCTTTTTTTCCTTGGGTGATATTCAAAACATATCTTGCTGTACTTTGTTTAGTGTGTATCTTGCAGCACAGTGTGCACACCCAGGTAATCTTACAGGTATGCTTATATCCTAAATTCCAACATTCACAAGAGAACAATCTTTCGATGAGTTTCACAAAAGCTCTTGTCCCGACAACGGAGGCTACATCTTCAAAAGCTATTCAATATTGTCTCAGCATTATTCCGTAGATAAGAAATCGCTTTTTCTCTATACAGAAGATTAAATTGAGTTGGAAATCAAAGAAAACCTTGCTTCCATTTTTCTTATTCTTAATACAATTGGAAGTTTCCTCAGAATGTACAATTTAGGGGGAAATGATCAACACTGTACCTACTCAACGTAGACCCAATGTAGAATTTGCATCCTTAACTAAATGGTGAGTTTACATCTATGTCAGGTACAAGCCTTCCTTCATTCGTAATCATAGATAAAGTTTAATAAGAGGAATGGCTGTTTGAGTTGAAAGAAAAACTTCGCAGACTTTTAAATTATCTATCACCACGGCTAATCAAACATATTGAAAGGGATACTAGGAACCCAATACTTTGAAGATTTCCAATGATGTTCTACGACTTATACTTTCCTGGTTTGGGGAAGCGAAGTAGTAAGGTTTTACTCCAAACAAACTCCACTTATTTGTTATAAAATGTGAGATAATACTAAAGCAATAAGCTGGTTCAACGATTCCAGTACTAACGTGAGATCGAGCATTTGGATGCAAAAACAATATAGCTTGGTTCACGAATCTAACCTACGGATAGAAGAATCATTAAAAATCTGCTAGACTTATGTTGAGGGCTTTTAGCGCATGTAGGCAAAACTGGTAATCTCCTCTGAAAATAAAATATTGAATATTTTTCATGATGCGTCGACATCGGAAGATTCTGAGAAATGCTTCAAAGCTGCATTGAGATTTGTTGCGGTAAAAGAGAGTACTCTTGAATGTATTTTGTTGACAAAGAAACCATCAAGAGCAGAATAAAGATGTATTTCTATGAATCAATGTGAAGCCTTCAGGATATTAATAATCGAAAAAAAAGAAAAAGATTTCATGTATAATATATCAATCATGTCGATAATTTGGTATATTTTCTCGCGTGCTTTCTTATATTCAGAGCAAAGTGAAAGGACAATGAAGATATTATTCTAAAAATAACGGTTTTAGGCGGGAAAGTGTGAGCACGGAAAAATATTCTCCTTCAAACTCATGAACACTTGGTCTTCGTATTCGGAAAGGGAATAAATTTTCCATTGTAAATAGTAGACACCTAAAGTGACGACGTTGACCGTTTTCAGTTTTGCAAGTAAAAGATGCACTATCCAGCCCAAAATTTTGCCATCTTTTGCAGCAATGCACGCATAGAAAAAACTAGTCGCAACCACAACGGTTGACCAGAGGATTCTATGTTGTGGCTCATATGCATATCTTTCGAACATCCATCACATTGAAATCTGTATATAATGGCCGTTGAGTTTGCAGATGTTGGGCAATATTCTATTAAGTAGGTGCTGACGCCCTTCACCACTTCACCATTTGCCGTGTATGGAGAAGTTGTCTCACAAATCGTTCTGTCAGAGAAAAGAGAGAAGTTCTCTTTATAAATGTGTATTTGACCCGGAAAATCCCGCATACTACCAATATTGAACTAGTCATTGATATCGCTTGTTGAAGTCTTATGTTATCCCAATAGTTATATTACATTTTGAGTCAATAGAAACCATAAACATCATATCATGGAATATGTTTAGTAGTTATAACATAAATTGCACATATCTTAGGCGTATTCACGCTGGCCTTACAGAGGAGGTTTCTTCTCCAGAAGGAACTGGTGCATAAAAATGCATGATCCTAATGATCAGGCAATACAAATTATCAATGTGGTGGCCACCCTTGACGGGTTTTGTAAGTTCTAGGAAAATGAAGTTATTCTCCTATTAAGTGAACGCAGCAATAGAAAGTATGAAATTTTTGCGAAGGGCCCAAGAGCTCCAATAATGCCTAAGCTAATCTATTTCTGTTTTGGTTGCTGAGAATCCTTCGCGATTGGCAATATTGTTTTTTTAAAAAAAGATTTTTACGAAAACAATCTACGATGCACCAAACAACCATTGTTTGATAGATTTTTAATTGAAAATACATTTAATGGTCTGTTAACTATATTAGGAGATGCAGCTATTTTTGCATTTGTAAATTGGTGTAACGATCTTGCAAAATAGGATCGGCGCATTGTAAGCAAATGATCCAAAGTCAAGTACTGTTTGTACATACATGTACATGTCTAATATGCCTAGTGATTTGTTACCACCAAGCCACAAAAGGGTACATACATAAACTTTCTAATGCGAATAAAGCTATTTAATTGTTGAAGAAGCATTTACTGTTCGTTGAATTTGAAGTATACCGTCAAAACAAAATAACTTTTATTGAACTTGCTGCTACAATAAGAATTAGAAACTTTAAAAGATATAAGTAGAATATTATTCTGAATGTTCTGAATCTCTAGAATGCCCAATTTAATTGACACATCGCCAATTTAAAAATTAAAATAATCCCAGACGAAAAGACCAATAAATGTCTTTCTGTGAATCTGGGCAAGTGACTATGATCAATTTTCAAATTACCTAGTTCATGAGATAGGATTTGTAATCATAATTTTGGGATCCTTACAAGAAGAATCTGAGGGGAGCTGCTTTAGTTGTTGTTACAACAACTGTAGTTGGGACGGTAGCCTGACTTGTCATAGTGCTGACACTAGTAACTGTTACGGATGCAACACTGCACTTAACATTTGTTGTGTATGTGATAAAACCTGTAGTTACAGTGACTGTCACTGGAACACTGACTGTGGCTGTTACCGTCACTGGAACACTGACAGAATTTGTTACTGTCACTGTTGCAGGAGAGCATGAGCTGGCTGCAATGGTGGTTGTTGGGGCGGTTGTTGGGGTGGTCGTTGTAGGGGCATTAGTGGTTGGACTTGGAATTTCAATTATGACCGTGTCAGTTCCACCTGGGGTTGCAGTTTTGGTGACTGTCTTGGTCTTAGTACCAGTCCAAGTTTTGGTCTTGGTTTGTTGAGCATTAGAAGTTGTTGGAACCTCAACAACAACTGTGTCAGTTCCACCAGCAGGGGCAAGGATAGTAGTAGAGGTAGTAAAAGTTCCAGTCCAGGAAGACGTAGCAACGTTGGTTGGGTTAGGAACTGAGGTATCAGAAGGAGCGTGAGGAGGAGGAGGACAAGCGTGACATTGAGATGGTCTACCGACTTGTGGAGGTGGGCCAGAATACATGATACCAGCCTTTCCAATTGTACCTACACCACTTCCGTAATTTGCAGATCCAACACTCATTAAGGAAGGGTTGTAGCCTGGTCCAATAACAAGATTGTAGGTGTAACCACCACTGGTAATGTACAAGCTATTACCATCGTAAGTGAAGCTGTTAATCACTGTACTAAGTCCAATAACATTATTGTTACCCCATCCAGCAACATGAATTGGAATATTAGGAGGATACGAATCGATTCTTAAACTGGAGGAGCTCGTACTAAGGTAGATAAGTTGACCTTCCAGCATCGTTCTTGTATTGACATTTGTGGCCCAGAAATTAGAATTGAGACCAACATCCCAACAACCACCATCTCCAATAACACTGGAGCCTTGGAAGAAAATGTTTTGATAGATGCAGACAGTTCCGGTGTTGGTGATAACATGGTCATCTAAACCAAGGTGAGATGTTCCACCCGATCTACTGTTGTATTGATAAAGACTGATGGTACCATTATTATTGAAAGGTCCAGCAGGTTGAATAGCAAATGTAGATCCACCTGTGTTACCAATACCTGCAAACCAAACCAGACCGTAATTTGTAAACGAACCTCCATACCAGTCAAAAGTTGGAGCTGATGTAGCATTTCCATCATCTAAAACAATCCAACCATTGTTGGTAATTTGACCTGTAGTGCCACATACATCAATGGTCATACCGGTTTTAATATCCCTGTTAGTAACATAGAGCTTACCATTAATTGTAATATCTTTATACCAATTATGGGTCATTCCTCTGTCAATTGAGTAGAACACTCCACTGTTAACAAAAAAGTTATCGTTAATTAACGTGTCGCCACTACTAACAATGGTGTTTTGGCTAATAACTACGTCGGCAAGAGCCGATGATAAAAGAAGTAATGAAGCTACTGCTTGTCTAAAGGTAACCTTCATTTTGCTTGATTTTGGTGATTAACTAGATTGAAGTTTGTTTGCATTTCGTTCCATTTGCATATATTTATATCTTCGAGAATTTTAGATTATTCGAAGTGCTCAATGATACGATTCTTCAATGAAACGAACTAATACTAAGTGGGCCAACTATCCCTAAGGATGGTAAATAGTGTTAAACTTATGTTTTGAGGCAAAAGCCTCCTTCATTAAAGTTTTCGCAGATCGCTCATTTAGTATGTCTGTTTCACTATATGAAATCTAAGTATGTTCTAGTGGGCCAACTTTTCCGAAATTCTTCAATATCTGTTCTTTTATGGAGATCTGCTATTAGCCTTCTTACGATAAGCCTTGCAAGTAATCGTAAATCCAATTTTTCAACTAAAATTTGAGTTGAATTAAAAAGTAAGTACCATGGAGCATGAGTAAAAATGCTCCTCAGTTATCCTGAACAGCACAAGTGCAGTTGGTAGTCTTATTGCTACTCCAGATATAATGATAACAGGCCACTTTGTTAAAGACATAGTCATATAGTTTCTTATATATTAATTTCACCTTGAATTCCTGATGTCGCATTGAATTGACGAAAACAACTCGTATTTCACTTCTCAGTCAAGCATCGTAAGGTTGGTAACATATTTTAAAAAAATAACGATTTCCTTCCATTTGCTTTAAAAATATGGGAAAGCTACATCAAATTGGAAGAAGATTTGACACAACCAATGCATATATATCTCCTATGCACTAAGTAAAAGACGTGTTTTGGCTCTGCACTGTTCATAGTAAATAAAACAGAAAAGGCGTTCACATTTTACATTTCGATTCATAGATAGACGAATAACTATTCTCCAAGCAACCTTGCCCCTATTTTGAAACTTCCAACTCTAAGCTAATGACAGTTTGGATCTTTGTCTCGTACAATTACTAGCCCAAAAGAGCTTTTGCAATATGAAAAGTCTTTCCAGTTTAAAGAAGTAATGTGGAAATCAACTTCATATGCGCGTCTTAAAAATATTATATGCATGTTAGGCGATACCAACGCAATTCAGGGTTGTCTTTTTTTACGAGAATTTATTATTTAGGAAGATTGCGGCATTCCCCATGCAGTTCATACGTGGCATTGTCGAATAATGAATAAATCAAGCAATGAGAACTATTGTTCTATCCGATCTCTACAATTTTCTTGCGTAAATTTGACAAAGACAAGTAATTAGACTTCTATTGGACCTTAATCCTTCTCCTTGGCAAGCCTTCGAATTTCATATAGAGAAGTAACTCGCGTCTATTGTTCTGTTCCCTTTTTGCCATTCTTCCAGCTAGCTTTGGTGAGTATTCGGTTTTTGGGAAAGATGCTCTTAAAGCTCTTTATGGCATGAGGGAATGAGAAACTTTTGGTCTATTTCTTCGCGAAGTGAAGACAGACAACCAGGACAAATCGCCGATGCCAAGAATTTCAAACAATGGGTTAATTCCTCGTGCATATAAGGATGCTCTAAAGTTGTGTAGTTGCATTAAAAATAAGTCTCCTAAGAAGAACTTATGGAAGAGATTTAAAATAAATGGGTAGATTCGCTTATGAAAGAAGGCATGACGTCTTCATTCGCTTACTTTGTTCATTGCTATTTTTTTTACATTTGCAACATCGCCTATCAACTAAACTCTTTAGAGCTTATAAGATCTTATTTAACGTCTCAGGTATTGCTGGTGTGCGCGAATATATTCCTTAGAAATCGAGCCAGTATATCTACAGACTCAATTCAAGACTTTCTATAGAGCATTCACGAAAAAATTAAATCATGATGCTACGCAAGGCCCCCTCCAGTCCTTCACCTTCTTCTCTTCTTCGTGTGTAGATAGTGGACTTCGCAAGGAGTCCTCTTTCTCAAGAAGTAGAAAGGTTGGTAGCTGAAAAACGTGCCAGAATAGTGTTATCTTCCCTTTTGTTGACGTCCTTGTCTCCATGGACACATGTATATGGTGTCTTTCTTCCCCAGAGAATGATTAAGGACCAAGTATCCCTGCATTAATCATCAATCTGAATTCATAAGATTTCGTTTCTTGTCTTTTTATCTTATAGGCAGCGAAAATGAAGGAGCATTCTGTGTAGCAATCACTTGAGGGCTGCTCTATTCCATAGAAGACTCCTTTGGATTCCTTAAACGAAGCCATTTGATCCACCCACTGAAATCCGTTCAAATGCGCAAGGTTATCATATAATACAGTCTTGATAACAGTTCAGAGCAAGAAAATACATGAGGGTAAGAAGAAGACCTCAATTTGATTATCGAATGCCAGGATGTACTATCACGACCAGGGGAAATTTTTACTTTCAGGGTCCATTAGTTTGTAGTACAAGAAGGGCCTGCGTGACGCATTAGAAAGACTGTTGATGAGTGTACGACATTTAAAAGAAGTTTTTTGTGCAGTACCCCTCAAATCAGAATGTCGTATCCGTCCATTTGAATAGCTTTTGGTTGATGGAAACTTCTACTATGGGGCTGGAGTATCTGTAGCCATTTGAAGTGGCATTCAGAGGTACTTCGCAGGTGTGGTGTACTCTCTAACATAGATAGCTTTGGTTTACGTGCTTCTACTGAGAATGATCATCAGATTACCAAAATGCAACAACATTGTTTTGACAAAATAAAACATATGGACGTGTGCTGCATGTGAAGATTTTGATCTTCTGGAGCATCCTGATAGTCCAAACACGGATTTCATATAACATGCCGTTTCTGAGTGTGACTGTGAATCCAAGTCTATTATTAAATGACTATATCCCTGAGGTTTAAATTTAGTAGACCATGTTGAGCGTCATGACATGTCAACAATAGTATTATTCAGTGCTGTTATCACAATCGTTCAATGTTAGTTCTTTGAAGTGTTCTGTAATCGTGTCGGAGTTACTCATTTATGTCGCGATTGAGCTTACCCTATCAATTTTTCATAGCTGTTATTTTGATATTTATTTTCTTTTGTTATTATTATTATTTTGTTGTTGTTATTGTCGTGCTTTTGCCGTACATGTTATTGCATATACTTCAATTGAATTTTGTTGAACTTTGTTGTGTTGAATCTTGTTCATTCCTTCTTCTTCTTCTTCTTCCTTTCTTTGTTTCTTTCTTTATTTCATTTGTTCAACTTCTTTCTACCCGCTCAATATATTATCTATACTCACACTCGCTCCCCATTCACCACGCTCATTTCGTCCAGGGTCTCACCAACAGTTGTTTACTCACTCCCACTGTTATTGTAGCACTGGCAAAATCTTGTATTGTCATAATTATTATTAGTGCCGATTATTTTATTTGACTATTGTTGCTAGCCTCAGTGCTTCCTTCAAGTTCTTTTTTGCAACTACTTCCTCGTCTATATCCTCCATCTCATGCAATGCCAGGGCATAACCTCTCGGGGCCAACGCTGCAAATTGGACTCCTTGAACGGCTTCTGCCATTTCCATGAAAACCAGAGAGCCCTTCAACCACAGCCCAAATCCAAACCTCCCCCTAACCCGCCTCGTAACCCCAAACAACCAATAACTATTATAAAGACAACCACCCCTAAATCACCACAGGCTCCCACACCACTCGGACTTAAACCAGCGCAAAAGAACCCCACATTGCCAATCGCCCATTATGAAGCAGGACACACCGCCCAGTCAAAGGCAGGCTTCATATACATCTACACTATGACTCGGCTCTTGAACCCCAAGGGCAGAAACGAAAAACTGTGGCTCAAGGTGAAAAACTTGCCCGATGCTAAGAACAAGGATGATTGGCAGACGTTTAATTCTGCTAAATCCCACTACATGTTGCTTAAGATAGGAATGACCACTCAAACCGTAGATAGGCGTTTGAAACAATGGCAGAGTAAGTGCCACCATGAATTAACATGTGTCTATCCTAATTTTCTGGGTGGACCAAAAACAGTAGATCGAGTCGGCTCATCTCCATTTGCACCCACCTTGGATGAAACTCCTGCCTCACAACCTAGTCCCTCTGGCATTTTGAAATTGTTTAAGAAATTGTCGCTCAACAACTCTGAAGATGCCAGTCCACTGGTGACCCGGTTCAAGTCATTCCGTAGCAATGGATTTTATTGTTCCCACAATCTCGATTTGAGTGAACAGGAAATCCACAGAACATTACATCGCAAGTATGGCAAGGGAGACGTTTACTGCACGGGATGTGCCTCCAAGGAGGCCAAGAAGGCAGCCAAGAGGAAGAACGGTGATCCTCCTTTCAAAAAGGACTATAATATCCACGTAGAGTGGTTCTTGGTGCCCAAAGATGACTTGGAGTACGTCTACCGTCTTATCGACTCCACTTGCCAGAAATACAGTAAATATTTATAGACTCCGGCTATATCCTCTAATCATATAGGGCCATTAGTCAATTAGAGAAAAATTGAATGGTTTTAACGTTATTGTAGTGTATTGTAGCCGTCTGTACTCCCTTTGGAGGAATTTTGCAGCAACTTTATCTACAGGTAAACTATACTTACTGAATTACATAAAAAAACTTTTTTATAAATTACTAGCTAGAGTCTCGATATCTGCTTATGGGCAACTAATAGTATACAGAGGTAATTGTATAGTTTCAAGTGAAAATGTGTCATCTGCTGCCATTACAAGAACTCCTAACACCCGTTTAAGTGTTCATGTAAGTAGATGGGTCAACACCTTCCTCTGGGAATTCAGTAACCTTAACATCAAATCTGGATTGAATTTTCTCCAAAACCTCTTCGTCCTCCTTGTTGGAGACTAAGGAAATGGCCAAACCCTTGGTACCAAATCTACCAGCTCTACCGACTCTGTGCAAGTACTGGTCAGCTTCGTTTGGTAAATCATAGTTGATAGCCAAGTTGATTCTTTCGATATCAATACCTCTACCAAAAACATCAGTAGAGACACAGATACGCTTGTTAAACTCCTTGAAAGACTTGTATCTCTCAATTCTCTCCTCCTGTGGCAATCCAGAGTGAACAGCAATAGATGGGAAGTTACAAGCGCACAATAATTTGTTCAACTCATTGGCTCTTTGAGTGGACTTCACAAAAATAATGACTTGGTTGAATTCCAAAGAATCCAATAAGTCAGATAACTTCCTGTTCTTCTCCTTTTCATCTAACTTGATGTAGTACTGTTGCAAACCGTGCAATGTCAACTTAGCCTCGTCATCGACGTAAATTTCCAATGGGTTTTGCATGAACTTCTTACAGATTGGACGAATCTCCTGAGACAAGGTGGCAGAGAACATCATAACTTGCTTTTGGTGAGGAGTGTTACGGAAAATGTCCTGGACGTCTCTTCTCATGTCGATAGACTCCAAGACTTTATCACACTCATCAATAACGAAAGACTTGACGTTGGATAAACGGATGGCCTTCTCATTTACTAAAGCGTGTAATCTACCTGGGGTAGCGACTACGATGTGGGGACAAGTGTCCTTGCTCTTCAACTTCTCGATGTCTCTCTTGATTGGAGTTCCACCGTAGAATACTTCCGTCTTGACATCTGGCATGTACTTAGAGAATCTGGCGTATTCGTTACGAATTTGGTAAGCCAACTCTCTAGTGTGACAGATAACCAAGGTAGAGATCTCACCTGGAACAGGATCCAATTGTTGTAAAGTAGACAAGACGAAGACCGCAGTCTTACCTAAACCAGACTTGGCCTGACATAAAACGTCGGTACCTAAGATCGATTGTGGAATACAGACTTGTTGAACTATATAGGGTTAGTTATTGTTTTAACGAAATATGATGAAATCTCACTCAAGGGATAAGAAATGATGGTATTCTGACGACAGTTCACTACTTCATGGAAATAGGATTTGCTGTAATAAAGTCTCTACAATACCTCTCTGGTTCCTGAGAAGCTCTAGACGATTCTATGCGAGACAAGCTATCTGAAATGGTGAATATTCCTGAAAGCCTTGCATACCTTAGTTTGCACATTAGTTTGCACATTCGTGTAGGTGCTTCTGGATTTGAGATAGGCTTTGAATTTCCTTTTCATGAGGTCACTGAACTTCAAAGGTGCCTATTCGCTTACTACCAAGTTAAAACTTTGGTATTTAGTACTCTTTTTGAACAAAAAGGCGTTCAATTCATCGACAGATGAAGTATTGTAGTATTCTAGACTTTTCCCGGTGGTTCTTTCGTTATTCTCTGCAAGAATAACTAGATTTATCTCCCAGTGGTCCAATCAGCTCATCCATTTCTTATCTTTGTTTAGTGAAGTTTCACTCCCTTTGGGATTTTTTGGTTATTTATGAATACGAACCTTCAGAAGGATGTTCAAAACCACAGTCTCCAATGGCTCTGAGCAATTCTGGCTTTAATAAGAAGTCTCTGAAACCGGTGGCGTGGATACCGACGTAAGAGCCTTTTTTGTCAGCTTCCTTGTCGTTGGAGGCATCTGCGCCCTCGGTTTGAGTGGTTGTTGGGACGGCAATTTCCTCGGAGTCCGAGTAGTCCAATAATTCCTCTTGTCCTTCGTGCGACATGGTGATACTACGTGTGCGGGGGGGTTAATACAGACGTGGTTGAAGGGATAAAAGACAAGAACAACACATCAATGAAGACGTTGTTCAACTTTGATATTTCCTGTTTCATCGAAATTTTCCAGTCGTGGGCGTACCGACGACATGACGACTTGGCGACATTTTAAGCTGACATTTTATTGAGATTGGATGTTGCGATATTGCTGGTTTTTTGGAGTTTGGCGGTGGAGTAGGCGCTACCATGATATATGAGTCGTTAGCTTGTTTGAGATGTATGTATGACCAGTGGGGTAAGCGTAGAGAGATGTTGATGAGTGTTGAGTACTATTAAGAGATTAGTATGGGAGGAATGATGTCTTTTTTTTGTGGAATACAGCTCCTCCAAGGTTCTGTGAAGTCAACTTAGAACTTTGGACTTCCTATCACTACATCAACAAGTGAAGTAATCTTAGTACCATTGACTTCCAATGCACTATATCAACATAATCCATACCATCATTAGCTGCAAAATGAGATTATCTCACCCATAGCAACCGACACCGAGCCTATCAACTGAATTATTCTGGTTACCGCACGACCTCGGCGAAAGTTACCTATTTTTCCGGATCCGGAACCACTGCGTTTATATAGCGACATTGGCGACACCAGAGCGACATTGCCCTACTATAACATCAATCTCCATTTGGCCACCAAGAAATCCTTTAGCAGCAACTGTAACAAGGCCAATAACTTTCAAAATGCTCCGTTTGTTAGTCACTTCTGCTCCCCATGTTACCAGGCAGGTTGGCATCTGTTCTGGTTACTTGAATGCTGCTCCCCGTATTTTAACATCCTCTTTTAATCGCAGGGCTTTCTCTACTTCTTTCACAACCAAAATTTTCAACAGAGGTAACAAGCCAGGGGAGTTCTCCGAGGAACAAGCTGCTAGAGTGAAACAGTTCGCCGAGACATTAAAGAATAACCCAGAGTTGTCGCAGCTTTTGGACGGCTTTCAGACATTGTTAGTCAACAAAGGTATCCAAACTGCTGGAAAACCACCTTCCTTAACACAGATGATGAAGATGCTTACTGATAAAGACATCAGAGACCACTTGACCAAGTTAAAGGATTGTTTGGAAAAATCAAACATACAGATTAACCAGCAAGATTTGAATGCATTAACCGATTACTATCTTTCTCAAAAGAAAAAGGAAATCCAGTAGTTCATTGGGGAGACATTGAGCTTTGCATTACGGTAAAGATGAATACTTGTACATAGATTCGTTAATATCATAAAATAGACATCAATATCATAGAATAGCTGTTGAACTCAATATGTTGCTGTAGTAACTTCACTCCATTTGCAGCTGAATTTCAAAAAAAGGCGATACCTTTGAGTAGGTGACAGCCGCTTATACAATCTGTGTCAAGTAGTCATATGCTTGAAATACTCCATCCAATAATATGCATTAACAATAAATTAATTATATACAACAAGTCTTCAACAATAAGCTTGATGTTGTCTATTTCTTTTTGGCAAAACTGGCCGAAATTATAGCAGCCTCTTCAACACCTCTAGCAATACCAGCCCTGACTCCAGCATCTTCCATCTTCAACAAACCACCAATGGTAGTACCACCTGGTGTACAAACCATACTCTTTAAAGCAGCAGGATGGTCGCCAGTTTCAAGAACCATTCTGGCAGTTCCCTCCATGACTTTGGCAGCAGATAATTTGGCGACTTCGAATGGTAATCCCATTCTGACACCACCGTCGATCAACGACTCCATCATCAACAAACAGAAAGCTGGACCCGATCCGATCAACGAAGTGGCAGCATCCATGTTTTTCTCAGGAATCTTGAAGGCTTCACCGACCGTTCCGATTAATTTCAATACCAACTCGTCGTATTCGGCTTCTGCCTCCTTGGAGAACGAAATGGCTGCTGTTCCACAACCAAATCTGGCTGGAGTGTTGGTCATAACCTTAGCGACATAGGGTGTGAAAATTGTCAACTCTTCGATGGTAACACCGGCTAACAACGAAATAAGCAACTGTTTGCCATTCAATGACTCCTTGACCTCATCATAGATAGTCTGGTACATGAATGGCTTACAAGCTAAGAGGATGATGTCGGCTTCTGCAACGGCCTTTCTGTTACCTTCCAAGGTGAAAGAGTGCTCTACGATATCGCTTTTCAATGCAGAAAGCGCAAGACCAGCTGCAGCCTCGGAGGTATTACAAGCGTAGATTTTGGCTGGGTAAGGGTCGAACTTGGCCTTGAGAATGGCAGAAGATACGGCTGTTCCCATGACTCCGCATCCCAAAACAGTGATAGTATAGTCTTTCAAAGCCATTGTTATATTTTAAAATCTAGATTTTTCTGTGTATAAAAGAATTCAGAGTAAACCTCGGCTCGTTTCCAATGTCTTGCTTGATTTCAATGGTTTTTGCAGCCTTTGTTGAATCCATATATGTGGTCAGATCTATGACTCTGGGGTTCCTTATATAAATTTTTCAGTCTGTCCAAGGTCGCTAGCGAGTTCCGTTTTGGGTGTGGTGGTTATGTGAAGGAGTATTCGATTAGTCACTGTCATTGCTGATTTGGGGATGTGAGAGAGAGAGAGGAGTGTGTGTGTGTGTGCGACCAGACCAGTTGATGGAAAGTGGGGAGTGCTTTGGTGGGATGCTAGAAAGATAGTATGGAGTGACTCTTAGCGAGATAGATGGTGATGGCAATTTTTTTAGAAGATTGTAGTTGTAGTTTAGTAGTAACATGGTGACTATACAGTGATATAGAAACTCAAAATTGGGAGAATAATTAAATTAGAGAATTCTTCTAATTAGAGTTCTTCTAATTTGGTGTTTCTTCTATATATTTTCGCATGAATTCAATGTGATTGTCATTTCTTGCAATTAATGTAACATATTTGCTAAATTATCTTCAATTTGGATAGTTTACTACACTTCGCAACGAGATTAATAGAATTTACTTAATATGTTTAATATTTAGAAATAATAGCTAGTAAGAGAAAGATGTGCTGGCTGGAAATTATACAAAAATTCTCCTGATTATACCCACTTTTTGAACAAATACAGCGATTTCTTTACCAACTCGACCCAACTCAATACAAAGTATATCCATCTAATCCGAATTAGGGCCAGATGCTCCACTTAATTCTCCAAAAATAAACACTACCAACCTCAATCCTATCTACCTATATAAAAAATCAGGTTATATTGAAAAAACACCCGTGCCGCAACATGGATCCCATCTCTTCCATTCGGATCCTATTCCGAGCCGAGTTGATAGCATCGTTGGCATACTTTAGCAATTTTAACTTTTGTTCATAAAAAAATGGTACGACGTTATTTTCGACAACCACCCTCTAATGAACTACACATTTTTTCATTTAACTCCCATTACAACTACACACCCACTATTTTTCTCCGCTTTTCGGTTCTTGAACGTATAAAAGAATAATGAACATCATCTCTCCCGGTCTTTTCATCCGTCTCTCTTACACACACAGAGACACACACACACTTTCTCTCACTCCCACGCTATAACAACTCCGACATCCAAGCCCTCTACCCATCTACTATCTACCACCTACTCTCTCTACACCTACTGGCCTGCTCCCCACCTCTTCCTCTCTTTTGGGACTTTCCTCCCTCAAATCGTCCCTTTTCCGCTTTCGGAAGTCTAAGTATATCACGTGATGATGCATTCCTCGGATCTCTCACACCTGTAATTTCACCAATTCGTTAAACCTTTTCTAATGAGAATTGTAAAACCGTTCAACTTTCTTGAATAACTCCGTGCAACATTGTCTTTCACCCAGAAGTCTTGTTCATAGTCACAGGATTTGACTCAAATAAGTTCGTAAGTTGCACCGGAACTCAATTACTCCAAGGTACACTTGGAAATCAACCCTCAACTCGTAGCTACCTACACCCTTTTGCTGTCTTCTTGTACAGGCTGAATTAGCTCTTTTAGAGTGAGAATCGCAGTTGGAACCGTACGGAGTGACATCGGCTTTTACTGGAGTTTGACGATTTCGTACACCCAGATAGCCGAAAGACGCTGATATTGGTACGAAGTTTGTCGCTTACGTCTGGAGATTCAGAATATCTACATCAATTGCTAGGTGCTCATAGTAAAATTTCGGATTAAATCTTGAAATACATTGCTGATTTTTCGAAAAATTCATTTCTTTGACAAAAGCCAAAATGTTCGATAAAAGCTTGCTAACACCCTGTCCGGTGCTTCATCCGACAGAGGAGGAGTTTGATGATCCTATTTCATACCTCTCGCGTGAAGATATAGCTGCTTTGGGCGCAGAATACGGAATTGTCAAGATTGTACCTCCTGAGAACTGGCAACCACAATTCCTGATTTCTCCGGAGTTCAAGTTTCATACAAGATTGCAAAAATTGAGCGACTTGGGTTTAGCAACAAGATCTCGAAATTTCTTCCGAGATAACATCAACAGATTCCTCAAGATGCGAAGAAAGAGGACGCTCAAATTGTTCTTCAGAGCAAACGTCAGTCTTAATACTACTAAAAGAGTCAAAGTTTACTACTATGATCTCTTCGTAGCAGTAGATAAATTAGGCGGCTTTGATAATATGAACAAGGAGAAGTGGGCATCTGTGAATCAATCATTTGGTATCTCCCCACAATCGACACAGCTCGAGAGTGAATACGATGCGAACGTTCGCTCATATGCTAATTATATCAACCAGAACAATTCAAACTACCAATTTCCTGAGAGCGACCTGGAGGACGATTATGATAATTGCTTGGTGTGTGGAAAACACGATAGGCCCTCAAGGACTTTACTCTGTGATAACTGCGACAACCCCTTTCATATGGACTGCCTTCCAATACCGTTGAAGACAATACCGTCTACCAATTGGTACTGCGATAAATGTCTTATAGGTACCGGTGAATATGGGTTTGAGGAAGAGGTAGATGTGAAGTACAGTATTCGACAATTCTATCAACTTTGTCAGGACTTTGAACACAAATTTGTCAAAAAGTATAACAACGATGAACCACTTACAGTCGATATAATAGAGAAGAAGTTCTGGGAATTCGTAGAGGCGCAGAAATCTGACTTGGAGGTGAAATATGGTGCTGACATACACAATTTGAAACCAGGAGAAATCAGTGGGTTTCCCATGTTGAACACTCCAGGAATAAATGCAAATGACCCCACGACACAGTATTACATAAATCACCCCTTCAATCTCACAAAACTTCCTTTCGCAAAGGGCTCTTTACTCAACTATATCAACACGTCCATATCAGGTATGACTGTTCCCTGGATCTACATTGGTTCTTTGTTGTCTACATTCTGCTGGCATGTTGAAGATCACTATACGTTGTCTGCAAATTATTGCCACTTTGGGGCTACAAAGAAGTGGTACGGAATCCCCTCATCACAAGCTCAGCAATTTGAAGACTTGATGAAAGACTCAGCACCTGATTTATTTAAACGGCAGCCTGATTTATTGCACCAGTTGGTAACTTTATTATCTCCAATGAAACTAATCGAAAATGGTATACGATGTGTCTACGCTGATCAGAATCCCAACGAATTTGTAATAACCTATCCCAAAGTATACCATTCGGGCTTTAACTCTGGGTTTAACTTCAATGAGGCTGTGAACTTTACCATGAATTGTTGGCTCGAGTATGGTGAAAGATCCATTAATGACTACAAATTGATTGGAAAAGAAAACGTTTTCAATCATTTCCAATTAATAGAGAATATACTAAAGAGCTTTAACAAACAAAGAGGAAGTATAAACTCAACACAAATAGATCTAGTCAAGAGAAGTTTGGAATGTTTTGAAAGATTTGTTTCTCAACAGAACGACTTCCTTTCAACACTTGACAAGTCAAAGTTCAAGCAGGAATATAAACCTAAGAAATACAAGCCTAGAAAGTTCGAGGATGAGCAAGTTGGTGCTTTTGACGAGTCGGAAGCAAAGAATGAAGAAGAGGAAGATTTGTGTGACGTCTGTAAGACCCATTTATCCTACCAATATTGCGTCATTAATAACAAAACTCACAGATTTCAAGTTGAAGAGCCCTCTACACCGCCCCCAGATATTCCATTGGTAGAGAAGCCGAGAGTTATCGAGCACCTGATAACAGTAAAGCAAGAACCAATAAAGAGAATCACAATTCAACAATTACTCACCCCTGACTCGTCTCCATATGACACTCAGCCATACTCAGAAGCACGTGTAAACCTTGATCAGATGGCCAACTTAGAATCTTCGAAAAAGATGGCACAATTAAGTGAAAGCAAGGATTCCCAGAATGAGGAGGTTGACTCGGACGAAGAAGCGGACGAGAAGGCTAAGAATTGCATGATGGCACAGTATGACCAGTTGATCTCTGCTGCAAAGAGGTCGGCGTCCGCAGAGGTCCAGGAAAACAAAGGAGAGGGAGACCGAAAGAGACGTAAGTCAAGACGATTACAGGAATTGCCGGAGAAGGCTGCCGTAAAAGAAGAACCGGAG
This sequence comes from Scheffersomyces xylosifermentans, assembly GCF_036884685.1. Classification (NCBI taxonomy): domain Eukaryota; kingdom Fungi; phylum Ascomycota; class Pichiomycetes; order Serinales; family Debaryomycetaceae; genus Scheffersomyces; species Scheffersomyces xylosifermentans. Next base: position 151,809 of record NW_027042941.1, read on the forward strand.
GACTTTCCTAGGGTGCCAACCACCAAGCACAGAAGTCAGAAAATGACTGGAAAGATGACAGCTGTACAGCACAAATCACACATGAAGCAATTGAATGAAAAGAGTGCCATCAGATTGTGTTTGCAATGTTGTCTCAAAAACTATGGAACACTGTGTAATGGGATTCCCGAAGGATCTATTCTCTTATTCGAGGCCTATCCATCTCAATTAAAAGAAATAATAAAGGCTACAAAGAGAAATCTTAGTGAGTTGTCATTGTAATCGACTTTGTTTTTATTGGATATATGTTGAAATAAATGATCTATATTCTTCAATTTCAATAGTAACCATATGGGTACTCCAGGGACTCCAAACATACTATCTGATTAAGTAAGAATCGTCCCTTTAACCATACTGTAGTTAGTTCTTTTGCAACAACTATTCAAGCAATGCTAATCAGTATTCAACTTCAAACTGTACACATAAAACTCCAGATATCTTGGCAACGGAGTACTTCCTGAAAGATGCCAACTATTAGAACGTGTCAGAGTTATCTCTTCACTACTGACATTATTTGCCTAGGAAAAGAAATCCTCTACTCCCAAAAATCTTACAAACCACATAAAGAACCCCATTGCTCCAATAATAATGACTCCAATGAGAATGCAAAAGAAGCTAAAGCCCAATATGAACACAACCAAATTGAGCAATTGACGTAAGCTTTTTTCATTGGCCCCTGGTGTATCCCTTTTCCCACTGTTCACCTCAATATCATTCGAATATGGCTTATAATCTAGCACTTCCCTTAACTCCTTCTTTGCAACCTCCATCGAGATTTCAAGTGCTTGGACCTTAAGTTTTAATAGCTCAATAATCTCTGCCTCTCTAGAAGGACCTTCCCATCTGGAATATTCATTGCTCTCCTCTTGGTCTACAAGCGGAGTCCGTTCCACTAATTTTATATCACTTATATCGTCCATTCTGCCACTAACTTTACGAATAACTGCACTACTACTATTACTATTACTATTATTTTTTTCATACGGCTCTAATTATACCCCTTAATTCCATGATAATCTCCTGCACAATGAATATCGATATACCTACACCATAGTACTCTAGTCCCTAGTGGAGGGAAGCTTTGGTATCTATGTTGTACCCGGTTGGAGTAGTCTATCGATACCCCCCATAATGTTCCTTTCGCAATCTAAGCCTCGGTTTGGTTGACTTTTCTGAGTTTATATCATTGAAGCCATGCATATACTATTGTAGTGTGCATAACTATGTTGATGATAGGGTAGCTTTTATGTGGGGGAGGGAAGTACATCCATCTTGTTAAGTTAATTTGTAGAAGCTATAAACCACGAAGCATTATCTGCTACCAATCGCACAAGTAATTGGTTCCTTTCTCTGCGGAATTCTCCAAAAGCACAAGGAAGGAGTTTCCACTAGCTATCTAGTTAATTACATAGATTCTAAATGCCCATGTTTAAATTTAATAGGTCTTGAATTCGGAGAGCCCACCGGAAAATCATCAAAAAGAAAGGCATTCCAAAAACTATAAAGAGTACTAGCATCAAAATCAACCCAAGGAAACTAATAAAGACGTCCATTAGAGGCAGATTCCTCTCTGGTTTCTTAACCGTTTTATTAGGATTCTCTGGGGTACCTTCTCCTGAGATTGCAAGCTTCGGGTTATCAGCTGCTTCCTTACCTTTTTCTTCTGCCTTCTCTTGTACTCCTCCTATTGATAACACGAGCGTATGGATATCAGCTCTCATTTGTTGAACAGCCTCTTCAATCGACTTTAATTGTCGCAAGATTTCTTCGTCTTCCGTTTTCTCTCCTGATTCGACTTGATTCTTTTTGTCATCCATTGTGTGTGAAATGTAGTATGAGTCTCTTTATTGATTGGACTCGAAAGAAATCACATCAATTTGGTCACTATAGACATTATCCTCCAATCGTCACCTTTTGAATATCTTCTTACGTCCTGTATATGTCATCAGTTAATCTAGGGAGTTTGTAGTCATATGAAATTGTTGGGTTGCATGGACCAAATGGTTCAAGATAACAGTTGTGGGTGGTTATAGAAAAGAGTTATAAAGATAAGGGGAGGTCTATTCATTTAATAAAACTGGGGAGTCAAATATACAAAAAAATGTAGTTAATTATATTCTATATCTAGCGAGAGAGCTGACCAATATGTAGCTATGATTGTAACGAAAGCCTTTCGGTACATATCGATGTGCCATTTTAAGATTCTTCGAGCCATACAGATTAATCCACTAGTTGGACTTCATATCCTAAATAACGATCAAATGGAGTGATACAGCGTTTTGCCACACGGCATGGGACGTGGAGCAGAAGACATTAGTCTGTTTCTGTGTCCTTGGATTGTAGACTATCAATTAAATAGTTACAATGAGTCCTAGCTGCCATTGCTTGTCGAGTAATCAAAATATATTAAGTAATGAAAAATGACAGTAAATAAATGAAGTATGAATCTCATCTACTACCAAAGTATACTCCTGCTACAACAGGTATTACGAAAAGTAGTTTAAGAGCCAACAAAACGGTACATTAGACCTCATTCTCCTGGAGCTATAATTCTGATACCCAATTTCCTCACCTTTGCTCTGACTATTAACGTAACTTAACCGACCTTCAATGGCTTCCGCTGATTTTGCAAGAGCTTGGATATCAGCTCTCATTCGATGAATAGCCACCTCGACTTGTTGTATTTGTCATATTATGTTGGCGTCTCTTTCCTCCGACATCTTAAGGATTTCCTTGGACTCCAAGATTTCCTTTTCGCTATGGTCCATTGTGTATAATTGGGATCTGTAGAACTGCTTGTAGAATGGACACAACCAACTTCAAACTTCCTTCTCCGTTGTCTTCTCCCTTCTTTCTGATGACCAAACCTCCAGAAGTAGTACAGTACTGGTCAATACAAATTCAAGTAGTGTTCAAGTCTTTCAGACAACTGGATCGCCTTTTTCCCCAATGGAGGCATAATTACTAACAAAAAACAACCCCCCCCAATTAAAAAAAGAAGCATTAATGAAACTCCTATAGCAAGCCCCGCAATGTTGACATCGCTCTCGTCGCCTTTCTTCGAGCCCTCGTTAACACTATTTTTTGTCATTACAAGTTTCAGGATGTCAGCCTTAATTTGTTGAATGTCCTCTTGAATTGACTCTAATTGTCGTGTGATGTTAGCGTCACTTCCCCCCACTGAAGAAGTCTCCCTTGATTCCTTTTGCTTCTTTTCGTCTTGGTCCATTGTCTGTGTGTTTATGTATAGTAGTATCTCTACGAATAGCTTTATAGACTGTGAATACAGTAAAAATTTCAAACTAACCACTACTTGTGTTGCCCATCCAAATCCCCTCTGTTGCTAATCCGGATGGACTAATATCTATGGAATGGCTTAGGGTGACCTGCCGGACATAGAACAGACATGCCTCACGGATAGAGCACAGGACAATGGACTATTCATGGACTCTGTGAATGGATAATCCTTTCAGTGCTTATTGATTGAATTCATGGAGGATCTTAATCTAGAGATATTACATTTAAAAAGTGTAGGATATATCGTCTATTGTAAAGGTTATACAATGGCGGAATGTTCAGTAACTCTAAGTAATGACAGTATTAATTTAATTGTTCGAAGTAAATAGTCCAAGGGCTAAGTCTTCTACCCCATAAAAGCAAACCCATCCACATAACAGAGATATTCTATTGGGGTGGAGTTCTTTAGGGGGTCCACGAAACATTTGAAAATTTACTAACTAGTGATGTATTGGAGTCTCCTCCGTAATATAGTGAGTGCAAGAACACGATTATGAACTCTTCTACTTCACGCAAATAGTGACCCCGCCAATATTCAGCCATCGTGGAAGTGCCCTACGTTTATTCTTAAGGAGTGGATAATTTGCTGGCCCTGTAAAAAGGAGAAGTCTCCTTAACGACTGCTTCCACTATTCGTGGCCCAGTCATTTTCCTTCCACTGCCGAACTTGCTTAGTGACCCATGCCATATGCTTCTCTCTGTAGTACTTCCACACAATCGCTATTGTCGGTATGCCAAAATCGACTAAGAATATTATCGAAACAGCAACTGCAACCATTGAAAGCACGATAAAGAAGGCAACGAATATCCCATTATTTTTGATAGGTTCTTTTACGTGGACTTGGCTCTTTTCGGTCACGCTCTCTAAGTCATCTGTATACTTCGTATCGACACTATCCTCAGTATCGTTTTTCTTCGTCTTCTTGCTAGGATCAGCTAGCTTATTATCTTTTACTGATGCTGCCAAGGACTGAATTGCAACCCTCATTTCTTGAAGTTCCTGTTTAATGGATTGTAACTCTCCTTCAACGTAATTTGCACTTACCATACTATACAAACTTCCTCTAATGCAAATATTCTATTGGCTGTTCTATATATTCTTAAAAGCGGTGCTGCTTGGAATCTAATGCCTCCTAATATTTTCAAACATAATTAATGGGCAAGTCATATACAGGTGCCATATATTGAACTACCAGTATCTACCTGTTATTCTTTTAGAGAATTGGAACGATGAAGACATGCGAGTGATCAATGGCTCATTTTAAGCCAATTCTTTTGGAATCCGAAGCCGTGTTCGGACCTTTTACCATCTGCTTCTACTATTTTCCGTCTGTAACTAGTATTCGAGAGGTCTTCCTCTTTCAATATCAATCATATGCCACGAGCGCTTTAGATACTACACATAAACTAGTGCGAGGGGTTCACTACATTCACGGTCTCCATACTCCTGTACGAGTTGTCAAGATCAAGTAACTACTCAACTACTTTATTTCTTCCCAAAATCCAATGGGGTCGGGAGTCTAAGGCTTTCTTATGTTTCAAAAGAGCAAAAAATTTAAGTGAACTAGTGCACTATCATAGAATTGGCTTTAGATAAAAAAAAATAAACCGTTTGGGCGCTTTATCAGGAAGTATTTTGTAGCAATATTTTCTTGATTATGGGAACCTTCAAAAAAATGTAGTTGCACAATTGATTTTATAAATTTGACACGGTATCTATCATGTATGCAATTAGTCCCAAAGTCAAGGTTGTAATCGAAGTCAACTCTTGTAAAAACTCATATCACTTCACACACATTTCCAGGGATTCCATGGAACACTGACCGCTATATCACTGCCGTACTGCCCAGATAAGGATGTGGCGTTGATTCCCATGCCATTCTCGCAAGAGGCCCAACCGCTTCGGCCCGCAAAAGGTACATTTATGAATAGGTAAAGAACAGGTGGCCAATACTCTCACTATTGGTCACCCCATGTCTGGAACTTTAAATTAGAAGCTTCTTTAACAGGAGCGCAATCGGCTATTCAACTGTGCATATAGCCGAACTTGGAATCCATATCACCTTATCGCGTGGCTTTGCCAAACTCTTGAGGAAATAGAAGTGAAAATACGAGTCACGACTCTATGGAACTTCGATGACCTGCATGAAAGTATAGTACCTAGCAATAAAGTTACATTGGAGATTAATGCAAGTCGGTGATGTGCTCAATTGTGAGTCTTATGACTGGCACTTGCGCGTCCACATTCTCGTGTGGCTGCTATGTGAGGAAAAACCTATTTCCAGTAGAGTGAAATGGTTCGTGTTAACAGCATTTGCAGCCGAGCCTACCGCTCGGTGAATCGCTAATTGTCTGTTCCACTGCAAGAAAGGTTGCATTTAAGAACTCTACTACCTAAAAGTGTAAAATCCTTAAATATCATCCTGACCGCAAAGTCGCTACAGAATTCTAGTTGTAGTTGGCCAAGTTTAAGTCTAATCAAATTCTCACAATCATGATTTCTTTGGCTGACGTAAGTTCACTGTTTGTATATAGAGCCTCCTACTACAAATACTAATTCGTCATATTTAGTCTTTTACGTTTCTTGACAATCCTTCCATTAACTGGAAGTACGTTGCTGTTCTGTTCACAGTGGGCAAGTACCTTTTCGACAACTACATAGAGTACCGTCAATACCAGATCCTCAATAAACCATCTCCTCCTGCCAGTTTGAAAAGTGAAGTTACTCAAGAAACGTATGACAAATCTCGTTCTTACTCTAAGGATACAAGTAAGTATACATTTTTCTATAGAACATTCTCTCTTTTGAAGAATCTTGTTTTCGTGAGGTATGACTTGTTGTCAGTTATTTGGAACTTCAGTGGTCGTCTACTAGTAAAGTCAGCTCCCTTTTTGCCAGGTTTCATGGGAGGGGTTATAACTCAATCAATCTTTTTCTACGCGGCTACTGACATCATCTCAACCGTATTATCTTTGCCTTTTTCATACTACCGGATTTTTGTTTTGGAGCAAAAATTTGACTTCAATAAGTCGACTGTGGGCTTGTGGATCTCTGATTATTTCAAATGGCAAGCCGTTAAATTAATCCTTTTCTCTCCTTTCATCGCTGGGTTTTTGAAACTTATAGACCATTTCGGCGATTCTTTTATCGTGTATTGTATGGTATTTTATGCGATTGCTCAGCTCGCTATATATACTATCGTGCCAAATGTGATTTCGCCATTATTCAATAAGCACAAGCCATTGGAAGAGGGAAAGTTGAAGACAGCTATTGAGGATTTAGCAAAAACGCATAACTTCCCATTGGACAAATTGTTTGTAATCGACGGCTCAACGAGATCTTCCCATTCTAATGCATACTTTGTTGGTTTGCCGTGGAGTAAGAGGATTGTTTTGTATGATACATTGATCGACCAACACACGATCGAGGAAATTGTTGCTGTTTTGGCTCATGAGATTGGTCACTGGAAAGGGAATCATATTATCAAATCGATTATTAGTGGCCAGCCACAGATATTTTTGTTATGTTCCCTGTTTTCCGTTTTCATCCATAACAAATCGCTTTTTACATCATTTGGCTTCGTAGGTGAGCAACCAGTTATTATTGGATACTGGCTTTTCGACGAAATTTACACTCCTGTGACATTTGCTACGCAATTCTGGGAAACGCTAATATCTAGAAAGCATGAATATGAAGCAGATGCCTATGCTAAGAACAATGGATACGCCGAAGAATTGGGCACGGCCCTAATTAAATTGTCGAGCGAAAACTTGCTGTCTACGGATACAGACTGGTTGTACTCATCGTATCATCATTCTCACCCAACTTTTGGCAGAAAGGTTGACAGCTTTGGGCTACATTTCCAAGGGCAAGGTCTCTAAAGACATTAAGGAAGTGAAGGAGGACAACTTAAAGTAAAACTTACAGTATACGCTGGTGTATTTCTTTATATATTGTTTATTTATGAATAGTTAGAGGATTGCTATTAAACGTGTTACCATTGATGGCATCAATCGAGCTTCTTAGTAGCGGTCAGCTATTAGCCGATTGTTATCTGCTGGCTTCTTGACTGAAGGAATATGACGTTTCTTGTACTTGCAACAATCAGTTGCATACTGCAGGTGTATCATGCAACATCGGATGCATTGATTTGTCCTCAACCGAAACGGCTTAAGCGGGCAGAAGCCTCGTTTATACTGTAGCTGATAACAGCATGATTAGAAGAACCTGCCACTCACACGGCTCTAAATTTATCTACACCACTACAAGCCTTCTTGTCTTTTAGGTGAATATTCTCGGCCCAAAGACTACTAAGGGGAACGCCCTATCATAAGTCGATATTACATATATACTTGTCTGACTTCACTTCAGACAATTCACTTGCGCTTTGTCTTCTCACAGCACTCACAAAATGATTTCATTAGCAGATGTATGTAGTAATAGCTCAAACTTTTGACTTTGTGATCTTGTCACTAACTGTTAGTCTTTTGCATTTCTCGACAACCCTTCCATTAACTGGAAATATGTCACGGTTCTGTTTGCTGTTGGCAAGTACCTTTTCGAAAACTACTTGGAGTATCGCCAAAAGCATGTCCTTAGAAGACCTTCTCCCCCGGCTTGCTTGAAGTCAGCGATAACTCAGGAGACATTCGAAAAGGCTCAAGCTTACTCCAAGGATAAAGGGAAGTACAAATTTTTCTCTGATACGTACTCACTTTTGCAAAACCTAGTCTTTGTCAAGTATGACTTGTTGTCAGTTATTTGGAGCTTCAGTGGTCGTCTACTAGCAAAGTCAGCACCCTATTTGCCAAATTTCATGGGAGGGGTTATAACTCAATCGATCTTTTTCTACGCGACTTATGATGTAATCTCTACAATATTGTCTATTCCATTGTCCTACTATTTCACTTTTGTGTTGGAAGAGAAACACGGTTTCAATAGATCAACATTAGGGTTATGGATCTCTGATACTATCACAAATCTTGCAATCAGCTTAGTATTACTGGTTCCATTCGCTGCTCTCTCCTTGCAAATTACGGATTATTTCGGCGATTCTTTCGTTGTTTATTGTATGATATTCTGCATGGTGTGGATGTGTGTGGTTATGACTGTTCTCCCAAGTATTGTTAGTCCCATATTCAACAAGTTCACTCCAATACAAGATGAAAAGTTGAAATTAGCTATTGAAGATTTGACAAAGAAGGTTGGCTTCCCATTGGATAAAATGTATATCGAAGACCAGTCAAAAAGAACTGGTCATTCTAATGTTTACATTACTGGTATGCCATGGAGTAAAAGGATTATCATAACCGACACCTTTATTGATTACTCCACTATAGATGAAATTGTTGCTGCCTTGGCACACGAGTTGGGACACTGGAAAATGAATCATGTGCCTAAAAGAATTATTTCCTATCAACCTCAATTTTTTGTGATGTTTACCTTATTTTCTGCTTTCATCCACAATAGATCGTTCTATTCATCGTTTGGCTTTGCTGATATACAACCAACAATCATTGGATTCTATCTATTCTATGATATTTATAGCCCTGTGAACTTGTTTATGCATTTCTTGAATAATTTATTATCTAGGCATCAGGAACTGGCAGCAGATTTGTATGCCAAGGACCTTGGATACGTTGAAAGTTTGTGCACATCTTTGATCAAAATTTCAAATGAAAATTTGTCCACTTTCGACGACGTCGACTGGTTATTCTCAGCTTATTATCGCTCTTACCCTACCATAGCTGAAAGATTAACAGCTTTAAACTATATTTCCGAAGGCAATGTCTCTGAAGAATCAAAATAAACACTGAAGTGTGGCTCTTTTGCAGAAAGCTTCTATGTGAAAAAATTATATAATTACTTTAATCTCAAACCATTAATTGAAAGCCATAGTTAAATTAAGTGTCCATGGAGTGAAGTATAAATGCTAAATAAAATGCTAACATGTGTTCTATAGCGCCTTCCGACTGCATCTGGTACGGACCGACCCCTTCTTAATACCTTCCTTAACATTGTTTTCTAAAATTTTCAAGCAATGGATGGTTTCGCTTCCACTCTTTTCTAGCTAATGAGTATGGTGTGAAACCTTGCACTTGCGCCTGTTATCTCTGGATGCTGATCGGCGTTATTTTGCAGCCGACGCTGCCGAATTAAGCGCGCTAAAGCCTCGTTTCTAACTGATAACTTTATAACTGAAGAACCTCTCGTAGGAACGGCTCTTATATGATGTAACTATACAGTACTATTACCGTGGTACTCCTTATTTATACCAGCTATCCGAATTAAGCGCGCTAGAGCCTCGTTTCTAACTGATAACTTTATAACTGAAGAACCTCTCGTAGGAACGGCTCTGATATGATGTAACTACAGCTATCACATATAATCTTTTGCAGGATTGTTATAAAACAATAGTTGTATCTCATAATGTCGAATAATAGTAGCATCTTGAGTATTCAACAATTAGCTCAAAATGATTTCATTGGCTGACGTGAGTATTAATAGAGAAGTCTTGATTCAATAGTGCTAACTTATTACATCTAGTCCTTTGCATTTCTCGATAACCCCTCTATTAATTGGAAGTATGTCACTGCACTGCTTGCTGTTGGAAAGTACCTTTTTGAGAGCTACGTGGAGTATCGCCAATATAAGCTTTACAAGAAACCCTTTCCACCACCTAGCTTAAAAGGCAAATTGACTCAAGAGACCTTCGACAAGTCTCAAGCTTATTCTACAGCCAAGTCTCAACTCAGCTTCGCCTCCCGAACATTACAGCTCTTGCAATCCCTAGCTTACATCAAATATGACTTTTTATCTGTCATTTGGAACCAGAGTGGCGCTATATTAGCGAAGACAACTTTCCTTTTCCCAGGATTTATTAGAGGAGTAATCAGCCAGTCTATAGTCTTCTTCGCAGCAACTCAAATTATTTCAACTGTCTTATCGGCTCCATCATCATACTATGAGAACTTTGCAGTAGAAGACAAATATGGTTTCAATAAAATGAGCGTAGCAACATGGATCTCTGACATTCTAAAGGAATTTACTATCAGTTTCTTACTCCAAGCTCCGTTCCTCGCATTATTCTTAAAGCTCATTGATTATTATGGGGACGCTTCGCTTGCTTGTGGGATGATCCTTGCAACATTTTTGCAGTGCTTAAATCTAACACTTTTACCAAGCGTTATCCTTCCATGGTTTTATACATTCACTCCTTTGAAAGATGGCAAGTTGAAGGAAGCTGTTGAGACTTTGGCAAAGAAGCATAAAGTACCATTGGAAGAAATTTTTGTTGTCGACACCTCATCAAGAACCGCCCATTCCAATGCCTACCTTATTGGTTTACCATGGAGCCAGAAAATTGTATTGTATGATAATTTGATTGAGACCTCCACAATCGACGAAATTGTTGCTATTTTGACCCACGAGATCGGTCATTGGAAATCTAATGATACTCTTAAGCTATTGGCTGCGTCAGAAGCTACCTTATTCATTATGTTCTCATTCTTTTCTGCTTTTATTTACAACAAATCATTGTACTCTTCGTTTGGTTTCAATAGGGAACATCCTACTATCATTGGATTTTTCCTCTTCTATGGTATCTATGGTGAGCTTCAACCGGTAATTACTTTTTTCATACATCTGGTAGCTCAAAATATTGAGTATAGGGCTGATTACTATGCCAAGCTGTATGGATACGGCCAAGTATTAGGTGAAGCATTGATTAAATTGGAGATTCAATCATTAACTGCCTTCCATAATGACTGGCTATACTCGGCCTATCGCCACTCTCATCCTACCTTGGTCCAGAGATTGGCATCTTTAGACTACGTTTCCGATCACAAAGTTCCTACGGATTCCAAAGAAATAAAGAAAGATTAGATTTTCGTCATTGCAAAGAATTCACCATCATTTTATAATAGATTTAATACGCTTTTCAATGTATGTTATAAACAATTCTGGTTATTGAAGCCGTATTGTGAATAGTAAATACTTGGTAGGTTTTTATAGTGGAAATATTTTGCACCCATGGCGCGTTTTGCATTTCTCAACTTGCATGTCTCAGCTCGTTAGTCATAAAGCACTGGGAAAGTTATAAATGGGCAAACCCCCAGCTATCACTACTTAAAAATATACCAACTGTTACTAGTTGAGATTTATGTCAGGTTCCTAGTGTCGATATAGGACAAAATTGGGCATGGCGGCAACAAACCTCTGTTGAAAAGTTTATGTTGATTACGTCAGCATTCATTTTGCAGCAAATCGTTGGAAGGTTCGAAGTTACAGAGAGGTTGGCACAAAGATATAAGCGGGGTCTTTGACTGAAACTTTCGATGCTTAGAAATATGCAAGAGGACATTGAAATTGAATAGGCTAATCTGGGAATACACAGCAGGAATACTTCGTCAAAGTCTTTAAGCGCATTCTTTAGTACCCCATATCACATGAATGTAAAGTGTTCAACGAGTTACATTCTTTGGAGATCGTTTTTCGATGTACTTTATTTAATCACTACTACGTATATTTAGCTCTCTCTCTCTCTCTCTCTCTCACAACTTACCTAATATAATCATACTTTTAGTAAGACTATCAAACATACAACAAACTATGCACCATTTCTTTCAACCGACTTCCACAACAACTATTCTCTTGATCACGTGCCATTCACTAAACACCACCACCTCAATGCATAACGTCTAAGCTCCGAATTAAACTGCTCACCGGTTCCCCCAGTCTCTGGTTTTTCTCCCACCCAATAGTGAATAGTCGCACTCTCACTTGTCCTTTCTCACTGTTTGTCATTTGTACCGAACCACTCAGTCACTCACTGTCCCTCACTCACTGTGTCCTCACTCACTGTCTCACTCACTCCCTCACCGTTCGCCCAATTACAAGTCGCTCCTGCAGACATCCCCTCGGAGGCACCACAAAAGAAAAAATCCCGGCGCCGCTCTGTGATTGGCCAGCGTTCCACGCCCACTGCTCTCAGTGCGAGTTTCCAATTTTCAACAACTCACTGGCGAAATACCATTTATTCACAGTGTTTCCTCTTCTTCTCTTTCTGTTGGAAATCTTTTTCTTCCGTTGTCTTTAGATCTTCAGATTACCAAAGTTTGTAACGATGGTTGTTCCAAGATTATTTAACACTGCTTCGCGCAATGCATTCACTGCCGCCAAGCGTAACCTCATGTTCAACAGAGGTTTGGCTTCTGCAGCCCCAGCTGCCGGTAAAGTCAGGTATGTACCATCGGATCGAGTAAAAACCACAATGTAGCGACTTCACAACAACATCAACAGTTTCAATGGATCTCTCCCAGCACGGCCATTCATTTTGGTGACTTTCGACCCGGCGAATTGGCTATTCTGGCCAATTGGGCATTTGGTTGTCATTTTTCAAGTACATTAGTCCGATCTTCCAAATCGGCCTGTAAATACATCAGAAATATCCCGTAGCGCCATAGTAAAAACGACACACAGCTGTCCAACCATATCACGACGTTCAATTCCATCCATTCAATGGCCATTTTATCCCATATTTGCACCATTTCTTCGTCACCAACAACCAATCCTCCCACCGTGACACCATAATTCTGGTCCTGTGTGAATCTCGACCAATAAAATTTTTCATTTTTCTGGCGAGGACTGAAAAATCAGTTAGTGGTGAAGGGATTCAAGGATTGAATGGATCAATGCTCGAGTATCTAACCATTGAAGGGATGGATGATGTTGCTCCTGTTGTTGTAGTAGTCTACATTGCGTAGTGTCGTTGTTTCATGTACTAACTCCCATTTTAGAGCCGTCATTGGTGCCGTCGTCGATGTCCAATTCGAGGAAGGTAACTTACCAGCTATCTTGAACGCCTTGACCTTGAAAAACGGTGACGTCGACTTGGTCCTCGAAGTCGCCCAACACTTGGGTGAAAACACTGTCAGAGCTATTGCTATGGACGGTACTGAGGGTCTTGTCAGAGGTGCTCCAGTCGCTGACACTGGTGCTCCAATTTCCGTCCCAGTTGGTCGTGGTACCTTAGGTAGAATTATCAACGTCGTTGGTGAGCCAATTGACGAGAGAGGTCCTATCGAATGTAAGCAAAGAAACCCAATTCACGCTGACCCACCTTCGTTCGTCGAACAATCCACTGCTGCTGAAGTTTTGGAGACCGGTATTAAGGTCGTCGACTTGCTTGCCCCATACGCTAGAGGTGGTAAGATTGGTTTGTTCGGTGGTGCCGGTGTCGGTAAGACTGTCTTCATCCAAGAGTTGATTAACAACATTGCCAGAGCCCATGGTGGTTTCTCTGTCTTCGCCGGTGTCGGTGAAAGAACCAGAGAAGGTAACGATTTGTACCGTGAAATGAAGGAAACCGGAGTCATCAACTTAGAAGGTGACTCCAAGGTCGCCTTGGTCTTCGGTCAAATGAACGAGCCACCAGGAGCTAGAGCCAGAGTCGCCTTGACCGGTTTGACCATTGCTGAATACTTCAGAGATGAGGAAGGACAAGATGTCTTGTTGTTCGTCGACAACATTTTCAGATTCACCCAAGCTGGTTCTGAAGTGTCTGCCTTGTTAGGTCGTATTCCATCCGCTGTCGGTTATCAACCAACCTTGGCCACCGATATGGGTCTTTTACAAGAAAGAATTACCACTACCAAGAAGGGTTCCGTCACCTCCGTCCAAGCCGTCTACGTCCCAGCCGATGATTTGACTGATCCTGCTCCAGCCACGACCTTCGCCCATTTGGATGCCACCACTGTGTTGTCTAGAGGTATCTCTGAATTGGGTATCTACCCAGCCGTCGATCCATTGGATTCCAAGTCCAGATTATTGGACGTTGCCGTTGTCGGTAAGGAACATTACGATGTTGCCACCAACGTCCAACAAACCTTGCAAGCCTACAAGTCTTTACAAGATATCATTGCCATTTTAGGAATGGATGAATTGTCCGAAGCCGACAAGTTGACCGTCGAGAGAGCCCGTAAGATCCAAAGATTCTTGTCCCAGCCATTCGCTGTCGCCGAGGTCTTCACTGGTATTAAGGGTAGATTGGTTAGATTGCAAGACACCGTCAGATCCTTCAAGGAAGTCTTGGCCGGTAAGTACGATCACTTGCCAGAAAACGCCTTCTACATGGTTGGTGGTATCGAAGATGTCGTTGCCAAGGCCGAGAAGTTGGCTGCTGAGGCCAAGTAAGCTAGAGGCCCAAAGCTATAGTCATGCATAATCTCGTGTAATAGAAACAGCGCGATTACGACTTGAAGTTCAGTCTGTTCATCTGTTATACAGTTTATAGTTTTTATTGTCTTGCAAAAGAGAAAATGTACGTTTATTTAGAGTTTTATTTGAGTAGAGTCTAGAAAGAGGTATGGAAGTGGCTCTTTAGTAGAATGACGTATGGCAGAAGGGTCTATATACTTCAGTATTACGCTGGACAAGTACTGAACTGTCTTCGAAACTGGTCTCAAGGCCCTAGCAGTTACGGAATTACCTTATATATCACGTGATATAATACCGATAATTTAGAGGTAAAAGATAGACATCTTGTATTAATAGTTAATAGATTATCGTCCATGAAGATTTCTTCTTCCGTTATCTTTTTTTCCTTGTAGTTGTAGAATTTTGCTTTACTTTCTTGTATAAGAATCATTCATCGTGGAAACTAATTACACCCAAGATTGCTTAAGAACATCCACAAAAGTCAAATTTTGTCCCTGCCAGAGAAACAAGCATGTATGTTCTGAAAAATATGCATATTCTAAAAGGGGTGAATCTCTCATAGAACAACTCTCAGCCCTTTCTTTGCTCCTTCTATTCTATTCTATTATATTGTATTCCTTGTATCTTCTATATTAAACATCTTCGAAAGACATCCCAAGTAAAGCACAGCTCTTGCCAGAAGCGCAAATTTCCATTCCTGTGTGTAGAGCACGATTTGCAGCCTACATGCCGAGCCCGCTGTTCCTTAATAAAAGCGAAAGACGGAGTTGGCGAAAGTATGGGGATTTCTCCATTTATAGTTTTATATGCCAATAGTATGGAGGTCTTTTCATATATGTATTCGCCATGAAGTGAAAATTATGGTTGACTTCAGGAAAAGTCTTCCCTAGTCCCGAGAGCCACTTTCTTCCCTTCTTCTATTCCTTCCCAAGCCTACAGAATACAGTTAGAATTTCACTACGCTTCAATCTGCACAGTGCGCCAGTAAGCCCCATGGAAACATACTAATTCATAGACTACTCATGTTAGATATAGTGAAAACCACAAAGAAAATAGCAAGATTTTTCTATTTCATTTGATCTTCCATTTTTCCTCCTTGTCTCGCCTTCTCCCCCATTTCTCTCCTTCGCTTCACTCTCCAAGCATCCTGAATAGACACCTCTACACTGTATACAGTGCTGTCATAGATTAATCAAACTAGTGGCCAGAGAGACGATTCATATTAAACCCCCAAAAAGTTTCACACTACCCTTCAAGCAAATTACTACTGATAGCAACATGCTGTATGTTTGAATTATTTCTTATAATTACTCTGAACCAATTCGAGCTGTAAGTTAATTAGTTTTTATTTTTTTGATACCACTGTATACATCCAGGCTTCCGGCACTATATAAAGGACTTGGAAACGTCTCTTTTTTTTGCCAACATTCACAAGACCCAAGAAATAATTCAATTGCTTGTAGTTTCTTCCTGTTCTTCTTGTTCTTCTTGTTCTTCTTCAGCTGGTACTACCAATTGGCACCAATTCACATCATAATGATTTCGTTGGCTGATGTAAGTAACGTGAAATTCGGGTTTTTTGCTGTTATTTCTGGAAATCCCGGGGAAAGAAATTCGTATTTTTCATTCGTTTCTAATATACTAACGTTTCCCTTTGTAGTCGTTTGCATTTCTCGACAACCCTTCCATTAACTGGAAATACGTCATTGTCCTGTTTTCAGTAGGACAATACCTTTTTGAAAACTACTTGCAATACCGTCAATACCAAGTGCTCAAGAAAACTGCGCCGCCAGCCAGTTTGAAGGCCGAAATCACCCAGGAAACCTTCGACAAGTCCCAGACTTATTCTAGAGCTAAGTCTCAATTCAGCTTCTTCTCCAATGCCTTTGGATTCTTACAAAACCTCGCTTTTATCAAATATGACTTGTTGCCTGCCATCTGGAATTTCAGTGGTACTTTAGTTGCCAAATCTGCTTTCTTCCTTCCAAAGTTTATGGGAGGTGTGATCACTCAGTCAATCTTCTTCTTCACTACTACCCAGATCATTTCGACCATTGTTTCAGCTCCATTGTCCTACTACTCCAACTTTGTCTTAGAAGAAAAGTACGGTTTCAATAAGTTGACTGTGGGTTTGTGGATCTCAGATATGTTGAAGGGTATTGCTCTTGGTTTTGTATTGGGTTCTCCTGTCGTTGCTGGATTCTTGAAAATTATTGACTACTTTGGTGACTCTTTCATTTTCTACACAATGGGTTTTATTTTGTTCGTTCAATTGGTAGGTATGACTATTTACCCAATTTTGATTCAACCATTATTTAACAAGTTTACTCCATTAGAGGATGGTAAGTTGAAGGTGGCTATTGAGGATTTGGCCAAGAAGAACGCTTTCCCATTGGACAGTTTGTTTGTTGTCGACGGTTCCAAGAGATCCTCTCACTCCAATGCCTACTTTGTTGGTTTGCCATGGAGTAAGAAGATCGTCTTATTTGACACTTTGATCGACCATTCCACTATTGATGAAGTCGTCGCTGTTTTGGCCCACGAGATTGGCCACTGGAAATTAAACCATTTACCAAAGACATTGATCGCAACTCAAGCTCATTTATTCATGACATTCTCATTGTTTTCTGCCTTTATCCACAACAAGTCCTTGTACTCGTCGTTTGGTTTCAACACTCAGCCAACCATTATTGGATTCTTGCTTTTCAATGATATCTTCTCTCCACTTGAATCTGCTATGCAATTTGCCATGAACTTGTTATCCAGAAAGCACGAATACGAGGCGGATGCCTATGCCAAATCTTGTGGATACTCCGAAAATTTGAGCGTCTCTTTGATAAGATTATCTACTGAGAATTTGTCTGCTTTCGATGCTGATTGGTTATACTCAGCTTACCACCATTCCCACCCTATTTTGTCTGAGAGATTGACTGCCTTGGGTTATGTCTCCACGGGTAAGGTGGTTAAGGAAACCAAGGAAGTTAAAGAGGATTAGTTTAGGATAATTAATCCAACACTACACAAATATGTAGATAAATATTTATATTTACAATTTAAAAATTATACAAGCTTGATAGTTCTCATCACAGCATTTTTTATAAGATCTGATCACTGGTTCAATTCTGAATTCTTTTTCAATGTTTAAATGCTATCCACTACTTTTTCATAGTGATCGCCAGTGATTGTTGATAAGGTATTTTAGCTTGCTTCTCTTTAGCTTGGTTCTCTGTTTACATCTCCAGTGACAGCTATTTTAACTTAATAAGTTCAATCTCTTGAGCTTACTATGTAATTCATCATATGCTTGTTTCATTTGGACGTATCCAAGGTGAGTCTTACCAATCAAGTGGTCAGCTAATCTCCTATCGCTGTCAAGACGAGATAAATATGCTCCACATCCTTCACACACTTGCAACTTCTGCTGTGACGTTTGTCCCACGTTCTCTACGATGTTTCTCACATTCTCAGCAAGTTTCTCTCTCTCCTTGCAGAATTCTTCTAGTTTTATGGACTCGTGCAATGACTTTTGCAATTCACCCTGTTGGATCAAATAGTTGATTTCTTGGGTCATTAGACCAATTTTCATATCCAAATTGTCCAATTCTTTTGTAGTTGCTTCTATTTTCTTCTGTTCTTCTGGCGTGGTATGTGTTAACCTTTCCTGTGCAATTTTTATGGTTCTATTCAAGTCTAATATATACTTCTCGAGAGTTTTGTAATATTCGATTTCGAAATCGGGAAAAGCTTCACGCTTCTTCTTTGTTCTGTATTCGTATTCTAATTTATGCTTCTGCAAATGCAATCTGGGACATCTTCCCAAGTCTTGTTTGGTCCCTACAAAGAGATCATGGGGACACGTTCCCACAAGAAACGATTTACATACTCTGGGACTTGTAAGTTCTGGTTCTCTTCTTCTAGCGATGGGAGAAATAAGAGATTCTTTTCCCATGAGCTGTTCTAGCAACAATCTTTGTTCTTGTGCTGCCATTTTTCTGATTTATTAACATATGTTTTCTTTCCTTATATTATATTTACTTATATCATATTCTCAACCAATTCAACGTATCGATTTGTAATTCAATGGCAAACTCTTTCCATTAAAAAGAAGATATAAACTCTTCATCTTCTTTCTGGAACACTCTTCAAATTGCAGTCTACCAGGTAATTGAGGTTTGAGGTTTGGATTGAACAGGTGCGGTGTATGCAGGTGTGAATGGTTTATATATGAGAGAGATTAGATCCATGCCGCTACAGCACAAAAATTGGAAAATGGCAAAAGAAAATGTCAAAAATGGACAATGGAGAGAGGACAGTTCGTGTCAGAAGATGTCGAGAAAGACTAGTAGTGAGTAACAATTTATGTCATTTATGTGATTTATGTTAGATATGTAATTTATGTGAGATATGTGATTTATGTGAGATATGTGATTTATGTAATTTATGCGATTTGTGTAGTTTATGTAATTCATGTCATCTATGTAATTCATGTCTTTTATGTAATTTATGTCTTTTACATTGTTTTGTTGTGTCATGTCCTGTCGTGTCGTGTGGGAGTAGTGTTCCCTTTGAATATATATCGTTTGGTTTGGTTATTTTCATGTGAATCTGTGACCCTGTGACCCTGTTAATCTGTGATTCTGTCTGTGAATCTCTGATTCTGTCTGTAAATCTGACTGCATATTTAGTGTCTGTTTGTCTGTGTGTCTGTCGGTCTGCGAATCTGCGTATCTGTATAGATTATATAGCCCAAATATGGCTTACGTACTGTAGTATTCATCTTCCAAACTGAGAGTGAGAGGCGGCCCTAGAATTCGGAGCGAGCAGAGATTTTTCTGACTCTCCATCGGCTTCACTTCAAATAACAAAAAAAAAGACCTCAAGCTCTACTGTGCTGTCTCATTACTTTGTATCTACCTTGATATATTGTGATATCTAGATTGTTAATTACCGTTCATTTATACCTATCTCAAGACTGTATATCTCCCTCTCCCTCTCTTTCTCTCCACACATCTATCCCACTGCCCTCAACCCTTCCACATCAAACACCCTCTCTCGCTTGGTTCGGCCCATCTCGGCTCGCTTACCACCATTCTCAACTCGTTCCATATGCTCACTAGTGCCCCAGAAGACTAAATTAGTGCTTCGACTCCAGAGCATCTCTCACACAAAATTCCGTCTCAGCCGTACTGTTGTTACGTATGTCTTTCGTCTTTTTTTTTCTGTCATTGCATTGTCTTGATGTTAAATTAATTTGTTTTCTTAGTCAGTTATTAATATTATTAATAGTATTAGTATTATTATTAACATTATATTATATTATTTGCTTACACTTATTATTTATATACCCATTTCTTTGTCTTTGTCTTTGTCTTTTCTGCTCGACTGTTGATTTTTCACTCCTCATAATATCTTTTATCTCGTGTTTGTTCTTTTTCTTCTCTTGTGACTTCATCTTTCATCTTGTGTCTTACTCCTTCTAGACATCGCTCGTTTCTCGCTTTCATTCGTTTTTTTTTCTTTTTGGTCTTTATCTTTTGGCACCCACGTTTAGGTTGTCGTCATCAAACTCATTCCCTTCACTTGAGCCTCTCACAGCCATCGTCTGTCGTTCGTTCATAGCGGTTTTAATCTTCAACTCGGAAGCAAAAACTACAGTGAAATCAAATTCCTGATCTCATTGCAAAACGAATCAGATCAAAAACGGTTAAAAAAGACTGGTATTCATTTCGTCGCCACAACTATTAATACAAAAGAATTCCTTATTTAGCCTACCAATAGGAACTAGCGCTCCATTCACTTCAAATCTGTCTCGTTACAAGGGATTCTTCCCAATCATCTAGCTAGTCCCAATACTATTCTACTTCGTCAACCATGAAAAAGTATCAGCTCATTGGAAGAAAGAACATCTTCGTACGACAGCGGCCTACAAAAGAGGTAGCAAGCTATCCACTATTGCATATATGCTCTCTTCCATTAGAAATCATCTTGTTCATATTCGCTCAATTCGACTCGAGCCCTACTTCATCAGACCACCTCAATCTTATCCACCTTTCTATGACATGCAAGAAATTTAATGCCATAGCAAACAGACACTTTATCTACCATCACATTGCATTTAAAACTCCAGAAACCTTTTATAAGTTCTCCGAAGTACATTTGGCTCCGCATGGAGACAGTAATAAAATCAACTACACCAAATTACTTGAGTTTTCCAATCCACCTATCCGGGACTCCTCGAACCTAAAAATCAGAATTGCTGGCCAATACAAAATCGAGTCGTTCTCGTCAACTAGCGATAGGCACACATACAATGACTTTGTAGCCTTCTTAACCCAGATGTTGAATCAGTCGTACGGGTTGTCGGTTTTATCCTTCACTGAGATCTCGCCGGATTTCGAATTCCCTGTTGAGGCTAGTAATGGTAACAATGCAACAACTAACGGCAGTATGCTGTCGTTCTCATCTATGTGGTCTAAAAAGAAATCACAGAGGTCCAACCGTAGGACATTAAAGAAGTTGATTCTTAAAGCACAATCGGGCTGGTCCATTCCTTTTAAATTCTCGAATATTTCTCTAATTCTCAGCTGCTTCGATGTAATTGAGGAGTTGGAGTTGGTTAATTTTATTATTGACGACTACAAGTTATTGACAGCCCTGATTCCAACATATGATACCCTGATCAACACATTGATCCTCAACTCGTGCATCTATTCTGGAACATTCAAGAAGAAACAACCCCATCGCAAACTTACTTCATCTCCTCTATTTGATTCGGTCACTTCACTTATGTTGTCGAATATAAATTCTGGGAATGACCTCTCAGTCATTGACTTCCTCAAGGTGAACGGTAAAATGACAACACTAGGTTTGGATATGAACTCCCCACTGTTTTACACTAGCAAGGTTTCAAGCACTGTAGTGTCACCAAAGAAAACATTTAACTTTTCCAAGTATAATGGCTTTTTCAAATTAGTTTGTTCTCGCCAAGGAAGCTACAGCAATTTACATGAATTAGTCTTGACCAACTTCAATCTCGTTGAGTGTTTTGATCATGACGCCAGACATGCGGCCGAAACCAGTGATGTGGACTCTTGGATAGAGCCTAGTACCGACACTTTCGAGTCATTCCTAACCTTCATCGGGAACATCGAAAACTTGAGTATTATTCTCAGCAAGAGTACAACTAGTAGTCGGTTCAAGACTTGCGTGAAGTGCGGTCTTACTACAACAAGTAGCGACATTAACATAGGGGCCTTGACAGCATCCAATTGGAGTGTTTTATTGAAGCCACTTCTAAATGCCAATGAGGGAAATTGTAATGTTAAAGTTTTTAACTACAAAAGTGAACAACTTTTCACCAGGATGAAACTTGTTTAAGATATGCATTTACAACTAAACTTATTCTCGACTTTATCCATAGCATAACTTATCTAAAACCAATAAATGATGAATAATATAGTAGCCATTATTGTAGCAATAACATCCATTAGTGTGGAATGTTTAGGATTTGCGGCTAGACTGTGGTTAGTATTAAGGTTCACTGTAAGCAAATGTCTTTATTCGTACAATTTATGAGAAAAGGACTTGATCAACTTTTGGAAATAAGTGGACACTGTTTGGAAGATCGAAGAACGAATGGTAGTTGATGTAATCTCTTCTTCACCACCCGATTCCATTTCGTAATTTAAAGCTTCGTCTGACCAGTAGTCGCTATCAGTATCGGAATACGTACAATTATGTAAGTCTTTGATATGACGTCTTCTACCCAATTCAGATCCCGACATTAAGTCTACTTCTGTTATAATCATTCCAGCTGTCGGGTGAACAGCTCCGTTAGGCTCATATACCTTAAATTTGGATGTCAATTGTTGATCAGACAAAGACACATACTTTCCTCTAGCAACGTCAACTCCCATTTCAATTAGATCTTCAGCTATTGTTTTTGGCAACCCTTTTGAGACATCGATATTTGGATAACTTGGTTCACAAATAGGTTGTATAGTCTTCTGAATTTTCAATCGGGCTTGTATTTCCTTTGCATTCCTTCTCATTGAATTTGCTACATGGCTGTAGTCAATTTCACTAAGGGTATGAAGCTGAGACTTTAAAGTGATGTAATCATTTAAGAGGCGAACGTCTCCACTAGGCATAATTTCGACAAGACCATAATTGTTTGGCTCTTGAGTGAATTCATAGACTAATCCACCACTAAACACGTCTATCATATCCTTTGAATAGAGTGATTTAACTTCTTCAAACATTCTTGGCAATACCTCATTACAACCATACTCGGAAAAGAATACGGGACTGGTATACGTTGAATAATCATCAACAAGAAGATTATAACCACTGGTGTAAAACGTTTGCTCTCCGCACCACTGGTAGGAGTTTACTCCATAGAAGTCTACTGACTCAGCGGGATTATTATAAACACATTCTAAATACTCGGAGAATGGCATTCTGTAAGATAAATCATCAGCTGCTGAGTATCCCACGGGCACTGGGCGTGGAGAGTTGTACTCTATGTACATCTTTATATCTCTGATTACTGCTTTGACATACACAGGCGAGTGCTGCGAGGTTAGTTATATTAATGGGAAATAGCATTAAAGGGTAAACTCACTTTAGCAGACACTTGGTCATTTACTATCTCATTTCCAGCAAAGAACCCCAAAGTGTTATTGTAATATGAAAACTGCTCCACAACTTTGAAGACATTCTCTAGGTAGTCAATGTTATATGAGTTCCATGGTTCATATCTGTTGATATGGTGGTTGGGTAAAGGAGAATTGACGTCGAGGACCAAATATATTCCTGCTGTTGCTAGCATCGACATACACACGTCGTGGTTAAGATCAGGATTTATTGAATATATTCTGATTGTCTGAAGGGTTAGTACAGACATAGCCATAGATAAGCAAAACTGAAGATACGTACATTAATCCCCAACTCTTGGAATAACTGTATGTCTCTGGCGCATTCATCTGGGTTAGAAAGGGGATCTTTAAACATAGTCACACCAGAAGAACCGCCTGGCTGGTAATCAACACCCTTTATATAGAACTACAATAGAGGGTTAGTAGCGAACATTAAGATCCTTTTTATGGGAATCATGACACATACCGGTTTTTTAGTGACGCTATCGATGAAGTAATGGCCATGTATTACTAATGGATGGACGTAGGCGCTGACTTGCCTAAGAATGAAACCTAGGAGAACCACATAGATGAATGAAACCATGATTAGAATACTCTAACAAAGTATGACACAAGCGGTTTTCTCTGAATAATGGAAAGAGGTGAAATACAGTTTGGAATTCAAAAGGGGCAGCCAATAACTTAACTTTCTTTCTTTGCACTTCTTTCTTTAGTGAATTATAGTTCCATCTACTTTTGCAATACTTTGCCGCTGAGCTCTGAGCTTTGATCGCATGAAGCTGCAAAAGCTGCAAAAAAAAAGCAACGCAACAAAAAAACTGTATAAAGCCAAAAGGTTTTAGCGTCAAAACTGCTAACGAAATCCAATACTTTAAGGGCATTCTCTGTTGTTGTCTAATCTTATTATAGGGAGACAAAATTTTGATGGCTTCACTATTTCTCCCTTTTGTGCTCATACCTCACCCTCCAAATTATAAAACCCAAAATACATATGTGGCCTCTTCTTGCTATCTCTTTTACTCATTCTTTATCCGATAGATTGTTCCTTTATTTTTCTCACACTGACAGTACGCAGCAGCCGAAACTTTGTGTGGGGTAGAAAATATCATAAGACAGAGATGAAAAAGTCAATTGTTCAGTTCAGGAACTAATCAACTTTCATGTTTGTAAATTTGCTATTGTATGTTACTTTCTTTAAGGTTGGTTATTTATTTGTAAGATTTATTCATTTATATAATAATTAGCTCTTAAAATGACATTTACAGAGCCAGGAAAGAGCTACTTGAAGACGTCAGTGGACGAGATCATTAAAGATGCCACAACTCCCAAGGATAAGGACCACGCTGATATTCCCGCCCTAATCTTAGGAGTAACCGACCGCAATGGAAATGTGTATCTCAATGGGGGTGGCGTAAGAAACATTAATACCGGAACTCCTGTTCACGTTGATGACCGCTTGTGCTACTTTTCGTGTACGAAATCCATTACTGTCATGGGACTCTTGAAGTTGTATGAAGAAGGCAAAGTTGACCTAGATGCTCCAGTTAGCAAGTATCTTCCAGAAATCTCAGAAATTGGTTTAATTGAACCAGAGCTGGTTAATGAAGAGGATGGCACTTATCTCATCGAGCCTCGTCCTCCAAAAAACGCCGTTACTGTCAGGCATCTTCTTTTACACACTGCTGGCTTCTCATATGGTTTCTTGAACTACGATTATTTCTTGTTGGCTACAAAGAATAGGCCTGATTTGGACCTAGTCAACCCAACAAAAGAGTTTTTCTCCAATCTTAAGACTCCTTTAGTTCATGAACCAGGAACAAAGTGGATGTATGGATACAACATCGATTGGCTTGGTTTCGTTATTCAGAAGATTGCTGGAAAGAAATTGGGAGAATACTTGCACGAAGTGATCTTCGAGCCAGCAGGGCTTAGTACCACATTTCACCCACTTAATGATTCCAGTCTTGTAAGATTGCATCTTAGAAGAAGAAACGGCAATTTCAGGTTGTTGGAAGGAAAACAAACTGTCTCACTTGACCCTGAACTTGATTTAGGTGGACAAGGAGCTTTTGGAAGTGTAGGTGATTATTTGAAATTCATGAGAATCTGGTTGAATTATGGATTGTCCCCGGATACTGGCAAGCGAATTTTGAAGGAAGATACTGTCAAGTTTGCAATTAAGAATCACTTGCCTGCCGAAATTGACATGGAGTTTCCAGGTCTTACCACCAACAAGTTGCAAGATCCATACAACAGAGAGGGATATACATTATCGGGAAATGCATACATAAGTAATGACTTGCCATCAGGAATTTCTAAGGGTTCAATTTACTGGAGTGGAGCTGCAAACTTGTTTTACTGGATTGACTTCAAAAACGGTGTGGCAGGATTCTTCGGTGGTCAAATCTTCCCTTTTTTGGACCCAAAGGCCACTGCTGCTTATGAAAAGTTTGAAGAGCTGGTCTACAATGCTTTGAAGGGTGCAAAGGGTAAATTGTAGAGGTATATTAGTCTCTGTGATGTCAAAGATGCCTTTCGTTATAGGTTCAGCACAGTTATAGATCAAACTTTGGTATATAGTATTCATTATAATTTGACGATCTAATTTAATATGATAATATATACAATTACTAGCTAGTACTATTTGAATCAAGTAGAAGAACAGTTCACGCGGCAGAAGAGACAAATCACTTGCTGCAAAAGAGAAATCTCTGTCAGAATGAAGTACACATTTACAGTTATCTAAGCAGTCTCTTCGTAATACCTCGGAATCACAAATTTTGCACCTAAAAGTTTACCTCCAGCACTTCTCACAAATCCATTTTTTTTCCAGTATTCACATCTCTTCTTATCTCGTTTTCAACATTCTTTCCCTTGTAGAATGCAAGTAATCCATATAAAATTTCATAAGCTTAAACTTTGTCAGAGATCCTTTTTTTTGTATTCTCCATTGTCTCAGTCTCCCTCCGAAAGCTTCGCTTATCTGAATCAAAAAAAATGAATCTGAATCTGTACCTTACGCAGAACTTGTTGTCACTGGGGCACCTAAACTCTCACTAATATTGTCCTTTTTGTTCCTGTTTCTCACTGAGTGAATCTACTCGCTTATCTCACTGGCTTTCATTTTTACGTAGTGACTGTCGTATCTCACGGGTACATGAATAAATGCGTCCACCAAAATGTGGTCCATACCATCCGGAAGTGGTTTTGAAGTGATCTTTTCTTTATGTTGCATT
Source organism: Scheffersomyces xylosifermentans (assembly GCF_036884685.1). NCBI lineage: Eukaryota > Fungi > Ascomycota > Pichiomycetes > Serinales > Debaryomycetaceae > Scheffersomyces > Scheffersomyces xylosifermentans. The sequence continues at coordinate 178,256 of NW_027042941.1, forward strand.
ATTGTGAATTACAACATTTTTTTTTTTTGAGCCTTTCAGAAGTATCACTGATTCTAATAATTCACTCTTGTCAACTTCATAAATGCTTGACTTGCCTTCCCTAAAAACTTAAGTCGCCTTCCCTAAAAACTTGACTAGCCTTCCCTCAACACTTAACTCGCTTCATCCACTAACAATCCCTGTTCTCTTATCTTACCACCTCAAGCATTCCCTTTGACTGACTTCACCCCTCCTACGCTTCCTACGCCTCCCTATCTCATCTTTCTCGCTAAAATACCTATCAATTCACGTGCCATAGCCCCCAACCAAGAAAAAGTATGAATTCTCCGTGTTTTTCTCACTCTATCCTTCGTCTCTCATACGCTTTCTCGACCTTTTCGCGCACTTGCTTCCTCCTTACGTCTCCATACATCTCTCACTCCGTCTATGTTTCCTCTATTTGTCTCTCTATTTCTCTCTCTATTTTTCTCTCTATTTCTCCCTCTGTTCTTTAAAAGCCTCACAAATTTATTTATTGACTCTCACTTTTACGGTGTGCCTAAATTAATTTATTTACTTATTTGTTTAGTGATCCTATTCACCAGTATCATTCATTTAAACCACTACAACAAAGTAGTACACAAACTATTCTGAAGACAGAAAGTCATTACAACCTGCAAAAGATAATACATATACCCCCCAGTATCCTCAAAAGTCCCCGAACCTTGCCTTTATACCCCCTTGCATCACCGTTTAGATGACCCATAATAACCAAGCGTATCTGGCGCTTGCCACGTCAGAAGGCGATATCCCGTTGTTTCCTCCCAATTATGACGACTCAGAACTACATAATTCACACAGTAGAGCCGGCCACAGCAGTAATAGCCATCAGAACAATAATTCCCAGACTCACTACAATAATGATCCTAATGCAAACGATGTTAATGACGACATAAATCTACTAAACACCCCAGCTCCGCCAATGGAGCAATTCGAGATGGAGGAAGACTTCGACGAAGATCCCGTACAACGTGAGGGACTTTTGGTAAGAGCTTCGTTAATGACTAAGAAATTTGCTTCGAATTTCAATAACTCGTTCATCCACCCGGTATCCAAAATGATCGACCCCATCTATGAAGGCTATAAATATCTCCAGCTCCAATATGAAAAATCTATTCTCAAACTCGGCAACCCGTTAGTAGTAAAGCGTTTACTTTATGTTTTCTTCATCATGTCGATCATTTTCTTCATAACACGGTACAACATTAATGATGGAATCAACGGATCCAGCGGAGGCGCGTTCTCAGCCGGCAAATTCTATGATATAGACGTCCTCGGAGAAGTGGTGAAAGATATCGTAGACCGCAAGCTAATGAAAGAGAATTTGGAGTACTTCTCATCTATGCCGCATATAACCGGTTCCCGGGGTGACTTGACTCTTGCAAAATACATAGAAACCTATATGGCTAATAACGGTATAACCATCATCGACTTTTCAGAACTCCAGAGTTCGACAAACTACCCGGTATCTAATGAGAAGGAGACGTACGTCAAACTATCAGACGATTCTTTTGGAGCAAGATTGTATGAAATGGAAAATAAGGATATGGAGTATTTGGCATACAACCCGAATGCCCTCAATACGATTTCCGACAAGCCTCTAGAAGGTAAATATATTTATTGTAACTACGGTTTACCAGAAGACTTCAAAAAGTTGCAAGATAATGGAATATCCATTGCAGATGCTATTATTTTGATTAAGTATGGTGGACCTATGCCAGAACCTAATAAGGTTCACTACGCACAGGAGAATAAAGCTAAAGCCATTATCTTTCTCTCTCCTAAAATTGAATTTGGTGCAGATGGCTCCAAAGCTGAGCATTCGGATGTCATACAAAAGTTTAATGTTGGTCTTACTAGAATAAGCCCAGGTGACGTCCTTACTCCGGGTTGGTCCTCGGAAGGTGGTTATGTGACTAGGTTGCCTTGGTTCAAATCACAGACTACGCCTAAAATCCCCACGATTCCTATTTCATGGAAAGATAGTGAAGTTTTCTTATCCAAATTGAAAGACACGGGGGTGCAATTTGATGACGGATTCTTTTCAGGGGATGGTTCTAATGCCCCTTCCATAAAGATGAAAATTTCCAACGAGGAAAGAGCAAACCACCAAATTTGGAATATCGTCGGTTCCATTCAAGGCAGAGAGCAAGCTGAAAAGGGGATAATAATTGGTTCCAGTCGCGACTCTGCTTGCTTTGGTACTCAGTCAGCTAATACTGGAACTATTGTTATGCTTGAATTGGTCAAGGTTTTTACATCTCTCCAACGAAAGTTTAATTGGTCTCCTTCTAGATCCATTTACTTTATTTCGTTTGATGCTACTGAGTATAATTTAGCTGGTTCAACAGAGTGGATTGAAAACAGAAAGGAGCTGCTCAAGAAAGAAGGATACACGTATATTGATTTGAGTGATGCAGTAACTGGCGATGATTTGTCAATCAAAGCTAATCCATTTCTCCACGAAGTTATTAAAAATGCTCTTAGAAAGGTTCAAAGTGACGTATCGAAGCGTGATGACAATAATGAAAACAACGACGATAGGAAAAAAATCAGTTTGTACGACTTGTACAAAAAACAGAACAAGGGCAAGGACGATATATCCAATGAGTTAATAGAACTGAAAAATTACATTCCCTTCATCAATTTGGCTAATGTGCCCTCCATGGAAATTAAGTACAGCGGAAAGAAATATCCTAGGAATTCGTGTTATGACAACTTTGAGACATTTGAGAATTCACAAATTGATCCCAACATGGATAAACACCATCAATTGGTGGAAGTATTGTCCTTGGTTACTTTAGACTTAGCAGAAACTCCAATTATTCCTTACAACTTCAATGACATGCAATTCAGATTGGGACAGTATGCTAGAGACTTGTCAGATTATGCCAACGAGATTGCTCAAAAATTAAATCAACCGAACAAGCCACAAATGCATTTTGAGAGCTTATTCTCTGCCATAGATGTTTTAAAGATATCTGGAGCAAGATTTCAGGACTTTTCTAATAGTTGGAAGCAGTATGTTATAGGTTCTGCAGACATAGAGCCATCGGTCTTGGCCATGAATAGATGGAAGTGGAATGATAATATGCTTCAATTCAACCAAAAGTTTATTTTGAGGGACGTACATCCAAGAAGACCTGGCTTTGTCAATATCCTTTTTGGTGTCCCATACTTGGCACCAGAGAATAGCGATGGCAAGCACCAATGGAACTCCTTTCCAAGCATCAGAGACTATCTCTCTCAAGGAGACTTTGGGCGCGCTCAACACGAAATTAATTTACTCGCGAACTTGATATCACAAGCAGCTCATGAATTCCTTGATTTATGAGCAAGCTAAGGTGTACAGTATATATAGACATACTAATAAAAGTATTAAGATTTAGAATGAACTCACCGTAGCTTTTCATGCACCCTTTAATAGTCGAATAGAATTTGGCACCCGTATTTTTATCATTGTTTGACATATTTTTCCAACTACTAATAAATTGAATCTATGCTGTTTTTTTTTTGAGGGGGTATAACTTTATTCCTAACTAATCACCTTTGCTCTGACTATTAACGTAACTTAACCGACCTTCAATGGCTTCCGCTGATTTTGCAAGAGCTTGGATATCAGCTCTCATTCGATGAATAGCCACCTCGACTTGTTGTATTTGTCATTTGATGAAAGACTAAGCACCTGATTTATTTAAACGGCAGCCTGATTTATTGCACCAGTTGGTAACTTTATTATCTCCAATGAAACTAATCGAAAATGGTATACGATGTGTCTACGCTGATCAGAATCCCAACGAATTTGTAATAACCTATCCCAAAGTATACCATTCGGGCTTTAACTCTGGGTTTAACTTCAATGAGGCTGTGAACTTTACCATGAATTGTTGGCTCGAGTATGGTGAAAGATCCATTAATGACTACAAATTGATTGGAAAAGAAAACGTTTTCAATCATTTCCAATTAATAGAGAATATACTAAAGAGCTTTAACAAACAAAGAGGAAGTATAAACTCAACACAAATAGATCTAGTCAAGAGAAGTTTGGAATGTTTTGAAAGATTTGTTTCTGAACAGAACGACTTCCTTTCAACACTTGACAAGTCAAAGTTCAAGCAGGAATATAAACCTAAGAAATACAAGCCTAGAAAGTTCGAGGATGAGCAAGTTGGTGCTTTTGACGAGTCGGAAGCAAAGAATGAAGAAGAGGAAGATTTGTGTGACGTCTGTAAGACCCATTTATCCTACCAATATTGCGTCATTAATAACAAAACTCACAGATTTCAAGTTGAAGAGCCCTCTACACCGCCCCCAGATATTCCATTGGTAGAGAAGCCGAGAGTTATCGAGCACCTGATAACAGTAAAGCAAGAACCAATAAAGAGAATCACAATTCAACAATTACTCACCCCTGACTCGTCTCCATATGACACTCAGCCATACTCAGAAGCACGTGTAAACCTTGATCAGATGGCCAACTTAGAATCTTCGAAAAAGATGGCACAATTAAGTGAAAGCAAGGATTCCCAGAATGAGGAGGTTGACTCGGACGAAGAAGCGGACGAGAAGGCTAAGAATTGCATGATGGCACAGTATGACCAGTTGATCTCTGCTGCAAAGAGGTCGGCGTCCGCAGAGGTCCAGGAAAACAAAGGAGAGGGAGACCGAAAGAGACGTAAGTCAAGACGATTACAGGAATTGCCGGAGAAGGCTGCCGTAAAAGAAGAACCGGAGGACTTTCCTAGGGTGCCAACCACCAAGCACAGAGGCCAGAAAATGACTGGAAAGATGACAGCTGTACAGCACAAATCACACATGAAGCAATTGAATGAAAAGAGTGCCATCAGATTGTGTTTGCAATGTTGTCTCAAAAACTATGGAACACTGTGTAATGGGATTCCCGAAGGATCTATTCTCTTATTCGAGGCCTATCCATCTCAATTAAAAGAAATAATAAAGGCTACAAAGAGAAATCTTAGTGAGTTGTCATTGTAATCGACTTTGTTTTTATTGGATATATGTTGAAATAAATGATCTATATTCTTCAATTTCAATAGTAACCATATGGGTACTCCAGGGACTCCAAACATACTATCTGATTAAGTAAGAATAGTCCCTTTAACCATACTGTAGTTAGTTCTTTTGCAACAACTATTCAAGCAATGCTAATCAGTATTCAACTTCAAACTGTACACATAAAACTCCAGATATCTTGGCAACAGAGTACTTCCTGAAAGATGCCAACTATTAGAACGTGTCAGAGTTATCTCTTCACTACTGACATTATTTGCCTAGGAAAAGAAATCCCAAAAATCTTACCAACCACTTAAAGAACTTTTGCTCCAATAAAAATGACTCCAAAGAGAAAGAAGCTAAAGACCAATATGATCCCAACCAATATAATTTGACGTACGCTTATTTCTTCTGCCCCTGGTGTATCCCTTTTCCCACTGTTCACCTCAATACCATTCGAATATGGCTTATTATCTAGCACTTCCCTTAACTCCTTCTTAGCAACCTCCATCGAGATTTCAAGTGCTTGGACCTTAAGTTTTAATAGCTCAATAATCTCTGCCTCTCTAGAAGGACCTTCCCATCTGGAATATTCATTGCTCTCCTCTTGGTCTACAAGCGGAGTCCGTTCCACTAATTTTATATCACTTATATCGTCCATTCTGCCACTAACTTTACGAATAACTGCACTACTACTATTACTATTACTATTATTTTTTTCATACGGCTCTAATTATACCCCCTAATTCCATGATAATCTCCTGCACAATGAATATCGATATACCTACACCATAGTACTCTAGTCCCTAGTGGAGGGAAGCTTTGGTATCTATGTTGTACCCGGTTGGAGTAGTCTATCGATACCCCCCCTAAATGTTCCTTTCGCAATCTAAGCCTCGGTTTGGTTGACTTTTCTGAGTTTATATCATTGAAGCCATCCATATACTATTGTAGTGTACATAACTATGTTGATGATAGGGTAGCTTTTATGTGGGGGAGGGAAGTACATCCATCTTGTTAAGTTAATTTGTAGAAGCGATAAACCACGAAGCATTATCTGCTACCAATCGCACAAGTAATTGGTTCCTTTCTCTGCGGAATTCTCCAAAAGCACAAGGAAGGAGTTTCCACTAGCTATCTAGTTAATAATATAGATTCTAAATGTCCATGTTTAAATTTAATAGGTCTTGAATTCGGAGAGCCCACCGGAAAATCATCAAAAAGAAAGGCATTCCAAAAACTATAAAGAGTACTAGCATCAAAATCAACCCAAGGAAACTAATAAAGACGTCCATTAGAGGCAGATTCCTCTCTGGTTTCTTAACCGTTTTATTAGGATTCTCTGGGGTACCTTCTCCTGAGATTGCAAGCTTCGGGTTATCAGCTGCTTCCTTACCTTTTTCTTCTGCCTTCTCTTGTACTCCTCCTATTGATAACACGAGCGTATGGATATCAGCTCTCATTTGTTGAACAGCCTCTTCACGACTTTAATTGTCGCAAGATTTCTTCGTCTTCCGTTTTCTCTCCTGATTCGACTTGATTCTTTTTGTCATCCATTGTGTGTGAAATGTAGTATGAGTCTCTTTATTGATTGGACTCGAAAGAAATCACATCAATTTGGTCACTATAGACATTATCCTCCAATCGTCACCTTTTGAATATCTTCTTACGTCCTGTATATGTCATCAGTTAATCTAGGGGGTTTGTAGTCATATGAAATTGTTGGGTTGCATGGACCAAATGGTTCAAGATAACAGTTGTGGGTGGTTATAGAAAAGAGTTATAAAGATAAGGGGAGGTCTATTCATTTAATAAAACTGGGGAGTCAAATATACAAAAAAATGTAGTTAATTATATTCTATATCTAGCGAGAGAGCTGACCAATATGTAGCTATGATTGTAACGAAAGCCTTTCGGTACATATCGATGTGCCATTTTAAGATTCTTCGAGCCATACAGATTAATCCACTAGTTGGACTTCATATCCTAAATAACGATCAAATGGAGTGATACAGCGTTTTGCCACACGGCATGGGACGTGGAGCAGAAGACATTAGTCTGTTTCTGTGTCCTTGGATTGTAGACTATCAATTAAATAGTTACAATGAGTCCTAGCTGCCATTGCTTGTCGAGTAATCAAAATATATTAAGTAATGAAAAATGACAGTAAATAAATGAAGTATGAATCTCATCTACTACCAAAGTATACTCCTGCTACAACAGGTATTACGAAAAGTAGTTTAAGAGCCAACAAAACGGTACATTAGACCTCATTCTCCTGGAGCTATAATTCTGATACCCAATTTCCTCACCTTTGCTCTGACTATTAACGTAACTTAACCGACCTTCAATGGCTTCCGCTGATTTTGCAAGAGCTTGGATATCAGCTCTCATTCGATGAATAGCCACCTCGACTTGTTGTATTTGTCATATTATGTTGGCGTCTCTTTCCTCCGACATCTTAAGGATTTCCTTGGACTCCAAGATTTCCTTTTCGCTATGGTCCATTGTGTATAATTGGGATCTGTAGAACTGCTTGTAGAATGGACACAACCAACTTCAAACTTCCTTCTCCGTTGTCTTCTCCCTTCTTTCTGATGACCAAACCTCCAGAAGTAGTACAGTACTGGTCAATACAAATTCAAGTAGTGTTCAAGTCTTTCAGACAACTGGATCGCCTTTTTCCCCAATGGAGGCATAATTACTAACAAAAAACAACCCCCCCCAATTAAAAAAAGAAGCATTAATGAAACTCCTATAGCAAGCCCCGCAATGTTGACATCGCTCTCGTCGCCTTTCTTCGAGCCCTCGTTAACACTATTTTTTGTCATTACAAGTTTCAGGATGTCAGCCTTAATTTGTTGAATGTCCTCTTGAATTGACTCTAATTGTCGTGTGATGTTAGCGTCACTTCCCCCCACTGAAGAAGTCTCCCTTGATTCCTTTTGCTTCTTTTCGTCTTGGTCCATTGTCTGTGTGTTTATGTATAGTAGTATCTCTACGAATAGCTTTATAGACTGTGAATACAGTAACTATTTTCAAACTAAATCCAATATGTAGGAAACAACAACGACATGTAGGCAAAAAGAGTCAGAAAATCACGAATCCTCTTGGTGGCCAAGCTGGCTAAGGCGCGAGACTGTAATGAGTTCCTCAGAGTTATCTTGAGATCGGGTGTTCGACTCACCCCCAGGAGATTCTTTTTTTTTGCATTCTAAACTAGCTACGATATCAATCAGGAAGTGTTATCTATCACTGTACAAATATCAAGAGACATAGCATGACGCTATGAATGGTAACATTTTCTCGGAGCCACTTCAGACTACTTCAGAGTTAATATTAGGGTGCAAAATTCGAAGGTTTGCAGTCTCTTTCTTTTTGCAGTAATCCATCGTATCAATTTCTTTCTACAGTTTTCAATATTTAGCTGTTCGTTCAATTATGTATCTGTATAGTTACAAATTGGGAACCATTTTGAGCTTCAGTTCATAGCAGCTCATCGTTCACTAATTTGACCAAATCCTCTAAATAGTAATCTCTAGATCTATTTTCCTTATCTAAATGCCTGACAGCCTTTGTTAATTCAAACAAATACTCCGAATTTAACCCACTCGGTCCTTGGGAAGACTTAATCTTCTTTGCAGTCTCATGAACGGATTCAGGGCCTATGAATGACTCACTATCCACAGTTCCAATGTAGATCATAGAATCTATCAAGAAATCTCCTGTAAGACTATCCTTCGGAAGATCAGCAAGAACCTTCTCTGAAACATCGTTCTTGTTCTCAACATTAATGATATGAAAAGGAACTTTATGTGTGGTATATCCATCCTGTTCTCTTACATCGAGATATGCCTTCACTTCCGCCACATCCTTTGGCTCTATGTAATATGCAACTCCCCATACCTTCAAATCATCTACTTCTAATGTACTCACTCTATGACTTATGCTATCGATAGGCTCAACTGGAGTTGACTCTTTGCCTTCTTTTATTTCCGTTTCTTGATGGGTGCTCCGCAATTCGTACAAATGCAAATCGTTATGGAATTTCACATTTGTCTTTAAATCATCAAGAGACACCAAAGTAACCACACGACCAGGAGCTTCTGGCGTTCCCCTATGATCCGACGAACTTTGCCAGAACCGTCTTATAAACCCTTTGAGATAACCATTCACTCTAAACGAATGCTGTGGCGGTTTGAAAATCAATGATCCATAACCAATGATCCACATTCCTTGGTTCTCCACTTCTGATGCACTTGAAGTAGTCATTTTTGTTTTGCTACTATATAACGGTTAGAACTTCCCGAATACTCGAGAATTACTACAATTACACAACCCTTTATACTCTTGCCGTCTTACGGAAGCATCGTTAAGAATGATAGTTCTTTGTCACTTCAGTGATTCACTCGACAGTAAATCAACTCACGTGATCTCTCTGTAAGCCACTTACGGTTTACGGTCTGTTCACCAGTAGAAGACATTACTAATATATTTTCATGGTATATACATTAAGGTGAAACTAAAGATAACTGACCTTGAAGGCCATTCTGACAGTTTCAACGAATCTGTCCTTGAGATTCAACTTTTTGAAGTTGATGAACTTGGACGAGGCCAAGATCACTACCAATGCGACCAATATGACAGAAGAGTTATCCTTCAAGTAGTTCTTCAAGATACGGTACATGTAGAACAATTTCAGCTTCAATTGCTCTAATTGGGTGGCTTGAGAGTTCAGGGTGATGGTGGCTTGTGGAGCTGGTGACTCAGAATTATATTGCCTCTGGATCTCTTTGATGGACTTGTAACTCAAGTTTTGCAGGGCTTCTAGGTCTTTCTTCTTCTGGATATCACGCTGCTTCTGCTCGTATTCAAGTCGTTGCTTTTCCAACTTCTTTTGCTTCTCTGTCTCCAATATATCGAGTTTTTGCTTTTCGATTGCATCTATTCTTTTCAAGTTTTCTTGAATGGAATCAGCATACACCTGATTCGACTGCACCACATGGCGAGCTTCGTCAAACTCGTCGAACGTAGGTAAGATCTCGAACGTGTATAAGTCAATTAGTTTCTTCAAGTATTTATCGTCTTCGTTGTTCTTAAGATCGATAGAAGCATAAACTCTTCTAATCTTGTTCAAGAATGCAGAGTCATCCACAACCAATAATTCACGGTTGGTGATCAAGAGTAAGTTGTAATTAAATATGATTTCTAGTGGGATATTGGACTCGGAATTGTAGATTTTCAATAAGTTGTTGGTAATATCATTATTAAGCAAGGATGTTACGATCCTATGTGTCTCTATCTGAGTCAACCGTAAAGTAGTATCGGAAGACAATGCCAAACCAACCTCAATTAGGTACAAGTTGATGATTTTCACGAATAATTTGTGTGAAATGAGTCCCTTTCCGTATTCCAGAAAGCTCTGGTCATATAATTCCTTTATTAACTTGAACGACTTTTCGAAATTCTTATTCATGAAGAGTTTCACCGCCAAGCTGTAATTGCTCTCTATCTGCTTATTGACGCTCAAAGTCGATGACGATAATGAGAGAGAGCTGTCCATGACGACGATAGAAATATTTGTTTGTTGCTTGATTATTCGTCTGACTTAGTCTGACTATATATATATATATACAAATAGCTAACAATCTATAGCCACTAAAGAAAGACGTCAACTTCAAAATGTATTCTATTTAATCAAATAGATGGCGACTCTTCCATCATTCTCTTAACTATTAACTATAGCAGGTTAGAGGTTATGTGCATGAATGTTCATTTCTTAGAAGTGGTAGTTTTTGTGGGGTGTGCCAGTTGAACCTCGGAATGAAAATGACTGCAAAAAAAAAGATGTGAGAGTGGGAGGTGAACGAGTGATATGTGTTGCATGGGGAAAAGATGGTAATAGACATTTGGTTAGATGAATGTGCTATTGATTTTTCATTTATGAAGAAAAATGAAGGGTTAATTGTAAAAATCGTAGAAAGCCAATATTTGAATGCTATCTAGTGTCATGGATTATGAATAAAACTTCTTTATGATAACATTTTTTTCTGATAATATCAATGGCCTTTTGTGGAGTGGTTAATATCTTTTCTTGGCAACTAACTATATCATAAAAAAAAGGAAAAAACCAGATTGAGTGTTTCCTGGTCAGCATCAATTGAATCAACATCGTTAAGTGTACGTGATTTTACACCAGATTTGTGGTTCTGGAGTGGGGAAGCCTCCAAAAATAATTCATCTCTTGTTTCAGTTGGCACAAGACTTCCTACCCACTGATTGTTGGACAACCTGGGGACTAATACGACCTGTTTACTAACAGTGTGATCGTGACAATGGTATTGCAGAGGTTATAAAAATACGCCGCCTTTCCTAAATAGAAAAAGTTCAGTACATGCCGAGAAGTTTGGACATACAGAAAATGGACATATTCCACAGAATCTTTATGGTTACGTGTTACTTCTTCGCTTGTACTTGTCTTACACTTCTTTATTGGTCTCCAATGTCTTCTATATGATGCGTTACAATTTTATCTTTATAGAATCGGTATATTACTATTATTATATTATATGACTACCCCAGTAAAGGGCTTTTGGACAAATTCATGGCACGCAATTAGTTATTAGAATACTACTCTACGCAGTAAATACATCACGGATATGCATATCACCCTCTCCACTCTCCTCTGTCTTCATTTTTAATCTTCTTCATCGTCATCATCACGTCTATTCGGCAATTTGCCTAATGCAGCCAACCTTCTCCTCTTCTCAACGGCAGTTTCTTGAGCCTCATCGTCATCGTCATCGTCGTCTTCTTCATCAGTAACATCAGACTGAAGAGACTCATTCTCATCATCGTCCTCATCGTCATCTATCTCGGACTCTTCCACTATCTCATCAGGAGCAGGTGAGCCTCTTGAGGCATGTCTTAGAGATAAGACATTACCGGCTTTTGATCCAGAACCCTTTGTTAAGATGTTTGTCAACTTACTCTCAAGACGACCTTCAAAGTTAGGGTTTTTCAATGGCGAGTCTTCTATGTCCAAATCCTTCTCAGGGACTAGTATGTTACCACCACTTATTTCAGCGTCTCCTTCGACTCTTATCTGAGGTACATCAGGCTGTTGACTTTCATCTTTACCTTTAATACCAACCAAATTAAGAGCCTTATTGACAATTGTCGATCCTCTCCGTCTTGTATTTCCTGTGGTAGGCACTTTTGAGGCATGTCCATGACGATTAACTTTGTATCTTCTAATAATCTCTCCATCTTCATTCTCGATGACAATCAAGTCATCTATTTGATGAGCATACACCTTACGATGATGAGGATCACTCTTGTTATAGAATACTTTTCTTCCTGGACCGGAGATAGTTCTAGATAATTTCTTTTTAATCGGTTCATGCTCGGCAGATGATGCTGAAGATGAAGCTTCTGAAAACGATGAATACTGAGACATATGACGACGCAATGAGTCCATAGAATGCACACTCAAGTTGTCGTCTAAATGACCAACAGCAGATTGTCTCCTGTCCATGACCGGTAAAGTCTCTAAAATTTCTCCGTTCTGGTCTTCAATTATAATCTTATCTCCTTCTTTGAAGGCGGTTGTTGGTATAGATCTCTTTTCTTCCTCTGTAGGTGGTTTTTCTCCGAATTCTTCCTTTCCTGACTGTTTCTCTATGACATATGGGACTTCTAACTCCACCTTTCCATCGGGCGTAACTGTAACAGGGAGAGATTGGGAAGAGCTATCGTCGTAGCTTTCCTTAGTAGTCGTTTCATTGGTTGAACTTGGTGGCACTCTAGAACCCAACTGCAAGACTTCTGTTTGAGGTCTTTGCCTCTCCATTGTTGGTCTTTCACTCAATTCATTTTGATCAGTTGCCACTCTAGATAATGTTTTCTTTATTCTTGAGCCAGCTCCTGCCTTTCTCTTCTTTAGCTTCTTATTCTTTCTTCTCTTAGCACCACCAGCAGGTCTCACTTTAATTCCACTTGTCTCAACACTTTGAGGCTGAAATTTAGCCTCTATTGAAGGTGCTTCAGTGTCTACTCTATGTAAAGAAAACGAGGTAGAAGCTTTGTCCAACTTTTGCAATCTCGACATCCAAGCAGGACCCTGATCCTGGGTATCTGTGATAGTGAAGGACATAGTAATGGCCATTCTGTTAAGTCTTTTTCCAAGAGTTAAGACAGCCACGGAGGATCCATGGACTACAATTGATGTGATGACTATGAAACACACAATTGGCCAAATTGCCGCAAGCAATTGAAAATGTGGGTGTTCTTCATTTGGTAAATGAGCCAACGGCGTTTCTTCATCTGTATAGTGAGCCTCTAAGTCCTTTCTTGCCAAAATGGCAGCGAAAATAGCACCGACACCGATAGGACCAAAGTGGCCACAGAAAAAGGCTTCTCTCCATGTTTTGACATCCGGCGTAAATGGCTTTAGCGCAACCACTGCCGGTACACGTCTCAAGAATACAACCACAATAGCAAGAATCACGAGTCTCCAAGCATCTAATCCAAGAGCAGCATTGTCGAATTGCGGCCAAGGAACAATTGCACCGAAGTAAACGAAAAATGCCAAGTTAAGCAATAAATCGATTACGGTAGAAACATGGGACTCTTCGGTCTTTTTGGCAAAATCACCGTTCCATCCAAAGGCAGTTCCGGCTGCAAAGGAGACTAACAAATCATCAACTCCCAACATGGAACCAATACCTGCAGAGTTGAAAGCCAAAAACACGAAAATTGCCAAGAAAGACTCTCTATCAATCAAGTTCTTTTTCTCGGCAAAGGCTACGAGCTTTCTCAAAACGTATCCTAAAACGGCTCCAAGAAGACATCCAAAAACACATTCCCAAAGAATTGTGAGAAGGAACCAGTCCTTGATGACGTGACGGACATCTGATTTGTACAATACTATATTCAAGGAGAGGAAAATGAAGGGGAAAGCCATTCCATCATTACAGCCCGACTCTGCGGAAAGTAAGTTTCTTAAATGACCTGGAACTCTCTCAGCGAATTTACCCTTACCGACCACAGCTGCTGCCAAGACTGGATCTGTTGCAGTGACACAAGCCGACACCAACAAGGCGTCCGAGAAATTGAAGTGAGGGATTAACACCCAAATAAATAATCCTACTACCAACCAACCGCACGTCATTACTGGTAGAAGGAAGATGGCCACACTAACCCAATGCTTTTTCATGTACTTTCTGGGCAATTCGACGGCCACAGCGACAATCTGGATGCATAACACTATACGACATATTTCAAGAGTGATAAAATCTGTATTTCCCCATTCAACGGGATTGAACCAATCTAGACAGTGAGGTCCTAGGATCAACCCTGCTATGGTCGCCACGGTAGCTTCACCGATGTATAGACGTTCCTTGACGAAAAGGGAGACGAGGGAGAATAGGGTGCTGAAAATTCCTACACACGCATAGGCGATATGGGGTTTTTCTAACTATAAGGATTTGCTGTTAGTAAGGGAATTCGCTGGATTTTGTTTTATACTTGTGACGCCATGGACCATATAACAAGTCCTTTCAATGAAGACAACATTGAAAGTGCTGCAAAACCAAAACAACGGCGGCAACCGTGAAAACACCGCCGGAAGCCCAATGGAATCGACAAGGCATGGATAGTACACTTCTCATCGCATTTAGCTCTGTTTTAGTGGCGGTTTCAATACCAAATTCTGGCCCAACATCAACAACACTTTCCCCATCACCATCGCTACACTTCTTAGCGAGCAGTAAAAAAAATGACGTACTTCTAATTGACTCCAGACCATGGTATGACTGTATTCAGTTTCACGGTGGAACCTCGCAAGCACTTAGTTTCGTATGCATGTGTTCGAACACTGGTTTGGTTCGTCTATAAGAAGATGTATAACTATATATAAATATATCCACAGAAAAAAGAACCCACACTGAACTTAACCGTGATCTGAAATAGCAGTTGGTGCCAATTAATACTGATAACATTTTCTTTTTATTAGTGGCATGCACAACCGGCATATACGGCCGGTGACGAAGGTTCTGGCACGTGATGGAGATAGAGGCTTTGGCCAGTGGATAGGCTAGCAACGGGCAGGATCAGGGTCACAGGAAGCGAGGGCTAGGGTGTGAGAGTATGGGATGGTATGGAATCATGGGTTAGGGGTTTGAGCACGAGAGGATCTGATTATGATGGTATTTTACGAAGAAATCTTTGTTCTTTTTTGTTCTTGGTTCTTGGTTAGAAGTCAGAAGTCAGAAGTCGGAAGTCAGCATAGGGCTGGGAAAAAAAAGGGGAGCCATCCCCCAATGCCCAGCATTAGCTGGTAGGTTATGGGAGTGAGAAGATTTTGAGCCAAGTGTGAAGTTACAAATGGACGAGAATTCTGGCCGTGAATGTTGTCTTGGCGGGAGGGCAACTATTCACTACAATTTCTTGGGTGACTGGGCGTCCCAGCGTGCATGGGAGAAAGCGCCATGCCGCGGGTGGTGGAGGAGTTGGGGTGAAGAATGGCATTGGAGTTGCTGAGCTATGTAGGAGGTCGTGAGTAGCTACAGACAGACATTAGAATGGAGCATGGCGACAAACAAGTATAATGGAAAGCAAAAATGTGGAGAGTTTATGGAGAGATATGTGCTTTTTCCGTGGAATATGTAATATGTAAACCTGTCTGTTTTAGGAAGATTGCTTCATATAGCGTTGGAGCGCTGGGTTGTCCCATTGATGATGAAAATACGAGAGATATGGAGTTAATAGAGAGAAAATAACTGAAACTTCCCGAGAAACAGTGAACTAGACTTGTACCTACTACCATAATATAAACTGTCGATCTAATAGACACCGTAAACTCATGTTTGATTGACTACCATGGGTGGTTGTTCTGTAGGATATTTTTCATTCGTGGTCGCGCCTCTCTAATTCGGATATCTATAATTTTCTGTTATCGCCATTTATCACCACCAGTTAATTATTCTCAAATTGGAAGCAAGCTATTTATAATCCTGGGGATATTTTATACAGAATTGGACACAGAAGATAAAGTACAAGAAAGCCTTTGATTTGAAACTCTTTGAAACTGCTATACTAAAGTCCACGTCTGAGTAAAAGCTGTACTCTCTGTGTTCCAATTCATATAGCTTTCTAGTAGAAGAGGTGCTATCTCCAAAAGAAGACGTGAAACCTGCATAAAGGACCATATATACGATGTAAAGTACTTAGTCTAATGCTGCTATGGTATTTTATCAGTGGGTTGTTTCATCAGTGTGTTGTTTTCTTAAGGAAATCACGATTCATGTAACGTACCAGTACGCATGGAAGAGATGTTTTCAATAAAAAAAGTGTAGTGTTTCAGAAGGAACAGTTTCAGAATTGGGTGCAAAATCCAATGTTTCTCGTACATACGCCATATTTAAGTTCTTCTCATAGTGAAGTGAATTGTACAAAACATAGACTTCACATTTTCTACTCCAATACCGGTACCGTAGCAAAAATCTTCAGTAGATAAAGGTGCCACACTCAAGATCTGCTTCCAAACTTCTAATACTACTTCACCAGCTAAATGACCCACATTTTCTTAAGTTACCACAACCACCGAAGATGTCTTCATATTGACACTATTTATTATGTGCCGTTATATGTACCACATAAAACTCAACATCCACACCTCAATATGATATACTCGATCTGTCAAAATGCTTAATATCTGAGATCTTTATTTCATTAAAGATCGGAACAGTACGAGGAAAACGGTTACTTTGGAGGAAATAAGTTGCTTACACTTCTAGTAAGTCTATTAGGATACTAAAACTGCAATTTTGTCCATTTTAGACAACTTATTTATTGATTTTTCACGTGTTGAATCAAACTTCCTTTGGAATTAAAAAGCATTAAAAAAGCTATTCCACTTTGTACATAGTCGAATTACATGATTTGCATTCATGACAGGCCTCTTTCTCAGCTCACAAGAGTCCGAGCCGTCTCAAACTCAGCTTAATAATGGTATTTCCCAAAGCTCAATTCACCAGAACTCTCAGCGAACTCATTCCTTTAATGCTTCCACTACTCAAATAGCACATCTAGCAGATGTCTTCTCAGCAGTTACAGCCCTCAGCTCACAAGCATTGATGATTATCAAGCCCACGGGAATACGGATATACTCAGAATACAACCATGTATCCAACGTGCTTCTAACCGTGGATCCGTCGCTTTTTCTGCTGTACAACTTCTTTCTAAAGGATCACCAAACAGGTCAACTGTCACCGTCCATTTCTCAGCTCACAGAGGAATCCATGGGAGCAGAACTCCGATTAGGAGTAGATATAAGTCTAGTTAGTGACTCGTTTGCATCTGTAGCATCCAGTCTTGGAATATCCAAAAGCAAGCCAAAATCTGGAGCAACTACAACAAATACGCATACTTCCACCACGAATCCAGTCTCTGATTCAGTTACTTGCTACATAACATACGAAGGAGAAGGGTCACCTTTAGTAATAGAGTTCGAGGATAACCTTATGAGCGAGAAAATTGAGTTTCTCACTTTCTACACGGATTTAGTGTATCCATATGATGATGTCGACGATGACGAAGAAGAGCATCTTGTTATTAGTCATAATGATATTCAATTTGAGCTCATATTGCGTTCAGACGTGTTTACCAACTTGCTCCAGGATTTGCAGCAGATAAGCACTCTTGATCTTTACATTTACCTATCTAACGAGAGAAGACAACTAGGCTCTACTACTGCCAAAAGGGGTCGCATAAGAGGGCCATCACTTATGGATAATCAGCTCAACTTCATTTCGAAAGGCCCGATAGGGCATCTGAAATTAATTTATCCAAATGAAAGAACTATTCTTGAAAAGTTGCTCATTTTTGGTAGAAATGATCCAAATGATGACCCCAAACCAGTTAACACTTCCCTAATCTCTTGCTACAACTTCTTGAATTTTATCAAAATCTTCAGAGCCGTAAAGATGTCTTCGAAATGCAAGATATTGAAAGATTTCAATGGAGTACTCTCAATACAAGTACTATGCAAGAACCAGCAATTACCCAATTATGCTGGAACATTGATCACATTCAATATGCTTGAAGTATCAACCGTGGTCAATGAAATCTACAATGACAACAACAATAACATCAACCTTAACAATATCTTTGATGACGAGAGCTATGAGTATATCAAGAACTACAATTCAAAGAATATTCAACGCGATCTTCCATCAGTTCCTAGAGAAGCAAGAATCCATGACTATGAGCCGTTGGAGGAATACAATCCACCGGTGAGAGAATCGGAGCCGGCACCAATACCTTTATCATATGCCCTTTTCCGTACTGTGGAACCTGAAATCAGTACAGATAAAGGGGGAAGCAATGTACAGATAAACGAAACAATATATGAGTCCAACGAAAGAGGTCAAAATAATAATGATTTCAATGCCCAAGGAAGCAAAAAGAGAAAGAGAACCGACAACGGACAAGTAGATGACGATGGAAAGAGCATCAAGAACGTCGGAGGAGCTGTCGAGGTACCGTTATTCTTGTAATAGTGGAAACCGAGAGGTGAGGATTCGCAGTACTCAATAATGATACATTAGTCTAGTCAATGGAAAGTGAGCTACAAGGTAACTTCTGTTAAATAACTTTATGCTTTAATTTCTAAATGAAAAATAATAAATGAGGGGACATGAAGGTAGAAATAAAATGTAAATTAAGATAACAGTATTATCTGGAAACTGAAAAATATGACAAAAATACTGCTAGGCGATATTGTTCCTCAAATCAGCATCTAGTACACCGAGATATAGTTTTCAATTCTGTTCTTTTGGTTTTGGGCAATACACTCGGCAATCCAGGTGACGTTTCTGATCTCTTGTTCCTTGGAACGTAACCAAGCCCACACGGTGGATAATGTGAACTGTTGAGTGAATGCGTTTTTACAGTATTGCATTTCTAACAAGTAGAACCAATCTTCTAAGTTCTTAGCTCCAGAACCGGAATCCGATGATTCGTTAAAGATGTCCTTATATTCACCAACGTTTTCCACAATCTGTTTCAATTGTTCAAAGTCATCGACTTGAGACAATTCATTGTGGTATGTTGGGTATAACTTACCATAACTTGGGAACAACGAGAGCTTGTCCTCAGCAGACAAATCTGGGTTGTTCAACGAATTGAGAGCAATGTTTATGACTCTCTTGTCAGCTTCAAAGCTCAATAAACGGGTCATGATCTCATCGTCTGGGTTGCCAAATTCCTTTTCCACGAACTCTACAAAGGCTTCCAAGTAATTCTTGTATAATCTGTTTCTTATAATTTCAATGTTCAAGTCGTCCAAGTCATCGACTGTCAAGCAGTTCTTGAAGAATGGAGCCAATGGGGTGTCAATAAGAACAGTACTGTACAAACTCTCGATGTCTGTAGCAATGGAAAGGGTGGGCAAGGTGTCGAACCAACCCAATGGATGGCACTTGGACAAGATTTCGGATCTGTCACGTTCGTGCAAGGTACCTGTAATCATCAATGACACATTATCTATCATATAACCGTAGCTGATAAAGTCCAAAAATTGGGTGAGTCTGCCCGAAGAGTTGGATTTGAGATATTGGAATTGTTGGTACAACTTCTTGGACAAGTTGTCCTGGATGACACTGGTACTGAGCGGGCCCGAGTGTTGGGCCAAGAAGTTGCCGTAGTCTGTAGAGGCCAACTGCAATTTCAAGTCTTCCAAGTTATCGCATTGAGTCAAGTTGACGTACTGATTCGAGGAGAGAAGCCCTGATTTGTAGCCACGAACAACTCCCTCTACATAGCCGTAGTTGACGTTGAAGAACAAACCTTCCATTGTTTCGAGGTGTTACTTGAGGAATTCCGATGCGATCAATGATGAGACGATGCCGGTGCAATTGTCGAGATTCAAGTTAACCTGTCCAACTGATGAGTAAACAAGAAATGACCAACTAGAAAGAAGGATGAACAACGTATCTCTGGTTTTACTGCCAATTATTTTAGCCGCCAGTTATCTTTCTGTTGGTGAGTGATAAATTGAGATTTTGAGTGCGAAGAATGACGATTGTGTGGCACGTGACCACTATATTAGTTGAGAAATGGATACTTTTTTTTATGGATAGAAGATATGGTGTATATATATAGGCTAGAGGGAAAGGGAGGAGTATGATAGTTATTGGGTCATTGGGAGGAGATAGCGAAAATTGGAAAATTGGAGACTTTAGAGAGATGTTGGAAGAGGTGGAAAATCAGGTTTTTTTGGTGATTTTATGATGGAAACATGGAAATGACTATGGGGTTAATTGATATCTCATGGTAGAAAATAGGAACCATGAGACAGTACTGTAATATAGCTGATAGTTTATGTAAATTGTATGCGTGGTCCTACATATTAAACACTACAAAATGAGAAGAAAGAGAAACTCTGGCACGTGATACAAGTTGTCAAAATTCATTCGTAGAAGCAAAGAAGCAATACAAAGAGAGATCAGAGTAAGCATGGAAAAGACCTGGCCAATGAAACAGATTCAGACGAAATTTCGAACTTCACATACTGAAAAGGAGAATCCCTATTTTATATTTTAAACCGATTTTTATATCAATTTCATCGAATTGACTGGCCCTCTACGTTCATCTAAACCCACCTTTAAACTTAGAGTCTCTCTGCTTGGTGAGATAACAACCTGCACATAACCATACTCAACCTAACATCCACACATCAACATATAAACACGACCCACTCTCAAAAAGGTAGTGCACCTACCCAATATCAACCAGATCTCTTAACTAAGGCACAGTGATAACAAGTATTCCATAACCATGTATTCTCCTCGAAAGTAGGTTTAAATTCGCCTTAGAATGTCAGGAATCCTTCTAGAGACTCTCAAGCACGACCTCGAGCCAGAACTCCAGCGATATGTCGATTCAGATGCTCAATTGCGTGAATTATCGGACAGTTATCTTCAAGATCTCTTGATCAACGACGAATTACTTTCTACAGAAATATACACCACTACAACCACTACCAATGAAAACCAACTGCTGCACAAAAGGACATTGATCGAGGAAATTGCAGAGTTGGACCTGAGGCAGCATGACATAAACCTCAAGTTAGCGGCTATAACCAATGAAAATCGAGACTTAATCATAGATATCAGTAACGATTTGAATACTTTCAATACTACGGTCAGCGTGGATTATAATAAAGAAATCGATGCAATGTTGAAGGTTTTGGACGTAGAAAACCATAACAGCAATGCTATTTCCACAACGAATACCAATAATAATGTAATATCAGCGGCTCAGTCATCAATGAGTACAACATCTAATAAGTTCCATGTGTCCATTAACGAGAAGCTCACCAATGCTATCAAGATCAACAATTCAGTGTTAACCAACATAGATTCCGTCTTAGATCTCTTAGAATTGCCCACATTGTGCAAGCTTTGTATTCTTCAAGGAAACTACCAAGAATCACTTGAAATCTCCATTCTCGTGCAAGCATTACTTATACGATTCCCCAAATTAGTCATATTTCAAAGAATTCAAGCTCAGGTAGAACAAGAGTTGAAATTAATGGTAAGGGGCCTTATTAAACTCTTGAATACAAATCTCAAACAAAATAACATTCTAAAAATTTTCCATATCTTGAACAAACTTGACATTCTTGGGTATGGTTCTAGCAGCGATGAATCAATTAAAGGATACTCATCTCAAACTAAATCAACCACCAACAACGGCACGAAGAATAATAATAGCAACATCAATAGGCAGCACCAGAAAGATAAATTACTTAAAATAATATATCTCAATGCTAGATTCAAGTTTATAACGAATGAGATTGCTGCGTTAAAGCCATTGATTAAGTTCAACAAGTTACTGTATCTAAAAAGATTCATTGAAATTTATCGTGAATTCATTTTCAACTCCTTTTCTATATATTACGCCATCTTCAATGTGTCTACGAGTATTTCTAATGCTAGCTTAGATACTTCTAACGAGGATAATCTACTTATCAACCTGTTTATCAGAAGTCTTGCTATATTACTAGTACAAGAGCTTCATA
Organism: Scheffersomyces xylosifermentans; assembly: GCF_036884685.1. Taxonomy (NCBI): domain Eukaryota; kingdom Fungi; phylum Ascomycota; class Pichiomycetes; order Serinales; family Debaryomycetaceae; genus Scheffersomyces; species Scheffersomyces xylosifermentans. The sequence continues at coordinate 200,394 of NW_027042941.1, forward strand.
AGTATTTACCTGAAGTATTTGCGTTGAAGGGAGCAGAAGAGGACGTGGAACTTGACATACAGACCAAAAAGGATGGCTTAATCTTACAAATTATTTACCTATGCAAGTCTCTTTCGAAGTACAACATTGATTTTGAATCTGTCATTTTATCAGAGTTGTGCTTCAAAGAGAACTCATTGATCAACGAGATTGACTGGACAAGGAACCTTTCGAAGGTAAAGAAGTTCCGCTCAGGATGAAGTATTACATATTAATCGAATGTTCAATGTTTATAAGTCGCCTACATGCTTTCTGCAAGTTTCCATTTAATAATACATCCCATTAATAGTCTATACAATATAAATACACCAATGAACTAAATACACAATAATATTACAGGGTCTCTTTGTATTAACACCCTTGCGCTCCAATCACTCATCCTCGCGCAAGCTATTCAACCCAAACAAGAAACCAAGCTCTCTCTGTCCCAACCTCGAAACAGACTTCATTCCATTCTCATCCAACGCTGCCCCTACTATTTCCTTTTTCATCTCCTGCAATTCCATGATACGGCTCTCCACCGTCTGAGCAATTAAGATTCTATGGACGTGCACTTCTCTTTCTTGACCAATTCTATAAGCTCTATCCATCGCTTGCTCCTCAACATATGGATTCCAAAAAGGGTCCATAATAACAACATGTGAAGCGCATGTTAATGTCAAACCAACATTACCAGCTCGCAAAGACAAAAGTAAGACTTTTATATCCTCCTGATAAAACCGCTTAATCGTTGCATTCTTATTTTCTATTGACATGGAGCCATCATACCGCAAAAATCTGATTTTTTGCTCGTCAAGAACCAATTTCATAATGTCAAATAAAGTGGTGAATTGTGAAAAAATAATAACCTTTTCTCCTGGGTACTTTTCAAAAATATCTGTCAACAAATCCACACATTTTGATATCTTTGCTGACGGAGTAAGTCCCTTATCTCTTTTGATTAAATCATGTATTTTCCTCAAGTTCTTGTCTGCACCAGAAGGTCTATAGTAATCATGGCAAAAACGAGATACTTCATGGCTATCCAACATGTCAAGTTTAGCAATCTTAAATATAATGAAGTCGATCAAGTTCTTTTCTGCTACCTTTTGAGTACAACTATAAGGGCATTGTGCAATTCTATTACCACCTGAATCTTCTTCAATTACTTTATCTTCGAAGAAATTATCAACACATGCTTGGCAGATCATATGCCCACATTCCTGGAAAATAACGGTTTCTTCCAAGTTGGAAATCGCATTTAAACAAATAGGACATACGAACATGTCCCCTTCAGTTTCAGAGTCTTCACCGTCTTCAGTTATCACGCCATTGGTAGAGAGATTGGCGCTTCTAGATAATGACAATTCACCATCCCTGGAGGACTCCACTTTCGTGACCGTTGTAAGAGCCTCCTTAGTAATTCCCACTGAGTGAATATTGTTCTTATTATCGCGTTGCTCATCATCTGACAATTCAACATCGGCCAAAGTATCCAAAATAGAACCTTTGAAATCCTGAGGCTCCGTTTTGAAGTGAGTACTTGAATCTATGAGGCTAGTTTCTTGGCCACTGAAATGGGTCACATTCTGGTCCAAAAAGTCAAGCTCAGGCATTGGTCTCTTCTCGCCAGCCAAATGCATTATTCTATCTGTTACATTAGAATCTAGAGCATTTACCTTTCGGTACATTAAAGTCCAGTCACGCGTGGACCTCAGTTTAGTTTTGCTATTGGCCCTCATTTCCCCAATCTCCACTAAGTACTGGTGACAACACGCTTGTCTCAAACGGAGCAAAAGCGTCAATATTCCGGATGCAGCTCCAACTTGTTTCCTACTCATCAACTTCTGGGCTTTCTTTACAACTCCCTCCTCCAATGAGTTGTAAAAAGTCTTCTCTTCTTCGTCCATTTCTACGTAGTCTGAATGTAAGTGCTTCTCAGGAAGCGTTAAAATTGGTTTTCCGTCAATAAGGGTCGTCTTCGATCTTCGAAGCAAAATTGCCTTGAGAATAGCTCTTAACTTATTCATACTCGATGTTTTATCGAAGTCATCGAAATTACCGTTTTTTGATTTCAAGGGAAGTGATATATCCATACGAAATTTCTGCTCATTGCAGTAAGGCTTAATATCCAAAAATCGAAGTATAGGGAACAATTCGTCAACATTATTCTGAATTGGAGTTCCCGATAAACAAAACCTGAAATTTCCTTTCAATGAAACGACGGCCTTAGACGCCAAGGACAACTTATTCTTGATCTGCTGTGCTTCATCTAAAATAATTCTATGAAAACGAGTTTCCTTTTCAAAGAAAGGTGACACATAGCTTTTACCTCCTTCCAGACTACGCGGCAAGTCGGAGGACCGTTTATCCAGTTTCGACTTCTCCAAAGCCTCTTTAAAATGCCTCTTCCATTCTGAGGAAAGAGTACCATACGACGTCAAGATAACATTATACTCGGAAATATGCCTAAAAGTAGATAGTTCCTTCTTATCAATTCCATGGTATATCCCCACTTTAAATTTTGGTTTTCCATTTACGCTTCTAACTTTAGTATTGATTTCAGCAGCCCATTGACGCAATAAAGAGACAGGAGCGACTATCAATGTCGTACTTCCTTCATTTTCCTCTGGTGCTTTTGCTACGAGAAGGGCTATTGTTTGCACTGTTTTACCAAGACCCATATCATCAGCCAAAATACCGCCTGCAGACGATGACTTTTCCATACGGATCAACCAGTTAAGTCCGAGTCTCTGATGCTTCATCAAATTGACAGAGAGACCCTCTGGATTTGGGCCCACATCTTTTTCCAATTCTTCATCAGGTTGAATATTATCCAACAAGTTTTGGAGATCGGCAGAATCCGAATAAACATTCGCCTGGTAACTTGGTTGAAGGTTTGCAACTTGTATAGGATCGGTACTTGACGGGAGTGGAAATTGGTCGACAAATTGTCCTAGCCTCCGCAACTCGTCTCTAATCGTATCTCGGCTCTGGATGAGGCTATTGAAACGACGCTTGGCATCGTTCAACTTGGATTCAAGAAGAGAAAAGTTCTTTTTGGCCTTTTCCACTTCCAATCTACGCCAATCTAGGGTACTACGGATTTCCAGTATTGTGCCCAGGGTCGCATTTCGGAGCTGCAGCTCTAACCCAGATAAGCTACGATAGGCCTCTGCAAGGACTCGTTGCCCATTCAAAGCTGCTTGCTCGGACTTCTTGAAATCCAAAATCAGCGCTTGAATTCTTGACTGGATTGCTTTTTCATTGTTACGGAGCTCCTGCGCCACTAACTGCTCCCTAGAGTAATTGAAGTCCGACGTGTGGGGCACAGGAGCTGGTCTGTTGAAGCTAGAGTTTAGAAGATCAAAGCCTCTGCTTGATGGAGAACCTTGGGGTTGACCTTGAATACGTGAACCGAATGTTGTCTCTTTGAACTTACTGAGCTTTGTGGCTTCCTCTTCATCGATGATCATCAAGTCATCATCTGAATCTTCTATTTCCTCCAATATGGGTACACCAATAGTAGGTTCTACAGCAGATGAGTCCACCACGCTAGGGTCTGCAGTTGATGAATTTACATGGTCGCCGCCGTTGAGTGTGTAATCCCTGTCGTCTTCGTCATCGTCTTCATCTGAATCTAGCGATATGACTTCTACGTCGGCGACTTTTTTATTGCCACCAGATGTTTCTATAACAGAGTCAAGATTATCAAAGATACTGCTGTCTTCCGGTCCAACGCTTGCTCCGATTGTGCTGAAATTTTTGAACATCGATGAACCGTTATTGTTAATAGAGGAAATTGCCTCATCTATAAGGCCTGGGTCAGTTGACACATTGGCTCCCCAAATATCTATATTTGACATGCTTGGAGTTAAGTAAGCACTCTCCTTATCGTTGGTTCCATATTCATCACCAGTTATTACATCTGGAGCGTTCGTGTTAGCGATCAACGGCCTCTTCTCCAAATTTGCAGATGTAACATCTGAATTATGTATTAATGGGGCGCTGCTTAGTGACGCCAGGTCCGAACGAAACGGGGAGTTGCCTCTATAATTTGAAAACTCTGGATGTTGGTTCTGGTTGCCATTTCGTAAATTTTCTAAACGGCGGTCGGAGATTGATTCTAGTCGTTGTCTCTTTGGGTTTCTACTGACATTGTCGTAGTGAGATTCATAGTTATTACTAGTGTTACTGATATTATTAGCAGTATTATAATTCATATTATTGTCATTTGTATTGTTGTTTGTGGAATCAGAAATACTTCCAATCGCGCTATTGTTATGCGCTAGACTATTCAAGTTGGTGATCAGGTTGTTGTAAGATATCGTGTTTGAAGAATCTGAATGTGGAGAGTTCAACTCCGACACCTGAACGCTGCTTGCTCCCGAGCCGAGGTCAATAGAGTCCAACTCCCGACCGTTCCCAATCATATTACTCCTATTTCTTATATTATTAGCAACAACTTCTGCTGCATTGCTATGTCCATCAGTGGCAGTAGAAACCAGCCTTTTCGGGCTGCTTTCGTCCTCCGAGTCGGACAAATACACAATACTACTACTGGGAACGTATGTTGCCATGTTTCACGCTCTCAAGTTGCCGCTGAAAGAAAGAGTATCAATAAAATGTAGAAACTGAAGAAATCAAAGATGTTTATTATCGTGGAGTGTGCTGTCTGCAGGAGGGGTATTTATCTATGATAAAGGGAAGAGCTGGTAGCGTCGTGGTTAGTTAGTTGGTTAGTTAGTTAGTTGGTTGCTTGGAAAGGTGGTTAGTTAGTTAGCATGTTATATAAGGTTCTTAGATATTAAGATATTTATTTAGTTAGAATGTCATCGCTTTTTAGTTATTTAGTTATTTATTTAGTTGGTTAGTCAGCATGTATGTGAAGTTCTTAATTATTTATTTAGTTAGTCAGTTGGTTAGTATATTATCTGAGGTTCTGTTGAGGTTGAAAGTTAGTTCCATTGGAGTTGCAGTATGGACAACACAATAAAACGTAGAGAATATGGTATGGGGAGCGGCTGTATATGGATTAGGTTTAGTAAAGCTATTTTTTCTTCAATAGGGAAAGTACAGTGAACTTGGACCAATCCTCCCTACCCATTCCCTTTCCGTGCTGTTAGGACCTCTTTATTACTCAAAATTAATTTCGTTGACGTAACGTAGCCTGTTAAAGATGAAAAATTTGATTGCTGAGGGCACATAAATAAACATATTCTTGGTTGAAGCACCCATTTGAACGGATTCCTTCCCAATTTAGCTGTCTGATCCCTCAAGAGTCATTCCCACGGCGTCTACATTCGGTATTCCCGCCATGTCGGGTGTTTACTTCTCATTTATGTATATTTTTCACCTATTCTGCTTTCACCCTATCTAAAGATAGTCTCCGTTCTCCTCAAGAATCTTGTCCAACACTATATTCAATTCCGTCTGAAGTCTGACGTTATTCTCGCTGAACGACAATCCTCTCTGGTAATCGGCTCTGGCGGCCTCGTAGTTACCCAAGAAGAAGTTGGCTACTCCACGTCTCAAGAAGTTATCTGGGGTACAGTTCATCATACCAATGAGCATATCGGCGTCGTTGAAAGCCTTCAAGTACTCCTTTGTCTTCAAGTAGGCGTCTGCACGGCTCATCAAGAATAAACTGAGCTCCTGGAGCGTTCCCTGGAATGACTCGAACTTGTGTCTTCTTGAGATCATTTCTATGCCTATGGAGAATTGTTTTGCCGAGTCTTCGAACTTACCAGTTTTGAATGCCTGGACACCACCTTCGTACAACTTCTTGATCATCACACTCAAGTCTTTGTTGAATGTCTGCATTGTAGGCACAGCAGGTACATCTGATCCCGAGGCTATCAATTCTGCAGTTAACGTATTTAATTGCTTGACTTCCAAAGCAAGTGACGCATCGTCCACACCTTGGCCCAAAGACACCGTCTTACTCTTTGGATCGTACCCAAGAGAAATACTCATTTTTTTCAGTTAATTATCTATATACTATATAACTATACTCTTATACGGTGCGAAAGAACACTGGTAACCTGCCAAATTCTCAACGATAAACGAACAACAAATTAATAAATAATATATACCTACAAAGAAACCTCTATTAGAAGAGGCCAGTTAACAAATGCAAACGAAGCCGATTTATATCTTTTGGGCGTGTTCCATTTTCTTTGAGGCGCGCACGTAAAAATTGCAAAAAGATTGAAGACTCTGTGATTCTTTTTTTGCATTCTGGCGGTTATAATGGTGGTGATGTAGAATGGGGAGAGAAAGAGAAGAACATGGGTAAAAAGTTGGATCAAAGGTGGATTTTAAAGCACGACAATGAGTCTAGAACATGATTCTGTTTCTTTTGTTACTTTGGATTTGGACGATTTGGAAGAATTGGATGAGCCATTTGACCCTTTTGGCTCGTTTGTTGGCAACAAAGGTGCTTCGCTGATGTGTGGAATCTGGGAAGCGGCTAGCAAGAAAACGGCGGATTCGGATAAAAAACAAGTTGAAGAGATGAATAAGAGTTCTAGTAAAGAGGGGTCTACTTTGCAGCAGTCGTCTGTACTTTCAAAGTACAAACTCGGTAAGAGGAAACTTGGCAATTTGATGTTGATTACTGAGGAGGTAAATACCCAAAAAGATGCCGATGTCGAAGATAGAAAATACGAAGGAGAGGAGAAGAGAGATTCTAATAGCGACAAAGAAGAAAGAGAAGGTGAAAGTTTCATTGGAAAAGAACACAAAAGAAAGGATCTGAATAAGGAAGTATCCTTGCAAGATGCTGGAGAGGGAGAAGACCAGAGAGAGGAATCATCACACGATAATAAATCTCAGCAATATGATCCACAATTGAGCTTACAACTTACTCAGCTCAAATCTTCTACAACACAAAACTCTAGTGGATACTTCGATTGGTTCTACAAGCTCTGGCCACTCAATCCAAAGATTCAATTCCCAGTTAGAAATTTTTTTCAGTTGGGTGCAAAACGAGTATGTGAGACATCTTCTATATTGAGCTACGAGAAACCATTTATTCATGATGAGCTTCAGAAGCATTTTCAGAGGAGAGCAGAACAAAGAATCGCCTTTTCACCATTCCAAACGGCCAGAGTTAGCATTGTCCCTAAAGAAGAGAGTCCTGGAATTCTCAATGAGTACACGGTCTTCCAAAGAAGAAAGTATGATAACGAGTCTCGAGGATTCCTGAATGGGCAATACAATGTTAAGCTTACCAGCCTATTTGATTTGAACAATCAAACTGCCACAGAGAGTGCCAAAATTGAAGATCTTGTATTCTCACCTAGGACTCATCGTCCAATTTTAAGAGATGTTCCTTCAATACAGTTTGAGAAGAGAAGAACCAGATTTAAACCCAGACCATTCAATCTTTCTAGAAGAAGGCAGAAAATTGATAAATCGAGACTGGCCTCTATATTTGAGCTGTTTTACTCCTTTTCCCCTGAAGTAAAGGAGCAGAAAGAGGAGCAGAAAGAGGAGCAATTCATGATCAACCTGCCACCAACACCTGATAAAACTGGAGTAGCTGCTGAAGGGAAGTCACTTACCACTAGAATTCTTCAGAGGAGTCCATCATTTCCAAGTCTCAAGAGGACCAGAACACATGTCCACTTCCTGGATGTCGATACTATTTCCATATTGCCATCCACGAGATAGCTGTATTGATGTGGCTAATGAACGATTCCAGAAGTAAATAACTTCCAGAAAAGAATCAAAGATTCACCAGAGTTTAAGTACACATAACTAAAGTCTGCACAACCATTGTCAGAACCAATATGCTGCTCAGAAGTCGCATCTACAAATATCCCTACATATGACCGTTTCACATTAAATGCCAGCTCGTAATACACTCTCTCGCTACCTTGACTGCCCGGTCCCACTGAAACGTCACACTTTCACAGCTTCACACCTCTACACTCTATCGCATTAATACCTTCACACCCTACCCTTGAGGTCTTCTTCTCACCAACTTTTTTTGGGGTCGAATTACCCGATCGAGAAATACCTTAACTATGACACATACTTAACCGCGCTCGATAATCTTTTTTCTTTGAGTCATCATGACTGAATTTTTCAGTGGGACCATGAAGATTGTTTAGTTGTTGTTAAAAGTAATAGAAGAGGTAGTAATTTGCTCGAGGATTGTTCTGAGAAATAGAATTCTTTAGTATTTGATTTTGATTTTGTTGCTATTGCTGAACTGAAAAGTCCAAAAGTTCTGGAAATTGACATATACTTCGATATCATATCTATATAATAACCAATATTCTGCACTATGACTTTCGATCTTAAAAGAGTGGTTAGGCCAAATATCCTCACTCTTGAGCCTTACAGATGCGCCAGAGACGACTTCAAAACAGGGGTTCTTCTCGATGCTAACGAAAACACCCACGGTCCGGCTTTAAGTGAATTGTCCTTGGCTGAACAAGAGTTGGAATTGAACAGATACCCAGACCCTCACCAAGCCGAGTTGAAGAAACAGATAGTCGACTTCCGTAATGCCAAACCAAATAAATTCTTGAAAGAAACCGACGCCAAGTTGGAAATTGGAAACTTGTGTTTGGGAGTCGGCTCCGATGAAAGCATTGATATGCTCTTGAGATGTGTATGTGTTCCAGGAAAAGATAAGATGTTAATCTGTCCTCCAACTTACGGAATGTACACCATCTGTGCTACTGTTAACGATGTGGTTATTGCCAAGGTGCCGCTTACAACTCCAGATTTCCAAATTGACTTTGAGGCAGTGACTAAGAAGTTGGAAGAAGACCCTTCTGTGAAGTTGATTTACTTAACATCTCCAGGTAACCCAACTGCTAAGCTAATTTCTCCAAGTGAAGTTGTGAGATTATTGGAGTATGCTAACGAGAAGTCCTGGAATGGATTGGTGGTTATTGACGAAGCTTACATTGACTTCACCGAATCTACTGAAACCAAAACAAGTAAATCAGTATCAACCTTGGTTACAAAGTATCCACAGTTGGTTGTTTTGCAGACTTTATCGAAATCGTTTGGTTTGGCAGGTATCAGATTGGGAATTACTTTCTGTTCCAAGGAGTTGTCATACTACTTAAACTCCATGAAATATCCATATAATATCTCATCATTGACGTCAAATGTTGCTATTAGAGCCACTGATGAATCAACAGGTTTACAGAAGATGAGCTCCTATGTTGAGAAAATTATTGAGCAAAGAGGTATTTTATTAAAGCAGTTGTTAGCTTTACCAGGTGTGGGCAAAAACATAGGAGGCTTAGACTCCAATTTCATTCTTATTGAAATTTTGGACAAGGACAATAAGCCATCAAACGAAGTAGCCTTTGCTCTCTATAATGAATTAGCCGTGAACAACGAAGTAGTTGTTAGATTCAGAGGAAAGGAACAGAATTGCACTGGTGCATTAAGAATTTCTATCGGAACGGAGGAAGAAAACAAGATTTTGGTCCAAAAGTTTGCAAAGTGTCTTGAGCAAGTAAGAAACAAAGTTTGAATATCGAGATCAAAGATATTATATTTATAGATAGACACATTTCAGAGGAATGCATCAGTTCTTTTTGTAGCCTCCCAAAGCTATGAATAAATACGTATTGAACATGAATTCCACCAAAAATAATGAAAAAAAGAAAGCTTAAGAATCAGGAAATGAAGCCAGCTATATTATAATACCCATGTACACACTATTGACTCTTCCATAAAAATCTTCCTATAAACATAATGAAACATCTCTTTAATGGTTACTGTGTATACTCTAAACCAACGCCGCGCTACCAATCGAAACTTTTCACATTTTACGTCCGGGTAATTCCATACTAACTAAATTTTTCAGAGATTTTTTCACTATTTCAATACTACAAATCGTATGTCTATTGATTGAAGAAACACGTAAAAGCAAGCAAATATGGCTAAACAGAACTTCATAGGCCTTGTGGTATCGCAAGGTAAAATGGCCAAGACCGTTAAGGTAAGAGTTCAAGGAAAAGTGTATGACAAAAGAGTACACAAGGAGGTTATTAAGAGAAAGGACTACTTGGTTCACGACGAAGGTAACCTCTGTAAGGAAGGAGACATTGTAAGAATTGAGTCTATTCCAAAGATTTCTGCCAGAAAGTCCTTTGCCGTTGCCGAGATTAAGGTCAACAAGGGTCAGCAGTTTGCATTATACGAGACATTAGGAAAGGAGAAGGTTGCACAAGAAGAAAAGGCCAAACTCGAATCATTCATTAAAGAAAAGCAGCAATTTGAAAGCGTAGTAACACAGATAGAAGACTTGAGAAAGTTGGATCAGATAGCCAACGCCTACCAAACACAGCCTAATGCCGACAGAGCAGAGCTCTTATCAGAGATCAACAGAATCAAAGAGAAATGGAATATTAAATCATGGCCTTCAGAAGAGCCTCTCTTAGACTTGAAGATAAACGAAAAGGAAAAGGACATACGAGAACTCAAGTTGAGCATGATTGTAGACAAGATAATGTCGGATGAGTACACTGCCGAACGTAACCAGATTTTATCTGAAAATAGCAAAACACCAGTGGAGGATCTTAAAAAGCATACCCAAAAGAACATCATAAGAAAGTACGTTTTGGATTCAAGAAACGAGATACCATTTGAGATTTAAAAGTAAGACTTGATCATCAAGTTTTGGAGGAGAAGTGTAAATGAAGTGGAAGCAAATAAATCTTCACTGGAAGGCTTGACCACGTAAGTTGAACAGCTTCAACACTCTCTCTTCCGATAGAGTAGTTCCTTACTGGTTTAAGTGGCTTACATCGTTGAGCCTTTAAAGTATTCATAGGCCTGGACCGAAAATGAGTCTGGGTAACCATCTGTAAATAGTTGAATGGATAATATATGTCATTACGTCATTTGGAAGTGGGAAGTGGGAAGTGGGATGTAAGTATAGCGTAGAGGAAGATGAAAGAGCTGAAGCAAAGGGTATGAGTGGAGATTGGTGTCCTGGAAAGTATGAACAGGAAGAGGAAGAGGAGTCAGGAGAGGTTCAGAATAGTATACCCATAGGACTTGGCTCAGAGATGTAAGACACTTGCTGGACATCTGTCGCCTTGTATAAGAGAAACAGAGCATATCGATATGCACTTACTAATATATAACAATCAACATTACTATGTCGATGCTTAATTCCAGATTAGGTTTCATAGGCAGTGCCTGGTTTGTTTCCTGGAATAAATCCTTTGGGTCATGGAACGGATCAGTCCAAGAGCAGCCGAATTTGCAGCAATTCATATTCGGTTAGAAGATAATGAATTTCATTTGACTGATAGCTGACCTTATGGAATGTGCAATTCTCACCGCTGTGGATGCTTTTATTCACGTTTCCCTTATTAACTTATCAACAGATACGATTAATACATACGATTAATACATCATATACAACAAATTGTATGATTCAGTATATCCCTCTTGAGCCACTGTAATTCATTCTCTCTCATTGATCCTTACCCCCACCCCGCTTCCTATCTCATAGCACCTTCTTTCTAAGCCCACCTCAAATCACCAGTTCATTGGCTCCTCACATTACCAATTTAATTCTAGACAACTAATCAACCGATAAGCATTAATAATTGTTCACTAGACGTTTAATTGTTTTGGAATGTTATTACCGTTGCTGCTCCGGAATCATTCGGTTAGGTATCAACAAATTCTCAAATGTCTTTGCTTCAAATCATCAAATCATCAAATCTGTCATCTCTGTTGTGGTAGGGATCTGTGACCACTGTAATGTTCATCTACGGGTACATCTATATAAATGTACATCAATTACGATGATTCAGTCATGTGCATGTCAATAGAACAATGGTACTGTCATGTGTACATGAATATTACGAACTGTCCTTTGTACGTCAGTAATACGGACTGTCATGTTTACGTCGACAATACGGTGATACTGTCATCTGTTATCTGTATGATATTGAAGTCCGAAGCATGAAGCATGAAGAATGAACCATTGAGCTCATGGTAATGGCATAATTTGTAGCAGCATACAAATTCTCTCCTTGAACTACCATCTCTGTGAGTGTCAATGCCATCTATCCATAACGCCTGTTTGATCTCGTAGCTCCACTTGCCATTGTTTCTATGCCTTTACTCATTTCCCTTCCTCTCATAAGGGTGTATCACTACTACCGTAGGACATAGACATAGACATAGACATAGACAAATAGATAGAGATACATACATATAACAATCACCACCACCACCATCATCATCTCACTCCTGTGTCGTAATCATCCCTTCCCTACTCATTTCATGCTCATTTCCATGCTCATTGTTCCCTTCCTTCTTCCCTCTTCCCTTCCCTCTTCGCTCTTCTCTGCCCCTTCTCCCACTCCTTCCATGCATTCTACCGTGCGATCGAACACGGGGATTTCCATTGTTGGTGCTTCATTACATGGATTGGTAATGCCCAGGATGTGCAGTGCATATACATGACTTGTATATTAGATGGTTTTCCGTACTGTTCGTTCCGTTTAGATTGTATATGGTGGGATGTTCGTAGTTACTTGTAGATAATATCTCCCGGTTATTTTCTATATGGTTCTTCCGTATATAGTGGATTTCATAGATTAGCAAATTGATTTCAGAGTTTGCAATTTATTAGTTCTGATTTCGGCTTGTGGTTTTCCTGGTAGATACTGTGATTTTGATGAGAATGTATATGTTGCTTATTGTTCTTTGATAGAGTTTGTTCTTCGGTATACATTTATTCTTTGGTATAGAATACGTTTCTTTGATATACTTAGTATCCTTTGTTCTTTCGTATAGTATACGTTTGTACTTTGATTTTTTCTAATCATATCATCATATCATATACTACTTGTCACTATCAATAACAGCCCCTGTATAATTCTTATTATATTGTTCTAACGCTGTTACTTATACCGTTTCGTCATCGTCATCTACATCTTCCACCACCTTCATAATCTTCATCACCTTCATCATCGCTAGTGGAAATTACAACATTACAACCACCAGACATTGGTTACACCACATATTATGCAATTTCTTCCACTAATTGCTCCGATTCTTTAACCCTAACTACATACTTCCATATAAGGTTAACTCATCAACTCAAAAACCTGCCGTCCAAACCCCATCGGCCTTCAACTTTTGACATCCCTCGTGTCTTTAATTTTGTTCTTCGCTTTTGCAATCTTGGTCTTGGCACCTGTCAAAGCTTATCTGTTTGGAATTAGTTCTTTATTTTAAAGAGTATCCTTCGAACCCATACAAGAGCTCTTTTCCAAAGCAATATTCAACAAACGGCACACCGAAAGAGTCTGATTCACACCAGCATTCATTCCCCAAGGATCAGACTCATTATATCACCATCTCACCATATCATCATCTTACCATATCATCAATTCATCATTTCACCAACTCATCATTTCACCAACTAATTATATCACCATATCACCATATCACCATCTCATAAGATTACCCATAATACTGTCTCCCCTTCGGTATCTTCTAAAGCACCAACCCACCCATTGATCAAACCTGCCAAACCACTCCTCAAGAACAGGCTCATGAAACCACATTAACTCCAGAACGATCTATTTTAACTTTGCTTAGCAAACATAACCTGAACGTCAAACCAACATGATCGTAAATACATTCAGACTGAGAGTCAGAGAGGCCCAGAAAATCGTGGCTCCTCAGAGACTACCAACGTTTGCTCTAAACAACTATGATGATAAGCTAGCGCCTTTACTATACCACACTAGAAACGTCAAGGTAAAACATAGAGATGTACCCATTGTTGTCAAGAACTCATTGGAAGTGCCCATTTCTACTGTCACCAACATGAACATACGACCGGGAGAACCCCATTTTGTCTTCTGGTACTTCATCTCATCGTACTTCCCGCTTATTTCCGCCTGTTTGGGGCCACTAGCCAATATGATTTCGATTATAGCATTAATTCAGCATTGGAGAGTCGAGATTGTCTCTGGTCGTGAAGTGAGAGACCCACCGCCTGTTGTGGTTCTTAACTCAATGTCATTAGTCTTGGGAATCCTTGGAAATATCTCGTTGTTGATGAACTTTTCAGGTGCAATTAAGTATCTCATTACTCAATGGGTATCTATCTTCTGCTTCGTCTCGGCGAGTGCGATGCTCATAGGTGCTGTTCTCATCACCAACAGGAGTTATGGTGGACCTGACGCCCGATTTAGCCGTTCAGAGGGCTTTTGGTTCGCGGTATTCACCATTTTCTACTATTTCAGCTGTTCAATCACATTATTGGTCAACTTCTTGGGGTATAAGTTGAACAAATACCCTGCAGCCTTCAACTTAGATACAAAACAGCGGACACTTATGATATATACAATCTGTTTCGCTGCATGGTCAGTCATAGGGTCTGTAATCATGGCACAGATGATAGACGACTTGACTTACGGATCCTCGCTATACTATTGTACTGTGTCATTTCTTACTATTGGACTTGGTGATATCTTGCCGAAAACATCTGGAGCGAAAGTTATGGTCTTGATTTTATCTCTAGGTGGTGTATTGATCATGGGTCTTATTGTTGCAATGATTCGTCAAGTTGTGATGACTTCCGGAGGCCCAACAATCTTCTGGAATATAATTGAAAAAGAAAGAGAAAAGCAGCTCATGAAGTTGCGTTCAACACATACAAGGTTGACAGCAGATGAAGCATTCCATCGCATGAGGATGATTCGCAGAAGAGCTCATGTACACCAATTGAATGTATCTCTAGCTTCAACTGTTTTTATCTTCTTGTTGTTTTGGCTAATTGGAGCAACGGTATTTCATTTCACTGAGCACTGGTCTTATTTCAATTCCGTCTATTTCTGCTTCTTATGTCTTATAACTATCGGTTATGGTGACTATGCACCCACAACACCTCTCGGAAGGGTTTTTTTTGTATCATGGGCCGTCTCTGCTGTCCCTTTGATGACAATTTTGATCTCAAATGTTGGTGATAAACTCTTTGAATTGGCGAACCATCTCAGTTTCATTATTTCCAAAGCTATCTTTAGAGACGACTTCGACAATGTAGTCCTAGTTCACAGAAGAGAACTGATGGAAATTCATGACGATATGGAATCGAGAGTTAGAAAAGAAGAGGAAGAAGAAGATGCGGAGTTGAGTTCGAGTATTCATGATGAAGACAGCCCGAGTTATAAAGACGACATACAAGCGATGATCAGTGAAACAGGCTTTGAGCCACTCCAGACGTTGCTACTGCCTGGTCATATTGGCAGCCAGGAGTTAAAAAAGGTACAGGAGAAGATAACCACCAAAATGCTCAATCAGAAGGAGACTTATGAGAGCATTTTATCGTTTTTGAATCAATTGAAGCCTCTAATTTCTGACTCTGTTGAAAATCCCCTTAAACGATACACTCACGAGGAATGGCAAAGAATATTACTTAGTTTGAATAAAGAGGACTTAATTTACAGCAACCCCGACGGAACAGACGCTTCACCTCTTGCCGTTCCACAATTTAAAGACGAGAATTATTTTTGGCTTAGCGAGCGGTCTCCACTTAGGTTACCTTTGAAAGAGCCCAATTACTTGATTATGAAGGTTTTCTTCAAGATTGAGAAGGATTTGAACGATTTAATTGATGCTGAAAAGGCGGATATGGAGAATTTACGGTCGGTAATATCGAATGCATCGCCGCCGCCAGAAAGGGGCCCATTTTACTGATAGATGAGGTAGCTTCGGAGGTATAATTTTCCACACGTGAAGGAAGAATCTTCCATAATATATATTTATAAACATGTACTATAGTGAATAAATAATCCAAGGAGTGAATGTGTAGGGTTTGAAGAGAGTGTGTAAAGAAAATCAAAAAGGTTTAAGTCAGAAGATGGCGGTTCCAACCACGAAGACTAACGAGAAAGGAGGCGATAAAAATAGTACATGGTTTCGGGAACAAGATACAAGATACAAGATACAAGATACAAGATACAAGATACAAGATACAAGATACAAGATACAAGATACAAGATACAAGATACAAGATACAAGATACAAGATACAAGATACAAGATACAAGATACAAGATACAAGGACCAAGGAACTAGAAACAAGGAAAAAGGTACATCACGACTGTAAAAGGTACGTAGCACACAACAAGTTAATGGCTACGAAAAGGTACCAGGCACCAGGCACAAGACAATACATTGAACACAAAGGTACGAGGAACGAGTATTAGATACCAGGTACCAGGAACAAAGTACGAATTAATTAATTATAAGGTACACAAGAGAAAATTTCAACATCGAAAGTCGTACTTCGATTTCCAGAGTAATCCACCTCTTATCGCCCGAGGAATGCTTAGTTGTTATCGCCCGAGGAATGCTTAGTTGGGCATTTCTATTTTGTTTGAATTACAATCGTAAATAATACTCTACACCATAGGTATATACGACTCAGAACTACGATGACATCGGGCTTGACGACTACAACTCCGTCGCCCTTGACCACCTCGACGACGGAGACAATAACGACCACTTGTTAACAATAACTTCAACGGCAAAGGCAATGGCAAATGGATGCAAAAAAAAAAACGCATTTGTGAAATGTGTTATGTGCAACCACCACAAAAACACAGTAGATAAGAGAATGGAAACGAAGGGAAGATGAACAATGGAGACCATGAGAGAGACGGAGATACATGGTTGAGTTTTTTCACTTTCATCACCTTGTTTTAGGCACTGTAGATGGAGATTGTTGCCATGAAGAAGAAAAAAAAAGCCAGGACAATATCTCGTTTCTCCCCTTTTTTTGTCTTCTATTATGATCACTGTCCAGCATTGTGTAATGTTGTATTCAACTCGTCTTCACAACACACACTCCATCTCTTTGACCCATTTTCTCTTAAAGGGTCATATCTTTCTAGCAACTAACTAAACGAAAAAACTAAACGATATAGAGAGAAAAGAGAGAAGCGCAGTATGATAGTGAACCATGAAATCAGACGGTGAAAAACTCATTGCCAAAATCCGCCCATTAGTGTTACTGTATGACTCACGGCCACGGCTAACTCCAATAAAATTAATTAGTATAATTAGACGCACTGATAAGAAGATGCAAAATAATGACTTGTGAAGTATACAGTAACGGTCTCAGTAAACAGGAAACAGGAAGCAGGAAGCAGGAAACAGGAACGGTGACACGATAACGATCATCCAGAATATACATTCCATGCCACGGATAAACAATTACGTTCAATTACTTCGAATAAGTCTGGATAGGGTATTGGCACAGGCGAGAGAGAATCCCATGCTGTCCTTTACACCTGGAAATGCACCTGGAAATGGAAGTGGTTACCGGGTGATGTGATGAAGTCTTGAGTAGATATAGAGAAGGAAAAGCAGAAAAGAAGATGTAATGCAAGTGGTATGCAAGTGGTAAGGCATATACTTGTAGTTCGTTGTCTCGTGGGTCTTATGATCTTCGGTTGACTATGCCCTGTGATGGTGATGGTTATGGTTATGTATATTGCATATGGATGGATTTTACCCCGGAATGAGTTGAAAATGAGATCGGTTTGTTGGATATCGGTTTGTTGCAGTTGTTACGGGTATTTTGTATGTTGTGTATGATTTGTATGATTTGTATGATTTGTATGTTATGTTGTAGCGCATTGATGTGATCGGTTTACCATGATCGGTTGATACATGTTTCTTTGAATGAGCAGGTTTATTACTATATAATATACCTTTTATTCACTACTGAATGACAGTAGTTAAAAGGAAGACAGCAATGGCCATGGCCATGTACGTTTGAATGATAGGAGATGGATAAATACTCTTTCTCTAGTCAGCCCTACACAAACTATATATACATACTATAACTCTAACATAACTAATTAACCACCATAATTAACAACCTACATCCAAACTAACTAACACTATAACTAACTACCATAACTACCATAACTTACACCATAATTAACTACCCACCATAACTCTACTAACTAACTACCATAACTAATCACTATAACTCTACTATAACTAACACCATAACTAACCACTATAACTAACCCCCCACCAAAACTAACTAACCAACACCACCTTCACTCACCACTACCACCACCAGCTTCCCCCACCACCATCATTCCACCATATCCATGATAAGCCCTCGGTACCCACCTCCGACCACTCCATTTGTTCACCACCGCGACTTCCGACCACAGATGATGTTGATAATTTCGTCCCAGTAACAATTTCATGGTTGTTTGTCTGTTCCATTTCATATAAAAATAGATATATTTATATATATATATGTCTATTCTTATACGACAGTTGTTCTTGCTCAGCCGTTTTGACAGACCATAACTCTCCCTCGGCCTCAGACTTCGAACTAGACGATATGACCAACCACATGTCGGTTGACTCCGACCTCTCGGAGGGACCGTCAGTATATGACCCAGTGGTGCTCAAACTCAGTAAAAGGTTGAAAATCAGATACTCCCAATTGAAGTATGTGACATTCACCATCATCGGAATCGCGTTGCTCTGGCCTTGGAACGCCTTCTTGTCGGCCTCGGCCTACTACGCCGACAGATTCGGACATTCGCCTGGACTCATCAAAATATACTCGTCAACCATGATGTCGGTGTCCACCATCGCTTCGACGTTGTTCAACTACTACTTGTCACAAGCCCAGTCGGGCGTAAACTACACTTTCAGGGTGAATCTTGGTTTCTGGATCACTATCGGAATTTTCGTATTTATGGCCATTTCTTGTGTATCAGACTTGTTCATTCGTATGGTTGATCTGGTGTTTTTCACGCTTTTGATGGGCATGGTCTTGGCTTCGGCTATGGCCACCTGTTTGGCTCAAAATGGTACTATGGCAATTGTTAATGTGTTGGGAGGAATCTACGCCAACGCCGTAATGGTGGGACAAGCTGTCGCCGGTGTGTTGCCAGCATGTGCTCTTATTATCTCGATTTTGTTGGTGGGCGACAGAAAGGGTGCTGCCACAGACGACGACTATGTTATCGAGAAGAACTACGGTGTATTCGTATACTACATCACAGCCAGTTTGATTGCTATTGTTTCCATAGTATTGCTTTACTGGACCGACCACTATCGTACTGAGAGTGCCTACAGAGCACTCAACCAATTGGTAGAAGACGAGCCTATAACAGAAGCTACAGAACCAGCATTGGAGCCAGTGATGACCCAGGAGAAGTATGTGCCGTTCTCGCTCTTATGGTCCAAGTTAAAGTACATTGTACTGACCATTTTCCTCACCTTCAGTATCACATTGATCTTCCCTGTGTTTGCTTCCAACATCGAGTCCACTCACACAGACTCCACCAACAAATTTTTCCGCAAGGAAATCTTCATTCCTTTCATATACTTGATCTGGAATCTTGGTGATCTTTTGGGCCGTATTCTATGCGGTTTCCCCAGATTGAAAATGCTCATTACGAATCCAAAGACCTTGCTCGTATACTCGATTTCAAGACTAATCTTCATTCCACTTTTCTGGACTTGTAACATCCATCCTTATTCAGCCGCTAATAAATCCAGTGCATTGATCAACTCAGACTTGTGGTACATCCTCTTACAGCTTCTCTTTGGTATTTCCAATGGTCAATTATGTACCTCGTGTTTCATGATTGTGGGAGACTACTGTGACAATGACGACGAGAAAGAAGCCGCTGGCGGTTTTACTACCGTTTTCTTGAGCGTAGGCTTGGCTGTGGGCAGTGTGTTGAGCTATTTATTGGTATTGGCTATCGATTAAATAAGAAAGGAAAAATAGAGAAAAGTACGCTATAAAAGAAAGACCACCATCGTATGCATTTTAAAGTACTATAATACCGTTTCATAATATATTAATATAGATTCGTTTGATTTTATGAAGATTTTGTGTAGAAGAGTGGTATTTTAAGGGATTTCAAATAGAAGATAATGAAGTTTGTTAAATTTGAAAAGAAGTAAGGACCCCATCTCCCAAGGACTAACACATAATCACCGACTCCGTTAGCTCTTCGTCATTCAACAGAGGATGAATGCTCTTCTTAAAGTCATGGATGGTCGCAAAAATTTCGCAGCCAATTTTTTAGGGATTTTTTTTTCTTTCAGTAAATTTCTAGGGAGAGACTCAACGGCAGAAAAGATCAAATCAATACATAATAAACAATGAAAAACTCATTGACGTTACCTTAGATATCAGCGCAATTGAGAGAACAATGTTTCTTGAATTTTGTTCATTTTACTTTGACATTTATCACTCTCTATACAACTTTCTACATTTTCTAATCATCACCACTCCACAGATCACTTCCATCGATAGGATGAGCCGCACCGCACTAGTCCTTCCCTCACCACCGAGCATTGATCCCGCTTCGGTTATGTCTTTTTAACGATCTTTTACGATTCAAAGATATAACGTGGTGAGGTGGGCGCAGACCTCGCGGTAGCAGAGAGGAAATTTTAAAATACTATGACTTCTTACGTAATGGTTCCAAATGAGGCCCGTCACCATACATAACGTCCATCTATGAAAAACATCTATTGAGAACATACCCCCATTCATTTCACCAAAAATTATAGATTTTTCTTCTTTAAAATTATGAACCACCTCTTAAATATACCACCAGCTACCTGACCTACTTTCACTTCTCCACCATCTCCACCGTCTCCGCGGTCCCCACTACTCTAATATCCCAATACTCTTTGTCTAACCATGCCCTCCACCACAAGCCTCCCATTGACTTACTTCGATTACATAATCGTAATCACTCCAATTATCAACCTGGTCTATATACAGGAGGTTATATTGGCTGTCAAAAATCCCATTTTAAAAATCCATTAAATTCCCATGAATAACACTCTTTCTTTCCAGTTTAAGTGGTGGTGATATAACTCAATTAGCACTGAAACGTCGCCAGGACCATCACAACAACCGCAATGTCTTCCTTCTGGGATAACAACAAGGACACTTTCAAGAAAGCCGGTATGGCTACGGCGAAAGGTATCGGTCGTGGATCGAAGGCTGTAGGTAAAGCGGGTATGAACACCTACAAGAACCACAAGAACGGTACGAGTTCAAGCTCCAATCTGGCATCAGGAACTGCAGAAGACCCCGATGGGGGCGTACAACCATACAATGGACCAGCTCTTGGAGGAGTTCCAAAGCAGCAGCTTGTTGCAATGCCTCCTCCTCCTCAGAGAAACGTAGGAGCTTATGCTCCACCTCAGAGAGGAGAAGCTTCGAAGTACCAGAGTCCTCCTCCACAGAGTCAATATCAACAACCACAACAGCCTCAGCAGGCTCAACAGCCACCTCAACAACCGCAAGGTCAGTTTCTGCAATCAGGTTATCCACAACAGCCGCCCAATCAACAATTTCAACAGGCAAATCAGCCGCAACAAGGCTACCAGCCTCCACCACAACCCCAAAATTGGTACAATGCAAATGGGTACCAGCAGCCTGCTCCGCAACAACCACAATGGCCTCAGCAACAACAGCAACAGCAGCAGCCGCAGCAACCTTCATACTCGCCAGCTCTAAATGACCCATATCAAGCTAATAACCAGCAAGGATCCCAACAGTTTGGGCAACCAGCTCAGCCAAATCAGTATCAGCCTCCAACTCAACCACAACAAACGCAATATCAGCAGCCTCCGACTCAACCACAACAACCACAATATCAGCAACCTCCAGTCCAACCGGCTCAACCTTCTCAAGAGTCATTACCACAATATCAACAACAGTCCCAACAGCTTCAACAGCCTCAAACACCACAATACCAGCAACCGCAAACACCTCAATATCAGCAGCCACAAGATCAAGCTGGACAACAGCAATACCCGGTGCAGAATCAGAATTCATACCAACCTCAACAACAAGGTCAACATCAGCGACAAGCTTCAAGTCCTGCCCAAACACCTGGCCAGACTCCTGCTCAGCTGGCACAAGCCAGCTTGTTTCTGCTGATCGCATCTCAAGCTCAAAGCATGTACCAGCAGCACAACCAATCACAACAGCAACAACAACAACAACAGCCACTACAATCAGGCCAAGGAACTGCTTATCCGCAGCAACAAGAGCAAGTTCAACAGAACCAACAACAGGGTCAAGGACTAGCTGGCATTATTCCTCAAGAAACTCAACAGAGAGCAATGCAAGGCGCCATCCAAGGTGCCTTCCTGGGTGCACTTAAGGCTTCTTTTCCACAAGTTCAGCAAGCTCAACCACAACAAACCCAGCAACAACCAAATTACCCTCAGCAGCAATCCCAATTCCATCCTCCACAGACCGCTGGGGGCCCACAAACACCTGGACTTGCACAGCCACCAAATAGAGCGCTTCCACCTCCACCGCCAGCTCGCTCACCTGCTGTAGCACCAACTCAAGGACAGTTCCAACCAGGACAAGTACCACAACAGCAACCACAGCAGCCACAAAAAAATCCTGTTTCGTATGAATCTCCCTACTACGCTCCACCAGCAGCCTCAGCAAACCCTGCAATTCAGCTGCAAAACCCTGGATACGGAGGGTACGCAACACCAGTCACTCAAACCAATGATGCTACCACTACAGGACACCCACCACCAGCTTATGGCCAACCCAGTCAACCTAACCAGGCTTATAATGGAGATGTTACGCAGGAGGAAGCTCCTAAACCAAAGAGGGAATTGCCAGATCCAGCTTCATTTGCTCCTCCGCCAGTTCATGCTGGAAGAGGCAGTACTCCCACATCCGTTAAGCCAAGTCCTGGAGTTAAACCGAGCAGCATTCCCTCACAAGCTGGTACCCCAGGAACGCAAGAGCCGCCAAAGCCAAAAACCAGTTTCCTAGACATTGATGTCACCAAATTTGGCCCTCCGCCTCCTAAAATATACAGAGGACCCAACGATGCGCTTCCGTTGCATCGTAATCCTGCTTCTTCTACTCTGCACAGCTTTGCGCACGGCAGTGCTCCTCAGAATTCTGTATCTTCTCCTCCACCTCCACCACCTAGATCACCAGGAGCCAGTATCAGTCCACCACCAAGACCAACTGCAGGCACTACTGGGAGCTTGCCACTAAGCTCTTTTCCACCACCTCCAAAGATATACCGTTCCCCAGAAGAGTTAGAAAGTCAGAAGCCACGTAAAGAAGAAAAGCCAATCAAGTCGGCTCCACCAAAGCCTTCCAAGAAGCATCAAAGTGAAGAAACTGAGGAATCTCCACCACCAATGCCAATCAGAAAAAATGAAGAGTCTCCCCCTCCACCAATGCCTAGTAGAAAGCATCAGGAAGAATCTCCTCCTCCTCCAATGCCCGTTAGACATGCACAGCAAAGAGAAGAGAAGCATGCTCCTCCCAAACCTTCAAAGATTTCTGTTGCAGAGCACAATGAGGAAATTTCAACAAAGGCTCCTCCACCAAAGCCTCTCAAGAAAAGGCCATCTGCGACACCTTCTGAACCACCTCCACCTTACTCAGAATCAGGGGACGTTTCGCCTTCTATTGTAAATCCTTCCAGCAGCGGAGGAATTCCCAACTTTGCGGCCGAGATAGCTCAACGCAGGGTAGCTGGAACACCATCAACACCCTCTCCCGTTAAACCTGGAGTGGTTGCTAAGAGACCTGCTCCTCCACCAGTTGCTAAAAAACCAAGTGAACCAAAAATCGCAACACTTCCGAACGAAGACTTAGAGCAAAGCACTGATAATACTGGAGGAGTGGCCTCTGGGGCACCCTCGAAGGCAGCATTCTTAGAACAGTTGCTGAATCAACTTCTGAAAACAAATATAGCAGAGCCAAAAAAAGCTGCTCCACCTAAGCCAAAGCCAAAGCCACCAGTAAAGCCAAAGCCTTTGGGAGAGTCGTCACATTCTCCACACGCTCCTCACGCTCCACACGCTCCTCACGCTCCACACGCTCCTCACGCTCCTCACGCTCCACACGCTCCTCACGCTCCTCACGCTCCACATGCACCAATAGCACCCATTGCACCTATAGAACCAATAGCACCAATAGTACCAATCGCTCCAGCTGCTCCATCTGCTCCAATTAGTCTGGCAAATCCACTTCCTACGACTCACCACCCACCACCTCCTCCTACCAGAAATTATAGTCGAGCACCAGCTGCCATACCACAGCAACCGCAAGACAATGGGCCGCCTGATTTAGATCTAGAGCTTTATTCAGGTTGGTATGCTGATGTATCTGGACCAGTCAGTTTACCGGACTCCTTGAAGGGATTGAACTATCTGAGCGGATACCTGTATTCTAGCCTGCTGGGTGTAAGCAATTATGAGCGTTTCTTTACCTTGAGATTAAAAGATTTAGGAATTATTAAGTACGTTTTTAAGTGGGCAAGCAACAATGTTGCAGGTGTTGATGTTCGTATTGACAAGTATATTCCTTCTCCCATCACCAATAAAGTGCCTAGCAGGGCTGAATTATTGAGTTATCACGAGATGTTTGGTGAGCATGTTGCTTCTTGGTGTGAACATAGATTCGGACAACAAGTCGGATCTGGTGAATGTTGGGATCTTGCTCATGATGCTTTACTTAAAGGATGTGGAAAGCATGCATTCGTCAGTTCTTACTACCATCATGGTTTCCCTATTCTCAATGTAAGAGGCGAGAATGGAGTAATGCAATTGGTGAATGGAGTACAACCTTTCGACGAAGTTAGAAGAGGTGATATCTTACAGTTCAAGTCATGTACTTTTAAGAATCTTTCTACAGGAAGAATACAAACTGTGGGAGCACCAGACCATACTGCGGTTGTGTTACTGAATTCTGGCGGCAAGATCATTGTAGCTGAGCAGAATGTGAACAACGTGAGAACAGTTCGACACGGCGAGTACATTTTGAAGGACTTGACAGAGGGAACAGTTGCGGCATATAGACCCGTTCCTGCTGAGTGGGCAGGAGACCTATGAAGACGATGAAGATCATAATCATGTAGCTTAAATATGGCTTAAATTTTGAAAAGTAGTATTAATAGATATCATTTTATTGCAGCTCTTTCTATCATTATATGATGTACGATTTAATCTCATATATACAGTTATCCCTTTAGATGATAGTTCAAAAAAAAGAAATAAATGCTTACAAATTTTGCAATCATTTCGCTACTGAGAGACATGTCCCATACATATACACGAAGAACTACAAAGTATAATAATGAGTACCCACTATTATTAACTGGATTTAAACGAAATTACTCTACTATGAACCCAGAAGCTCATATAGTACCTAATGCTTCAATATCCACATATACCACCACTTAGCCAAAGTTTATTTCCATACTTTTCCCCATACAATTTTTCGCAGTCGTTCTTCGCTTATGCGATGGGCCAAAAAAAATATAAGACAGAAGAATGGATCAGTCATGAGATGAAGGTTGTAAGATAAGACAAGGAAGGAAGACGATAATATGACTAATGATGCTGTAGTTCCGGTCGCATTATCGACTTATCAGGATGACTCGGCGTTTGAGTTCGCTAAGGTGACGGCTGCAGAGAAATTGAGACCTCATCTACAGTTGAAGAATGCTGATGACAGAGATGAGCTTGTAACAGCGATCAATAAATATTACTCTATAGATGAGTTGGTGGAGTTTTTGAAGCAAAAGAAGACAACGGAAGATGGAAAAACCGAATTGAAGTTCAAAAAAGTGACTTTGCAGTTCCCAGATCTGTTGATAGTGGACTCTGCCACAATCGTCCATGAATTACAAGGAAAACTTGGCATAACCTTGGACGGTGGACTAAACAATGAATCAGTGAAGTCAGCAGATAACTGCAAATGCAATTGCAGATGTTCTGATAGTACATGCGATAGAGAGGAAACTGCTAACCAGAAGTTATGGATTTTGGCAGATACTTCGTACTCTCCATGTTGTGTGGACGAAGTAGCAGCTGAGCATGTTGGAAGCGAACTAGTGGTTCATTTCGGAGATGCATGTTTGAATCCAGTGGACAAGTTATCAGCTGTTTATGTATTTGGAAAACCATACATAGATATCAATAGCTTAGTGGCGAAATTTCGTGAAAGATACCCTGTTGAAGAGTTTGCTAAACTGAAAATCTTGCTTATGGCTGATTCTCCTCATACATATATTTTAAAAACCTTGACTGAAGCTTTAAGTGAAGATTACGAATACATCGCATACGCTGATTTAAAGCTAGACAAAGAATCTTCGGCCAGAATAATAGGGTATCAACCTACTGCGCAGAGTTCGAAGTTAGACACTTTGAATAGGACATTAGTGAACTTAAAGGACATCGACGAAGAAGATATTGATCTTGACTCTATATTGGCTGAACAAGACTTATTTCACATTTCAACACCAGAAACACCTAGATTACTACAACTTACTACCAAGTTTCAATCAGTGACAGTATTTGATCCAGAAACTGGGGATATTAACCAGGGACCATTCCCCAACTTAATGCGTCGTTACCGTTATATGCATATGGCCCGTGCTGCTGGAACCGTGGGTTTGTTGGTTAATACATTATCTTTGGCAAATACCAAGAAATTGATCAACAGTATCGGAAGGAAGATAAAGGAAGCCGGAAAGAAACACTACATTTTCGTTGTAGGGAAGCCTAACGTAGCCAAATTGGCGAATTTCGAGAATGTTGAAATGTGGTGTATCTTGGGATGCGATCATCAAGGTATCATTGTGGATCAGAATAATGAGTATTATAGACCGATTGTCACTCCGTATGAATTGCTATTGGCCCTCAGTGATGAGCTCACCTGGACCGGAAAATGGGTAACTGACTTCAACCTGGTTCTAGAAGATCTCGATGACGGAAATGATAAAGATCACGAGGATAAAAGGGACGAATCAAACGACCAAGATGGAGAGGACTACGAAGATGCTCCTCCAGAATTTGATCCTGTTACTGGTAGGTTACTCAGTACTTCTCGTCCTTTGAGACAGTTGAACCATTTACAAATTACATCCCAAGCTGAAGAAGATCCACTGGAATCGAATGCGTTGATTAAGAAATTCTCCAGTACCATCGCCATTAAGAACACGGTTTCGACGTCCGCCGTGCATCTCCAAAACCGTCACTGGACTGGTTTGGGAAGTGACTACAACAACGAAGGAGAAGGGGAAAATTCCCAGGAGGGTGCTAAATTGGAAGAAGGCAGAGGAGGGATTGCCAGAGGCTACGATTACGACAGAGAAGTACATATTTGACTTGGTGTATATAGTTAACTTGGTGTATATAATTAACTTGGTATTGGAGCCCATGTAAATATATCTTAGGAAACACGATAATAGATAGTTTAAATCTTACTTCAAAGAAAGAAAATTGTTGACTTGTAGACTAAACTAATTGTACAATTCCTACTTTGATAAAGACATACATTCATCTAAAAGTCATATTAATATGGAACCCACCTAACCATTTATACTGGTATAGGCTACATAGTGAAGAGAGTCGCGCCAGTACCAATATCAGAAACCGGTTTCTTAAACTTTTCACCAGCCTTTATTTGCTGCAAATTTATGGCTGTGAAAGTAGTATGTTCAGTATTGATGTGATAGTAGAAGGGCTTGGGAAGTGGTGCGATGTTATACTAGTATTTGCTGTAGCATTTTGGTACGTAGAAAAGGAATAAAATTTGCTGAAATTCAGCTAAATCAGAGAATCAGAGGTGATAATCATATTGTCAGTTGAAGTTATGATTACTAACAGCTTTGGATAGCTTTTATTTGCCAAACATATGGATATCTACAATAGTTCTATTGACGTTGTTAGCAATTAGGGCTTTCTACCTGTACAACGAATGGTATAAGCGGCCAAAAAATCGACTTTTGTATAAAATCGGTGACAGTGACGTAGCGTTGGTCACTGGTGGTTCACACGGGTTGGGATTGGAACTAGTGAAGCAATTGCTTGTTCAGGGTGTTTCTAGAGTATATGTTATTGACGTGAGTGCTCCAGAAGTGGATGATCCACGAGTTTTCTACTATTCTTGTGATGTAGGTCAAGAAGCTGACTTAAAGAGAACAATTGCAACTATCATTAGAACACTAACTGACGAGAACAAGAACATAAGCATATTGATAAATAATGCTGGAGTAAGGAACAACGGGGCGCTTTTACATATTCTGGATAAGAAAATCCATGATATCTTCAACATCAATACGTTTTCTCAGATCTGGATATTAAGAGCAGTGCTTTCTCATCATATAGACAATATTTTGCCCAAGAATCCAAGTAAGAGATTGAGTGTAGTCTCTTTATCGTCCGTTCTTGGTTCTTTAGCTCCTAAGAATCTATCGGTTTATTCAGCTACGAAGGCTGCAATATATCTGATTCATGAATCGTTAATTCAGGAAGTTTCACATCTTCCACAGATTCGGATACTTCTTGTTGCACCTGGACAGCTTACAACGACGATGTTCAGCGATGTAAAGCCATCGAAGGCATTTCTTGCACCTTTAGTGGATCATCTGGATTTGGCAAGAAGGATTGTGGATAAGATAGACACGGGAGACACTGGAGTCGTAGCATACCCTTTTTATGCCAACTTCTTACCAGCCATACGGGTCTTACCGATGTCTATTCAACAGATGTGTAGATGGTTCTCTGAGATGGACGAAAAGGTAGGAGATGACAAAAGTTAAAAAAGAGTATACAGACTGTAAATAGAAATACTATATTAAGCCTTTGGTTGACATTATTCGAACCTACTGAAGAAAGTTCACGGCAGACTTTACTAATGTTTTGTATATTCATGATAATGTACAGATATATAGTCAATTGTAACATGTCAGATCAAAGGTCCTTCTTCTGGGTCTTTGCAATCTCGGCAAGCAACAACTCCTTGAAGGCATCCCTGTTGAAGTATCCAACAATGTCGAAGAATTGGTTGAACTTGAGTTGGGCAGTGAAAGTGTTTTTACCATCGAGGGTTACACGGACGTTATATATTGGGTCATATTTGCTGGACCAAGTAGCAATAACAATCTTCTTTCCCTTTTCGGTGTATCCTACGTATTTCACGTTCTTGTTGGTGTAGTTTATATAGTACAAGATGGAACTGATGATGAAGTATAAAACAACCGAGAAAACCGTTACGCCGTATGATTGCTTGAAGTCGTACTTCTTGTCCACCAAAAACAACAAGCCTGCTATCACCACAGTCAGGTACCCAAGAGCAAGTTTAGTGTCTATCAACTTAAAGGATTCGTCATAGCCAAGTTCTGTAAGGACAGAAGGCAAGTTATCGTCAGTATTCTGGCGCAAATCGGCCACCGAGCTTTATAATTGTTAGTAAATTGGACTTCTTGTTGGCTTAAAGACTGCTGGCTGACATTGTAGAGGGAAATTCGGAATTCTTATTCTTCTTGGAGTGGAGCTTCGTGGTTGCCTTTGTTCAATACACTATTCCGTATTCCATACGCGATAGTGTCATCTCCACGAATATATATAAATATTACGAATGGCAATAACTTATGACTTCAACTGCGTTGATTTTTTATCACATTTGGAATACTTCTCCCTCTTTACCAGTCTAAACGCTAGTTCGTTCTCATTTGTGCTCACTTATGTCAATTGGTCTCATTGGTACCATTTTTTTTCATCCTTGTCGATTGTTCGTGACTACCATTGAATACATTTTTCATCTTCAACACTAAATTCGTCTTCCTCCAGCACACCAAAAACTCTGTCATACATACTTCAAATTGACCTTTTTCGAAGCAGACATAATAAATTATCGTCCAACACCAACTTCAATAGGCTCAATGTCTTTGATGCTTCTTTGGTTTATAAGACTTAGCAACAACACTCCTCCTTGTTAGCATATGTTACTGAACAAGTTGAGGTTACGTGGATACGACCTAGACTCAAGGACTATGTGCAGAAACTTGGTTCGTGAATTCTCACGGGATTCCCATCACGCCCGAAAAATGACGTGTAACACAATATAAAATTAGTGTTGATATTATGTGTGGCGCTACCATTTGGAATACACGGTTATGTTTCTGGTTGTTTTTCGGCTATTGTTATTTTTGTTAGGGAACAATAACAGCGTTTCTGTTTTAGTATGTTATAGAATTTGATAATAAAATTACGTATTTCCACTGTTTTAGTATGT
This sequence comes from Scheffersomyces xylosifermentans, assembly GCF_036884685.1. Classification (NCBI taxonomy): domain Eukaryota; kingdom Fungi; phylum Ascomycota; class Pichiomycetes; order Serinales; family Debaryomycetaceae; genus Scheffersomyces; species Scheffersomyces xylosifermentans. The sequence continues at coordinate 230,526 of NW_027042941.1, forward strand.
TATAGAATTTGATAATAAAATTACGTATTTCCAATAAGTCCAGAGTTTTGATTTCAAGTTTTCATTGATTTTAAGTTTCCATTGATTTCATTGATTTCATTGAATTCAGTTTGGTTTGCTTAACTTTTCACAATAACCATTGCATCCCATTTTTTCTGTATGCCATAACACAACAGCTCCATACCATAACATATTTTGTTTTTACATATACTCACATAAACACATAAACACTCTCCACAAATCTGTCCTGTCTTTCCTGTTCTGTTGTCACTGAGCACTATCACTTGATTATCCTGAACACTAACAATCATCCATATACACAGAACCCAGACGCACTGTGTCGAGTGTCGCGTGTCGCGCTTTTCTCCCCCATCGATCTCAACTCTCAACCCTTAACCCACAATGTCACACAATGTCGCATTATCCCGTGTCTCAGTCAGCTGCCTTTTTAACGTGGTGATGATGGTATATTCCAAGTATTCTCTTCTTTTGTTCCTTAGGCACAAACTGGGGGTTCAGCACATCGCTTCTGCTCCCTTACTCTGTCCTGACACTGTAGTCCCGCACCAGTTCATCCGGTGAAACCACAGCCGCTATTTTTGTTTTCTTCGTTTTCCCGCTAGTTCTGTGTTGTCACACCATGAACTGCAGCCTTGACGGAGATGAGCAATACCGATAGTTTGGCAACAATCACCACCATGTCTCAAAGCGATAGCATTGGAATGTCCAAGGGAAACAAGACTCGGGTCGGAGCAGGCTCTGACGGAGCCAAGCAGAAGTTCCTGGGTTCTCGGAACAACAAGAATCCGAACGGGTCTCTTCCGTCAGCAAAGAATCAGAAGAAGGCTATCCAAATGGATAACAGCTATCGCAGCGACACATTTCAAAATCAGATTGAAAGCCAAATCAAACAGAACAAGAGGGTCTCAGGGAGAAGTCGCAAGAATCAGATTTCCATAAATCATCTCTTGGACTTCCAGAGTTACAGGGATTCTGACGAGTACCACGTGAACCACACTAAGAATAACAATAACAACAAGCCTAGAAGAGGAAGTGGTACCAGATCTCGTAATAATCTTTCTTCGAAAGTCAATCTCCGAGGAATGGGATTCATCAATGTCAATTATAAATTTGTTGTGGATCATAGAAAGAACTATCGGGTTCAAGAAATGGATCCCAACGTTCCTGTTGACACTGAGGACATAGTACGGATAATTGTACCGAAAGGTAATGCTTGTCCCATCTGCTTAACGGATGAGCCTATTGCTCCTAGAATGATTACTTCTTGCGGTCATATCATTTGCTTGAAGTGTGTATTGTCATTGTTGGAAAGCGAAGTCCCAAACGCAAAGAAGAGAGAATCCCTGGCTATTGTGGAAAAGTACAGGGAATGTCCGTTATGCTCCTCGATTATAAGAAAAAACGAGCTCAAGCCTGTTTTAATTAACAACATTGATGAGAATCTTGAAACGCCAAAGATCCAAGATGAGGTTGTTCTCTCTTTAATGGCTCGTCCTCAATCTAGGATTTTTCCATTGCCAAAGCCTCTCGTCCAATATTTCGACTCGATTGACCATTTTCCATGGGTAAACCAGACAAATCCAGATTGCAATCAGTTTCTGCGTATATTCAAGGGAGAAACTTCCTATTTGTTGAACATGTACGAGTTCGAGAAGCAACATGTGAAAGCAAACTACGAGGAAGAGAAATTGTTGTATGGCGAGGATGATAAATTCGTTAAAATGGCTTTAAAGCACATAGACAACGAGATATCAAGCTGGATTACAAAACTTGGTGAAGACCTAAAGGAGAAGGATGTAAGTCCTGGATTAAACTTACACTCTCAGGTGAATGCTCCGTTGTCTCTGAGTCCCAATTTGACAGTTGATGATGGCCACTGCTACTTCTACTATCAGACTGGGTTTAACTCGAGTGTAACCTTTGTGCTCTCGCCCCTCGATATGAAAGTTTTGAAAACAGCATACAACAATTCTTATACTTCTCTTCCTTCGTCCATAATAGCGAAGATAGAGAATATAAAGTATGAGTATTTGACTACTGAAACATCACTTACCAAGTATAAATATCTCTCGCATCTTCCTTTAGGATCACAAATTGGATTTATTGAATGCAATTGGAATCATAATGAGTTTATTACGAGAGAAGCTTGGGATATATTCAAAGATGATTTGACCAAGAGAACGAAGAGCTCAACCCAGAAGTTGAAGAGAGAAGAAAGAAATAGAAGAAGAGCTCTAAATGAGGAAGAAATCAAGACTAGAAACTTCTATATTCGTGAGAATAGCGGTAGAGATGATTTAGACGATTCCAGCTACGTGGATTATGCTGCTATGGGCAGCTTATCCATAACGGATAACCGTGAACTTCCTGCCTTGTCTGATCATCAAGCATCTAACAATGAGCACTCGTCTGCTTCTGCAGGAGAGTCTGCCGGAGAACATGAGATGACTACGACTATTTGGGGAACGAAGATTCCCAAGGCAGAAGTTCAAGAAGAAGAACCCGATGAAGATGATTGGGATGCGGAGGAGATGATTCGTAAGGCTCGTGAAGAGATGGAGCGCCAAGAGAATGAGAGTGGAAAAGGACGAAAGAAAAAGAAAAAGAAGATGATTTTAATTTCGTCAAATTCAAATTGGTAGGCGGATAAGGGCGGTTCTATAACTTGTCTGAAACGAATCGATTTCCGGACTTTCTCTCCGGTGGACTTCAACGAAAACTATGCAACGGTTACATTCTTACAAACCTTAATGCAACGAAGAACGTTATCTAAGACGTTTGATGATCAATAATACTCATGAAATAAAAAAAGTCATTATAATTACTATTTAATCTATAAACTCACATATGTACATTATACATCTCATGAAAAACCTAATGCAGAGTTGGTAACTCTCCTGGAGTTACCCATTTAAGTAGTAATATTGTCAATTGAAAATCTTTTCTTTCTAGTGAAGTGGATAGTATTCTTCTTCATACTTCACATCATGAACGTCTTGAACAGTACCTCTCCAAAGTCTCACGTACGGCCGGGCATAGAAGAATGCCGCTCCCAATACAAACACACCCGAACCAATTACAGGGAAAGCCCAGTACGGAATAGCCATTTCTGCAGCATTTGGAGGTGGAACGAAAGGGAAGAGTGCCAAGAATATGTTGGCAAACAAGAAGATAATCACACATATAAAGGGTGCTGTGACAATCTTGTTATTGTTTGTTTGTCCCAATGTGCTCAGAGAGACAGACACTCTAAGTAAATTCTCATTCTCCGAGCGTCTGCGTCTAGGACTATATCCTACAATAGAACTCTCGTCTGTATCATCTTGCTGATCGCTATCATGTTCCGTGTAGTCATTGTTTTGAATGTAGTCATCGTCATCATTTTCTTTTCCATGGTCGATGGGGTTAAACTCGTTCCAACTTTCCTTCTTCCTGTTAAGTTTCAAATAAATCAAGCCGAGTGTCAAAAGAACATTAATCCATGTTCCGGGGTAGATGTAAAGATTTACGACAAATTCATAAATCTCAGTAGATGGTGGGGCCACAAGAATAAATACTGTAATGGCCCAATGCAATAATAAGGAATGATTTAAATTCTGAAAGAATTTCAGGAAAGGCAAATAGTTATTGTATGCGAGTTCTTGATTTACGACTGAGTGAGCGTAAGAAACAACAAGGACATTTCCAAGGTTTGAAAATGAGATGAGAATGGGCAAGAGTCTCAGAGTGACACTTTGTCCAAAGATCTTGTTGAAAAAAATACCAGCAACTAAAACACCGCTGCTGAGAAGTTCGTCCCTCGGTATGACAATGAGGTATGCTACAAGAACCAAGAAGTATAACACTGTTGTTAAAAGAACGGCTGCTGGAGCAGCAATGGTCAACACCGTATATGGGTCATTAATTTCATTAAGGACGTAATTGACATTCTCCCAACCCTTGAAAGAATAAATCACTTCCAACAATGCCACAGAGACAGAGTACAGATTAGGAGTTTGCCTGTTGTGAAACAGCCAAATGTTAGTGAAATTGTCAGTTGGAGGAACATCCACCAATTTCAATGAGACCGCTGCTCCCATAAGGATAATGAGAACCAAGATTAGGATTTTGAAGATTCCAAGGAAATTGAATAGCTGAGTTCCTTGGTTGGGGTATCTTGTATGTAATAGAATGCAAAAGGAAATACAAGCCACACCAATAATCTTCACCATTGTGTCGTTGGTGGCATCACCATCCTGGTGATCTGTTACAGCGTACAAAACGTACTTTCCGAAGGAATACGAGTTCCCCGAAGAAAATCCCAAAAGAACAATCAGGAACGAATAAACGCATCCCATAAGGCCCTTAGGGCGATTGAACACTCGCAAGAGATAGTTCTTCTCTCCTCCATTTTTGAACGGGAGATTAAGTGCATATTCCAAGTAGATAAGTAAGCCACAGAAGATAACGATACCTCCGACAAGAAAGAGCGAGAGGAACAACCCTACGTTACCATTTGTGTACTTGAAGATGATTGATGGATTCGAGAAGATACCAGTGCCGATGATCTTGTTGACTATCAACGAGATGCAAGAAAGGGTTCCTAGCTTCTCTTTGGTGTTGCCCTTGGAGAATAGCGAAGCAACATGCGACGTTCGTGAAGACACTCTTTCAAGAGTATTTGGTCCCATACTTAGTGGACTTCAGGAAAGTCTTACTGATGAGTATTAATGCTGATAGATGGTGCTATATGAATGGTAGAGTCTAGTTATAATAAGCAACGACGTGTATTTTCCACCTCGAAACCCCATGCAAGTGATTTTATTCAGTATAATTGCCGAGTTTCTAGATCCAACACTGCACTTAGAGTCTATTAAAGTTATCACAAGCACTTACAACCGTTGTATCTTGTAAGTAGGAAGAACCTAAATACCATCACTGAGATTAAATCTCACACTATAAACAGCCGCTCACCGTTAAGGGAAATTCTTTGCGGTGAGATAAACGCACGTGATTGTGGAGGAGATCTGAGCGAGAGATTTGGTGGAGGTGATGAGTATGGAAATGGGAAGTGGGAAGTGGGAAACAGGGAAAGACGTGTGATGTGAGTACTGCGTATTATGGTCGACATAGATAGTGTGGAGCGTGTAGTGTAGTGATAGAGAGTCGTTAAGTAAGCGCATAGTGGTGAGTGGTAGGATCGTGCTTAGTGTGGTAGAATTATAAAAGAACAGAACATAGTATGGTGAAAAAGGTAACTAGTTATTAATGTGAAAAGTGGTAGAATAAGTGCTTATAGTACTGTAATAGAAAATAGCATGGTGATAGAATACAGTAGTTACCTAAGTGTAGTGGTAGCATAAGTCTGCGGTAGTACCATTGAATAGAGTATGGGATATATTAGTAGAAAAAAAATGGTGCTACCATGTGTCCTTGCTGTAGTAGTAACTGTAATAGAAGGAGTATAGTATGATGACTATTGATGGTGAATGAAGTCAGTAGTTATCAAGTGCTCAGTGGTCATAGTACTTACTGTAGAAGCACTAGGATACGCTTCAATTGTACTCTATTGAACATTTACTCCCACCTTAAAGTCCATAGACTGTATGATTAAATACTACAACTCTTTTCTGGGTATACCCAATTTGATCTACGATTGGAATTTTAGAGTGAAAATTCGAGGGACATTACTATATGCATATGATTGCTGCTAATTGTCCAGTACTCCTCGAGTACTCCTAAGTTTAACCAGAGTTCTTTTTTTGAATCGTTATTGAACAAGAAGTTACAAGATAAACGCTATAGCGCACACTACGTCCTAGTACAGATAACAATATACATAGATGCAAATGGTACCGCAGTAAAACCACAATTGACTCCTAAATTGCTTCGACAAATCAGTCCATTTTCTTGACTAATCGGTAATCTCGACATTCAAAGCCATCTTCTTCCTTCAATATAATTCATCACAGCATCGATTGGTATCCAGAATTACCATATAAGGATACTTATCTCTATTATGGTAGCGCCGAGGAACCCTCTCAGTGAGATTGGCAATAAAGCTTGCAGATGAAATGAGACGATGGTGAAAGTGTGCATGAATGCAAGTAATTGACGTGTTGGAAGACAGGGAGGAGTGTCGTCAGGCAAGACTTAGTGTGGAAGGGGTAATAATATGACGCGAATGGAAATAAGGGTCTAAGATGAAACTTGACCTCCAGTAGGTTGGTGTAAGGGGGCCTCTGTGGAGCCATATAAAGTTTTGGGTGCGAAAAATCGTGATGGAGACGTTGGCTTAAAAGATGAAAGTTACGAGAACTGTGGAAAAGGTATTAGTCATTGTTAAGCACAAGAGCGGTTGCCCTCTGCCTTCCCTTGTAAGACGGGGGATAGCCTCAAATTGAAAGATATATGCTAAGTGAGCAATTTGAAAGTGAAGCACGGCTAGAGGCATGTTAACTAATTCTGCTATACCACGCCTGAAACTATTACGAATGGCCTCGTACCTCATAGGAGAATGGCGTATCTTCACCCTACTTCCTCGTGTTATTACATGTCTCCACAATTGTCTAAATGCATATTATTAATTTAAATTATGAAATTGAAGTATGAGAATTGAAAATCTATGAATCCGCCCATTGGCACCCGCAAGTATCTATTATCCAAAGTCCAGCTTTGTCCATATCACTCGATTAATCTATTGTTTAATTGTCCTCATCAGCAGCAACATCTTGGTGAACAAACTGGTCGACCAATTGTCTGTCGACTGCTAAGCGAATGACAGAAATTCCACACTGTTTCAAAATGCTCATTTCATCAAGTTGAGCTTGGCCATCAGCGATGAATTGACGAATCGACTCAATTCCACGTAAGGTGGACTTGGCATGGTTCTTAATATTTTGCACGTAGTAGTAGGATCTCTTATCAACAAATGTAGAATCGGACTCCAAGTCATCTCTCTTCGTAAGACGCTTCTCGGCAGTTTTAGAGAGAAGTTCCTCTTCATTCAACTCAATGTACTTGTCCTTCAACTCGAATTTTGGAAGGTTGCTTGGAGGGAAAATGGAAGATACGCTCTCGACATGGTGGAAGTCTGGGGCTTCAGCATTGGAAGTGATACAACGCGAGTTCTGGTGGTTAATGGATGGGAAGTTGATGTTAAGAGCAAGAACTTCCTTTGGACTAGTAACACTAAGCCATTCCAATAACTGGTTAACTCTCTTGTTGATGAAGTTAATGTTTCTTCCAAAGACGTTTTGCTTTAAGATTTGTGGGGATTGGATGTTGAAGAACTTTTCGTCTTGGTAGTAGATGTGGTGGTTGTCTTCGGTGGAAAGACCAATGGTAGTGAGGTTGTTGTTAACAGAAGCCTGAATCATGGACAATGCTTGGAAATTGGTATGGTTTTCATTGTTTGAAGTAGTTAAACTCAAACCTTCGTTTGGTCCAACAATTACAACGTCAGGCTTGAACTCGGTCTTGAACTTTGGAATGATGACATCGAATGCAACGAGTAAACTGTTGAGTGGAGTAGAGTTGACGTACCAGATGTTGGAGTCAAGAGGATCTTGTCCGAATTGCTTTGTGTTTTTGACAGATGAAACGACAGTGGACTCAAACTTAGTAAGATCTTCCTTTCTGACCACGTTCTTGGCTCTCTTTGGGAGTTGGTTGATTTTCAAGATGTTCTTGTAGTAGGTTTGGTGCACTGGTAAGAGATGACCAAACTCACCACCGTCTTTGATGGAAGATTCCTCCTCAACGTCACGCTTGGTCACTTGGAAAAGAGAGTCAACCTGTTGAGTCTGCTCTTGTCCAAGTGCTTGATCCTGGACATCTGTGTTATATAATGGAGCAACCAAGAGCACGTTGTGACCATTGGCTGTGAGACTTGAGTAGAGAAGACGCACGTTCTTGGATACCCATGAGTCAGTGGTGGAAAGGAGGATATTCAAGGAAACGGCAGTGTTGACAAGGGACGAAGCCACTATCAAGGCAGCAGCGAATCTCATTGATTGAATGTGCTTTTTTTGGTTATGGGTATGCTATTGTTACTTCTTGGGGTAGAAGTAGTTTGGTATGAGGGTATATAGGCTAACAGTCGGGAGACAATACACTGAAAGCGTAATACGGCGATCACAATAAGGTTTCTGGTAAACGTATTTGATACTAAAAGTGCTAGTTGTCGAACGAGTTGTTGCTGATTCCCTGGACTTTATACTTCATACATCATGGAAGCAAATTCTTTGTAAACCATGGACCTGAACGTGCCCTTTCCTGATTTCCTCATTGAGAACCTATTCCGTTTCACTTTGCATTGCAAAATTAGACACCTTGCAGCTAAACGGTGAAACGTGGGACATGCCTACTTCGGAGCGGCGACTAGAAGTCCTGTGTCAGAGGCTTTTGAGGTTATATTGCGTTGAGAGAAGGCGTAGGAGTGGATAATAATCGGTATATTATTAGTGCCTAGATGCCTGGTAGTGTGTGTAGGTTTGAAGGTTATAGAGAAGTTAGTAGAGAGGCAGCATCGATATTTTAATTATTGTAATTATTGTGAATTATTATTAGGAGGATTAGGATTTATTAGGGTTATTAGGGATATTATGGATATTAGGAAGAATAATAATAATAATAATAATTATTATTATTATTTATTATTAGCTTCACTGAGATGAGGATTTAGAGCAAAAGCCATAGGTTATTTGGTAAATTTGCTATAGGAGTTTGGCAGCTCTTGGATTTATTATTTGTATGTGACGCATAGTAGACGTGTACATTTTTGAATCAACCAAAAACTTGGAGGGGGGGAGGAGGAGACATGTGGTAGCAGAGATTCGTAGGAGGTGGAGGAGAGTGGGTATTCTAGGAGTAGAGATGGACCAGAGTATTAGACTGGTGATTTGCACCGGTGAGCAAAACCGTCTGCAGGCGAAGTGAAAATAGCCTTAAAAATTTGAAGAGTATGCAGCGATGCAGAGGTGTTAATCGTGAAGGCTGAGGACTGTTAAAAGACGGCTGAATGCTGATGATTGAAGGCTGAAGGAGAAGAAGGCACTGGCAGTAAGGAGAGATCAGAAAATTCGATACTGAAAACCACAGAAACTGAGGGATTCCACTAATACCCCCAAACCAACACTTCGAGCAAACCCATTGGAAACTCACCAAACCTCACTGATTTCTCAGCCAGATTCCAAATGTGTCACAGCAATGGTAGTGATGTATTGATTAGGCTCAATCAGGAATAATATAACTCACCACACAGGAGAGACCAACCCACGCAAAGAAACGAATAAACACTATTTGCGCCCACGGACCATCACATACACACCAACAGCTCCATATGCACAGCGATCAGCGGTTGCAGGAATCTATCGGCTCAGGGTTGGAGGTTTGTAGGCGAAACGGTGTTGTTTGCAGGATGATGATGGCTAAAATAAGGGTCAGAAGGCAACGGTAATTGTGGTGATGGAAAACGTGGACGAGACGGTGGCATGCGGCGTGGGGGTGGGTTCACGTGTGACAGGGGATGGTCAAGGCAACGTGCAACAGCGAGGTGATGGGAATTTTAGTATATGAGGTACAGTGGCATGAACCACAAAGGCATGTCATATAGAATTTAAACGCGAGGAGGATGCCAACAGACGACCAACTCAGTATAATGTAAATAGAGAGGTAGTCGAGAGGAACGATGATCGTTACGATAGCTCAAAACAGAGAAAATATCACTAAAGCTCAATACGCTTATGTTAAAATGCCAAATTTGTGTGCTTATGTAGAATGGTGTAAATGTAAACAGGTACAACTCACCCCTGGTAAACACAGCTGGGGAGCAGTAACCTAACATGTATAAGCCGAGTCTATAGAATATGTTTCATGCGGTTGGCTACTGTATAATAAGAAAGTTAATTTCCAGCAAGACTCTAAACAGTACTAAACAGGCCTAAATAGTTCTAAACATAGCAGTTCCAGAATATCACCAGTATACATGAAACCACGTTCAATGAAAAGAACCATTAAATTCCTCTACTTTTTATAAGAATAGCCGAAGCTTAGCCAGAAATCAGTATTAGGTATCAGATATTTACCAGCAACAACAAACATTTGCATTTCACATGTGGAACTCAAACCATCTAAACCAGAACTGATGTAATCGATATCGATGTTATTGTCACAAAAGCCCAAGGCTACAAACACCAGAAAACGTGTGAAGGCTTTGTCACTTCTCTTGGCTTATGCTCTTCACTCCTGAAATGTTTTCTTCTCTCGTATGTGTGCCAAGTGGTGGTGTGCCAATAGCAACTGTTTAGCAATGTACATTTCACATCAGCTGCACGATGAACCACTTCCAAGATAAAGATGGTATCTGTTGCTCTCTTGCCATGTTATACGTACAGACTCACTCTATGTACTGGCCCTAGCGCGTCCTCGGATGAAAACCAGCATAAACACACATAAATACTAAATAAATGCATTATATTCTGGAGAAGCCATACACGATCGTCCCTCGCAGATTATGCTTCAAACACCCTCGTGTGCCATATTATTAATCTGTATCGCTGTCGTCATCTTGCTGATTCTGAAGGTATAAACGATCAGACGCACTTGGTGATAATCATTTTATTTCGGGTGCAAAAAAGTTTCAAAGCCTCATAGTGATTATGTCAGAGGGAGAGTGAGATGGAGATAGGAGGTCAGTAGCAAAGTCTATGTGTGAGTGGTGTTGGATATATTCGCCGTTCATTGTGTTTGTGGTATTTATATTCGTAAATCACCATCTCGTAAAATGTTGCTGTCTGTTGTTTTTATCGTACATTATGCTGGGGCATAGTATTGTTGTTTTTAGCATAGTTGCAGCTCGTCTGTAGCTCCCTCTAGTAAAATTTTTGCATCCGTGTGGAATCTTCATTGATTGTGCATTTTCTGATAACTCGTGAAGTTATGTCTACACCATCTTTTACCGATACTGTTCCTAGATTTATTAGATGTTCTTCTATAAAATATGTACTGTTGTTTACTGAACTACTTCAAAAATGTCTGCGATCAACCTTTGGTCGCTTTCTCCAAGACTTCCAAAGAGAGCATTGAACTTAGCAGCGTTATTGCTCTGAAGCGCTAACATGAAATCCTTGATCACAGAGAAGACATCAACAGTGTCGAGGGGAGTAGTAGCTAAAGGATCCTCTATAACTGGCTCATCTTCTTCATCGAAATAGCCAGAACTCTTCAACTTGAAGCCTTCCTCCTCTAAAAAGTTTAAGTACTCGTGTCTGCCTTCAGCGTGCTCTCCTTCTTCTGCTCCAGCTTCCAATGCTCCTGCTTCACCTTCTCTGAGAATATCCTCTAAATCTTCGGAACCAGCATTTTCCCAAGCGTCATTTTCGTCGCCATATTTGTAGTTATCGCCTCCTGAGAAGTCACCTTCATTGAAGTTCTTTCTCTTCTTTTCCAAGTTTTCAATAGCCTTAGGTAACTCTCGTAAAAGTGTGGCTAACTTCAATCCCATTTGCTCTACGATGCCACTGTCAAGCTGTCCAAGGATCTCATCATGACTCATTAAACTCAATAACGCAAGAACCGATAACTTCAAGTCGTAGACTCTTTTCAATTGGGGTATTAACAGGAACCATCTGGAGAAAAATGGATGCAACTGGTTGGATTCTTGTAAGAGTCTCAAACTTGTAGGCGCATCATATACGATGGATGCAGCAATAACATTAGTGACATTAACATCGAAGCCAGTGTTTTTGACATGATGCTTGTCCTGCTTGTCTTCATTAGTGAGTGCTACAACAGAGGCAATGAAATTTGGAATGTAATGAACGGACTGATTCTGCAAGGACAAAATGAAAGTCTGGGACAACTCACAGCCGTATATCAACTCACTGTATCCAATTTGGTTATCGTCACCTTCTGAAATCATCCGGAAGATATTGACGAAGATCTCTACCAAGTGCTGGTTCTTACGCAACTCTTCGGCACCGTAGATCATAAAGTTCTGCAAGCATTGAATTAATTCTTCAAGGTACATAATCGCAATTCCACTAGTAAAGGCATCACTTAGTAACTCAAAGTTCTTCCACATAACTGGACTAATGGAACGCAACAAGAAGGTGGAGTTTTCCATTAATTCTCCTATTTCGGCAATGAAGTCATCCAATTTATTTTCTAATACATATTGAATAGCTGGGGAGAATACTTCCTCCAATTTCAAACAGATTTCAGTGGAATTTTCAAATGATAAGAGGACCGTGATCATAGTGTTCAAAAGACCGATGGCAGCCATTACTTTCTCGCTTTGATCTTCATAGTCACCGTCAAAGTCCTCAACATCAACGTTAGATGCTTGGTTGATTTCAACGGCTAATCTCATAAACTGTTCAACCAATTTGGTCATCAAATCAACTCCAAATGGTTGTAACTGGTCTGAAAAGTTCTCAACACATTCTTGCATCACCACCGAGATAGCGTCGTTGTCAATTTCGTTGGACAATTCCAACAATCTTGACATAGTGGGTATGATAATTTGAGATAAGACTTCCTTGAATTCAGGCTGTGGCAAAAAGGCTTGAATTGCCAAAGCGCTTTCAAAACTAACAGGCAAACTGACCTCTTGAGAACTATCAAAATTACGCAAAATCCCTTGGTATAACATGGATTTGCTTTGTTCGTTCTTAAATTCTACATCGGCGAATTTGGCCACGACATCCAAAGTCCTGGCACGCAAGAACTCATGTGTTGAAGTGAGGTTGGGGAAAACCAATTGAGACAAAAATGATTCCATCTGGTCCTTGTATGGGGAATGAAACCCTGCTATGTAGCTGGAAATACCTCCTAGCATCTTTAAGATACCGTCCTTTTTCTTGGCTACTTCTAAAGTCTCTTGCTGTTGCTGCAATTGACTCAACTCCAGATGTATGATAGTAACAATAGGGTTGAGCGTAGTGTTCTTTCTTTTGTATGCAAATGTCACCAATAATCCCAAAGCAGCAATATCTGGGCTATTGAACTCATCAAGGATGTCAAAGCCAACATGAATGTACTCATGTGGATCTTCGTCAAAGATCTCCAAAGTTGTGTCACTGGGGCACAATAAAGGATAGATCAAAAATGAGATCAAGTTCTCGTAGTATGGTTTAATAAGATGCCAAGTTGATTTTTGCGATACACAATGACTAAGGAACTCGAGTAGGTGATAAAGAGCAGTGGAACTAATCCATTTCTTACCATGACACCATTGTTCTATCAATGCTAGGTAGTTCTGAAGCAAACGAGAAACAAACTCGTTCATGAATGCCTCGTGGAAACTTGGATACTTGAACTTCTTGCTCAATGTGGAAGAAGCATAACGTTGGAAGATTCTATGCATGTTGGCAATGGACCATTTCTGGCACTTGGAAAATTGGAAAAAGCACTTTTCCTGCTCACTGAGGTTCGAAGTTGCAATGTACTCTGGTGTGGGCATGTTAATCACGGCTTCGTGAAATGCTCCCCACGCTGTGATTGCTTCTCTCGATTGCAAGGGCGTTGGCAAGTCATAGTATGTCACAAACTTGTACAGTTTGAGAATGAGTTTGACAATTTCTGCCGAGACCTCGGTAATGTTCTGTGCATTAGCGACTATTGCATTTCCTATGTTAAGCAAATGAGGGAATGCCAGGTCAATGATAGGGTACAACTCATCTTGTCTTTCGTCATTTTGGATCCATCTGAATTTTCTCGAGATTTCCGAGAAACAGAGAAGACCAGTGTACAATTGAGACAAGTCACGATCACTTATGTTGTTTCCCGAGGGAACCTGTTGAAGAAGAGTGCCAGTTTGCTCGAGAAGTCCCGTCCAATGGGAGAACTCGTGCGAGATCAAGATCCTAACTACTGGGATCAACTGCTGTTTGGTGTTGTAGTCACTATGGACAAGAACGGGCAAAATTCGTTCTTTAATTACCGGTCTTTCGTCGGCGTCTATTTTCTGCCCATCGGTCGATGACCAGAATTTCACCACTCTGTTCTTGAAGTACACCGCTGTAGCCTTTTTCACCCCGGCATCGATGGCAGTGCCTTCTGATGCTATGATATCGAGACAGGCACCGAGAAACCCAGGAGTAGCAACCAATTCCCGAAGTTTGACCTCGGCCTGAAGTCGGATATTCTGGTCGGCTTGTAGTGTTGCCGAGAAGCACTCCAACAAGACGTTTGCGTTCATACTGCTGACCCTGAAGAGAGTATAACACTTCAATCAGATGAGCTTGGGACAGATTAGAAGACTTGGAAGAAGAGAGGTTTTTAAAGCAGCAGTTTTTTTTGGTGCGACTGAAAATTGGGGGTTTCTGCAGGATTTGACGTTTTTGCGGCACGGGGGTAATCTGATTAGAGAGGTGGTGGTAGTGGGAGGAGACAGACGGTGTATTAGTAGAAGTTGTAGTAGGAGTTGTAGTAAGTAGTATTAATTATTTATGAAGACTAATACTGGATTTGAAGAAAGAGATTTGTTGGGGGGATTGGGAGAGGTCAATTGGGGAAAAAAGAGAGAATTAAAGAAATGAAGTGAAATGTTATTGATTATTAATATATTGGTAGGAAACCCAGAGGCTAACAAAAATCAGAATATCGGATGCTTGTTGTTACAATTTTTTTTTTTGTATAGTCTTACATTTTTGTATGTATGTAGTAGAGTCCTACCTATTTCTTGTGCCCTGTTGTATAGTCCAACTATGCCTAGCCCCATGTTACTCCTGCCCTATTTGGAGAGGATGTGCACATCTACAGTGGCTGCGATATCTCTGGTGCTTCCAATTGGCTCCAAAATTCAAAGCAGAGTACAGTCCAACTCTGCAGCAGTCTGTGAAAATTGGAGAGGACAAGAAATTAGTAGGAGCTTGCAATAGTATATGATTTCTCGTTTGTAAAGTGCCCTAGTAACCGATATTAGACCTCACAAGGTTATGGGAATGTGCACCTCGAGAATAAGGAGCCATTTTTCACGTCATTATTGTCGAATACGTGTTATTTACGAGAGACGATAGTCTTGGTATTGTCGTGAGCCAAAAACTCCGTTCTCTACCCTACAACAATAAAAAAAAGAAGACTAATGGGTACCCTACATCTTCTGAAGACGACATGGCCCTTTCTTTGCCCGAGCCGGGAATCGAACCCGGGGCTCAGCATTGGGAATGCTGAATTTTACCACTAAACCACTCGCGCAAGAAAGATCGCCAAACGTTACCAAAATTGCGTGTAATAACCAATAAAGTGATCACGTGACTTGGAGGTTTTTGCCTAAATTGTTGGCTTCATTGGCTCTTTTATGGCTATTTTACTAGTTGATGTAGTTGTCTCTGAAATTAAGTACCTTTGGGGAAGTAATTGAGGCAAAAGAGCCAGTAATGCATTCAAAACCATACATTTTAAGATTTCTAAATCTCATATGTGTCACGTGATGCGGATATATGTCGGCTGCAAAATGGGCATACCCCAATTACTTTAAAGCCAGTGGATTGTAGTTTTAACCATGGTTCCTTCATTATAAATAGTTGGAAGTGTTATTTCAAAGCTTCTTTATACGTTGCCTTGCCTTTCTTAATTCTTTTATTATATTTTTGCTTATTATTCATGTTATCATCCATTTGTAATCTCAGAATTTTACAAGTATTCTTCAAAAATATACAAAATTATTTTAGCCATTTAGCCAATAACTGGAGTTCTCCATGTATAACTAGTTAAAACTCAAATAACAATCATGTGCTATTACGAAAGGGTTTTGGCAGAGAGTTTTCATCCCCGGGTTTCTCTCTGTACTGATCACTATCACACTGTCTTTCTCTTATCTCTCTATTCGTTTAGTTAGGAATATAGATATACCCCTTCAAAAAAAAAAATACAAAGTTTATATTCCCATACTATTTACACGTAAAAAAACACGTATTGCCTAACCCGAGACATCTTCTACAACATCCACTATTCCACTTTTGTTAGCATGAACTGGTTCTCTCGTATTCTTGCGTCTTGGCCATAACGACGGCAACCTAACTACCTGAAATCTAGGTTCTATGCATCTTTCAATAAACCAACTTCTCAATCTATTTTCGATTATAGATGAAATCTTAGGAACATCTTGCAACTTGGCACGAGATCCAATTAATGACTTTACAGTAAACTCTAATCTGTAATCAGGAGAGAATGAGAACATCAATGCCGTTCCATCGTTATCATCGTCCACTTTTCTTGGCTTCTTTTCACTTTCCACTGAGTTAGAACCGCTCAACGGAATACTTGATGCATTTACGGGCTCAGCAGCCAATGGGGAGCCTAAATGTGGAGAAGAGTTACTGACCGCAGGTTCTGGTGTTGATTTCTCAGAATTTGAACTGGAAGATTTCAAGTCAACAAACTCCTGATCGCTGGTGTTTATCAAAGATACCGTTAAGCATCCAGAGAACCTTACCATAGATACTGACAATTGTACGGGCAATACAGCCGTCAATGGTCTAGGATGATTCAAGACTAACTTTGTCTCGATTCCTAAAGTCAACGTATCCGACAAATCAACATCTATCTTAGCCTCTAATCTTCCAGAGCCATCTTTGCTATGTTTTATTCTACAGTTGGAGAAGATAGGAAAATCATCACCAATATCGATTTCCGTCAAGTTGATTTTATCCAAATACTCTGGTAGGTCAGACTTCAACAAGAACTCATTCAATGAATGATATATGTTATCAGACAAGAGAGCTTCTGCTCTCAACTGAGAAATGGTCTGTGCTACTAACACGTTAAACCAATCCAACAGTTCTGGAGAATGGTTGTCTACGTCGTAGTATGTCTTTTCTAAGATTGTAGCGACTTTTGTATTAGCACCTTGCGAGTTCCCTTCTCGTGCTGTCAAGTCCAGATCATCATCATTCAGTCCCGACTTCTTATCTCTTCTGACTATAACTCCAGAAGCGTCCTTTTTTATAGTAGTTTTTGCAGACGAAGGCGTTGACTCCGCGAACACAAAGAATTTAATAAATATAATGATTACAAAAATCACACTCAACTGACCTATTATTAACCCCTGAGTAAAACTCCAAGTATTAGATTGTGACTGCGACAGCTGTTGCATTTGTAGTGGAGAGTTTATAACTAAGTTTGACTCATGAAGTAACAACGCTCTTTGCTGTTGGAATAACTCCTCTTGCTGAATTTTCAATTGTTCTTGGAGTTGTTCTAAATGATGCAAATTTTGTTGTTGGTGTTGAGATTTGGACACATCCACTTCTGTTTCGATCAAATCTGTGCTCATTATTGCTTAATATACTATTTCTGTTGAGACGAAGTTGAGCGAATAAGTCAAAAAGGGTTTATATGTGTCTTTGCAATTAGTACTAGTATTGAATCGTTAGTTAGACGGTTGCTAATACCCGAATCAAAAAGAAAATCAAGAAAGATCTTCCTCTGAATACAACTTTCTCGCCTAATGTAAGTTAAAAATGATCTCAATTTCGTGTTGTCTAACTACTCATGTATGAGACAACTTTATGAGCCATATGAATAAGGATCGTTAAATATAGCTAAACAGTGCAAAAGAAAGATGGTTTCTTCCCATAAAAATTCCTGAAAATTTGGATTTCTACGTAACAACAGGCCCGATATACACTGTAATGTAACAATAAAGATCAAATGATAAAAGAAAACACCAGTTATCCTATAATCAAAGTTCTAATTACATTTAGAAATGCAAATTTATCGTTTTTGAATTTTTAGAAATGGAAAATAGGGCCAATATGGTAGCGCTGATTTTAATGTGGAACGATTATATGGTTATGAAAGGGCATGGATGGTATGAAGGGGCATGAAGCGGTATGAAGGGGTATGAAGTGGTATGAAGGGCATGAATGGGTTTCAAGTAGAGAAGTGGAGAGAAGAAAAAAGTCTCTTTTAAAAGGGAATGAAATAGGTTATTGAAAGAATGACGGTATAATGGAAGTGGTTGGACTGTAGAATACTTTCTTGAGTTTGTTGAACTTAAGACTTTTTCGAAGTTATATGTTCATCGGAAGTGCCATTAGTTGATGGACATATCTGTTATTCTCTTTAGACCTTTTATTCCATCTTTAGAAATCATTCGATAGCTTACACTCCATCCGATTATAGTTCCATAATGTTTCATGATCTTCACCCTTAATCCTACACTACATAGTGACTCTATAAAAATAATGAACATGTACAATGGCTTATAAAACGAACTGCAGGCCGCTGTGGGCAGCAAAGCAGATATTGCATGCTCGTAAACACATGGTGTGAATATCGAACTATGAACTAAAATGCAAAAGATTGTATCATTATGGATTTTCCTAATCCACACCTTTATAAGCGTATAGCACTTATAGTGCAATAGGAACAGAAAGGAATAGACTATAAATTATTCCTCTCTTTCTCCCTAGTAGATTAATACACCCACGAACAATAGCACAGGATTTCTTAGACAGAAAGTTTACAAATCCTTCTTGGTCTTGCGAGGCTTGATGGGGGTCTTCACTGGCGAGCTCTTTACTGTCCTCTTCTTTTTAGGGCTCTCTGTCTTGACTTCTGCAACACTGGGGGTAGACTCCGTTGCTTCTACTTTCAGGCTTGTCTTGGATGCTCTAGTTGCTCTTGGAATTGCTATGCGTCTGTTGGCTACAAGCGTCTTGTCAGAGTCATTATCATCATTATCATCGTTTGTAGAATAGTCATCAATTGGATCGTCACGGGTGATCCATTCCTTTACATTGGCAAAGAATTTACTGGGCCCATTGAGATCTTTGTTGGCGTTGCCGATATATTTGGCTGCGAAATCAGTCAAAGGAGAGCTGGCTCTTGACTGAACATCTTCGGAGTCGCTGTTGACATTAGAATTGTTATTACTATGATTGTTATTCTCCAAGAACGACTGGACGTCAAACTTCTTACCTCTCATGTACTCACGGATTTCGAAATAGAGATCACGCGAGACATTATTCAAGTTCTCTCTATTCTTCACCCAATAGCTACGGAAGTCCGAAAACTGTTTCTTAAATTCCAACTCGTTCTTCTTTAACCACGAGATGTTCAATTCCTTCCTTGTTGCCCCTCTGGCAAAGTTACGCATTAAATATTTGTCGTAGTCTCTGATAATCTTGGTGATAATGTCAGAAGTTGAGATACCCTCAGTTCTTTGAGTAGTCAAGAACATTCCTTTCTCCTTTATAGGCTTGTAGATATCATCAGAGTCAGCAGAAGCGTATGGTAAATCATCATGAGCAACATAGTCTATGTTATGTTCTTTCAAAAACTCTGGTGTGACACACCATGGAGCGTTGGGTATCACTTCATCAACCCAGCGACAATGCTTCAATGTCTCTATACGTTGCTGATCAGTAAGTACTGTGAGTCCTTTGCGCTTGTGAGTCTCAATATCAGAGGGGACACCACAAACAAGCTCTACATTTTCAAACGCTTTCTTGGCTTGCTCCAATTGCTTCATATGGCCCAAATGGAACAAGTCGAACACACCGTCGGCATAGATACGGATAGGCCTATCGGTTGGTGGGATATTGAACTTGAACCCAGAAGGGCGGAACTTTCTCAAATCCTCAGGCAAGAGCTCGTCCAACTTCTTTTCATTGGCTTCAAACTCTTCCTCCTCTTTTGTTTTAACCTTTCTTCTCTTTTTGTCTGGAGTTTGACTACTAATTTCATTGTCATTTTCGTCGTTTTCTGATTCGTGGGGAGACTCCAAGGGCGTCGAAACAGTGGAGTCCACTTCGTCAGCTTTTCTCTTTCTCTTTCTCTTGAAAAGCGACGTAAACTTTGGGGCAATTGCTTCCACGGAAAGTGTACGAGACAACTGAGAACCGGTTGTAGGCGTAGTCTTGTCTTCGATACCTTTAGTTGATGCCATGATGCGAATTGCGATTCCGATCCCGACAAAAATTGGACCTACTGTTAGCTGTTGTGATTGTACACTTTTCTGTTCAGCGTGAAACAGAAATACCCGTACAACAACACAACGACGTTACCGATAGCAGAAGAGCTTGTGATCCATGACTTTGCAGTACAACAAGAATTTATCACAGCGGCTAAATTTTAGTGAGGAAGGACGAGGAGGAGCCTGTGCAGGAGGCCGATTTGTTAGCTCATAACGAGACACTGTGGAATGGTGGTGGAGGATGGAGGTGGAGGTGGGAGGAAGTGGTGTCGTTAGGTAGAGGTGGAGTGGAGAAGGTGAAGTGGTGCTGGTAACGGAAATTTGATGAAGATGGAGCAGGTAATAGAGTAGTGATGGAAGAATGAGATGTTGACGGTGGAAGTGGAATATATTGAGGCAGTGTGTCGGTAGAATTTATATAAGTTCTGGTTGTACTGGTCGTTGTAGTAGTGGTGAAAAAAAGTGTGTGCTGGTGTGGATTAGCCTGGGAGAGTGAGTTAGTGAGGAAAGTTAGCGGGAGGGTTAGTGAGGTGAGAGTTGGTGAGAGTTGGTGAGATTTAGTGAGAGTTTACTGCAAAAAAAGGACTCTTTACTGATAATTAGCGACTGCTCACTGAAAAATATTGAGAGATAGCGAGAGTTTACCAGCAAGCAAGACTTCTATGGTATTCCTTTTATGTCTTTATAACTCCAGTGAGAGACTGTGGAAACAGAGAGAGTTGGTGAGAGAGCATGGCCATAAATAGCGAGAAAAAATGAGAAACAGCGAGAAGAAGTGAGAAACCACCGAGAAGAAGTAAAAAAAACAGAAAGGGAGATTAGTGCTTTCTTATATTCTTTTTTGTTTTGAATATCACAGTTCGTCAAGGTCGACAACTACTCGTTTCGGCACCAAGGGACCAATATTCTCCGGGAAAACTCATTTCCAGCTCAATCTGCACATTTCTCAAAACAATGCAAAATCTCTTCATTCCATAGCCTTTCTATCATCTTCCACCTTTCAACATCCACCATGAACATCCACCTTGAACATCCACCACCAATTCATATCGGCATTCGGCCTTTACCCATTTGGCTGTGAAATTTTCACTTTGGTACACGCACGCCTCATACTATCGATAGCCATACTGCAGATAACACTAGCCAATATGGATCTGGAACCTTCTTTAAGTGATGAACCATGTCATTCTGGGGTAATACAAAAGGGTAAGGAGAGGCGTTATTTGGTTGGTTTTGGTTAGTTTGGTTAGTTATAGTGGTATTGTGTAGTGACGGTGTTATAAAAGATTGAGAAACAACATTTTTATAAAAGTTGACATTTCTTCTGTTTTTATCGAGTGACGGTACCCTTGATATACTTTATTCTGAAGCATCGAATTCGGTATACCTCTTCATAGCATTTATCTTCCCTTCAATTGTAGGACATTTAGACTAGTGTCAAACCATGGGCAAGATATACTCATTATCGGACCTAAAGTATATTAAACCAACGGCTCTTCGTTCCTGGTTCAACGAGGGCTCCCCTCATGGAAAAGGTAAATTCGCTGTAGTCGATGTTCGTGACTCGGATTTCGTGGGAGGACACATCAAGGATTGTTATCATTATCCGGCTGGAAATTTCACTTATACATTACCGGAATTACAAGAAAGATTGGCTAGCAATGAAATAGACGACGTGGTCTTCCATTGTGCCCTTTCTCAGGTTAGAGGTCCTTCCTCAACCTTAAAATTCTTGAGATCCTTGGATGAGATCAAGGATCCAGTGAAGAAAGCCCAATTGGATTCTTTACACGTGTGGGTGTTGAACGGTGGCTTTACAAAGTGGCAAGAGAAATATGGAGAAGATACTGAGGTTACACACCATTACGATAAAGAAATCTGGCAATTTGGTGGTCTATAGACAGTTTAATAAGGTCTTACAGACAAGTTCAAGTTGCAATTAATATGTAATAGATTATGATTGAAGGAGTTATCTGTATTCTTCTGGTGTATTATATATTGTATATTATCTTAATAAATGGATTATAATAGAAAACTTTGATACCACGAAGCTCTTGCAATTACACAGTTTTAATATTAAATGACAAATACGGAAAGTAACTTTTCTATTTTACATATATAAGACTGCTTGAGCAAATCGAAGGAGAGATGCTTTTTTTTGTGACCTCGGTAGACGACCTCATCTAAATCAAATTTGGGCCCTGATATGCGTTGTTAGTCTGCTGTTGTGCTTGCTGAGGAAATTGAGTAAACTGGGGCAGAAATTGCTGAGTAAACTGCTGCTGGAAGGGTTGCTGCTGGAACTGATTTTGAACTGGTTGTTGTTGAGTTTGTTGCTGCAGCAAGAACTGCTGTTGGTATTGAGGTTGGCTTCCAGTTTGCTGCTCTATTACAGTTCTCGCATTATTCAAATAATACTGCCTCTGAGTTTCCTGCTGTGTCTCAGGGAATACAGGGATCGTTGGCAAGAGTTCAAGTCCTCCAGCTGTTGGCTGAGGCTTTATTTGCTGTGGTTGAGCGTTTTGTTGTGATGAAGCCTTGTTGAAGAGGTCCGTGGAAGTCTGAGAGATTTTGAAGGGGTTGCTACCGGTCGAAGTTAAGGGAATGGAAGTCGCTCCATTTGCTGTCGGACTATTGTTGAACGATAGAGCAGTTGTTGTGGTGTTAGAAGCAAATCTGGTATTGGCAAAAGGATTAGAACTGGTATGGTTTGGCTCAAGAGCCAGGCCAGTTGAAGCTGTTCTCATGGTAGCGAATGGGTTCGTTTCTGCCCTTCTTAAATCATTTACCAGAGTTTGAGTGCCAATAGGTGGAGCAGGCTGCTGAAATTGTTGGTTGAACTGGGAGAATGGCTGGATTGATAATTGTTGCTGTTGTTGCTGTTGTTGCAATTGTTGTAATTGTTGTTGCTGTAACTGCTGTTGTTGCAATTGTTGTTGTTCTAATGGATTTGGACTGGTTGTAAATCCTTGCAAGAATGGGTTACCAGTATTTTGGGGTAATTGAGCCTGAGCCTGTGGCTGAGCGACCTGCTGTCCGTAACCCCCAAATCCAGCTCCAGTAAAGGCAGCTTGAAAAGGCAGAGGCAGAAATTGTTGAATTTGCTGGACTTGCTGCTGTTGTATAGCATCAGCTTGTTGGTTTGGATCTACAGCAACAACGACAACCGGTTGTTGTTGAATGGCACCCCATGGGTTAAATGTCGACTGTTGGACAATTAATGTATTGTTTCTGTTGAGTTCTGGTTGCTCAGGTTGAGCCTGAGCTACGTATCCATTACTTTTAGAAGCTTTCGCACTGGCGTTGTCATTGACAGATTTGGACGAATTACCATTAGTATTGACTTGTGAAGTATTCTCTGTCTTGTTACCCTTTTCATTCATGTATTGTCTTCTGTTCATTTCAAAATTAGGGTCATCCAAGTATTCTTCTAAAGACAGTGTTAAAGCTGTTGGAGCATGCTTAATAGTTGGAACATGCAATCTCGTAGCATACTCCAAATGCTTAGCCACTCTGAGATAGTCTATAACATACTTCGTCTGATCAACGAACTTTTTGTATATCTTGAGTGCTCTTTCTGCGTCGACTTTGGACATTTCGAAGTAGTGCTCCAATAAATTAATGACACCTTCATTCAACTCTTGGAATAGAGCAAGTAAATCATTCACCAAAAGTCGGAAAGCCGTCAAAACGATATCATTATTAATCTCATTTTCCATGAAGTTGTTTTTTAAAAGTGAATCGATCTGCTTCTGGACACTTTCAGACTCTCTTAGAAGACCTTTCTCAACCGAAAGTGATCTTAAACGACCGCCCTGTTGACTAGTACTATTATTAGATCGCTCGTCCCTCACGTAATCGATGCCTGTTGCCTCAAATTGCTTCACACGGGTTTGCAAGTACTTTGCATATTTCACAATGAATCTTACATCGGTATTGAAATTATTGTTTTTCGAAATGTTCAGCGTCAGCAAGTTCAACATGTGTGGTGCTCTTGTTGCTAGATACTTGAGCGTCACATCTCTGTCACCTTCTCTGATCATGATGTGGATGACAATCAATGACTTGTACACAACTGACCAGGCGGAGTCGTGAAGCCGACTTTGAAGGGTTTTCATGACGGTGGAGAAATTGTCTGTTTCAAGGGAAAGGTCTGTGGAAGTAGCCATGAGAATAGGTTCGATGTACTTTGGTTTCGGCGCTGCCACCTTAATCTTGGTGGCACCTTTGACGATTTTCTCGTAAGTTGTCATTGTGATGGATAAACGAGAAGTTGTGTAATTTTGATTATACTACAATGAAATTATGAGGAGAAGCCAGTTGGACCAATTGAGTAACAAATTATGGTCACCGATTCGAATGCCAGGACCTGTGAATCGGGGGATGGTCGATTCGTTAACTAACTTATTTGATGATCAATTGTATAAATATTGATACGATCAAGTCCGATTGAACCTTGATATGAATCAACGAAGTTACCGGATGACTTTCGTAATCGATCACTATTGGTTTTCCAATGAGTCAATCCGAAAATGCAAGTGGATCTAACGCTGTAACAAACCAACAATCTATTAAATTTCTCGTAAATCGATTTGTTCTATCCAATTGAATATCCGAGTACGAAATAACGCTGCTTAAGTTCACGAGCTGACAGGCTATCTATAAACGGCGGTTTAGTCTGTCCAAGTGGTAGTTTTTCTCCCGGCAACGGTGGAAGGATTGGTTGGCTGCGGCGGATGTGGGATTGAAGTGAAACTTGAACCCGGAAAGGAAAGCCTGTTTTCGAGCTTTGATGGAGTTGATTCCTGCTACAGGATTGTCAATTCCAGGGAAAGATGACTTGATTGGCTGATTGACTTGTTTATGGTGGAAAGAAGAGTACACCAAAAAAAAGAGGCAGTAAACAGAATAAAAAAAAGGTGTCAGTAATCAGGTTTTAGCCGCCGCAAGGAATCGAGGAATCGAGGAATCGAGAGGCTACCACAGTGAGTGAGAGTGAGAGTGAGAGTGCGAGAAGTGAGAGAGTGGGAGAGTGAGAGTGAGAAAGTAGGGAGAGTGAGTACGAGGAAAGAGAGAGGAGGAGGGAAGAGAAAGTGAGGGAGTGAGGAAGTTAGGAAACACTAAGTTCATATCGCTACTTAAGTTACTGTGAGTCTTATTGAGATTTAGTGAGTTACTGGGTTTTCTGGATGTCACCAGGAGCGAGTTAAGTTGAGAATAGGGGTGGTGGAAGCACCACAGCGAGATTGTTAGAATAGTTAATTATAGGAGGAGGTGGGCTGGCTTAGATTAGAGAAGAGCTAGTGGAAGTGCTCGCGGAAATGTTGTACAGGAGAGTGAGACAGGGAGAAAATTAGGGAGAGAGAGACAGAGAGACAGCGAGTATGTGTGCGTATTGTGTGTGTGTGTGTGTGTGTGTGTGCGTTTGTCAGAGACAGCGAGACGATGAGCGTCGCGGTGGATGAGTTTTTTTTTTGTGGAGGCAGTAGCAGCTCACGGTAGTAAAGAAATACTCTCTATGACGAGGAGACAAAATACCTGTGACGTATATATGTTTTCACCTAAATGAAAAGTGCATATTCTATGGATTTCTTGTTAGCAATATCTGCAAATGAAGTGAAAGAGAGAGGGAGAATAAAGAAAAGCAAACAAAAACTATTGCTTACTTCGATATCATGGTCTCATGAGATGTAACTGGTGAGATGCAGTTTCACTTGGCCATGAAAACTATGATATCAATGAACATTTTATAGATTGGAAGTGAACCCAAATTTTAACAGGATAGACATACATTAGCGAGAGACCCTGGCTGCGAGGAGCTGCTTTAATAAATCTCAAGTTTTCGACGATGCTAGCAGATAAAATGACTGTTGATAAGGAGAGAAAGGGCAAGTGAAAAATTTGGCAGGATCAGGAAATTTTGAAAAATATACGATCAAATGTGGCTATACCGAAAGAATACTGAGCCTCCTAGCGAGAAAAATGTTCCATTTAGTGAGAAGATGGCGAGGTAAGTAGTGAAATTAGTGAGGAGCTCGCCAGGATTTAGCGAGGGCTTAAATTAAGTACTTGGCGATTCATAAGAATAACTATGATCTGCTACGGTTTCAGTTCCTATGAGACAAGAAGTAATGCTGCTATCTACTCTCTGCTGCTATCTAACCATCTCCTATCTACTCTTCTACTCTATACTCTTGTGCTATCTACTCTTCAATTTGCAAATTTCTTCTGGAGCCATTTTTTTCCAACCCACGACGTAGCCTTACGAACCATATGGATCACTCCAATGTCGACTCGCCAATGCTATACCCAATAGTCTACAAAAATAACCATGGAAGCAACCGGGAAAATTTCCCCAGCCCCCATTGCTATGTAAAATCGTCTCATCACCACGGTAATAATAAATTATTGTCGAGTAGACTACGTAACCAAGTAATAATACTGTCGATGGAACTGTGCGACCAGCTACGAATGAGACAACTACAGCAATGGGATTGCAACCGTGAAGACGTATTTCTATCGGCAGAGAATGCAGAATAGAAGCATTAACCAAAAAAGAAATCATATATCCCGGAGTATTACAACGAATATCACTCTTTCGGTGCCCAACGTACGCTTTGTACTCCAATTGCACAGGAGCAATGACTAACGGTACACAGCCTCTAGATGGTTATGTCAGATCATATACCAAGAAGAATACCAAGAAGAAGAAAAAGTGTCTTCAGCCAAGGAAAGAAGGAATAGCAAATCTCCACAAGTAGATCAAAGAAAGATGGCTTATACCATCGGTTCTTACAGGTTCTCTCCCAAGGTTATTCCTCATACATCGTCAAGCTACTTATAGAAGCCAGTAGTGTAGATAATTAAGCATATTTTGCAGCTATTTATAGTGAGCACAAGAGGGTATGATATGGCATAAACTTTATTGTAGAGATATGGTCATGTGTTATATTCTATATATGGAAGTAGTGAAGTAGTTTCGAATTTAGAATGCTCAGATCGCTTTCAGTGGATGAAATACAATGTTACAAGACAACAAGGCCACAAGACCATCAGATTACTGTGACAACTTTGGTAACTCAAAATTATTCAACCTACATGAAAGTTGGCTAAGAATCTTACACCACACTGAATTACTAATAACAATTTCACTAAATAAACATTTGTTCCATTGTTTATTCGTTTTATTGACTATTTACATTCTACTTTCATTACACCAATTCTAGGATTGGCACTCATTTCGAGTCATTTTATTTAAAAATCAAGCGAGCTTCCTTCACATTGTATCATCTCTTGATCTATATTTGCTTCTTCTTACCCTTATAATTTACAGCTTTTGTTTACTTCTGCTTCATTCCTCCTCTCTTCTCTAACAAGTCTTTGGCCTCATTAACCTTGGTTGCCAAGTAAGATGAACCACCTTTATCTGGATGGTTGGCCATCATTAACTTTCTATGCTGTTCCTTCAACTTCATCTTTGATAAGTTTGTTTCCTTCAAGTTCAAAATCTGAAGGGCCTCCTTAGCAGTCATTTTCTGTCCAAAGCTTCCTTTGATGAATGCCTTACCGTTGATACCCGGCTGCTTAGATTTCACAAACCCGGAGGCAAAATAAGCAACTCCAATTACTCCAAATGTAGTCAACCAAGGGTGTTCTCCCATCCAGTTAGTAGTCTGGTCAAAATACCACTCAGCAGAGCCTTCAGGGGCCTGTTTTCTTTGCAAATGACCAGTGTAGTTGGCCTCAGGATTGTACGCCACTTGTTGGGCTTGCTGCTGGTATTGTCCATTATCTCCCGGAATAGCCAACGTAGGGATTTCCATATTAGTAGGTGCCATGTTTCAAATGCTAAAATGTGTGTTATATATACAAGAAGTGCTACAAATATGAAGAAGTAATGTTGGAAATGCCTTGGTAAAGTCTTAATTTGATGGCTAAAAAGTCGAAATTTGAATTTTTTCGTTTTAGATCACGTGATTTTATTGAATTGGAAATGTGCACTACCTTGGGGTAATGGGTGACAAGGAAGTGATGGATGGGGGATAATGGAGTGGAACTTTGGGGAAGTTATGATTAGGTAGGATGTGATTTTGTAGTGATGGTGGAGGGCGAGGGTAGCGGTAGGGGTTGGGTTAGACGCTGACAGTTCTAGTTCAGGTTTTTTCTTTTTTTTTTTGCTGGAGGTTATTATATACTTATTTAACCAAGTTAACTAACTCAAAAAAAAAAAACGGTGGCTCGGCTCCATGAAAATGCTGGTGTCTTACTGATATCTAAATCGGAACTCTCGGCCATATACACGAGAAACTGCGGGCAAAACCAAAAGAGAGCTCAACTCCCAGTACTTTCTCCCTGAACTTGCGGTGGTCACTCTGTTTCCCCAACTGACGTCTCCCTACCGACGTTTTTGCCATTGCTGCAAATTCTACGCCATCCATACATAACAAAAGTTATATAATCCAAATAGTTATTTACTGACGTAACAACACGACACATACCGGACAAAAAAACGTCGCATCAGAAACTTTTACCGCCTCATCCCGTGCGGCTCGGTTCCTTCTGCGGCTCAATTTTTTTTTTATCATCATCTCTTAAAAAAAGACATCTTACAAAAGAGGACTTCTCTTGGTTAACCCCATATCATTGAAGTCATCTTAGATCTAAAAGGTTTTCCAAATTGCTAGTATACTTCGCAAAGTACATAGTTGCCTAGATTTCCAGTTTACCCCGTCATTTTTTATTTCGTATAGCTGAAGTTTGTTGCCGTGTAACAATTTTTCACTTACAATTTGTCATAATTTTTCACTACCTTGAATTGTATAATTCCCAGTAGTTTTACCACCACATAGCATATTCACACACTTAAAACACATACAAAATGAGAGTAGTACAATGCCATTTTTGCTCGTCGCCAGTATACCCATTGCACGGTATTATGTTTGTAAGAAACGACGCTAAGGAGTTCAGATTCTGTCGTTCCAAATGTCACAAGGCGTTTAAGCAACGTCGTAACCCACGTAAGTTGAGATGGACCAAGGCTTTCAGAAAGGCTGCTGGAAAGGAGTTGGTTGTGGACTCTACCTTGACATTTGCTGCCAGAAGAAACGTTCCAGTTAGATACAACAGAGACTTGGTTGCCACTACACTTACCGCTATGTCTAGAATCGAAGAGATCAGACAGAAGAGAGAAAGAGCTTTCTACAAGAACAGAATGAGAGGAAACAAGGAGAAGAAGATTGCTGCCGACAGAAAGTTAGTTGCCGAAAACCCAGAATTGTTGAGAATGAGAGATGTAGAGATCAGAAGAAAGGCCGAAAGACTCGCTGCCAGAGAAGCTGCCATGGAAGAGGAAGAAGAGATTGCCTCAGAAGACATGATGAGCGAAGACGAGGAGATGGAATCCGAATCCGAGTCCGAGAGCGAACAAGTCAAGCAAAAGGTGTTGTTGAAGAACAAGAGAAAGACCAGAGCTTAGTTAAATCAGTTCGCCAGTATGAGGAAGAGGAAACTATGGAAGACGTAATAGTGTCTTCATGTTGTATAGCATCATTTTTTATATATACCGATTATCAGTTAATGTACATTATTGCAGAAATATGTGGTGTGATGTTAGATAGGTCCTTGGTTCATCTATGAATAGTTACTATTACTGTTCTCAAGGTGCACAAGCCAATATTGTCATAAACACAAATACTATAGGCCGCTCACCAACGAAATATATCATTCATCCATCTATGACAAGTCAAATCTGGCCTCAGTGTAGATAGCATATAACAACTTCGAGCGGATTAACTCCTTATCCTGGTAGTCAGGCAACTTTAACAAGTTCACACAAGTTGATGCCGTCGGCAAACGGGCAATATCTCGGCCAGAATTCCTGATTCCAAAACGAGGAGACAACGATCCAAACCCTAGCAAAGGTGCTCTGCTAACTGAAGTGACAAACTTTATGAGCTTAAATCTCTCCTCAGCAGACATCTCTGCAATTACTTCCCAGAAGTATTTTATGGTGATATCATCATCAAAGTAACCTCCGTACTCCACATTTTCCTTCCAGTCAGCAATGTTGACATCACTTTCGCCTCCAGAGATAAGCATCTGCAATTCAAACGAATCAAACATACTCAACCATGTTGAGGAGATAATCTCATATAAGCCTTCAAGGAAATACTTAGTCTGTATGTGCAAGGATTGGTTCAATTTAAAATTGGAAATCTGATGGATATAACTCAACTTGTTTGACAGTGAAAGTTTGATATTTTCACCGTTTGGAGGAAGAAGATCAAACAAATAATTCTTACCATCTACCTTCTCGTTGATGGTGAAGTTTAAGTCCAACTCATTCAATTCTGATTCCGGCATTTTTAAAAGCTTCATTAGACCCAAGAACAACTCGTTGTCAAGATAATTTAAATCGTTTATGGAATTCTTCATATTGTCATTACACCACTTATTCAAGAAGAAGGGAGCAAAAGACACATCGATGAGCACATTCTCGTAAAAGCATTTACCTACAACATTTCCAAGGAATTTCAAATAAAGCAATCTCTCTTGCTGGATCTCCAAGTCTTTGCCTATATGAATGGACTTGTATATGTCGTCATTAGGGTAAATCTGGTTGTCACTGAGGGTTTCTTTGAACAAGTGCAAATCGTTGGATGGATTGAAGCCTTCTGTAACGACACTAGTGAGAAATTCCTTTGTAATACCACCGCCATCAATACCTGCCTCTTGGCCATATTCATTGAAGAAGCTCACTTGAAGCAGCTGCTTGAAGTTGCTTCCAGAGTTGTGAAAGCTGTTGAAGGCATCTTCAAGTAAATGCTCTCTTCGGATATCCGCCTGGAGTTTAGATGTAACAAAACTGAACGGGTTGACATTCATATGGCGTTGCTTATCCAATTCAATTAAGGATTGAAAAACTTTTACTCTGTCTTTAAAAGCGATAAAAAATGGTAACTTCTTTAAGACTTCCAGCTTTGCTAGAGTATCACTTGAGGACGCAACGAATACTTTGCTCCTTCTAATATTACTGCTGTTCATGCTGTTAAAAATAGAGTCATACTCTTCATAATTTGGTTCTTCGTCAATATCCATTTCACTTATTCTCTTTTCCTCCTCTTCAGCAACAATCTGTAGTAACCCATCAATATTAAATGTGAGCTCTTTTGGTTTCCAGAAATCGTCAGGTAAGAAGCGCAAACGCAAGTTCTTCATATACAACTGGTTCAAAAGCGATATTGATATACTTTTGAGTTTGTCAAACTGATGGAAATAATTCTTACTGATCCCTGAAAAGAATATAAGGGTTAAACAGAGTGCCCGAAGGAATATAAGGAAATTGGACACCTCTTCAAGACTAAGCTTGTCGTCTTGGAAACTCTCCAAGTCATTAGATACAATTAACCAATACGAGTAGAGCTCTTCAAAAGTGTAAATTGCTTTCCAGAAAAATTCAATGGAAGCCTTATCCGGTATGAATTTGTATACTTCGTCAAGGTTCTCCTTTTTGAGGTAGTCATGATTCTCCTCCGTAGCAGCTTTAACAATTGCCGCGAATATTGGATGTGATACAAGCTTACTGTAAAACCACTTATAAGAGTTCGGGGTAATGGTAATAAGCATACAGAGTTTGCTTTTGGATGGTGGATAGAAGAATATCAATGTAGAGAAAATCTGCAATGCCGCCTTTGAAAGTCGGTCATCGCTACTCTTACTTGTGAAATGCGAAATCGCCTGCTTGGTGAACTCAGAAGTATACAACATCTGAATTGTATCAATGACGGTTGAGGATACTGGTAATACACCAACACCAGCTTTCTCTTTTGGATTGTAGTCTTCTTCATCTTCATACTCATCATCCACTTTCTGAATTGAAAATGTGATAACATCTAGAACAGAACCAACGAAGTAATAGTCCTCGTCAACAAATGGCTCTTCCTTACCATGTATCGTAAGGTAATTTACTAGCAAATTGACTAATGCCAGTCTGCCTAAATTGTCTAAATTTACTTCTGGGGACAGAAGAGTATTGCGGATAATATTTAAATGCAAAATGCCATAGTTCGAGTCGACGAACAAGTTTGGAATGGAAAGGAACACTAAGAAGTTTTCTGGTGAGTCATGTGTGTTAATCTTGAATACCATGTCTATCACGTCTCTTTTCACTAGCTTAGAAACTTGGTTTGTAATGATGAACTTCGACAAATACAGTATCAAATTCGGTACTTTACTCAGTTCAAAAGTTCCATATTGCTCTAACAAGTAATGTATAATGATAATGCACTCCTCGGTGATTTCTACCTTCTGGTCATTGGCTAAATCCTTTCTGCGGTCCACTTTCTCAATTAATACACTTAAGGAATTGATAAGCAGGTTAAACTGTCTGGGAGTAAGCGAGAAGGTGTGTTCATGCAAGCTGGAGTTTACAAGCTTCAATTGGAGCTCAAGCTCAGGAACTGGTTGACGAGTCAATGTCCACTTACAAAGAAACTCGAATTGAAGCAACCATTTAGCCCACTCTTGTTCCGAATGCCATTTTCCACTTGTCGATATCCATTCCAATTTTAATTCTTCCCCACTATTTGTCAAATCTATGTACCTTCTGATATGGGATTGTAATACTAATCCTGATTTCTCGCGTTGTCGTTGTTCTTCTCTTTGCAACCGTTGGATTTTGCTTTGTTCTAAGAACGATTTGCTACCCGTTTGATTAATTGGTCGTCCACGATTACCCAAATTGACCACTCTTTTCTTAGTCTGGCCACTGAAATTTAGCATAATTTATATGGTAAGTTGATCTGGAACGATAGTAGTTGTAGAAATGGAAAGAATGGATATTACTATGGATATTACTATGGATATTACTATGGTTATTACTATTGGAATCACTTGTAGACTGTGTCTTTATAAGTGTTCTAAAGCTGTTGAATTCGTAGATTTCTGAGTTATCGCCTAAAATTCCAATTCAATTCTTACTCTTCCTGGAATTGTTCAATTCTTCTTTAGTAATATGAAGTTATCGGGACCAATTGTTATCTTAGTAATGATGGTCCGGTGACCACCTGATTATAGTGATTACCAATAGTATTCACTGGATATATACACGTTTCGGACACAGAAAAAGCCGGAAACAGGACAATGACGGATGCCCAATGGTACTAATTACAAGATTTACTCGAAGCAACGACGCTTACACTAGGTTTACGTGAAGTTCTATAAAGAAGAGTAAACATAATTGAATAATGATTTGCCGCTATGAATGTTAACTATGAGGCAGAGATACGGGGTGGTATCATCACGTGAACATTAATTCCGGGGAGGGTATAGAGAGTGTAGTGAGGAGTGGTAGAGATGTGATGATGTAATGAATGGGTTCGTATGGGGTATTGATATTATCGGAAATGTGGTGGAGGTGTTGGTCTAGGGGGTTGGTTTATATAATTTGGGATATATAATAAATGTGAGTCTTTTTGTATTTAAATTGAAACAGTCCCCATGTCTATATTGTATTCCATATGTTGTATATAATGGGGAAGAACCATAATTTTGTATATAATTGTATTGTATCACTCTATTGAACTATACCATGTGTATTCTATTCCATATTTGTCATTTATAATAATATGGGGAAGAACCAAAATTTTGTATATAATTGTATTGTATCACTCTATTGAATTATGCTAGGTTTTATTATAATTTTGTAAGTATATATATGAAATATTGCCTTCTCACAGGATTTGCCTACCCTAAGATAACAACTCGCCTAAAGTTCCCAAAGACTCTATAACGTACAGTGGAATTAAACTCTCTCCACCCTCATAATGGTGTGGGTTCAGAAGCAATTGGTGCAAGTCGTTCGGCTTGGTTCCTCCAGTGAGGACCAACAACGAACCAGAGCCATTACCTAATTCTCCGTCATTTCCGAACTTGATATCGGTATAAAGGGTGTCTCCTACCATCAAGGTTCTCAGTCTGTCGTAGTTGTGTGTGGCAAGAATACCATCAAGGAACACCTTACTAGGCTTTCCAACATTCAAGAACTCTCTGTCAGCAGTATAGTGCATGTAGTTAACAACACTTCCTCCAGCAGGGAGAATTAACCCGTTCGGACCAGGATAGCTTCTGTCTATATTAGCCCCAATGAAAGGAATGCTCTTGTTCTTGTACAAGAGGTATTGTAAGGTCAGAGCAATCCGCATGTAGTTGAATTCCTTGGTAGATCCTACAATTACAGCGGCCACCTCCGGGTCCACTACTAGTAATTCATGATCTGGATGGAAAGGTTGGTCCAATCTTTTGTCAGTTCCTCCGACGGGGATGTACCCTTCTTCTCTGAGCTCCTCCTCAATTCCGCTGTCTCCCAAGACCCAAACTTTGGAGTTAGGCTGTATATTATAGACATTTTGGAGTGCTTGCACGGCAGCAAAACACGTTGGGAAGATTCTATCTCTGGTTATGCCTTTGAACCCCAAACTCAAGAATTTGGCCACGTATGCCTCCCTAGATTTAGACGAGTTATTGGTGACAAAAGCGAACTTCTTACCCTTGGACTCGAGATATTCGATGGTCTTCAATACTCCAGGAATCAACTTCTCGTCGAGCCAAATGACTCCATCGCAGTCAAACAAGAAATTATCATATTTTTCAAGCAATGCTTCTGCATGTGCTTTATCTGAGACCAACACTGGGTTCTTTCTGACAGTCATGATACCTCTATTTTACTTATTCAGGTTTATTTGGTGGTTATTGCCAGCTATACAAGTATATAAATATCGGTTTACTTCGGATAAATTGGAATATTAGAAGCATAAAAGAAACTTTCGGCACGTGATGCATACGGCTGCAAATTCCTGGTAGGCGAGACTTTGTGCATCGTAAATCATTGTAGAATGATTTAAAGATAATAAGAGTACGTGAGTGGGAACGGTCATGATGGAAAAGTCCATCGATAGGGTACATGCTGGCATTTATCGAGTTACAAGAATACATTAAAGAGTCTATATGGACGTCTCCTTTGATTCCCTGATTTTATTCAAAGAATGAGGCCGAAGAATGGTCAGTGGATAATTGCAAGATTGAAGTCTTGAGCATGGTTGTAATAAATGCAACCTGACGTGTACATTGATTCGTTATATCTGTTTTATATTGTATGCATATTTTTGTTATATAGATCTTCTTTTGAATTCTCTATTAAGAACGCAAACTGCTTAGCATGTTCACAATGTCGTTTATATTCTATTTAGTTGGTTCTTTCAATGTCATTGAAATCCGTATGGTTTTTTAAGTTGACTGGCAAATACGTCTGGTCAAAACCAGCCATTCTTTTCTTCCACCATTTTCTTGTAGACTTTTTGTCCACATCCTCCATGTACAAATCTTCGTTGTCGTCATCATCATCATCGTCGTCATCATCGTCATCGTTGCCAAATTCTCCGTGCACGTCAATGTGCTTTTGACTCTTAGAGACGCCGATCTCGTAAACTTCGTCCTCTGAACCAGTGAGAACCGAGCTTGCAAGAACCGAAAGAGATTTAGCATCCTTCTTCACAATCTGGTAGTTACTTCCCAAGTTCAAGTCCTTAGCTACGATTTCTCTAGTACGGCCCAAGGCTTCAACATCTGCCACTCTTTGAATACTATCTTCGAGTAATTGGTTGAACATCGGTTGTGAAGCAATTTCATGGAAGGCCCTCATCATGGGAACCGAATCAGCTCTGACTCTAGAATCAGAGTCAATAGTGAAGATATTCAAGTTATCGTATTGTTGAATGTAATCAGCTCTTGTCATGATCTGTCTACTTCTCCATAAAGGTAATTCTGGCAAGTTATGATCCCTGTATTCGGAATGGTTCTTCGAACTGGCAACCCCGTCCTTAACCTTATGAGTGATCAAGGTGTTCATTCTTTCACGATCCATTTCAACGAACTTCTTCATCAACAACATAGCACTAACGGCAAATTTACCACTTTCCATAACATCGTCGTCCATATCAAATCCTAATAAGGCGCACTGGTTTAGGAACCATGTCTTTTCACGGTCAATGATTTCGTGGCAAGCCTTAATGATATCTCTGTGGCGGGCTACTTGTGTGATATGCTGCGGTCTTCCCCCAATCAAATCATAGATTTGATGACAAATTTCACTTGTCAATTGGTACTGAGGTTCAGGGAAGTAACGATGACGAATGAATTTCAAAGCATTAACCGTCTCCTTTCTGTTGAAGTCACGAACATTAACAACCTCTAACCTCGTGCCTAATTTCTTTAACTTCTCATATACCCAGTAATCATCACTATTGAAGATTATTGTTAGTAATCCAGAACCGCTCAAACTCTCAGCTTTCTGCTGCAATAACTCTAACAATTTTATACCTTCTTCATTTTCCTTGATCAAATGGGCGTTGTTGATGATCATAACTAATGGGCGATGAACTTTAGAAACTCTTAGCATCGCAAGCTCTTCTAATTTGCTAAAAGCACGTTCGATATCTAACAAGGCAGTCGTGTCACGAGGACCACGTATGGAGAATAATGAGCCGATGTAATCCTCATTAAATGAGAAGTTCAATGCTTTTCCTAAACGAATTCTGAAGATTTCGGGATCAGCATGGGCATCAAATACAGTAACATTATAACCGTTTACTTTCTTCATAGCCTCTAAGATCAATGATGTCTTTCCTGTACCCTTCTCTCCTACAATAAGGAAATAACTTCCTACAACCTTACCAGCGATGATGTCGTCTAGTAATTTCTGTTGCGGTCTATTGACCCATTCAGCCTCCTCTGGCAAATCCTCCATTTCATGATGTGTTCTCTTGTGGATAGCCAACTGAGCCGCTGGATCTCCATTTTCGAATGCCGTGTTCATCTTCAGCAAGACATGATCAGCATAGAACTTGTGATAGCCTACACCTGCAACACCTAAGATGGCGATAGAACTGAAGGTGATTCCCATCGTTTCCAAGCATTTTGTCATAAATGACATGAAGCGTTCGTACTTTGAATCTTCCTTATCATTTTTACCCTTCTTCTTGCCATCGTCTTCCTCTCCTTCCTTTAGCTCTTCCATGATGTTCTCAAAGATAGGGTGGTTGTTGAAGTTACGGTGAGAGATCAATTGAGTTCTATTATGACCATTGACGAAGGGCTTGGCCAAAGTCAATGGACCATTCCGTGGAACCCGAACACGAAATGTTCTTAGCACTACTTGGCGACACAACATGGCTCCTAGTATTACCTTTTCTCTAGTCCTTTTCTTGATATCTTTTCTGGTCGTAAGCCTACTTTTCTGCGTATGTTTTTTTTGCAATCAGTATTACTGTGATCCGTAAACTTTTGATGGAACCTTTTTTTTCAAAAGTATTAACCTTATTTACTAATGTGGTGTTATTCCGAATCCGTTGTATATCCCAGTCGTATATCCCAGTTTATTTCTTTTATAAGTTGGCGTCGTACCTATAATACCAGATTTGCAGTATTTTCTATTTCTACCCCTGGAGCATAAAAGTTCCGTAATTCTCATCCAACAGAAGCCCGTGATGAATCAGGCTGAAGCGACGTATATCATTCCTCGACGATTGATGTCAGCCGCACCACACGACAGGAAACATTTCTAAGCCCACGAGCGAACGCTTCTCTTTTTCTGAGGCGATGAGTTACGGGAGGAGGTAGTTGTGGGGTTGCAATTGGAGAGTGTTTGTGAATTAGAGCTGGGTAATTTTGGAGTTATTTGGGATTATTTGGGGTTATTTGGTTACGTTGAGAGAAGTGGAGGAGAGTTAGATATTTTATGAGTAGCACTGTCATGCTATTTTGCGAAGGCGAATTTCCATTGCAGTGATTGTGAATGTCAAGGCATGTCTACTCCTCCCCAGAGGAATTGAGCATATTTCTACCACATTTCTAGCATATATCTACTAGTTAGTTGGGTCCGCCTTACACGAAATTTTATCTTCATATGTCACCCTCCTCTTCGTCGTCTATAGTTGGAAAAGTATAAATGGTTTCTATGGTTTCGGCCAAGTAATGCCTCTCGCAATTATGTACGAAGTACGCATTGGTTCATGTAGGTAGCTTAATTTTATAACCCCTATCCACTCCGAAAGCCATGGCATCTCAAAAATAGTCTACTTGTGCAGAGAAGCACAGGATTCACAATTTTCTTGCTTCACACCTCTGAAATCCGAAGATCGTATTTTATTAAGATTTTGTTGTACAGGTAAGCTAAGCTAGCTCGCAAATCGGTCGAACAATTATGGGATTGTGTTTAAAATATTAGCGAATTCTTATAATAGCAGTCGAAGATGCTGGCGAAGAGATCTTGAGGCAAGTCAAATCGATCAAATATCTCAGGAAAAGTCTGAGACGATTTGGGTGAAAATATTTGCATCAACTTATCGATCCACCAAGAAAGTTAAAACTAGAGAATAAAAAGTCAAGCTTTCATGGGAGGGGTCGTAAACGCTAGAACAAGAATGCTTGGGCCGTTAAACAAAGAATATGGTCTGAAACTCACACATATGCATCGCTTTGGCATTAAACCGTGCTTTTCAACTAGAGATCAGGAGATTTACAGTCATAAGATCCTTAGTGTTAAGACCCTACATCATTTGACTTCTATGTTCGCCTCTTGGATGTATCTGCAACCATCATATCCAAACGCAATTAACAATGGTACGGCCATGATTTTGGCAAGAAATCTCATTGGAAATCTTAACCCTCGGTATAGCTTTTTTCTCTGCAAATTGAGGAGAAATCTTATTTACGACTTTGTTTCAAGGAGCTTATCTTGTTCACTTTTTACGAAAATGTGTGGATTTGTGCTTGACTACCAACAAGAATTGCCATTATACAATACATTTTAAAGTATAGACACACTCACAAAATTCATGTGCTTAGTATCGCTTCCTTTATAGCGAACCCATAAAACTAACTCTTGTCTACATTCCTTGATATGGAAGTGGAGTATAGTAATAATTTGGTAAAGCTTATCTACCAAAAACATTATACGGAGTGTATGAAAATACGGCAGATTGAAATAGGAGATTTTTACGTGCCGACAAGACCCCGAGATCTCGCACCTCCCTTATTGTTTGATAAATCCTTGGTATCACCGTGCAGTCGTAGATATATTATTACTAAAAAATGTCTGCATATTTTGCACCAGTGTCACTTCTATAATATATGCGGCCGAAAATGGGCACACACGAATGCATCGGCTGTTCGCTTTGCCGCACACCCATTTCGTTTTGAATATTGCAGCAGCACATACCCATCCCGTATAGAGTTCAGGTTGTTGTTATGGTTTTTGGGGCTAGTTATCTATGTAATTCACTCGTGACTCGAATCACATTTGATCTTGCCTGTACAACTTGTGGTAGAAATGGTGTGTTGCTCACTAGGTGACTCCCACCCAGACCGAAGGAGTAAGTTCAGAGCTTTTAGTATTTTTTTGCACCCATTAGTGTGCAACCTGAAGATGCAATATTCCACAGTTATTGACCTTAGAATGCCCTCCTCTTCATAATGATAGAGCCATAGCTCTTACTCAGTAGTTGCACATCGTGTAAAGTAAATCTAATGGCCCTGGCCTGTAAAGTTGTTTACTTGCGATCGTTGCTTAAGATCACAATATTGGGAGAACATTGAGAGTACTTATCTATAGTGGTGTTGAATTCACGGGAAGGATTTCTTGATCTGTAGGAGAAATCTACCGTAAAGAAAAGGAATAGTTTAGTATTCATTTGTATATTTATTTAATAATTTCTCTTAGCCAATTGTCATTTACATCAGTTTTCCTCAATGGGACATCTCCAAGAATGAGTGTAATTCGAGAAACACACATCTTGAAAATGGAAGAATGTAAATCACTTTCTTGATGAGCTTTAAATAAAACAACCCATCCAACATACTTCGGAGTACATAAGATAAGGTTCTCTAAAGCAGTCAATGTTGAAAAGCGATGATCGCCATGCAGACTGTCACATTCTTTATGTCTGGGCATGAAACACTTGGCTTGGATTATCATTAAGGTACCCAGGAGCAAGACCGCATCATTGTACTTCTACATGAGGGCAGCTCAATTAAAGATTTTAGAGCAATGCATATTAATTATCAGGACTCAGAGGATATTAATAGGATTGTTGTTCAAAATCAAACAGTATGGAGAATTTTACAAGGATTTCAAAAGCCCACGATGTGGTGCAAGATATTGGTACATTCATTAATCAATTACGTGTGATTTCCTTTAATTGAGATGTTTAAAGCATTATCAGTCATTTATTAGCTATAACACCACTATTGACCCTTGATACTATTGGTACTCTATTTCGGCTCATGATGAAGTTTTGAACGACGGCCAAAAGGGCTTTTGGCGGAATGTCCCTGAGGCTTCCAGAGCTTCGGGTGAATGCAGCTGCTCTTCTACAGCTTGCTCGCCATCTTCATGGCGATGCTCTCGTTCTCGTCGTTGAAGCTCGAGTTGTGCGTTCATCATGACTTGTATGGTATGCGTATGTATTTCCGAATGAATTCTGTGCTGTTGTAACCGTTTTGATTCGTTGGAAGGCGATTGTGACCATTCAGAGCTCTGAGATGACCAGCCATTACCGAATTCGCTGTCGTCATCGTTGTGCACGTCATCCACGCGTCGCTTCCTAGAGCATTTGTCTGGAGATGAAAACATCGACACGTCTTCTGTACGTGTCTTGTTAGAGAAAAGATATATAGATAGACGAAGATTTACTCAATTTTTCAACCTTTAAACCTAAATTTTTATACAAGCAATTCAATACGACAATTATATAATCTATTTTCCCCAATTTATTCTGTATTTTCTATCCCAACACTCTCTAAAATGGTAACTACAACCTCATTTATCATTCATTAACATCAATAATTCAATCTCGTAAAATGAATTTTTTTGAAGAGACTTGAAAAATCTCAAACATTACTGCGGCAGGGATGCAGAAACCAACCATAAAGGAAATTGCAAATGTCATGAAGAAATAGAAGAAATGAACATTCGAAGAAGACGTGAAAGTAAGGAAAAAGTGGGTGATAGAATAGTAGAAATTGTAAAATATAGGTTTAAAAAGTGGAAGAATTAATATGTCGTTAAAAATAGCAAAACAGAGTAGAATTAACGGTAAACATATCAAGCATAGTGCCAATACGAAGTTGGTTCTGGTCATAGAACGGGAAACTACTTTTCTAGTCAAGTCAAAGACGCCTTTTATATCGGCTGTGAAGCAGATACAGAGGTCTTTGGATAAGTTTAACAAGAAAATCAACAAAAAATCGACAAACAAGTACCAAGGAGGTGATTATAAAAAGGTTAAATACATTGTAGTGAAAGGAATGGGCAAGGCCATGGAGAAGACATTATCTTTGGGAGTACATTTCGAAGAAAATTACAAAGTGGACGTCTTTACAGGAAGTGTAGAAGTCTTGGACGAGTTCAAAATAAATGAAAATGCCAGTGATAGCGAAGATGAAGATGACGAAGAGACCATTTACAAGAAACGAATGGTTAGTTACGTTGAATTGAGGATATGGCTCCAAAGAGAATAGATAAAATGATACTACGTCACATCCGAAGGCAATTCCAGTATCTCTAGTTATTTACTTTATAAATATATGTACATTAGTTATTAATAATTCATGATTTCGTTAGATTTCTAAGTGTGATATGACCGTTCGGTCTTTTTAGATTTGCTTCGTAGCGATAGCATCAACCAGAGATTAAATACTTCAAGACGCCTCGCTTGTTTGCCTGTCGTAAACCTTTTCTTTTATGTGCAATAAATCTATAACATGTCTTTCCAACTTTGCACTCTTTTTAATCTTCTTTCCACTCTGATCCCATTCCTCTTTGGCTTGGTTCTCGTCTACAATTTCAAAAACCTTCTCTGCCACTTCGATGAGTTCTTTGCACTTATCATAATCTCTCATATAATAAGCTTTTTCAACCGCGTGCAACATTTTGACACGGTCAATCTTCATATTGTTATCTAGTAAATGCAAATCTTCATACAACCATTCGGAAGTATTCAATTTAGGCCCTGATTTACGAAACTGCTCCAATTGACTTTGAAATTCGTCTTCGGTCTGAGGTTTCCTCGTTTTGGCTCTAGTCGAGACCATTTGAGCAGCCGATGTAGCAATGGAATTGCCCTCGGCCACTTTCATATCACCTTCTATAGCAGTTGTCCCGCTCTCTTCTTCCATTTCCTGAGTTTCAATTCTACTACCACTCTCTGATTCAATGTCATCGCATTTGCTTTCTGAGCTCATCGCACCTTGAAATCTTTCTACAGCAGCATTCTGCAAACCACAAAAAGTTGCATTTTCTATGCTTAGGCGATTGTCTTTCTCTGTACCATCATCTGAATCTTGAACTATTATTATTTCGCCAGACATTGCTTATTAGTCACTTTCCACATTACCATCTAAAGATAGAAGTGAAATTTTACCTGA
This sequence comes from Scheffersomyces xylosifermentans, assembly GCF_036884685.1. Classification (NCBI taxonomy): domain Eukaryota; kingdom Fungi; phylum Ascomycota; class Pichiomycetes; order Serinales; family Debaryomycetaceae; genus Scheffersomyces; species Scheffersomyces xylosifermentans. Next base: position 272,932 of record NW_027042941.1, read on the forward strand.
TGAAAGATGAACCGGCTCGGTAAAATATATCACGTGACATATTCCGGAAATTTGATCGAATCGGGTTTTAAATTATAAAAATTAAAATTAGTCTCGAATAAGCGCTATGACGTCAGAAGAATTACAAAAAGAAATGTATGCGTATACAAATTCACCTCGGTCGAATGCGGAAATAGTCTCATTTCGGGATGAGGGGGGAATTTAGAGTAAGATGCTGTCGGGCAATCTGCACAACATACAAAAATACGGGTCAATAGTAGAATCACAAAATAAAGAAGAAAAGATTATGAAGAATAAAGGCCTCGAGAGTGTTTTGAGCCTAGCTATAACGAAAATGATGACCTGAAGAAAGCGAGAGAACGTTATAAATTGAGATCTTTTCTCTGGAAAACTCGGTGTTCTTCCTTCAAGAAGATCTGTGCTGTGTTATGTTCGACTAGGTCTCTCAAGCAGGGTCGTCTTGTAGGTCCCTGTCACTTTTTTGGTTCATACAGGTCTAACATTAGGATTAGTGTTTTTCTTTTTGTGCCTTCTTAGTGCATATCCAGTAAGCCCAACACAAAAATAGTGAATCATGGCACACCCGTAACAGACCGATGCTACACAAAGGATTGGTCAAGTATATCAGACATATTCGACCTAAGTGAGTGGTTCCTTTGAACGTGCTATTGATAAATGACTAAGGTCATGTTCCTTTTCCACAATTCTTTGATATACACTCTTATGCAACATGATCCCTCTGGCATTTCAGTCTATCTAGTAGTAATCCACCTACATATATTTTTATAACCGCACAATACGACATCAGACAGTATAATATGTTTTTTCAAACTGTACCTACATTTTGAAGGACTACATCCTCGTCCTGTAGTCTCTTTGTCTAGAGAAGGATATTGTCTGCGCATAGCCCCGAAGAGGAAGTGATTGATATTATTTTAAACTTTCATCTGATCGTATGGAGTTGCAACCCTTTGATCCAAAATAAGACTGTGTCTAGCGAAATACGAGGGGCCGTATTGGTGGCCGAATGTGCTCTTAATTTCATAACATAAGACTATTTCACACTCGCTAATTGTGCCCTGGTCCCCCGGCGCTTGTTAATAGACGCTCTTCTGATATCACCAAATAAAGACAAAAGATGTATCTATTGTCTCTGCTAGATAAGCTGTGGAAGTTTCGTCCCGATAAGACAACCACTGTAGATCTCACCCACCTTCTTGATATATTATTCGGTCATTTTGCAGGATAAATCGTGCATATAGTTTTTTTGTCGCTATCCTTCTCATGTAAACTATAGCAAATCATTAGAACCGTATCATATGCAAACAGCGATGTATGGAACGGGTGTTTGGGGTTCTACTATATCAATAAAAGGTGACGAGGCGTGAGGTCAATGACATCATGGTTCTTCTGTTTCGAAAGGGCATTTTTAAGCTAAATTATTCAAGAACCGTGTACTGATTGTTCTGGTGAAACAATGGAGAATCTCAAATAATACAGCCTCGAGGATCCAAAAGCGGCCACCGGCTTCAAGTCACGTGACAGTAAATGCAACCAACCGTTTAATTCGATAAACGACTCCAGGGACAATTTCGTTTGATCTTCGGATTCAGCAGCGCCATTGATGTCGGGAAATAGTTCTATTGTTTAACCATCCACAATTTAGGGTTCATAATCTGAAAAGCTAATCGTTTTTGTTACTTTCGTCGTATGTGTATGTTTTTCTCGGTACCTTTTTTTTGCGAGCATTCGAACGATATTCCGCAGCCTGTGTCCGACAAAAAATCAGATGGGTTAGTTGGGCCCAACTACGGTGGCAGATGTCGTCGTCTGGGTTTGATTGTAGTATAATGGTTCACCCAGTGGGTTGACGCCGATTTCAACCGGTGAGTGTATATCTATACGATTTGATTCGACTTCAGTTGTGACATTGAAAAGTGTCTTGACTCACTACATAGCCGCAAATTTTCACCCCCTTCACCCCACAGCAAGATGAAAAAAAAAATCCGACAAAAATATACGATCCTACATAAATGTTCAGTGGCTAAACCAAGTTCCTAGGCCATTGCGGACGTATTTTTGATGAAATTCGCAACTCGCACCAGTGCCCAGTTTGATGGCACATGCGTCTAACCTCTACCGCCTGAGGAAATGCAACCAATGGTGAAGTTCTTCTACCGTAGGACCAGAGCCCCTACCACCGATCACTCACAACCCCCAGCCGGTTTCGTAAATTACCTTCAATCTCGTTTTTTACACCCGCAATGGCTTTTCTTTTTTTGGCCTGCAGCTTATTATCCTGATATTTTTCTTCGTGCCCATGATATTTTCTAGTGACGTCTGCATTGACCACCGCATATATTTTGTGGACTTTCTTGAATTCCTGCTATCCATGCGCTTCGGTCCGTTCCCCAGTAGTTTTTTTTTTTACGGTTTATGCTCTTACGCCAAACCACAGACTAAAAGCCCAAATAGCCATACTCCAAAGGAGCCATCTCCACTCAACCTGTGTACTTCCTACTTCCTATTTCCCACTTCCTACGTCCTACGTCCTACGTCCTACGTCCTACGTCTTACTTCCTGCTTCCTTCATTGTTCCCATACTTAACCTTTCCCATTGTTCCCGGCCTCCCCTACACTCCCTCAGTCTATTTCATCTCCTTTAAGCTCTTTCCACCATACACCATATTCACGGCTCCTGCCGACTCCTGTCGACACAACTACTCACTCCATCTCTCTGTCTCGTTTCTCTCACTTATGTCTTTCTTTTTCTTTTGTTTTTTGTCCTTTTTTTTTTTCTTTGTCTTGTCTTGTCTCTGTCCATTTGTCTGTTTTTCTACTCCTCCTGCAAAACACCCGTCATCGCCTGTGTGCAGGGAGCTATCCGGGTCTCTCTTAACAGTTTTACAAACCTATATGGAATTGAGCTGAGTTCTTGTCAGTGGTTTTCTTTTCCAAAACCATAAATATACCGTTTGGTTGCAACCAGTAAGGACCGTAAATTTCAGAGGCCCCCGAACCCGTTTATCGTAGTGTCGAAATCTGTGAGAATTCGTATTACAAAACAAACAATTCTTCACCACAAACCAGAAGATTCCGAATCTAAGTCAGTTTCCGTAACCGCTTGAGTGCCATTGAACAGTGACCGTTATAACTGGGACTTTTGCGCCGTTTCGATAGTAAATCTCCTACAAACTCGCTGTCGCCACCAGCAGCCGTCGTTAGTTAGCCTCCGCCGTCGCTACCACCGTTCGGAACCGCTGTGGATTCAGTGTTTTATCAAGACTTTATCTTCGTCCTATGTTGCCTAGAGAAGCCATTGAATACGTAGTTCCATTTGACGTTATCTTGCTTGCTTCTAGCGCTTCAAGCCCCTATTCAACAGGTACTTGAACTCCCGTTGGTTTTCACTAACGCTGTAATCCAGAAATCGGCATTTGTGTCTGTTCTGTACAGCTTTAATAGCCAATAACTACCATATCCTAGTTTCGGTTCTGCTATAACAATATTTCCAAACAATAGCAGCAAAAAGAACCGTTCAAATCACAACAACAACTGCCACACTGACCGTCTAGCACCATTGAACCGCCGAGCCCCATCTACAGCTCAATTGTTCCGCTGTAGACTTGTATTATTATAGTCTTTTCAACCGTTCATTTCACCTCGCCTCGTTTCGAGTCGAATAAAGTGTTATCGATACCGATATAAACTTGAATTGGTGATATCTGTGAACAACCACATCCTAATATCGTTTCTGTTACATGAATTAATCGACTGCACGAAAACTTTGCCCAGCTTTCTGTCGATTTTTACTGTTTGTCAGCCACATCATTCAACCTTGTCACTGTATCGATTCTTCAACATCATAATTGCTACGCCTTCAACTTGAACTCATCTCACCGATTCGTCTCTAGTGGAAAAAAGCGATTAACACACAGAATTGCACTCTTATTGTATTGTCAGAATATGGACATATTTGATACAGCCTTAAAGAACCCTGCTCCGCCCAATAAGAATTCCCAGCAGGAAGAACAACAGCAACAGCAGCAGCAACAGCAGCAACAACAGCAAGCTCACTTGCAACATCTTCACCAGCAGCAACGATATCAACATCAGGTACAACTACAACAAGAACATCACCATCAACAACAACAGCAACAACAACATCTCAATAACCAAATCTCTCAACAACAAGCCATGCAATCACAACAACATCACTTACAGCAAATAGCGTTATCACAACAGCTACCGCCCACTCTACCGCCGCTCTCGACCATGCAGCAATCGCTCAACTCGTACTTGCCTTCGATTTCAGACTCGTTACCGAACGTTCAGGATATGGTCAACACGAATAACAATAATGCTAATATGAACAACAATAACATGAATATGGGCTCCAAGGACTCGAGCGGTGGATCAGTGAGTAAGAAGAAGAAGAACTCGCGCCGGAAGCATAGAAACTCCCACCTTGGATGTGGAACCTGTAAGAAAAGGCGTATCAAGTGTGATGAGACTTTACCAGCATGTCTTAATTGTCTTAAAGGAAAACTCCATTGTGCATACTTGAACCTCGACTCTTCTGGTCGAAATGCACTCAGAATGGCTCAATATAATCAGAATTTACGCAAGGATAAGATGGACCAACCATTGAAGAAAGACAAGGACTCGCTGTCGGAGAATAACACCACATCGAACTCTCCATCTGATAATCTCTTAAAGAATAGCTCTTCCAATAATAGCCCACCGACACTTCAAATAGCCACACATCAAGGACAGGTACAACCAGTCTACCACACAGTTACAGTTCCACCAAATGGATATCTGATGCTTCAGGGTGGTCCACCGCCAGGAGAGGCCGTAATTCAGTCTCCTTATGGTCCACTTGTGACAGTTCCACTCCAACCAGTGATAGCTAATGGAAATGTCGTTTATACTACAGCATTGGCTCCTCAACAGCAAGGAATACCCATTCAGATAGTCCAAGGGCCCCCTGTGCAAGGACCTCCTACTACGTCAGCACTAGGAAACGTTCAGCATCTTCAACCAGTTCCTGTATCAGTACCACAACCTCCTCCACCAGTACAGAAACAGCCACAGATGATCTCTCCACCGAGTGCTGTTCCTTCAATTACACCAATCACATCTAATCCGGTTTCAGCTACGTTAGCTGCTACCAGGGCAATTCAAGATAGCACCTCCATAGTATCCTCTCATATCAATATGAAGAGCGAGGAAATCTCATTGCCTCCAATAAGCGCTGCCACTACTAATAAGAGCTCAAGCTCTACAGATTTAAGGACATTGTCTAAAGATAAATCACCCGTTCTCTTCAACGAGAGCTTATACAATTCACGTAGCGGTTCTAGTGGTCTGCCTGGGACAAGTTCTCTGGCTTCTGCTAATGACCAACACACGACAGCTTTCAACAGTTTGTCTATTAGCGATGGCTCCAAACGTGACGAGAGCATTCGGTTGCCCTCAATTAAATCGTTGACCACCAGTTCTAGCGAAAAGTCGCCTGTGTCCGATGACACTGGGGACAAGGTTCCTAGTATATCGAAGTTGCTCTCATAACAGACACGCTATGAGAATTATGAACAAGTAGCTTAACGAAAACAACCCCCGACTGTCTATGAATGTGAGCATGTTCAGTTGGTCTAATGAATAATCAACATTCAACAAATCTCATCAACATTCATTTACAGTCTAATGACTCCACTACCGAAATGATAAGGTATGTCTAAACCTTCTTTGATTGCACGCAATGGTGCTTTCACCTAATTATTCACGATCGGCCTCTTTTGTATCATAATACCAAAGTGTATATTATTTATAGTGTAAATTTATAATATAGGTATATTTCTAATTTGGAAAGAGTATTATAGCAATTGTAGTGGATCTTTTAATCCGTATAAAAGTCTCTTCCGACGTCCTTCATATATTTTGTTCAACCTCATTTACGAATCATTTCATTATTTAGTCAATTTACATTTAAGTCTTAACTCCAATATATTAGTATCTACATTCTTCTATATACAACAATATTTCCTAATAAATAAACAAGTACCCATTTCTCCTATTACGCAACTACTGGAGTAGTCGGTTTCTTCTTCTTCTTCTCGTCAATCTGCTCGACTTCTACACCATTCAAACCCTTCTCTTCCAAGAGCTTCTCAATATAATCCTTGGCTTCATCACTCACATCACCCTGGACCAAAATCTCCTCCTTTTTCTCAGCGTTTTTTATTACACTAGCACCGGTAGCAAACTTCGAAGCAAATGTCTTAGACAATTTCTTCATATCAATGTTGAAAACTTCCAATCCGGAGATCGAGATAATATGCTTTCTACGGTTACGTTCGATACGCTTGATGAGCACCTTAGAAGCAAGCTTCTTCTGCAATTCTCTTTCTTGCTTGGCTTCCTCTTTCAATTGCTTCTTGGCAAGATCCTGGGAGATTTTCTCCTCTCTTTCTACGGACAACGTTGAAACCTTTGAAGCAAGCGCATCGTCACTGTAGAGTTTCTCGTACAAGTCAGGATGAGCCTCAAGAAGCCATTCTTTACAACGCTTAAATGACACTCCAAACTCACAGTATTCCGGTGGATAACTGCAAACTTCACAGTAAATTATTTCCTTAGCTACAATTTCCGACATTTGACTCGACTACACTTACTTTTAGCTCTAATGGCTCCAAAAGATGACTATTCTTCTTCATCTAAAACCATTTACATTCATATAATGAAACTCTTCAGAATGAAAAATATGAAAAGTTCATAATGGAGTCACGTGATCAATCAAAGGGTATCACGTGATATAACTGAAAGTATTTGAAATGGTAGCGCTGAGATCGCCATCATGGAGATGTCGGTTCGTTTTAGGAGGGGATATCCTCCAGAGAGAATGTATCATCGGTCAGTAGAAGGCGGTGCTTTTGTGGATACATGGTTAGGTTTATGCCAAGGGCTGGTTTAAGGTAAGAATTCGGGAGCTTTGCCGCGGACCTGTTGCAGATTTTAACCTCGTACAATCCGGCGATGGTGCCCCGTCGTGGTTGAATCTTGCAATGCTGGGAGGGCTAATTTTCATGTACCACAGCAATGATACGACGAATGTTGAAAGTGCTAACTGGCATATACGAAAAATAATCTCAGAGCTGAATTGCCGGATCTGAGCTTCTACCTAACATATTACAAATAATAGTAGCAACATTAGGGATCCTTGGAACTGTCTATTTAGTTCGCTTCGGGGGCCATAATACCATATAACTGCATAAATCCTTCCCAATAGGAGCCGTCCCGAAAAGACAAGTGATTGCCTTGGAGACCGGGTTTCGCGTTCCTTGTGAAGATATGGTTGCAACAGCGCCCTCGAAAGTCTACAACCGGGGGTAAAAATGCCCCGCCGATTGTTATACCCACATACGGAAAGGAAACTGTGCTTTATTTCTTAGCTATTGCAAAAATATAGCAATTCAGACACCCGGGCTTTAAGGTTAATAATACGCTAAGAAAAGGTAGTTTCTGTGGATTCGAAAAATAAACTATTCTTCGCCATTTATCGATATATAAACAGGGTATCTATGGCTGCTACTACGGCGGCAGGCTACGTCATCGCTCGATATAAGCTTATGTTTTGTATTAACAGTAATAAATTAATAATAATATAAATTAATAATATTATAACAAGAATACTCTTCCCACTATAACGGAGTCGGTTGGACTTGTGTCAGCAACCCTATGGGATTCTAAGTTTTTTTTTGCCTTATTAGCGTTCTTTCTTCACCTTTCTCTATTTTCTCTATTTTCTCCTTTTTCTAGAAATTGTAGTCTTCACAAACATTAAACGACCTGACGGGTCTGAAATCCTCCAACTCGACACATTTCCATAAACTCTTGGTAAGCAAGGTCTTGTCGTCAACGTTCTCGTAGATCTTAGATAAGTAGAACCAAAGTTCAGAATTATTATGTCCATATGGCCAGCTTAAAGAGTACTTCTCCAATAAATTCTTCAAACGAATTAAACCAGCGTTAACATCCTTGCCAGAAATAAAAAGTGAATTGTCTTTAACATCATCAATGATGAACAATTTAGAAAGTCCAAGCAATGTGTAACCGTAATCGATACGATTGTATGGATCGTCTTTATTTACGATCTCAAGCGAGCGCTCAAACTCTTGTAACGCAAGGAATTTACGGGTCTTCGAAGTGAGATAGCCCAACGTCGTATATGTCTTGATGTTAGGTTCGTAAGCTGACTCAGCTTCAACGATGCACTGCTCACAATCCTCCAAAAGTCCAATCTTGAGATATATACGAGCGGTCCACAACCAAAGATCTTGAAGAATACGACGCTCAGTGTCACTGGAAGTTGAAGAACCTGACACAACCGTATTTCTCTTGGAAGAAATAGGCGCTTGGACTGCGTTAACTGCACCGTTTTTATGAGTAGTTTCACTAGAAGGACGTGCGCTATTCTCCCCGCTTCGTCCTCCATTGTGATCAACAGATGCACCGTTCAACTTTGAGAGTCTTTTTATTCTATCTACACTCAAAAGCTTTTCTTTTATGTTCGAGGCGCCGTTCTCTGCGCTGCTTCCATTACCATTTCCATTGACTTGAGGAGGAACAATTTTAACACCTGGTTTGGCAGCTGCGGATGGCGATGGATCAATCACACTAGGTCTATGAGACCATTTGTTACTGATAGTTGATCTTCCATTGGAAGCATGGCCATTTTTAATAGCATTATCCAAGGAGTCAAATGGAGCATCAAACAATTCATGGTACAATACGAACACTTCTGAAAGATATTCTAAAGTGTACAGAACACCATGGATCAGTTCATAGACGGCAATCTGGGTCATTTTCAATTGCAAAATCTCATATTTAACTTCAGTTGATAACTTAATATCCTTTTGGCGAAACTTTTGGATGTACAAACCAGCTATGTTTAGAGCGTTGTTAACAAATTTCTCGGGCTCTGACAATGGACGCTCTTTTATGTGAATACTAGCACCATTTTTTCCTCTGTCTTCATCTCCGATCACACTTCCATCTTCAGACAACTCTTCAATAGCATTGTTGCGGAAACTGAAACCATTAGCAACCGCTGCCTCCTCATCTGAGGGGCGGTCTTCTTCCGATGATGGTGTTCCTGGCAATCTCTGGGGCACTGGTGGCAAATCTGAGTCTGGATCATTTGTTTGGAAGGAACTGAGAAGTAATACCAATAAGTTCCATGTTTTAAAGGATTCAGGATATTTCTTAAGGATAAATTTAGTCAATCTAAGCGCTTCTTTCAAATGTTTGGAATGTGCCAATGCCAATGCGTAGCTGAAAAGGAATTGCTCACTTCCAGTGGAGTTTATGATCAATGCATTCTTGTAGTACTTAATTACATTTGAGACATTCTCGTGCAAAACTATTTCACTGGAGGACTGATAGATCGATAAGTAATAGTAGTAATATCCCAATGCATACCATGCTCTGGAAACCACTTGGACGAACTGAGACTTATCGGACTGCAAAACATTTACATTGTATCTCAAATATAAGAAAGACAAAGGATTTACCTCTTCTCCTTCGTCGTCGTAGGTCAAATTGACAAAAGTGGACAATTTGTTCAAGTATTCAAGCAATTGATCACAGAATCGTGCAAGGCTCGTAATCACGGTATCTTCCTTCGTATACTTGAAACGCTCATTCGATTTGTTCACGATCGAGTTCAAAGGATTAAAACTTATAATGCTATTGGCATACACATCAATGGTCAACAAAAGATCTTCAATGATTCCTCCGGTCTGTTCTTCATTCTTCTCCACGTAAGCAATATACGTTTTGAATGCAGCGAGGGCCTCGTCATATTCCTTTAAGTCGATCAAAGTCGAGACGAAGTTTGCAACAACAGTCTCGGACTGGAACGATTTTGTAGTCAGATTGATTAGGAACTTTTTGGAAGACGAAGGCTTCAAAACCGATCTGTTGAATGGCACATAGCTGAGAGATTGGTATAAGTTGTCCACGTAGTCAGTAAGTTCGTCGTTGGACGAGGCGGCATCTGGGAATTTAGTCTTGCTACCAAGACGACCTTCTAATTCCAGAGCGAGGTAGGTAGCAAACTCTGACTTAAAGCTAGAGTTAACAAGTCTGCTGCTATCCGGCCTCAAAAGAAACGTACAGAAACGTATAGTCGAGAGCTTGTTGTCGAAAAACTTTTGGTTCTTAACTCCCTGGAATGATAATGGTGTGACACCATTGTCGGTCAAGCGGTTAGTCAATCGAGAGAAGAGCAACCCGAGCCAGTATTGGCCTCCGACTTCTGATTTCTTGAATGGGACCAGCGATTGAAGCAAGTAGTCGATCCATATATAGTATGCGTTTTTGACATTTGTAAATCCCATCAAAACATGGTATCTACATGAGAGATAATGGATAAAATCATTCTGATACTTACTTTGAGACTCGCTTGGGATGAACTTGACAGGTACATGCACCGATTTCATAATTTGAGCCATTTCGTCAACTTGCGAGTTCAAGTAGTATAAATGAGCCATCAAGATCGAGTAATAAAGCTTCTCATCATATGAGTTTGTGGAATTGTTGTAGTTAAGGGTGATGGAATGAACATAGTTGATAAGCTGAGTTAATTTGTCTCGCGATGAAGTCTTTCCTTGAAGTTCAAGGACTTTGGCAGTCATAAACTCATTTCTATTGAACTCGTTCTGGACGAGGAGCTGTAATTGGTAATCGATGAAGATAAGCTGTTGAAAGAAATCCTGAGATTCTTGGAATTCAAGCACATTCTTGGGGAAACAACCGAGGTTGAGTGTTCTGATGTAGACGTCGTTAATGGAGTCTTCGATGTGCATCTTTTTGGTGATAATGTTAGAATCTAATGATTTTTAGTGGTAAATAAACGTTTTTTAGGACGGTTTCAACTACGGTGGTAGTCAGAAAATGATAGTAACGATAACAAAGGAAGGAAATCAAATACAATGATATTAAATAACGAAAAATACCACCAATCGTAGCAAATTTTCGAGATTTCAAGTGATTTGTAGATTCTTCCAAAGACAATAAATAAATCAACCGACGCTTGAATGTTCGATTCAAAACGCCGAAACTGGTGATTTCAATGGACAAAAAGTTCAGTAGGCTCTTCTAGAAGATGGTGTGAACCGGATTATCGAATTCTCGGTTTTCTTTCTCGTCTTTTCTATAGAATTAGTCCTGACTGAAATGAACTTATTCTGAGATTTCAACTCTATGGATAGCCCAAATATTATAGCTACACGTTCAAAATTCGGCAAGTTCCCGTAATAGAAATTCCTTCTTTAGAACGGTGATGGTTACTGGTGGTCCTCGAAACCTCGATGACGTTCTCTGAAACCCGTTCTATAGGAGATATCAACCCTATCAAAGATGAACACCAGCTACTTTTCATCTCCACATTGGCGGCTCAAGCATTTTGGAGAATTGGCGACGACATTTTTGTTCCCATAGATGTGGATGGTAGCGCCGAGGGGTGGTGGAGTGGTGGTGATGGGGGAGGATGAAGGAGGGTATAAGCAGGTAGAGGGAGAGATAGGGAGGGAGAAATGAGAGATATGAGAGATTCGGTGAGAGTTGGTTTTATTGTGTTATTGTTCTTGGGATTTTGTGTTTGGTGTTTGGTGTATTTTGGTTGTTCCTTTTGGTTTTTACCGTGGTATTATGGTACTACGGGATTATGATAAATGGTATTATGCGTTTTATGCATTTTATGCATTTTATGGGTTTTATGGGTTTTATGGGTTTTATGGGTAATATGGTATATATTGGTATTTATGGGTTTTATTACATTTTGGCTTTTACGGCATACCTTAATTCTTATGGCTTTACATAGATGTTTCATTGTTCTACGATATACCTTTTACTAGAGCCGTACGGACCACCAATTATTAGCACTAACTATTAGCACTTACTACTACTGGGAGACCCAATTCAAAGTAGAACTCTCAACTCTCTAGTAAAACCCCTCCATCTTCTCCTTTTCACACCGCTACACAGTGTGTGGTGTCTTCATAGCATTTTTCACAATTATAATAATTTGCATCATAATTTGCATCCACCTCCTCTTCCACCAGCTCTCATTTCGCAGCAACTCCTCTCTCCCACGGTTAACCTCCCTCTCACAGGCTAATGCCGCCAAATAAGGCTGAAAAATGTCGCGACTTCGTGATATTTCACAGCCATTTTATCACATGTGCTGGTGGAACGGAATCTCCTTTTAGGGTAATTTTTGGGGTAGTCACCACAGGCAGGTGTGCAGCAATACGGTCGAGTGGGCGTTAGCCAGGTCGGTGAAAAATGTTGGCGTCAATGGATTTGTTTCCACGGTAGAAAGGTGCTTCTGGGGTGGTTGCCCTGGGAAACACAGGACAATGGGCTCGGGATTGACTGTTGGGTTTGGTTTCAAGTAACCCGGTTTACGTTATAAAGACCATGATACCGTGAAAAATGTGATAAAAGTGATAAATGTGACAAAACGTGAAAATGCTAAAATAACCTGACAAGGTGCTTATCGCAATCTCTCGAGAACATGCCTGCAAAAAGCCTTCTCCGCACTTCCAAATCGGTTCCTGGAGGTCTTCTTCTTTGGGTATTCTTCTCTTCTGTAATTATAGTGTTGTTAATGGCACAACATGTACAATAGCACCTCCTTCTCTTATCGGTAACTCTCATACGAAGCGCCCCTTACTTGGACATTTCTGGGTTCTTGGTTTTGAACAATGACTTAAACCCATCCGTATATTTAGGGTTTGAGTAGGCTGAATCACAGATCAGCAAGCTAATACGATTATTATCTACATCAAAATAGTCTGTGAAACGAGTACAAAACTGACCGTAACAGTATATATTAAGGTGAGGTGCTCTATTAATGATTGTTTTAGCATATTGAAACTAAAAGCTAATTGTTCTGTCTCTCAACACCTCTCAAAAACTCTATATAATCCTGGGAGGTCGGCTATTTGAACCACATCCAGAAATAAGTGCTTTGGAGCAAGAAATCGGTTCTTAATCTCGGGGAAAAGTACATGTTCGAGGGCATAGTCAAGAGCCTCTCTTGATTTCTTATCCTGCGAATCGGGACTTTCGTTCACCGATATTGGCTCTGGAAGATACAATAGAGCAATTTGCTGCATTATTCCTTGAAGGCATTCTTTTTCATCTTCATAGTTTATTCGATCGCCCAATCGGTATAAGAAGTAAGGTAATTTCGAGTATACGGGCTTTGCGTCTCTAAGAATCATAGGCAATGACTTGAGACAATAGATTCCATCATCGTTTGTTCCCACCAAGATTCTGAAATATTCCTCATACATATCTTTCATTTCCACTATCCTCTCAATAATAGTGTTCTTGTCTTGTAATTCCTTATCTTCCTGGTGGTATGTATAGATGGGTTCTAGCAAATCTTCCAAGGGTATACTTTCAGATAATGTGAGGTCCCCGTAATTGCAAAACCCAGCAAGACATACTTGATAGAAAAATTCGTATAACAATGAGGAGTAATCGCATAAAAATAGTTTTATATCATATTGGAAACAGCAAAGGCGTCGGCTCTCGTCAACAATTCCCACGTAAACCGCATTATTGAAGATATTTGTCAATGGTTTATGCACTTCATCGTTGACTTCCTTTTTCAAAGCTTTAATACTCTCCAAATTTACCTTGACACTCGACCTTTGACTTGGGATCAGTACCAGCAGTATCAGCGATCCAGTTCCTCTAGAAGTGCCTCTCGAACTTGATCTGTAAGATTCCTCTTTATCTTCTTCACTTTCTTCACTTTCTTCATCGACTTCCTCTGGCTGCGAAAAGTCCGCTTTCAGATTTCGGGTGTATCGTTGTCTTGTTTGTTCAGCAAGAAATGGTGTTAGCTTGCTCTGCATAGCGTCCACTCTGACCAATTTGTTTTCTTGTCTATATTTCTTTACAGCAACTTCTGATAGAGGAGAAAACTCGTCACTAGGTCTTTTCGCAGCACCTGTCTTACTCAATACTGTTTGAGTTTTAAACTTTCTTGACTTATCAACGTTAGATAGCACTAAGTGCACTTTATCCACAACTAATTCTATGATCTCGTCTTCATGTAAGAACCGAACTTCTCGTTTCGTTGGGTGAATGTTAACATCGACGTTCTGAGGGTCTATTTCAAGACTCAAGTAGATGAATGGGTGAGATCCCTTTGGCAAAAAGTACTGGAATACGGAAGTAATAGCTCTTTTCAAAGGATCACAAGCTACTAATCTGTTATTAATGAAGAAGACAGGCTGTATCTTCTTTTTATTGTCATAACTCGAGCTGGTTATTGCTCCCTTGACTTTTATCAAGCCATATTTCTCCTTCGCTGATTCGCCTTCTTCCTTCGTCTCGTCGCCATCCAAAGCAATATCCAACAAGTCGTTCGCTATAGACGTTCCAAATACTACTCTGATGCGTTCTTTTAAAGGTAAATTAGGCCTCGTAGACAATATTTGATATGACTCTCCGAACTTCTTGCAGTTAAAGCCTACACCTTCTGAATGAACGGCGTATCGTCCTATCACGTCTAATATCTTGGAGAATTCCTCGCTTTTTGATCTTAATGCCTTGAGTCTTGATGGAATGTTATAGAATAAGTCCTCTACTATTATCTGCGTCCCGTCTTTACCAGCTATTGGCTTGGGTTCTACATTTGCTGTGGTTGATTTGAAATTTGGCGAAGCCAATTGGCCATTGTAGTAATGGGCCTTGTATGCCAATTGAGAATCTGCTGTCTTTGTTACGACTGAGAGCCGGGATATGTGGGATATACTAGCCAAGGCTTCGCCTCGGAATCCGTAGGTCATTATCGATTCCAAGTCTTCGAACTTGGCCAATTTGGAAGTTGCAAAACGCTCACAGAGAAGAGGCAAGTCTTCACGGTTGATTCCATGGCCGTTATCGGTGATCTGTAAGAGCTTCATGCCGCCATCTTTCACGAGGATTTCTATGGAAGAAGCTCTGGCATCGATTGAGTTTTCCAACATCTCTTTTAGGGCGTTTGCTGGTTGTATGATGATTTCTCCAGCGGCGATTTTATTGATGACAGAATCATCGAGCTTTCGGATGGAGGCTGGTGGTGGTGTTGCTAGTGGTGGTGCATTGTCCATGGTGTTGGAAGTTAATGATTAGTTATTTGTAATGAAAGGTAATGAAAGGTAATGAAAGGTAATGATCGATACGTCAAACGTCAAACGTCAAAGGATTGAAGTGTTCAATAGTGTTGGATGTTCTGAATAATAACGGTAATGCAAACTCAATCGAATCGCCATTAATTAATGGAATCAGATAATGAATAGAATCACTTAATAAATGGAGTCAGTCAATTCTAACACTGGCCTTAACCGACTGAATTCAAACTAATACCGTTCTTAAATCTTGTGTAGCTCTATAAATCCTCTATAGATCACAATGGATGTATATACTGTCCTGTCTTCGTAATAAATCTATCTATTTACCAATCGATAGAAGACACAGCATAAATAATAATAAAAACAGTGAACCGATATAAAGTAACAAATAGCAAGTATCAAGTAACAAAAGAAATATCAAATATCAAATATCAAATATCAAAGAACAAAGAACAAAGATCAATCAAATACCAAAGATCAGAAGATGACAGGAAAGAAACTGTTTAACCAACGCGACTTAAGACTCGATCCAACAGTAAGTAGCAAACAGGAAACAGTCAATAAAAAAAAAGACACGTCAAATTATCAAGCGAACAAATCAAGAAAACACTGTTCCTGGGGAAGATAAGACAAAGAAGACAAAAGAACAATGATATAACAATGATATGAGGGATGTAATATTTAAGATGTGATGATGATGATGATGATGATGATGATGAGAAGAATACAAGTTATATGAATGAAGACTTTACCAGAAGATGGAAAAAATGGTATGAAGGTATGAAGGTATGAAGGTAGTGTAATAGTGTAATAGTGTAATGGTATAGGAGTATAACAAAATAACAGTATAATGGTATAATACTATAAGACTATGATACTATAACAGTATAATGGTATAATACTATAATGGTATTACTATAACACTATAATACTATAACATTGAAGTAGATGTTATAGTCGATGTTATATAGTAGAGCAGAGCATAGCATAGCAGAGTAGTCAATGAGAGAAGGTATCATCAACAGTAAGGTTATTAATGAAAGTATCCAACTTACATACATGGGAATAACCCGGTTAGTAACCTAATAATAACAGCTACTGCTCTTTCTCTTTACTCTTTAAATTATCATCCAGTCCAAAGAAGAAGTGGATCATCACATCTGTCACATTTATCACCTCAGTTATTAGCTATGTTCCTTAATTAACTACATTAACGACGAGCATTAACTACATCATACATTACTCTATTCTCTACTCATACAGTACACTACAATCCCGTTCCACTTCATTTCTTCCTAATTACTCATAAATTAAACATTTAGGACCTGTAAAGTACTATAACATCTACTTGGTTCTTCTACCCTGGACATCTAATCCATTCCATTGCTCCACGCCAACGCTCATAAACAAACATCTTCGCACGTCACTGTGCTCATCACGAAAACTTCAAAGCTGCCCTTCAGAGTCACTGAAGAGACGCGACGCGTTTATTCAGACTCCACGAGCAGCAGAGTACGACGGAGAGAGTGAACCATCAAGAGATAGTTCTACAAAACAACAGTTCTACAAAACAACGCTGGCACTTAGAAATAGAATCATTTCATCTTCCATCATCCATCTTCCATCATCCATCTTCCATCATCCACGACCAATCTCCACACTATCTTGAGTTATTGTCAACAAACCAACGCTGATCCCGTCACAGCCAAGACCCAAAAGAGCTCAGTTTCTTGAACAAACGATCAGTTCCAAGGTTAACGGTTCACAGGTTCAGAAATCGAAGGGTTAAGAAATCACAATTCAATCAATTTCATCTGATAAGAAACTGAACACTTCTGGAAATTATCAACATTACGAATATTGGCATTATAGTTTGAATGGAATAATAGAGAAAGTCCGTAGATATTCATTGGTATCCAGAGATTTTGGATTAATAATAGCCACTGTGGAGACTTCAACAATCATAAATGTTCTCTTCGCAGTTCAAGTATTTATACAAATCACTTACATTATATCAAAACACATTGATCCAGTAAAATAATTTTGCATTGGCAGTCATCACAATATACCAATACTGCTTCCAAATACGATTATCAACTTATCGTTAGTTTCATTGTCATATTCATTATCATATTCATTATCACCCACAGTATTCCTTCAAAATTGCCACCACAACCCATCCATCACAATGTCAGACGAAGACCTTTCTCCCATTGCAAACCCGTCCACATCGAACCCATCTCCTGACACATCCAATAGCGTTGAATCTTCCGATGACAATCATATCCGTAAAATGCCTAAGATGTCTCGAGAAGAACACCTTCATGACTACGAGAAGCTTCGTACCAAGTTGAGGACAAAGTTATCAGAAGCAAACAAAGGTTCAGCTTCAGGTATCGTACTAGATCACATCAATGACTTGAGGTCCTTGTATGGACGAGTTCAAAAGGAGAAGAACAGAGATACAAAGATTCACCTAACCGATTCTGAAGCATTCAAGGAAACATCGGACTTCGCAGCAACGAATGCTAGAAACCTTAAGTTCACTGGATCAGCGCTAGCTCTTGAACAGAAAGAGTTCGTATCCAAGTTGAAAAGATATGCCAGAACTAATGATGCAGTTGGTATAGCTAACAACGAATCTGAGGATGGCGAATACCACCAGACAACTCTGGCCGAAGAGGATGATGATGAGGGATTGACAAGACAAGAAGAAATTTTCAATCAGGTTAACTGGTTAAAATTAGGAGCATTATATCACCAAGTCAGTAGGCGGGCTATTCTGGTAGATTTTTTGAATGGGCCCTTGTCCACAGAGAGGAAGAGACAAGGACCAAGAATAAGAAATGTGGATGATACATCATCTGCTTCCCTGACAACTGCTCGTCAAGTTAGGGCAGAAGATATTGCAACCGATGAAGAGCAAAATACAGCATACATGGTAAGAAGCGTTTACAATACCTTCTTAGAAAAAGAAGAAGAAAATGGAGTGAACTTCTTTGTGTTCTTCATAAATCCCAACTCGTTCGCCCAATCAGTAGAGAATCTATTCTTTACGAGTTTCTTGATCAAGGATGGAAGATTGAAATTGTATCTTGGACCAGACAAAATTCCCATGGTTCAGGATGTCTCTCCTGAAGAGCGTGAAGAGGCCCGCCAAAGAGCTAGTAATGTTGAGACGAGTCACCATATTGCAACTCTCAACTACCAAACATGGAAGGATTTGATCGAAACTTTCAATATCACTGAAGCCTTCTTGGGCAACAGAGACGAAGAAGAAGATGTAATTCCTGAAGAGGATCTTGAGCAGTCGCTGGATGAGGAAGTCAATATAGAAATAGATAGAGCTGAAGCTTCTTCAAGTGATATGGAAGTGTTTCAAGATGCCAACGATGAACTTGACGAGTAATTTACCGCTAAAGATCTCAATCCATTGTGTAATAATGTTTTAATATAACAATAGACCTAACATAAGACTATATGTATTTGTACATGAAGTTCTTCTATAAACAAGTATTTACAAGTAGTTGTTATATATGCATGAGTTAAAATTTACAAACATTTCTGAACTCTTCTTCATCGACTTTTACCCAACCGTCGACGTCAAGTAATTCGTTCATGGGCCATTTTCGGATTGGTGTAATGCTTAAGTCTGATTTCACCCTCAATTTCTCGAATATCTCTATACCAGCAACACCAATCATTACTGCGTTATCGGTACAAAGGGAAAGATCTGGGAAGTGGAAAGTTAAGTCGGTGTTGGTTCGTAGAGCATCTTTATAGTTAAGCTCGGCACTTAACTTTTCTCTTAAACGCCTATTGGCAGCTACACCGCCAGAGCATATAAAGTCTTTAATACCTACAAACTTTCCATCTGCATTTCTGTAGGAGCTCCTATCCAAACCATGTCTTTGAAATGCCACATTAATTCGGTCAATTATGTGGTTGAAGATCGTCTCTTGCGTCTTATATGCTATCATTTTATTGGTTTTGTCGTCAAAGGGTTCATTGTGTCTGTAATGTATTCTGTAAGATTGAATAGAGCTCAAGAATTGAGCAAATGAAAATTGAATGTTCTTTGGGACCCGTCCGGTTCCCGGGCCCTTGAAAGGCATCTTTAATTTGAATTTGTAGTCGTTATCTCTTGTCTCCACATCTATTGTGTGAAATTCTTCTTTGAGTTCAGTAGGGAACTCATTTATATATTTTTCGAGTTCTTTCCCAAGCATGTTACCGTAAAGGCCCAATTCTCTGGCACACTTATCAAGAGAATCTCCCACTGCAATATCATTCACATTAATAATAATTTCATGCTCTGATATTGATTTCAGCAAAATCAACATGGTATGCCCACCGCTGCAGAGTAAACTCAAGAAAGGATATTGTGGAGCTGGTACATCGGGTTGTTCTGACTTCGGAAGTTGTGCTATTAACAAATGGCCTAACATATGATGTACGCCGATTAAAGGTACATCCCAAGCTACGGAGAGCCCTTTTGCAAACTGCGTACTCGAGCATAACGATCCCGTCATACCTGGTCCCCTAGTCACGCATATTAAGTCTGGTGGGTTCAGTGAACTCAAGTTATGGCGCTTGCATAGGTCTGATACCAAAGAACCGATAGTTGCAAGATGGAAATCATAAGCAGCTGTGGGCAAAATCCCTCCTATATCTGCCGAGTTTAGAGTCTTTTTGACATGATCTATGATTATTGGTGGCTCATTCGGCAGAAATCTGTCCAATAGAGCTACACATGAGTCATCACACGAGGATTCTATAGCTAGCACCTTGTATGATCTCCTGGCTTCAATAGACAAATTACAAGTTAAGTTCTGTATATTTCGGCTATCTCCTAAGCTCCGAGACTTCTGAATTCTCGGTATACCTCGTACACCGTTCTTAAAAAATGTTCCTCGAATCATATCATATTCTTCTTCCTATATTAACGGCTAGTTTCCTTGTATTAATCAGCTTCTCCAGGTTTTTGCTATAAAATTTACTGGTAATAAATTTTTCTATACGGTATTTCCGGGGAAATTTGGTCACGTGATTTTCTTGAATTCTTCCCGTAAGTGGATGTGTTTTTTGACAGGGTTTTGAAGGGTGATTCAATGATCTAGATGAGTCGGAGGAAGAGTTTTCGAACTTTTGAAATGTGGGATCCTATCTTAATGTTATATATAATAGTATAGACTTTTTACCTTATTTCCCTCCCGGACCTCATCACACTATTTCACAGCATGTCTTTCCACCACTGATTCTCACTAACTTTAAAATCATATTCTCCGTCCCTCCATCGGAAAAGCGCATTAAAACCGTTTCGCATCCAAAAACGCATCAAACGAAAGACACACAAACGAGATCACTGGACGAGAGAGAATATATGTCCACTAGCAAATGCAAACACAAAAGAGACATAATATGTAATATATAATACATAATACATACATGCATAGGTTCCTACTAAATAACATCGACTATTTTATTTCTTTATCTATTGACCCTACTTCATTATTATACCCTCCCATCTACTCTTCCCACATCCATCCTCCTTCAGCTCACACTGCTAAAACCCGTCTTTTCTTGCCACATAGAGCGTTCCTGTACACAGAAACCTCTCATTCTGGAAAAATTCGGACGAGAAAATTCATCAAATGAGAGGTCTCAAAATGAAGTTTATCTGATGGATTGATTGTAGTATAGTTCCTATAGAGTGTGCTTCAGCGGCCTTGAGAGCACGGAACCACCGACATTGGGTTGAAACAGTATCTGGGTAAAATCCTGCCAAATTTCGGCTTATCATAATTCGATTTTGTGAGAGAATAACTAGCCTATAGACAAGGCAAGCGGTTGTGAAAATTGAACACAGCGGCTATTGTAGACTCCCATAGATATCAATAGTTTGTAGTTGAAATTGGCTGCAATTCGGTGACAGGACGAATAGTGATCCTCAGAGTCGTACCCTGAACTTACCAATTCATTTCCATGAAAATTCACTCAAAGTCGTATAGATTTTTGTTTCTTTAAATCATTGTATTCAGTGCTACCCATTTTCGAAATTCATAGAGCGGTACTCATATTTAATTATAGAACCCTATAAAGTTACATATATTCAAGACGAAGCGTGCAGCAAGTGACTGTCATATCATCAATAGAGTAAAGATTCTAACAAAATACTAAAAAAATACCGTGTTCGGTTCTAATCAATAGCTCATCATGACACAAGTCTTCACATCATCGACGATACCGTTGAGTTTCGGTCCAACCCACGAGCCAGGACCTTGGCACAAGGGCTCGTCGCCTCCTCAAAGTAGTCCCGAAGAGTTTACCATAATAGAACAGGCATCTCCCATTTTAAACTGTATGCTAGCGGGAGGTTTCGGTGGAATGGTCGGTGACACATCCATGCATTCATTGGACACAGTCAAAACAAGGCAGCAGGGCCTTCCACATAATCTCAAGTACAAGAACATGATACCAGCATATAGAACCATCTTGAAAGAAGAAGGTTTCTTTCGTGGATTGTATGGAGGTTATACCCCAGCAATTTTGGGTTCTTTCCCTTCCACTGCTGCATTTTTTGGAACCTATGAATACACCAAGAGAAAGCTCATCAATGAATATAACTTGAACGAGACTTTCTCTTATTTTGTAGCCGGTGTTCTTGGAGATTTGGCTTCCAGTATATTCTATGTTCCTTCTGAAGTATTGAAAACTAGATTGCAGTTGCAAGGTAAGTACAATAACCCTTTTACCAAGGAATGTGGCTACAATTACAAAGGGTTGGGAAACGCCATAGTTTCCATTGCTAAGAAGGAAGGTCCCTCGACTTTTGTTTTTGGATATAAGGAAACCTTATTCAGAGACTTGCCGTTTAGCGCATTGCAATTTGCGTTCTATGAGCGCTTCAGGCAACTAGCAATTCTCTACAATAAATCCAGCGATTTGCCCGTCTCATTAGAGCTTTTAACAGGTGCGGCTGCTGGTGGGTTGGCTGGAACCTTAACCACGCCATTGGATGTCATAAAAACTAGAATTCAAACCGCAACAAATACTGCTGAGTTGTCTGATTTCACATCCGTCAAGGATGTTAAAAACCCGTTTGTTAGGTTTATGGCTAGATCATCTACATTCAACGCATTAATCTCCATCTACAAGCATGAGGGCATATTTGGAGCTTTTTCTGGAGTCGGGCCAAGATTCATTTGGACAGGTATACAGAGTTCCATTATGTTGTTATTATATCAAGTATCCTTGAAGAAGCTTGATAGCATGCTTGGGACAGACCAAGACTCCGGAGCCCTCAAAGCTTAAACACTATTGCATATTCTTCCTTCCACGGCTTGTAAATTAGAATTTAGACAAGAGTTATGACTTATGTTTTATGTTTATTCCCATTTGTACATACGTTAGACAAATAATATAAGCAGAATAGCTTGTTCAAAGGTTCAATCGAATTCTAGGTACAATGATTTCCAGATTCGTAGAGATTGCTGCAAGGTTTCTGTAGTCTCTTGTGTAATCAACTCAACCCTCTAGACTCAGAGAAGAGAGTTCCTACAAAGGATTACCAAAATTATCTCATGATAAGATCTGCGCCAACAGTTACAATCACGGAGATACCATAAAATTTGTGAAAACAGTATATCCGTTTCCATATGATAGCGAGAGCAAGAGACATTTAGATGTGCTGATGGCCTCGGCTAGGAACTCTCAAGGCAGAGAGGCCAAACTTCTTTCTTATGCTGTTACATTCTAGTCTACTCTATATACCGCGGAAAAGAAGCTGTATAAACTAGATAGATAGCCACTCTAACTTCTTGCTTCAAATGGTAAGAACTCAAATATCGTATAAATGAATAGGTTGCAAAATCACGACTCATCAAACTTCCCTGTACCACTTGTTAAACATCCGTGCCGCAGTAATATTGGCCACGACATCACTTCCAAATTGGCTGTGATTTTGCAGCTGAAAGCGTTGGTTTGATACCTTTTTGCAAATAGGCTTCGATTGCTCCATTTTACAGTGTTATCTCTTACAAGGTTATTTCTCAGTGGTACCAATTGTTATTTTGTTATTTTCCTCAGTAATGTTGTTGTTGTAACGAATTTGCGATTTCATGTTCGTATCTACTGTTTCTTTTCTCTTTTAACTGCTTCTATTGCTCTTTTTATCGACCTCGGTCTCTGCGACGGTTTTTCAGAGTGCTACGAAGACATGACGTGTCAATCAACTACACTACAAAGCCCAGCTAAAAACATTATAACTGATTCGATACCTATACCCCTCTTCATTGCCACCATAAGACTTCACCTCCCATTTTTAACCCAAATTCATCGATGTTGTTCTCTTCCTCTTCAGCTTGCACCGTTGGAAGTCCGCATGCTTTCCAAATTTGCAGCAATTGTGATGATTGTGATGTCTTCCTAGGAAAAAACAGACGACATTTTCCTCTATACAGCGTCTCTATCCACTGTTTTTTCGATTCACGCAGTGCTATCGCGGTGATAGTGGAGGTTTTTCAACCACAATGCTGCGGTACGGGTATTCTATAAGCGTCCCTGTTCATAGTAAATGCTAATACCATATTGATGTATAACAATGATAGTAATAATAGTAATAATTATAACAATAAAAATACTTGAAAAGTATCTGAATTTCCAAATTTGATTCCCTCGGACTACTCCAACAACATAACTATTAAAACCGGAAAATACACACAAAATCAGAACTTTTATAGTCATGTATCTATTCCAGCTCCCCCATACCATACTGTCCCATTCCCACTGTTCCTCACTGTTCCTCACCACGACATTTCTGCATCCGCTTCGGATATGAAATTGCTCCTCGGTCTGGTGGTATATTTTTCTACCCCACAGAATGGAATCCACATAACGAGCTATGAACCTATATATATGGAATAAGGTCCCGTGAAAAGCTGTGTAGTGAGAAGTGATACCGTGAAAAACGACAGAAGAGTTATATCATCTTCTTTTGTAGTAGCGAAAAAGTCGTAGGGATTGCCTTATTGCGGAATATATACTATTACCTTGCTTATTACCTTGTTATACACCAACTCTTCCAGTTAAGTTATTCAAACCACCAAGATGGGAAACACCTTAGACGCATCATATCTCACTACCAGTGCCTGGAGACCCGACCTTTTCAAGGGCAAGGTTGTGTTCGTTACCGGAGGAGCAGGCTCCATTTGTAGAGTTCAAACCGAAGCCTTGGTGTTGTTGGGAGCCAACGCCGCCATTCTTGGAAGAAACGTCGAAAAGACCGTCACTGCCGCCAAGGAGATTGAATCCTTAAGACCAGGTGCTAAGGTTGTTGGAATCGGTGGCGTGGACGTCCGTGACGTCCAATCCATCGTAAAAGCTGTGGAGACTACCGTCAAGGAATTGGGAAGAATCGATTTCGTGATTGCTGGTGCTGCTGGTAACTTCTTATCTGACTTCAGCAACTTGTCAAGTAATGCTTTCAAGAGTGTCATCTCCATCGATTTGTTGGGATCTTACAATACCGTCAAGGCCACTTTCCCAGAGTTGAAGAAGACCAAGGGTGCCTTATTGTTTGTTTCGGCCACTTTACACTACACTGGTTTACCAATGCAAATCCATGTTGGTGCTGCCAAGGCTGGTGTAGATGCTTTATCCAACGCCTTGGCCGTAGAATTGGGCCCATTAGGAATCCGTTCCAACTGTATTGCCCCAGGTATGATTGCCGGTACAGAAGGTTTCGACAGATTGTCCAACCCAGACAGAGAGTTGAAAGACTTCATTCCTTTGCAGAGATTGGGTAAGAAGCAAGATATCGCTGATTCCACTGTCTATTTGTTCTCTCCAGCCGCTAGTTACGTCACTGGTACCATTGAGGTTGTGGACGGTGCTGCTTGGCACATAGGTAACTACTTAGGTGACCTTTATCCAAATCTTTGTATCAACTTGAACGGAGAGGGAGAACCTAAGTTGTAAGTTAATTTGAGTGCCACTCTGATTCATGATTCCAATGCACAGTCGAAGATTATTTAAATAGATACTATTGAAAGGCGTTTGATAATAAACTTATTTAACGGTTTGAAAAATTGTAGGTCCGTAGATGAATTCTCGTAATTAGGAAGTGTTGGACTTATATATTCCTTGCCTCCTTGAACATGGAATAAGATTATTTGCACCGAATTCTTAAGAGTATTAAGTTTCTAAACACTTCCTAACAATCAAAAATTGTACGTCTTATTCCTTCCTTCGTACTATATTTTCCCGTGAAATATAAATCCACTTCAAATATGCCACTTAGTCAATAGATTCCTGACTCTTAGTTGGGGACACCTGCCACTTTTGTTTCTCCCTCTTCCCATCATTTCAGTAAGGGTATACCCGTATATTTCTTCTTTGCAGCCGCGACATTTTTGAAGTATTGTCAAAGTAAAGGCACATATAACCTTTATTCGTGGTATTATACTTACAGTGTGGATACCATAATAAACGATGTTTTTTCCATTTCAGTTAATAAACACAGAAACGCTGATTTTCAACATAAATCTACACTTGATTAGTCTAACCTTTTAAAAAGTATAAATTAAAACCATCACCCATCACCCATCACAGTGCCATCACAGTGCCACTGCCTACCTACCACAACGACATCATCTGCACGACATCCCAAAAATAAAGCCTTGTACAATTTCAGCTGTATGCAGTCGGTAATAGCTGTAACATATTTCCTGTACACAGTGCCCCTATACTGAATTCCTGATATCCATTCCCAATCTTTATCTAATGAATAGATGTCTTTTTCTATAGTTAGAAGTCAATTCGGTTGGTATTCCGTAGAAACAGGCTATTCTGATACTTTAATCATGTTCCCAGGCTCAGGAAGACATTCCTACAACAATAACGCCCCTCCTCCACAAGGTCAGGGTGGCTACTATGCTCCTCCACAGGGCCCTCCGCCATCAGGATACAGTAGTTATGGCCCACCACAAGGTCCTCCACCTCAACAGTACCAACAACAGTATCAACAGCCACCACAACAGCAGTACTCGAGGCCCCTGGCTCCTCCTCCTCCGCGTGACCAATATGGGCTGCAAAACCAATATGCCCGTCCAACAGGCCCTCCACCTTCGGCTCCACAGAGTTTCGGCCAAAATACCAACTTCACCTTCCAATACTCGAACTGCTCGGGACGCAAGAAGGCTCTTTTGGTAGGTATTAACTACTTTGGCTCCCAAAATGAGTTGCGTGGCTGTGTAAACGATGTCAAGAATATGAGTTCATTCTTGGTCGAAAGATGGGGTTATAGATGGGAAGACATTGTCATCTTGACAGACGACCAGAGAGATATTCAAAGAGTTCCAACAAAGGATAACATATTTCGTGCCATGCAATGGTTGGTTAAGGACGCTAGGCCAAATGACTCGTTAGTTTTTCATTATTCTGGTCATGGAGGTACCACTAAGGATTTGGATGGTGATGAAGAAAGTGGTATGGACGATGTCATTTACCCAGTAGATTTCCAGCAAGTGGGACATATTGTAGACGACGATATGCATGCTATTATGGTTAGACCATTACCACCGGGATGTAGATTAACCGCATTGTACGATTCGTGTCATTCTGGTACCGCATTAGACTTGCCATATGTCTACTCTACTAAGGGTGTAGTGAAGGAGCCTAATTTATTGAAGGACGCGGGAGGCGATGCTTTGTCGGCTTTCATGGCCTATGAAACCGGTAACATTGGTGGAGCAATCTCATCTCTTACTGGTTTAGTTAAAAAAGTTGCCCGTCTGGGTGGTGGTAATCAAGAACAGATAAGACAAATGAAGACGTCTCCTGCCGATGTGATCTCGATTTCTGGTTGTAAAGACGATCAAACTTCTGCTGATGCTAAAGAAAATGGTCGTGCCACAGGTGCAATGTCATGGGCTTTCATTAAAGTTTTGACTGAATTGCCCAACCAATCGTACTTATCGTTGTTGAACAACATGAGAACCATTTTGGCTCAGAAGTACTCCCAGAAGCCGCAACTCAGTTGTTCTCATCCCCAAGACATGAACATCCAGTTCATCTTGTAGGTTATCGACTCACGTACTTATGGTTTGTTCTAAAGAATAATCTTTAAATATTGTGAGAGTTTTAAACGTGAATTGGATAATGTAGATAGTGTACCCTAATGCCAGATACATAAATGATTTCAAATACGATGAACTTATACTTAGTGCATTGTAAGACGGTAATACAGTTAATACACAATTATATTCAGCCATTGAATCTATAAACGATCAAGTTGCCATTCTTCATTGAAAAGGATTTCTTTCGTTCTAGCCAACTGTAGTCTAAGACATCCGTTAAACTATGAGTACTGCTTCATCTGGTTGCCATATGAAAGGGCATATAGAAACATGAGAGTAGAAATCTTATTCCGCCATTCAAGCGTTGCAATGTCAAGTCTGTTTGACCAAGGAAACTCGAAGCTAGTGCTGTGCTATAAAAAGAAGAAAAGCGGTATTTCACCCTTCTGCAAGTCATTTCTACTAGATTTCCTCCTCTTTGTTATACCACTGGCCCGACCCATTACGTCGAATCCCACTAGTGCCCAAAACCTCTCTAAACCAACCGTCTTTTTGCAACAACAGTAAACTGTAAAAATTAGGTAGTCTATTACATGCCGGAGAACCCCATAAAGCCTAATTTTGTAGAACTTTGACTTTTTTTTGTTTCTCGCTTGGGAAATCTGAAACTTCTCTTACCTGCGAGGAGACCCTTGAGTATAACTTTGAACTACGAAGTAGGCAACGACGGTACATGGATATTTGTCTATTTGATGGAGATATGTCTATTTTATGAACTTGGGTCTATGCCGAGGTGCTTATAAAACATGTAAATCATATTACCGTGTTCGTCAAATATGCCATAAATATGCAGCCTATTCCTTGCGTTTGACTATCTCCATATTGTTCTTTTACAGACACAGGTGTCAAATTCCCTAACCATACTTGCAAATTTTTTCCTCGCCATAATCCTCGCTATCCTCGGTATCCTCGCTGTTCTCGGTCCTCTTCCACTATTCTCTCCTATAAATGATCTCTCGCTATTTTCATTGTTTTCTTCCTCGCGCCTTGATATACTTCTCTCGCTATGTATTCTTTATTCTACCGCCTGATAATTTATGTCTCTATCTACTCTTTCCCAGTAGGTGAAAATAGCTCTAATGGTCGCTCTCTAACTTTCCGTTTTTTTCAACCATACCTACACAGAACAGACCATGGAGCTAGCACAGAGCATACCATGGTACTATGATTTTCCTTTCACTTTCACGTTTCCTATTCATTTTCACACTCAAATTACATATCCTCCTTCTCAAAAACAGCAAATTCAAAGAGTGAAAACAAAGACTATAATAACTCTTATCTTCAAACTCACACTCTCGTTTAGTCTCTCTCAAGAACATCATCATTCTCGCACTACCCCATTCCAAATTCCTCTTCCTCACTACAACCTCACATTCTCTTCCTTTACACCACTCCACTTCGCACCTGTCTCCCTCACTGGCCCTTCCACTCCCTAATCCTCCCTAATTCCTCCCCATTTTTTCTCGCCGCGACAACAAATAATATATAACAAATAAAAAATAAAAAATAATAAAGTATATAATTCTAGGCGAGGTGCACCGCGCGCTTATCTAAGCAGCGTGTCATTGTTTTTCTTGTCTCTCTTTACAGTACAGCCCAAATCGGGCTTTTATGGTTGTAAATTCGAAAAGGTGTTCTATTCTGTTTTTGTTCTGTTTCTTTTTGCAATAAACTTGTCCTTCTTCTTCTTCTTCCTCTTGATCTTCTTCTTGTCGCTGTGGCAGGTCGCAGCGAATCTCCGATTGAACTCAATTAATACCGCCAATCGCCAGAATTCGTGATGTCGGACAAGTTTGGAAGACACAAGTCAAATAGATGGGTGAAAGCATCTGTTCCTACCTACGGTGACGACTGGGGTAGCGAATACGACTACGAGGACGACTCCGACCAGGAACCTGACATCCCTTCAAGGAAAGTCACCCCACAAAGGTTCGAATTGCCAGAAACAACCGAAACAAGCTCTCCTTCAAGAATTGATCCACCGTCTCTTCCTAACTTGTCTCCACAACAACAATTCCTTAACCACCAATCACTGGTCCCTCTGCACGTTCTCAAAAGAGACTCGGCATTGACAGGCGAAGAACTGGATTCTCCTAGTTTCACTTCAGCAGTATCAAAACCAGAACCTGCCCAAATTACACCAAAGCCAGCGACAACATTCCAACCCAGTGAACACACCAAAAATCTCGTTCTCTCTATTGATAACTTCGACCATGCTCAGCTCGATTCTGATCTAGACTCAGACGACTCAGGTATACCTGACATAGTAGATGACACATATTTCGCTAGTGGAGATTTAGGAAGTGCTCGATCAAATGAAGGAACGGACTCTCTTGGTACCGATTCCCAAGTCTTTGACTTCACTCTGCAGCTTCAGAAGAAAGCTTTAACTCTTAGCATGAAGAAGAGCGGAGCAAACTCTACAAACATTGACTCCAATGACCCTCCAGTTGCTCACAATGTTAAACTAGTTAAAATTCAAAATAAGAATCAGGCGGACGACTTCTTTCCTCCAACTCCAACTTATAGCACTCATACTCGCCAACTGAGTAATACTTTCAGTACTCCAGATACTGCCAGATCAGATAGGAGCTTTCAATCCGATACGGATTCCATTCAGAAGGAGCCTGAAAACTTGAATTTGGCGGATGCATTCACTTCAAAGCAGAGAAACCTTTTGGAGGAAAATGTTGGACAAAGTGGGCTTGCAAGAGATAACACTATTAATGGAATGGGATCACAAGGGAAAGAAAACGAGCCAGATTTGGATAGGCCAATTTCATTTGATCCTAAAGCGAATAAAGAAAGTGAAAGTGGGGTCGCTCCGGCTCCTCTTGTGCTTTCTATTGATAAAAAAGAGTTTAATTACTCCGATGATTCAAGTGATGACGATTGGGGATATAATAGTCAACATAGTAGTAATGAAGATTTGGCAAATGACAAGCCAACTGATTCTGAGAAAGACTCATATTCTTTCGAAGAGAAGGGACTTTCTGTGAAGCCTAGCAATTCTCCAAATCTCAACAAGACCACTCCGATAAGAACAGATGCTTTGGACTCTCTCATAAGCGACTTGCATTCATCTTTGGATAAAGGAAGTAGTGACAAGGAAGCTTTCTTGCCACAGCTTGATTCTCATGATTTAGAGATGCCAGACTTCGAAAATACCTCATTTGGTCAATATGATGACGAGTTCTCTGGCCCCACCACACCTATAGCGCCATTGTCTATAGATGACGAAAAGAAGGGCCATGAAAGCTTTATAAATGATCAAAATATCAGAAAGAAATCAATTAGGAAACCTCCTCCACTTCGAAAAGACTTGGTTTCCGCTGACTACACCAACATAGCAGATGCAGTTAGTGGATACATTAATGAGAACGATAGTGATAGCACAAAGAACCTTAGTTCCATTAATGAATCACCTCGTCCCGATGACGTGGATTCTCCAAAAACAGTTTCTACCAACGATAATATTTCAACAAGCCAATTGTTTCCGGGTCGCGAAGAGGAGGAGCCTGTTAAGCCCTTTTCTCCTGCTGCAGGTGTAAATGATTTAAAGAGTCCAGAGTTACAGCCGGTTGTGTCTTCTGGATCACTCTCCACTGGTAGTATATCCATCGACCCAACACCTGTAGAAGACAATGTAAATACTGTCGAAGGAGATGAGAAAGATCTCAACAGAAGAGCTTCAACGATGAGCACAGCTACCTTCAACATGGGTGGCTGGACACCGAATACCAATGGATTCCGTGACCAATTCATCAGCGACAATGATAACGAATCTCACATAAATTTTGATCCTGATGATCTGGCATCTTCCAATTTTAATAAGTTTACGAAAGTCAGAACAGTTTCAGGAAGCACTGACGTATCCAACGGAAGCGACCAATCAATTCCAGAAACTATTGATGTTCCTTTGCCTAGAATTACAGAAGATCCTGATGACGGTAATGAAGGCAATGATACAACTCCAACGGATGGACAAACACTAGATTACTCTCCTACTAATCAGACAACAGATTCTATTTTCAAAGAACATCTGTATCCCCGTGCTGTGTTTAAAGAAGAGAAATTGACACCAGAAGGATCCAAAGAAAATTTGAATAAAACTCCGGACACACAGCGCCAAAGATATTCCAGTTTATTGGGTAGTAGTGATGATAAAAGATTGGCTTCTGATGCCTCTACGTTGGCGGTAGAAAAGGAATCGCTTAAGTCGGTACTATCACCAAGCTCCCCAGAATCGTCAAGGATTGAAGCTATAAGTGATACTACTGATGTGGCATCGGTAAGCAGTGTGGTTAAAAAGCCAAATAGTAGTGGAGGATCACAAAAATACCCTGTATCCAACTGGAAGGCAATTATGGCTCTTTCACAGCCGCAGGATAGGATAGCAGCTTTGAAGGATGCCCTTCGTAAGGAAGTAGAGTATGATTCAGGCTTACAGGCGTGGTTGCTGGAAACTTTAAAACTGTCACAAGTATCATCCAATATGCACATTGGAAGACTCGCATCGGAAGCATATCTGAATGCCCAACATAGTGAGCTCAGGAGGCATAATACCATTAGAAGCAAGGTTTCTATTGTAAAGGATAAAGTGGAGACTTCAGGATTACAGGCGTCCAGTTTCGGAAAGAGATTTTTCAGCAAGGGTAAGAAGCTTATGAAATCTACTACGGGAGAGAGTTGATAGAATTTTGACCCAAAGCTGATGAAGATTAGAGCAAAGAAGATCTTTATAGTCAACTGTTAATACAACGCAGGACACAGGAGGGTGTACTAAGTGATGTATGGAGTGCAGTAATTTTTTTTTTGTAGAAAGCGCAGTGTATTATTATCTCTCTAGCCATGCCATAATCTCCCTCTCTCTCTCTCTGTCTCTCTCTCTCTCTCTCTTCGGTCGCTTATCATTCTTTCGTGGTCGCATTTCCCTTGCATCCCACTTTGCTTCCCACTTTGCTTCCCTCTTTCCTTCCCTCGTTGCTTCCCTCTCTTCACCTCTTCACCTCTTCTTATCTTCGCAGCCATCGATGTCGCACCCAAATTCCTCCGGCCTGTATGTTGCAGCCATTAGCACGTGAAAGATCTTCTCCAGAAATTACCGTCATACATTACTCTTGTTACTATTACTACGGTCGCTGGCTAACAACGGAACAGTGGAGTAAATGTGAGAGGAGTCGATAAATGGAAAAGTGAGAGCATTTCACAGCATATGTTTTGTTTGTTTTGTTGGTGTTGTTGTGTGGGGTTTTGTAGTGTCTGGGAGAAAGCTTGGTTTTTATTTACTATTGTCCTTATTATTACTTCTTTTATCATTTTTTTATATTATAGTACTATAATATTATAATAGGTATACCGAATATTGTATTTTATTACTATATATTTCGTATTGGTTCTGTTGTTTCTTTGTTTCTAGGGACAAGCCGTTTTATAGCCTCTAATTTTGGCTGGAATAATTAGAGTGAGGTTGTTCTTATTAGCTTTACTTGCAACATCATTACACACACTGCTAGCGAGATACCTCGGTATTAATATAGTGATAATTCGTCTCAGGTGAATTCGGTTTCAATCGAAGTATTGGTGTTGCTGAGCTGCTGTATTCGTGTTTTTTTGTTAGCACAAGCTACCCACAGAGCATAGTTAACTATTTTGTTTCTTTCTGAAAAGGAACAGAAGGTTATAGTACAAACCGTGTACAACGCAAAGATAAGGGTTTTACGGTTAGATTATAGGCAGTTACAATTACATTTCCTTGCTTTTACTTGGCTTCCACACATTGAGTTAGACTTCTAGTGACACGCTTTAGGTTATTGAAAGATTGCTCTGTCAAGCATACTGTTACGCATACTGTTACGCATACTGTTACAAGACGCTAAACCCTTTCCTCGTTTGCATTTGAGATAGCATCACCATTAGCAATTTGACTTTGAATCTTGTGTGGTACTTTTTAGAGATATTCTTGGCCCTCTTAACGATTGAGCTTCGAAAGTTTGTGTTTGAGCTCACTTATTGAAGCATTTCACTGTGCTATTGTGCTATTGTGCTATTGTGATAGTGGTATCTGTACGCTATTCGGCATCGTCATTCTGCTCATCGCTATTTATCTATTCATGTCATTGATATTGGCCATATACCACATTGAATCTCCTAAATTATCGCCATCTATTTACTGATCATCACATATCCACTATTGACCATGTGTGACCGTCTTGTGGAACAATTTATCTTACCCATTCTCTCCTTCATCATCAACCATACTCCATCGTTCATCTGGGCGATTTTGGACTTCTTCACCGACATATGCTTCTTTTGGGTTAAGCGTATTTATCATTTCTACAACAGCAAAGACCCCTTGAAGGAATACTTGAAATACCTAAACAATGTCAATAGCTACAATAATTGGAAGAAAACTGTGGCGGAAATAGATAAACTTACCAATATGGATCTTTGGAGACAAAACTTCATTTCAAAGCACTATGATTACATTCTCATCAATGATAGAATAAAGCTCTTAAGAGAGGCGCGTCTCAACGAGAATTCCCAGTTAATAATGTCGTTGCTTCGTTCAGGTTTAATTCGTAACTTCGGTGGTATTGCTCAAAAGAGGTTGTACATTAAAGCATATGTGGGTACAAAGTTCAAAATAGAGGAATACATTGAGGAAGTCCTCAGTTGCCTCAACTACTTGAATGAGTCTATCAATAATGAGAAAGAAAACGAGGAGTTTATCATGAATGCCAAACAATTAAAACTCGACTTCTTTCACGACGCCAGGCAATCCTTTGGATGTACTGCTCTCTTACTTCAGGGTGGTTCCTTGTTCGGCTTATGTCATTTAGGAGTAGTCAAAGCTTTGTATTTCAAAGGTCTTCTTCCCCGAATCATAGGAGGAAGTGCTGTTGGAGCTGCAGTGGCATCTTTGGTTTGCACTCTCACCGACCAGGAACTTATTCCAATCTTAATCTCAATCGCAGATGTAATGAAGAACATCGATCGTCTCAACCACGACGTGGATGAAAGATATGGTAATGTCATCGAAAACGTCGTGAAAAAGGGATATTCACAAGATATTTTGATTTTTCTCAAATTTGTTAGAGATACTATTGGTGATTTGACCTTTGAAGAAGCATACCTTAAAACTGAAAAAGTCTTGAACATTGTTGTGCATCCCACTCATCAGTCTGTTCCATCATTATTGAACTACATAACAGCTCCGAATGTTATTATTTGGACAGCCATCTACGCTAGTATTGGTACTGGAGTTCTTTCAGACAACGTGCAGATATATGTCAAAGACTTCAACAACAATATCGTACCAAAAAACCCTGATATGAACATTACATTTTTGAAGCCACAGGATGTGAACTACCTGCAACAGTATTTCAATTACCCAAGTAAAAAGAAAGATGATTCGCATAGAGGAACGACTAAGTCTGAAAATGCACATCTAAAGGACGATTCCCCTTATACAAGATTAACAGAATTGTTCAATGTAAATCACTTTATCATTAGTTTGGCTCGTCCATACTTGGCACCACTTATCAGTAACGACCTCAAGCACTACCATTCCTATGGAAAAGTTCGCTATAATGATAACACCAGCACCAAGACCAAACTTTTGGATATTCATAGTGGAAGCAACGATACATCTAGAACTGCAGCGATTTTTGAGAAAACTCAGACGTACATTGTTGATGTCGAAAATTACACCAAAGATACAGGTTACAACTTAGTCAAGCACTTGAAGAACATAATTGGTTTGGAAATACAGCATCGGTTAGTAGTCATGAATAAGCTTGGACTCTTGAACGATGTAATGAAGCGTTTCTTCATCGACGAGAAGCCCTCTTCTTTGCAGGCATTGAGCAGCATTAGGGAAGTTACTATTGTCCCAGAGTTGAAGTATCTCGTGAAAGACTTTGGAAGGGTTTTTGATGTCCACAAGACTATGGAGAACATACCTTATTGGGTGTTGGTTGGAGAAAGGTCTGTCTGGCCACTATTTCCCCTTTTATGGACAAGATGTCTGATCGAATTTGCATTGGATGACTTGTATAATATACATAGAAAGAAAGGTTGACACACTTTTAGAGAATATTAGATATATAAGATCATTATTTATTAATTTCTATTATATTCATTTCGTAACTTTCTCCATGAGTCCTAATTTTACGAAGCTATAGGGCTTCATCTAAAGAATAGCCTAATATTAGAGTCCTTCGTGATGTGGTAAATATATTCCTTCTCATTGATTACTAATCTATCGACCACAGAATCGACTGGCAATGATCCTTTCGATATAGTTAAGCTTCCAGTTATGTCAGAAGCCCTTCCAGTCAGCAAGGGCAGTAGACTAATATTATAATGTGATCTGTGAAATAGCTTTACTAAGAAATCGGTAGTTTTGAATACTGGGTCTTGGGGTATACTTGAGTCTAAGTTAAAAGATTTGATATGATCCTTTGCACTTATTATGAAGAGTTGACGACAGAGTCTATTGACCTTAAGGATTTCGGCTAAAAGACCATCGCTCGTGAAGTCCGTAGCTTGTAGAAGAACCTCTGGAAGTTCTATGAATACCACTTTTTTTTTGTTATTGGATATTTTAAGCTTCTTGGTGATGTCGTCAAACATTTTAGATATCTCTTTCTTAGAAGAGGTTGTGTCCTTGATGTTCTCTGTGAATAACTGAGAGAAGTAGTCAATAAATGTGAACCCTGGAGAATGAGTAAGATCTAAACCGTTCTTTTTGCAATTCTTGACGTAATAGTCCAAAGGATGCAAAAATGAAACAAATTCCACTTCTGAGCGGTTTCGTATCTTCTGGTTGAGATCGTTATTGACCAATGCTGCTGTCCCCTGCAATGCGTTTTCTATCAACGAATTAATCAACCATTGTGGAGAAGTACCTTGTACATAGGTTATTGTAGAAAGTAAGCTAGATTCCGAACTTAGAATAGCATCAGAAAGCAATGAATTATCCTTAAAAATCGTTAGATCTTGGTTCTGACCAGTGGACATAGTTATTAGTTGACTTTTCCTTATGGTATACTGATTAACAGTGCCTTGTTACGCCGTGAAGACATCGAATATTTGGCAAAATAAGAAATGTTCGTCCTGTATATAATATATGAATAGATGCAAAATTCTTGAAAGCTATGGCAAGAGAAGGTGTCAGTAACGTAACGAAGACAAGGGGTATAAGTTGTTCTTCTTTGATGATGAATGCAGATAAGACAAAGAAGTGACCGGTGTTGTGTAATTTCAGAGCTTCAAAAATTATGGATTTGTCCCTGTTTATTTGGCTATGGTATGGAAAGTCGAAAATTAAAATGAAAGTAAGCCTTGATCTTATTTTGATTTGCTAGACTGAAAAGAAGCCAAAATCTTCACAAAGTAGACGACCAGTATTGCTTAGACTTTAACCTGGTGCAAAAAACAATGCGCAAGCCCGGAATCGAACCGGGGGCCCAACGATGGCAACGTTGGATTTTACCACTAAACCACTTGCGCAATCAAATCTCCGCGACGGGGAATTGAACCCCGGTCTACCACGCGACAAGCGGTAATTCTAGCCACTAAACTATCACGGATTTTTATTGATGAGATAAGCTCTTTAAGCATGAAGAGGTATTTTATCACGTGAAAATCAGTGGCAAAAAAAAAAGGTACTGTCCCTCGGAAAAAAAAAAAAGTACTGTCCTATGGTACACTTGTCAATTTTAACAATACAGAGAAGATTAGCATTGTCCTTGCATAAAGATGACACGCTTTACAAAGAGATTTAACCACACTACCAATTAAAAAATTAATAAAAAACTGCACCACAACATTGTTATCAGTATAACCCTTCTAAAAATAGGCTTTAAACGCTGACTAACTCGTAATCAGGAACTCCATCTTCTTCTTATATGATGAAAAAAAGCCCAAAGAGTTTGAGTAGAGAATCCTTAGTGGCTTTGACTATACTGAGCACTTTC
Source organism: Scheffersomyces xylosifermentans (assembly GCF_036884685.1). Classification (NCBI taxonomy): domain Eukaryota; kingdom Fungi; phylum Ascomycota; class Pichiomycetes; order Serinales; family Debaryomycetaceae; genus Scheffersomyces; species Scheffersomyces xylosifermentans. The sequence goes on from NW_027042941.1 coordinate 310,252, forward strand.
ACGCTGTCTTTTGTCCTCTCTTTCTAGCTCATCTGGTCAGCTAGAAATAAAACGATATCATCCTTGTCTTTACGCAAAAGGAAAGCGAAAACGATGCACCTCATCTTCGCAAACGAAACAAAAAGAAAGAAACATAAACGCCAAAAGCAAAGCTGAAGGCTCAAAAATACTAAGCGAGTTATGACGTGAAAGAGAAGGCTCCCTAAGGGGAATCAAAAATCTGCGCAGCGACATTATTGCACAGAAAATAAAGGACACCTCATATAGGTTTGTATCCATCGCAATGTTTGAATTGGACTCAAATAATAATAGGATGGAGACAGCCTCACAACCCTACGAGGCGAATTCGCTTACTGGTACGCCAAAGCCTGGCGACTTGAACTTCAAAATACTGGAAACGAAACAATTCCTCGAAGTTTTCAGTGTAGGTCTGCTTAAATTTTTACTTCCAACCTACTACAGCCCTTCTGTAGATGACTGCATTCACATGATTGGATACCATACTACAGATTCCGCTCATATTCTTGGACGATACGACAACTTCCCGTATCTACTTATCTCTACATATTATGCATTGCTACCACTTGCCTAAACTACAAAGTCCGCAATAATAAATTTTATTGCTAGCTTCAAGATACTGCCCTTTTTAGCATTCAGGGCTTTGCAAAGAACATAAAGTGTTCATTAAAGGGACTTAACCTACAAGAGTCACGTAAATACTACCATAGTTATCAGTTCATGAGTGACACTTGCGAAGAAAAATAAAATATTTTTCCCTTCCCTTTCTTTTTGTCAATATTTTCAGATCCTCGGCATTTGAAAACTTGAAGTTTACGCCTTTAGGGAAGATTTTGCAGCATTTTTTTGCCAAGACGCCGCTGTCATTTTCGTTTCCTGTGAATTTCTTCAATGAGATGTTCTATTAATGCACGACTACAAACGATCAATTGTCATCGACCCTGCATATATATGGACCCATTATTGAATGAAGATGTTCAAGTTCGGAATTAGTTGGTGGCCAAGCTTATCCACATCTGGCGAGATTCTAATCCCAGAAGATTATGCATGTAGAGTTACGAGAAAATGAAGACATTCTTGTATGTTTGAACGTCACATTACTCATCGTAATTCAAAATTTCCTTTCCTATTATATACTCATGGAGGACACCATCTGGATTTCATGTTGTTGTCAACTGTTATCAAAGCAAAAGATACCTTGATTGAATTGGGTTGAATTAGAAATGGTTCTTAATTCAATCTGTTTAGTACATGTAAACTTCACTAGGTCGACATTTGCTAATTCGCTGTGAAATTTTTCTAGAAAGATAGCAAGGAGGGTATCCTTTTCAGATGGACTCTTCCTCGACCTCTTCCATGAGATTATTTTCCGATTTTTCCGGATAAAAATGTCATAATCGGGGTTTTGTTGTTATGATTTATTTCAAGGGATCAGACGATATCTTAAAAATAATTTTCGGGGACGTACTTCGCTTGACATAATATTATCTAGATCGTTGATACGTATTCTGAGATCTGATGTATGGTAAAGAATACGCTTCGACTTATAGCAAATTCGAAGCAATGTGATGTCAAGTTATCATAAACCAATCTCTGTGGGTACTTCTTCAGCGATATCAGAAATAATCTCAGCTACCGCTCACTTGAAGGAAAATTTCTCCAATTTTTTCACAATGACAATGTGATCAATCGCCACAAAGTATCTACGAATGTAAAAAAGAAGTATGTAACAGGTATATTGAGATGCAAGACATGCTACTCTCTTTGACATTACATCTAACTCTTCACCTTCAGTCTTTCCCTTGGTTGAGGTTTTGAAAATTCCGAACAAAGTAGGTGCAAAATATGATCTGCATCTTACTGCAAAATTTTTTGAGAAACAAGGCTCAATCAGTAGATCTAAATGACAGAGATATAAAATCTTTTATTTTTTTCAAGTTGAGTGAGTTGGCCCATAAGATATAAGCTGATCGTTTCAATAACCATGAAAAGGACAAGAGGTGCACAAAAAAAATGGTTTATACTGCTCTGCAATTTTGAAATGAGGCTCATACTAGTAGATCTTAATGACGGAAATGCAAAAAACACAATTCATCAGATCCAATAATTGGCCCATCACGGATGTATCAGCATAAGTTCAACATGTTGCAATCATCTCTTCAGCATAATTGGAAAGATATAAATATATATGACATTTACCTGGAAATACAAAGCATGGGATTATTTTAGGCATCAATCAATATCAATACAATGAAATTGTCAATCATACTGGCAATATCTTCATTGCTCCTTCTGTCGTCGGCTCTTGCTGATGTGGTTATTAGCCAAAACACAATCAATGATGCCGTTAATACAAACCTCAATGATAACTTAATCGTTAATAAGGGAGTATTTTATTCTCTTGATAATGGATTAACACACTACTTCTATGGAAATGTTCAAGTTGATGGAAGTCTTTATATTACAAATAGAAACGTACAAACTGGTATGACTGCTAGTACTGTTGGTTCTTCAAATGTTATCGTCAATAACGGATGGATCGTTTTGAATGACGGAAACGCCACTTCGGATACCACTTTCAACTGGAATGGTAACTCAGTCACGAACAATGGTATGTGGTGGCTCGCGGGACCAGGTCAAACTGGTGGCACCACAATGAACATTCAACCGCTGGGCACTGTTGTTAATACTGGTACTATAATCTTTTATCAATACTTCACGAGGCTGGGCGGAACATCTCACGTCGGAGCAGACGATCATACATTTACAAATAATGGTACTGTCTGTATTTTTCAAGATGTTTTCTATCAAACATCCAAAGTGATAGGTAATGGGTGTTTTGATGTGGGACTCAATTCAGATTTCTGGGTAACTAATGATAATACAAGGCCAATGCTGGAAGGACAACTTGTTTACCTTAGTACCAACTCCTCCAGTATTAGAATAGATACGTATCCTCCAAATATTCCTATTCATATTGCTGGGTGGGGTAATAACAACGTCATCGGATTTAATGCGGCCATCACTAGTTTTACCTACGATGGCAATAATTTGAATGTTGTTTATGGCAGCTATCACTATACGATTGTGATCGGTCCAGGTTATGATCCTTCTTTAATGAAAATTGGTAGTGCTGTTTTCGGTAGTGGAGTTGGCACTATTGCCAATGCTGGTCTCTTGTACTCCGGCCCACCACCACAAACTGGTAGGCCAGTACAATGTAACTTATGTCCTCCACCACCTCCTGCTCCTGTCGATACCTCCGTGCCAAATGAAACCACAACTGTCACATCATCTTGGACTGAGACTTTCACTACTACTCAGACTATTAGTGATACGATGGGAGGAACTGATACTGTTCTCATCGAAGTCCCCATTAGCTCTTCTTCATTCGCAAGTGGCTACACAAACAGCACTACTTCTTCTGAATTTGTATCCTCTTCTGAAGTTGCTTCTTCTTCTGAAGTTATTTCTTCATCTGAAGCTGATTCTTCGTCTGAAGCTGTTTCTTCTTCTGAAGCTGTTTCTTCGTCCGAAGTTGTTTCTTCGTCTGAAGTTATTTCTTCGTCTGAAGTTGCTTCTTCTTCTGAAGTTATTTCTTCGTCTGAAGCTGCTTCTTCTTCTGAAGCTGTTTCTTCGTCTGAAGTTGTTTCTTCTTCTGAAATTGCTTCTTCGTCTGAAGTTGCTTCTTCTTCTGAAATTGCTTCTTCGACTGAAATTATTTCTTCGTCTGAAGCTGTTTCTTCGTCTGAAGCTGTTTCTTCTTCTGAAGCTGTTTCTTCGTCCGAAGTTGTTTCTTCGTCTGAAGTTATTTCTTCGTCTGAAGTTGCTTCTTCTTCTGAAGTTATTTCTTCGTCTGAAGCTGCTTCTTCTTCTGAAGCTGTTTCTTCGTCTGAAGTTGTTTCTTCTTCTGAAATTGCTTCTTCGTCTGAAGTTGCTTCTTCTTCTGAAATTGCTTCTTCGACTGAAATTATTTCTTCGTCTGAAGCTGTTTCTTCGTCTGAAGCTGTTTCTTCGACTGAAGTTGCTTCTTCTTCTGAAGTTATTTCTTCGTCTGAAGTTGCTTCTTCTTCTGAAGTTATTTCTTCGTCTGAAGCTGCTTCTTCTTCTGAAGCTGTTTCTTCTTCTGAAGCTGTTTCTTCTTCTGAAGCTGTTTCTTCTTCTGAAGTTGTTTCTTCTTCTGAAGCTGTTTCTTCGTCTGAAGTTATTTCTTCGTCTGAAGTTGCTTCTTCTTCTGAAGTTATTTCTTCGTCTGAAGCTGCTTCTTCTTCTGAAGCTGTTTCTTCGTCTGAAGTTGTTTCTTCGTCTGAAGCTGTTTCTTCGTCTCAAGTTGCTTCTTCTTCTGAAGCTGTTTCTTCGTCTGAAGCTGTCTCTTCTTCTGACGTTGCTTCTTCTTCTAAAGCTGTTTCTTCATCTGAAATTGCTACTTCTTCTGAAGTTCTTTCGACGTTCTCGTCCACCCCAGTAGCAACTGAGTACACCACTACTTTCGTCACCACCAACGATGATGGTTCCGTTTCTACTGAGACTGGAGATGTTCTCATTTCTACTGACTCTGCTGGTAGCTGGTTCACCACCACTTCTTTGATCACTGGTCCACAACCAACTGAGTACACCACTACTTTCGTCACCACCAACGATGATGGTTCTGTATCTACTGAGACTGGAGATGTTCTCATTTCTACTGACTCTGCTGGTAGCTGGTTCACCACCACTTCTTTGATCACTGGTCCACAACCAACTGAGTACACAACCACCTTTGTTACTACTAACTCTGATGGTTCTGTATCTACTGAGACTGGAGATGTTCTCATTTCTACTGACTCTGCTGGTAACTGGTTCACCACCACTTCTTTGATCACTGGTCCACAACCAACTGAGTACACAACCACCTTTGTTACTACTAACTCTGATGGTTCCGTTTCTACTGAGACTGGAGATGTTCTCATTTCTACTGACTCTGTCGGTAACTGGTTCACCACCACTTCTTTGATCACTGGTCCACAACCAACTGAGTACACAACCACCTTTGTTACTACTAACTCTGATGGTTCTGTATCTACTGAGACTGGAGATGTTCTCATTTCTACTGACTCTGCCGGTAACTGGTTCACCACCACTTCTTTGATCACTGGTCCACAACCAACTGAGTACACCACTACTTTCGTCACCACCAACGATGATGGTTCCGTTTCTACTGAGACTGGAGATGTTCTCATTTCTACTGACTCTGCCGGTAACTGGTTCACCACCACTTCTTTGATCACTGGTCCACAACCAACTGAGTACACAACCACCTTTGTTACTACTAACGATGATGGTTCCGTTTCTACTGAGACTGGAGATGTTCTCATTTCTACTGACTCTGCTGGTAGCTGGTTCACCACCACTTCTTTGATCACTGGTCCACAACCAACTGAGTACACCACCACCTTTGTTACTACTAACTCTGATGGTTCTGTATCTACTGAGACTGGAGATGTTCTCATTTCTACTGACTCTGCCGGTAACTGGTTCACCACCACTTCTTTGATCACTGGTCCACAACCAACTGAGTACACCACTACTTTCGTCACCACCAACGATGATGGTTCCGTTTCTACTGAGACTGGAGATGTTCTCATTTCTACTGACTCTGCTGGTAGCTGGTTCACCACCACTTCTTTGATCACTGGTCCACAACCAACTGAGTACACAACCACCTTTGTTACTACTAACGATGATGGTTCCGTTTCTACTGAGACTGGAGATGTTCTCATTTCTACTGACTCTGCTGGTAGCTGGTTCACCACCACTTCTTTGATCACTGGTCCACAACCAACTGAGTACACAACCACCTTTGTTACTACTAACGATGATGGTTCTGTATCTACTGAGACTGGAGATGTTCTCATTTCTACTGACTCTGCCGGTAACTGGTTCACCACCACTTCTTTGATCACTGGTCCACAACCAACTGAGTACACCACTACTTTCGTCACCACCAACGATGATGGTTCCGTTTCTACTGAGACTGGAGATGTTCTCATTTCTACTGACTCTGCTGGTAACTGGTTCACCACCACTTCTTTGATCACTGGTCCACAACCAACTGAGTACACCACTACTTTCGTCACCACCAACGATGATGGTTCCGTTTCTACTGAGACTGGAGATGTTCTCATTTCTACTGACTCTGCCGGTAACTGGTTCACCACCACTTCTTTGATCACTGGTCCACAACCAACTGAGTACACCACTACTTTCGTCACCACCAACGATGATGGTTCCGTTTCTACTGAGACTGGAGATGTTCTCATTTCTACTGACTCTGCTGGTAGCTGGTTCACCACCACTTCTTTGATCACTGGTCCACAACCAACTGAGTACACCACCACCTTTGTTACTACTAACTCTGATGGTTCTGTTTCTACTGAGACTGGAGATGTTCTCATTTCTACTGACTCTGCCGGTAACTGGTTCACCACCACTTCTTTGATCACTGGTCCACAACCAACTGAGTACACCACTACTTTCGTCACCACCAACGATGATGGTTCCGTTTCTACTGAGACTGGAGATGTTCTCATTTCTACTGACTCTGCTGGTAGCTGGTTCACCACCACTTCTTTGATCACTGGTCCACAACCAACTGAGTACACCACTACTTTCGTCACCACCAACGATGATGGTTCCGTTTCTACTGAGACTGGAGATGTTCTCATTTCTACTGACTCTGCTGGTAGCTGGTTCACCACCACTTCTTTGATCACTGGTCCACAACCAACTGAGTACACAACCACCTTTGTTACTACTAACTCTGATGGTTCCGTTTCTACTGAGACTGGAGATGTTCTCATTTCTACTGACTCTGCCGGTAACTGGTTCACCACCACTTCTTTGATCACTGGTCCACAACCAACTGAGTACATCACTACTTTCGTCACCACCAACGATGATGGTTCTGTATCTACTGAGACTGGAGATGTTCTCATTTCTACTGACTCTGCTGGTAACTGGTTCACCACCACTTCTTTGATCACTGGTCCACAACCAACTGAGTACACAACCACCTTTGTTACTACTAACGATGATGGTTCTGTATCTACTGAGACTGGAGATGTTCTCATTTCTACTGACTCTGCTGGTAACTGGTTCACCACCACTTCTTTGATCACTGGTCCACAACCAACTGAGTACACAACCACCTTTGTTACTACTAACGATGATGGTTCCGTTTCTACTGAGACTGGAGATGTTCTCATTTCTACTGACTCTGCTGGTAGCTGGTTCACCACCACTTCTTTGATCACTGGTCCACAACCAACTGAGTACACCACCACCTTTGTTACTACTAACTCTGATGGTTCTGTTTCTACTGAGACTGGAGATGTTCTCATTTCTACTGACTCTGCTGGTAACTGGTTCACCACCACTTCTTTGATCACTGGTCCACAACCAACTGAGTACACCACCACCTTTGTTACTACTAACTCTGATGGTTCTGTTTCTACTGAGACTGGAGATGTTCTCATTTCTACTGACTCTGCTGGTAACTGGTTCACCACCACTTCTTTGATCACTGGTCCACAACCAACTGAGTACACAACCACCTTTGTTACTACTAACGATGATGGTTCCGTTTCTACTGAGACTGGAGATGTTCTCATTTCTACTGACTCTGCTGGTAGCTGGTTTACCACCACTTCTTTGATCACTGGTCCACAACCAACTGAGTACACCACTACTTTCGTCACCACCAACGATGATGGTTCTGTATCTACTGAGACTGGAGATGTTCTCATTTCTACTGACTCTGCTGGTAGCTGGTTCACCACCACTTCTTTGATCACTGGTCCACAACCAACTGAGTACACAACCACCTTTGTTACTACTAACGATGATGGTTCCGTTTCTACTGAGACTGGAGATGTTCTCATTTCTACTGACTCTGCCGGTAACTGGTTCACCACCACTTCTTTGATCACTGGTCCACAGCCAACTGAGTACACAACCACCTTTGTTACTACTAACGATGATGGTTCTGTATCTACTGAGACTGGAGATGTTCTCATTTCTACTGACTCTGCTGGTAACTGGTTCACCACCACTTCTTTGATCACTGGTCCACAACCAACTGAGTACACAACCACCTTTGTTACTACTAACGATGATGGTTCCGTTTCTACTGTGACTGGAGATGTTCTCATTTCTACTGACTCTGCCGGTAACTGGTTCACCACCACTTCTTTGATCACTGGTCCACAGCCAACTGAGTACACAACCACCTTTGTTACTACTAACGATGATGGTTCTGTATCTACTGAGACTGGAGATGTTCTCATTTCTACTGACTCTGCTGGTAACTGGTTCACCACCACTTCTTTGATCACTGGTCCACAACCAACTGAGTACACAACCACCTTTGTTACTACTAACGATGATGGTTCCGTTTCTACTGAGACTGGAGATGTTCTCATTTCTACTGACTCTGCTGGTAGCTGGTTCACCACCACTTCTTTGATCACTGGTCCACAACCAACTGAGTACACCACCACCTTTGTTACTACTAACGATGATGGTTCTATCGAAACTGATAGTGGAGTTGTTCTCATTTCTACTGACTCTGCTGGTAACTGGTTCACCACCACTTCTTTGATCACTGGTCCACAACCAACTGAGTACACAACCACCTTTGTTACTACTAACGATGATGGTTCCGTTTCTACTGAGACTGGAGATGTTCTCATTTCTACTGACTCTGCCGGTAACTGGTTCACCACCACTTCTTTGATCACTGGTCCACAGCCAACTGAGTACACAACCACCTTTGTTACTACTAACGATGATGGTTCTGTATCTACTGAGACTGGAGATGTTCTCATTTCTACTGACTCTGCTGGTAACTGGTTCACCACCACTTCTTTGATCACTGGTCCACAACCAACTGAGTACACAACCACCTTTGTTACTACTAACGATGATGGTTCCGTTTCTACTGAGACTGGAGATGTTCTCATTTCTACTGACTCTGCTGGTAGCTGGTTCACCACCACTTCTTTGATCACTGGTCCACAACCAACTGAGTACACCACCACCTTTGTTACTACTAACGATGATGGTTCTATCGAAACTGATAGTGGAGTTGTTGTTGTGTCTACTGACTCAGACGGAAACTTGTTCACTACAACCTCTTTGTTCCCTAACGAGAAGACAATCGGTCCAGACCCAACTGAATACACCACCACCTTTGTTACTACTAACGATGATGGTTCTATCGAAACTGATAGTGGAGTTGTTGTTGTGTCTACTGACTCAGACGGAAACTTGTTCACTACAACCTCTTTGTTCCCTAACGAGAAGACAATCGGTCCAGACCCAACTGAATACACCACCACCTTTGTTACTACTAACGATGATGGTTCTGTTTCTACGGCTCTTGGTGGTGTTGTTGTTACCACGAATTCAGAGGGTAACTTGCAGACAACCACATCGGTCATTGAAGATCCTAAGACCATTTGCTTTAAGGGTTCAAACTGTATTACTGTTACTGAGAAGTTTACCACCACTGTAACAGAAGCAGTGACATCAAATACTGCTGCTTCAACTGACAGTGGTGCCTCTGGCTCTGACTCTGATGCTGGTTCTGCTCCAGCTAATGGTGCTGCCTCTGACTCTGATGCTGGTTCTGCTCCAGCTAATGGTGCTGCCTCTGGCTCTGGCTCCGACTCTGGCTCTGATGCTGGCTCTGCTCCAGCTAATGGTGCTGCCTCTGACTCTGATGCTGGTTCTGCTCCAGCTAATGGTGCTGCCTCTGGCTCTGGCTCCGACTCTGGCTCTGATGCTGGCTCTGCTCCAGCTAATGGTGCTGCCTCTGACTCTGATGCTGGTTCTGCTCCAGCTAATGGTGCAGCCTCTGGCTCTGGCTCTGGCTCTGGCTCTGGCTCTGGCTCTGGCCCTGATGCTGGTTCGGATTCTGGATCCTCGTCCACTGTCCAAACATATGAAGGTTCTTCCAATACCTTGATTCCAGTAAGTCTGTTGCACTTCGCTGTCATTTGTTTGACTTTGCTTTTCATTTGATACATCTCGATTTTTGCTATTGTTCTAGGTCGACAGATCGGACAACGATCAACTTATTTATTTTCTTGTGATGCTCTTCTATTTTCGTTCTCATGCCACTACTATACTTGCTAACTTTAGATTTTATGAATTATTTAATACACATACGAACTGAAATCTTCGTACAACTTTCTGTAACCTTTTAGATATATTTGTTTCAAAAATCCAAGAAGTATTCCAGAACATAAAAACACATATTCCACTTTAAGTTCGTAAACATGATTGAACCCACCTAGGTCTCTTTCCATACGCGTGTGTAACTTGTGGCATGGAAATCTAAGATATCTACATCCATGTGTATATCCTTGTGATGGCAATACAGTTACCGCGTTTATATATACCTATGGTCGCCTCGAAAGCATTTGTTTTTCTGCACAAACGTTCAGGTTGCATTCATTTCATTCGATACCTTTAAACATTGGCATGCACGTAATTCTCCCATTATCAATCTATAATACTACCAGGCAATTATCTATGTCCATAATTTGCAAAATCAGAATCAACGAAATAATCAACCATTTTGAGAAGCATACAGAGATCTCTCTTCACACTTCGTTGGTGAACACTTAATTACAGCCCGAAGAGTTATCATGATTAAGTTGGGTTTTTTTAGCTTGTCGACGATACTGGAGGTTGCAAATCGTTGTGCAGTCCTGACCAGTACCTTGTATATGTGGCTTATAATACATATTTCTCTATTTGACACATTTATTCGATCATAGTATAAGGAAATAGGTTATGCGTTTAATCAGATAAATTATTTGCGGCGTGGCTAATAAGAACATGGCGTAGTTAAGGGCACAATATTTGTCTTTATTCTTTCAGGAAAGATTTAAATAGAGAGATAAAAGTTGAACTCAACTTGTGCTGCAAATTGAAATGCGACAATGCAAAGAGGAAAGGGCACGATAACCCATATTGTCTTGTGGGATTAGATTTCGGAATCAAGAAGCTTTTAACAAGGTTTCAGCTAGCGAGTGGTTGACTTTAGGTGCTGACTTTGCCAATGACTACTATTCGAAAGTGCCAACTCAGAGAGGGATTAAATTTATTCTACCATCTCTTGCATCAGAAGATGGATTTGATTTCTTGAACTGTGTATGGACTGGAATTAACCTGAATGTTATTTGCAACACTATTAGGACTATGCCGTTTAAAGCAAATACCCTTCAACACTTGAATCTCAACTTAGAAGGGAACCATACTGGAACTTAAATTCACAAATTTTTTTGTACTATGAACTGTTACAGGTTATGATGAACAAAATGACTAGGTAGTTTCTGAAGGTATCCGTTCAATTTTTAAGGAGCATTGGCCAATTTTGCAATTTTAATTATACAACGTACAAAGAAGAGATACATAGGCACATCAATATTCAATATTGCTGGTATTAATGGTAACAATGCCTCCAATGTTATCATCTCTACACCTCATCGCGTGAGAGTACACGACATGGTAAAGATTGGCGTCAAAAGAAAGAAATGACTAGAAAATATACTTCGATAATAACTTGTAGATCTAAAAATATGACAGTCAAAATAAAAAAATAAAAAAATGAATTTGATAGAATTTGTCAAAAAAATGTCGAAGAAGACATATAGTAGATTTCAAGATTTAGCTTGGTTTAACAAGGAAAAGAATAATTAAGAATTGGAGGTAAATGAGTGCCGTAGCTGCTGTAATCTCGCTCCAATTCCAAGGAAGTGTCCCTACAAGTCTGACGTATTTGGCGCCTTAATCTATAGCTTAATCCATTTAACTGGAGATAGACTAGTAAAAGCATCCCACTTTTAAAGCTGCTGCAATCTCCTAAACATCATTGCCGCGACACACTTTTTTAAGGTGGATGTATATTCCTATAAATTACTTATTGGGTAATTTTTTTTTTTGAAGGGGTGTTTTTTTGAAGATCGGGTAATGACACTGCATATAAATTTAAATCTACAGCGGTCGTCAATGAAAATGAACTTTTGGAACACAAGAACGGGCGGTTGGTGTAGTGGTTAACATATTTGCCTTCCAAGCAGGTGACACGGGTTCGATTCCCGTACCGCTCATTTACTTTTTTCGTTTTTGCAATGTCTAACTACTCTTCTCTTCCTTTCACCTTTTTCCCATATTTCCATTGACTTAGTTCGTCGTAGCCTCTGCCTATTACTGGGTGCAGCATTAGCTGTGAAAAATCTCACTACCAAAATTTTGTTCTCAGAAAATTTGTTAGGTGAATTTTTCGTGGTACTTAAGTGAGAATGCAGTCAGTCATAGTGAAGGGTGTAAAGTAATGGATACATGTCGATGAGCGTTTTGTTTATTAGTATCTTTGTCATATGTTGGGAACGGTATTTAGAATATCTACAAGTACCACAATATCGAATTTGAGACAGCCAATTGCATTTTTCAGAAATATAAATAGCGTTTGCAGAAGCTCGTTAGATAGTCCTATAAGTCATAGAGAGTTTTCTCCTAGTAGTCGAACAATAAATTACAGAAATAAAGAAAGTAAAAGATTGTTATTCACATTCAGCCAGAAGTCGCCAATGAAAAGAGAAGTCAAATCATCTATCGTTCTCACGGAATTGGAGTCAAAGATCCAAAAGGTTCTAGTAGAATACTGTGATTTCTACAATTCACAAGATGGAATCAACGAAGACCAGTTCTTGGAGTTACGAATCACAGGCGGTTGGGTCAGAGACAAACTTTTGGGAATTGAAAGTAATGACATAGATATCGCAATTAACCATCTCACTGGGGAGGACTTTGCAAGCAATTTGCATGACTACTTGAAAGAACACAACCCAGAGCTTCATCTTAAAGCGATTCATACTATCAAGAAGAATCCTGAGAAATCCAAGCATTTAGAGACTTGCACAACTAAGCTATTTGGTATTGACATAGACTTCGTCAATTTGAGATCTGAAGAATATACAGACTCAAGTAGAGTACCAATAATTAAGTTTGGTTCTCCTTTGGATGATGCACTTCGAAGAGATGCCACATTGAATTCATTATTCTTCAACTTGAACAAAAATACTATTGAAGATTTCACAGGAAAAGGAATGGACGATTTGAAGAATGGAGTCCTAAGAACACCTTTAGAACCGCTTCAAACTTTCTTAGACGATCCTTTAAGAGTTCTTCGTCTCATCCGATTTGCGAGCAGGTTCGACTTCTTGGTTGAAGCTGAGACTCTCGCGGCTATGAAGAACTCCGAATTGAAGAAAGCATTAACCTCTAAAATTAGTAGAGAAAGAGTAGATATAGAGCTTCAGAAAATCTTCACGAGCAGAAATCCTAGTTACGGATTACAGCTCATGAACTACGCAGAATTATTTCCAAGCATCTTTGATTCCAGGGAACTTTTGAAGGAGGGAATCAAAGGATTGGAAGATGAAGTTGATATTGCTACACAGCATATCGGGAAGCAAGTTGCTGTGGCCACAACTATCTTTCCGATTTTCCGCAACATTGTTGAAACTGAATTAGCTAGAGACAGTAAGTTCAGCCAATTGCTTACTACTATTGGGCAAAGCCACGATTTCCTTAACACTTTCTGGCTTTCTATTATATTATTTCCTTTCAGAGGATTGAATGAAAGCCGTGGTCAGAAGGTACCAGTGGTTAAGCAATTAATGAGGTTTGGCTTAAAGTCAAAAAAATCCGATATCGATATTGTTGGAGCAGTTACTACAGAGTACGTCACATCCAGAGATGTTTTAGAGAAGATGCTTGATGATCCTCATTCGGTAAAGAGATCCGAGTTGGGATTGTATTTAAGGAAATTCCCTGGCTTCTCTTCTGTGAATATCTTATTCAACTGTATCATAGACATTACAAGACCTTATATCGAACTGGGTCTTCCAACCTTGCACCCCAACCCACTTATACCCGACGAGCTACTCAGAAAAGCTTCAGTACGCCTGTTGGTGAAGGAGACCATTACAAAATATGAATTACTTTTGAATGCAGTTGATGCCCAAGGTTTGAGCGAGGCACATAAAATCAGGCCAATCGTCGATGGAACCACTTTGAGCAAGACCTTTGATAGAAAGCCAGGACCTTGGATCAAATTGGTAACCGACGAGATTATTGTCTGGCAGCTTGATAACCCTAGCAAGAGCAATGAAGAGTGTCTCGCGTACGTTACGGAGATTCTCCCGAAATATGTGAAGTGATTACGAATGGCGAGCATTAGCAATAGATAAGGAAAGCTTATAGAGAAACTATTGTTTAGGGCTGGGTATTGAGAGATCATGCTTAAATATGTCATAACCAAAATATTCAATCGACTACACCAAGATGAATGCAAATGCCATTTTAACATACTACAAATTCCATGTAAGCCTGATATTCGTTTATCCAACCCAACTTTTCATCACCTCGCATATATTTCGATTGCCTAGCGAGACTTCTCGTTAAAATCGTGTGGGCACGGCGGAAACAAATAGCGAGACAAAAATAGTGAGGACATTTCACTGAGAGACTGGTGTTAATGATAATACTTCTTCATATACCACTGATATTTTCACCATTTATTCAATTAGATAGGCATAATCGTGTATATATAATATTGTGCTGACTGTTTCAACTTATGATAGACTGCTGCTCTGCAACTTATCTATGTAATAGGTATATAATATACTTACAATATCACGATACCACGATATTTTTTCTCTCACCATGGTATCGTACGAATAGTCGCACCGAACAAAAGGAGAGACAGCAGAAGAGCCTAACGAATGTTACCACCACCAAACCAATGAACCACTACCAACAATGTACCACCATCCAATGCACCACCACTATTTCGTTTAGTTAGTTAAGAATAAAGATATACCCCTTCAAAATATATATATATATAAATATAAATATATATAATAATACACTATATGAAAAAAAAAACTGTTTAACTTATTCCAGCTATCTTCTACACTCCACATTACAACATCACCCCCTACTATTTGTCCCTCTCAATCCTCTCAATCCTCCCACCGCTAACGGAGTAAATCGACCGCTCTGAAAAACTTACAGCACGTGACGATGACTGATTCTCACAACCACTCATTTTTTTTTAACCGCCAGACGGTTACGTCGAAAGAATCAATCATTTTGCACCATCTAATTATAAGGGTAAGTGATACTCAGTAAGGTGGTAGTGTCTTCAATTGCTTGTAAAAACAGTTGCCACAAATGTCCATTCACAAGGTCTCCATTCTTGGAGCTGAGACTATCCATGTGGGCTACGGCATCCAGGACCACATCGTGGAAACAGTGCTAACACAGAAAGCGCTGTCAACTTATGTCATTATCACAGACACCAACATGGGCAGAACTGCCCCTTTTGCCAAATTGCATGCCAAATTCGACTCGAGAATCAAAGAAATCCGCCCAGAATCAAGATTGCTCTTCTACTCAGTTTCCCCGGGTGAAAACAATAAAAACAGAGAGACTAAGGCTGCTGTTGAAGATTTCTTGTTGCAACAAGGTTGTACGAGAGATACCGTCATTTTGGCAGTTGGAGGTGGTGTTATCGGAGACATGATCGGTTTTGTTGCTGCAACTTTTATGAGAGGGGTTCGTGTCGTTCAGATCCCTACCACTTTGCTTGCCATGGTCGATTCGTCTGTGGGAGGAAAGACAGCCATTGATACTCCTCTTGGAAAGAACTTCATTGGTGCTTTCCACCAGCCAGAATTCGTATTTGCCGATGTGTCATTCTTGGAAACTTTACCTACAAGACAGTTTATTAACGGTATGGCCGAGGTGGTGAAAACTGCTGCTATTTGGAACGAGGAAGAATTCACACGTTTAGAAAACTTCTCCAAGACGTTCTTGGATGTTGTTTCCAAAGAAAACCCAGACTTGCGCTCAATTGAACCAGAATTAGTAAAGACTGTACTTGAATCAATCAAAGTGAAGGCATTTGTTGTTTCCTCTGATGAAAAAGAAGCTGGTTTAAGAAACTTGCTTAATTTTGGTCACACTATTGGCCATGCTATCGAAGCTGTCTTAACACCACAAGCACTCCACGGTGAGTGTGTCTCTATTGGTATGATAAAGGAGGCTGAATTGGCCAGATATTTGGGAGTATTACCTCCAGTAGCAGTTGCCAGATTGTCTAAGTGTTTATTGGCCTATGGACTCCCAGTCACCATTGATGACAAGGACTTCTTGAAGAAGGTTGGAAACAAGCGCCATTACGTTGAAATCGATACTCTCTTAAAGAAAATGGCAATCGATAAGAAGAATGATGGTAGTAAGATCAGATGCGTTATCTTGGAAGCTATTGGAAAGTGCTACCAATTGAAGGCTCATCAGGTTTCGAAACAAGATTTGAGCTTCGTATTGACTGATGAGGTACTTGTACACCCATTCGAGAAAGACGTTACTCCTGCAACCAATGTGATCATACCACCTGGGTCGAAGTCTATTTCGAACAGAGCGCTCATCTTGGCTGCATTGGGCTCAGGAACTGTTAGAATTAAAAACTTGTTACACTCTGACGATACTAAGCATATGTTGGCTGCTGTCGCCTCGTTAAAGGGTGCTGAAATCTCTACCGAGGACAATGGTGAGACAATAGTAGTATCTGGTCGTGGTGGTGACTTAGTAACTTGCGACGAGCAATTGTACTTGGGAAACGCCGGTACTGCTTCCAGATTTTTAACTACCGTCGCATCCTTGGTGGGTGTTAACCCTGAATCATCCGAGCATGTAATCTTGACAGGAAATGCTAGAATGCAAGAGAGACCTATTGGTCCTTTAGTGGATGCCCTCAGAGCAAACGGTTCCGAAATAGAATACCTTAATAGAGAGGGATCGTTGCCTTTGAAGGTAAAAGCTGGTAAAGGTTTGAAGGGGGGAAGAATTGAATTGGCTGCTACGATTTCTTCTCAATACGTTTCATCCATCTTAATGGGTGCTCCATATGCCAAAGAGGCTGTAACATTGTCTCTTGTTGGTGGTAAGCCAATTTCTCAATTGTACATCGACATGACTATTGATATGATGAAATCTTTTGGCATCAATGTTACCACTTCAACTACTGAGGAGTACACATACCACATCCCTAAGGGGACATACGTTAACCCTAAAGAATATGTTATTGAGTCAGATGCTTCTTCTGCTACCTACCCATTAGCATTCGCTGCTTTAACTGGCACAACATGTACTGTACCTAATATCGGATCTTCTTCGTTGCAAGGTGATGCTAGGTTCGCTGTCGATGTTTTAAGGCCAATGGGATGTAAAGTGGAACAAAGTGCAACTTCGACAACAGTAACTGGTCCACCAAGAGGTCACTTGAGACCATTGCCTCACGTTGACATGGAACCAATGACTGATGCTTTCCTCACTGCATCAGTTGTGGCTGCAGTTGCCAAAGATAAGGACCAATCCACTTCTATCACCGGTATTGCGAACCAGAGAGTTAAGGAATGTGATAGAATCGCTGCTATGGTCTCACAATTATCTAAATTTGGAGTCAAGGCAAATGAATTGCCTGATGGTATCGAGATCCATGGTGTAGACATAGATGACTTAGTAACTCCATCTACTGAGAAGCGCGGTGTGAAAACATACGATGACCACAGAGTTGCCATGTCTTTCTCTTTGCTTGCCGGTTTATGCAAGCAACCTGTACTTATCCAGGAAAGATCATGCACTGGTAAGACTTGGCCAGGATGGTGGGATACTTTACATTCAAAATTCAAGGCTACTCTAGATGGCTATGAACTTCCATTCAATGTGGAGGATGTTACTTCTTTAGCGGAAAAACATGCCAACGGAAGTAAAAGTATAATTGTAATTGGGATGAGAGCTGCTGGCAAGTCGACCTTGTCCAAGTGGATGGCTTCTTTCCTTAATTTCAAGCTTTTAGACTTGGATGATGCCCTTGAGGCCAAGGTGGGAACTGACATCAGATCATTTATCAAGGAAAATGGTTGGGAAGAATTCCGTAAACAAGAAGCTATCCTTGCTAAAGAGTCGTTTTCTAGATACTCAGACGGCTACGTATTATCTACTGGAGGAGGAATCGTCGAAGGTGAAGAGGCAAGAGAGTCTTTAAAAGCATATATCAAGTCTGGGGGCATTGTATTACACTTGCATCGTGACTTGGATGAAACTGTAGAATTCCTTTCCGCAGATACTACAAGACCAGCATATGTTGATGAAATCAAGGAGGTGTGGACTCGTAGAGAACAATGGTACCATGAGTGCTCTAACTACCACTTCTATTCGTCCCATTGTTCCAGCGAGCTTGAATTCAAGCACTTGAGAGAGTCCTTTGTTAGATACTTGAAGACTATCACTGGTTTGCAGATTACTCAGGTTCCAACGAAGAGATCTGTCTACACTACGTTGCCTTTCGAAGATTTGACTGAGGTAGCAGGTTCTTTGGAAGACATCACTAACGGTTCTACTGCGGTTGAGTTGAGAGTAGACCTCTTAAAGGACTATTCCAAGACTTTTGTCGCAGACCAAACTGCCATTCTTAGAAAAAGCATCAATCTTCCGATCATCTACAGTGTGAAAACTGAATCTCAAGGCGGAAAATTCTCAGATGATGATATTGAAACTCTCCAAGAGTTGTTACAATTGGGTATCAAGTTAGGGGTTCAATACTTAGAGGTTCAATTGAATTTCCTTAATGAATTGCTTGAAAAAGTATTTGAGACTAAAAAATTCACCAGAATTATTGCTTCTTACGTTGATACGACAGGATCCTTGAAATGGAGTAATGTCGAGTGGAAAAATAGATACAACCAAGGTGTTTCCCTTAATGCTGATATCGTTAAGTTGGTTGGATATGCCTCCACTTTCCAGGATAACTTAGAATTGGAGACATTCAAGTCGACGTGTTCTTTGAAGCCATTGATTGCTTATAACAATGGTGAACAAGGTAAGTTATCTAGAGTGTTGAATCCAATCCTCACTCCAGTGACTCATGCTTTGATACCTACTGAATTGAAGGAAGAAGGCATTCTCAGCGCTCCTGAAATCAATAAGGCTTACGCTGAAATTGGTGGTTTGACTGAGAAACACTTTTGGATTATAGGACACCCTGTTGGTCACTCTCGTTCTCCCCCATTACACAATGCAGCATACAAAACCTTAAGTTTGCCATATGTGTTTGATAGATTCGACACCTCTGATGCTGAGGAAGCATTCAAGAAATTAATTAAAGAAGACAAGAACTTTGGTGGATTGGCTGTAACTATGCCATTGAAGGTTGATATAATGAAATTTATTGATGAATTGTCTGATTCAGCAACAACAATTGGAGCTGTCAACACCGTCATCCCATTGGAGGGAAAACCGGGTAAATACTACGGTGACAACACCGACTGGGTTGGAATAACAAATTCATTCATTAGAAATAAAGTGCCAAGTCTTGATAACAACCAGGTGAATGGGTTGGTGATTGGCGGAGGAGGCACATCAAGAGCTGCTGTTTACGCTTTACACAAATTGGGCTGCAAGAAGATTTATATGGTCAATAGAACGGTTTCCAAAGTTCACGAAATTAGGGATTCTTTCCCAGCCGAGTTCGGAATTGAGGTGTTGGAAACAGTAGAAGAAGTGAATTCTTCTGAGCCAGTTTCTTTGGTTGTATCTTGTATCCCAGCTGATAAGCCTATTGAGGAACAGTTGCTCAGCAATATCGAGAGCTTATTGTCCAGAGGCAGAGAAGCTAAACAAGGTGGTTTTACGCCTTACTTGTTAGATGCTTCGTACAAGCCAAGAGAAACACCTCTTATGAAGATCGCTCTGGAGAAGTACCAATGGAACGTCGTTCCAGGAGTCGAGATGTTAATCAACCAAGGAGAGAGACAATTCGAGCTCCACACTGGTTTCACAGCGCCATACAAGGTTATTTACGATGCTGTCGTAAATGAGTAATAGCTGCAAAATCACAAAAAAAAAGCTTTCTTTGTATATACATTCTAACTTTAAACATTACCAATAAAATCAACTAATATAATCAATATGGATGCATCACTGCTACTCATTTACTTTGCATTCACCTGTATTACATATTTGCTATATAGACCTACCATCTATTTCGTACCACGGACTTATCGGATACCTCTATTTTTTTTGCATCTATTCATTCGTAGTTCGAGCTTAACGTCTCAGGACATTTCTTTGACCTCATCTTTTTTAGCCACATCCAAAGCTATTCCCATGGCAAGTTGCCCTCTAATATATCATTTAGACATATCATTGCCAGAGCCACACCACAAACAATGGGCCATTGGTTGAAACCATTCGTAAGCTTGGCCCTGATCCCGAATCGCGGGTAAGCCAATGTCCGTCTACTCCCCGCAGTTTTTTTTGACGCGGCACTGGCGATTCTGGAACACAACGAGCCAAAAGCCTACAGGAATCTCTACCATCAAGCAAACGCACAGAGAGAGAGAGAGAGAGAGAGAGTGTGTGTGTGTGTGTGTGTGTGTGTGCTCAAGAGAAAGTCATTTTTTTACCCGGAGACCAGTCTCTCCAATGTAACCCAAATTTGCCATCACCTTTTTGCCTGCCCCGCTCCCCAGTCACCAAGCCAACCCTTCTACCACCATCTATTCGATCCGCCTTCCATTATTGCCCCATTACATATTTTCTCTTACCAACACTCACGTGATTTTGCAGCCGCTCGAAACTCCGAACTGTGTCCTGTACCTACCCCTCTTCCACCCAAAAAGAAATTCGAGAAGACCAATTTTTTGCTTTTTATAAAGGAACGACTTTGTAGTAATTAATAAAGCTAGGCAGAACACTCTCTTTTACAGTAGAAAGTACTGGTAGGAATAGTAGGGAGGAAGCAGTAGAGATTCAAAAAGGAAGAAATCCAAAGTAGTTCAGCAAGTTCTATCTATCAGGTCCAATCGTTAGCACTTAGCACTTACCACTTCCCTGCTCTCATATCCAGAAAACTATAGATCAAATATGCTAAAAACCACAAGAGTGGTTCCACAACTAGCCAAAGTGGTGGCAACAAGAACATTCAATACCACACCTCTTTTCCAAGGTGCCAGGAATTACTTCCGGTCATTTGCAGAAGAGGCACCAGAGGCCACCGATGATGTCAACCCCTTCATCCAGTACCCATTAGTAACTAAGGAACAAATGAAAAAGATTTCAAACGATAAGTTCAAGTTTGAATTTGCGTACACATCCTTTGCATTCCATAGCACCAGCAGTGTACCGTTGATCCATTCCTTATCAGATTTGACCGACCCCACTCTGTTAAACTCGTTGTTACCCAAAAGAAGACCACAAGGGCTGCCTGCTGACACATTGTCAATCAGAGCGGGAGACGATACGATGCTCGTATCGCCTTCAGTATTGGCTGTAGCTGATGGTGTTTCGAGTTGGGAAGGAAATAAAGACGGTGACGCCGGAATCTGGTCCAGATCCATGGTAGAGACCTTCAGTCGACTTATGACTGAGTACAAGCTCAGTCACACGCCACATCACTTGAATAATAGGGACATTTCTGAGATTTTGGACGATTCATTTTTGCATACCTCACATTTGATGGATTTACAAAAGTTGGAGGGGTCTTCAACTTTGATTCTCGGAATGCTTTCAGGAGATGAGTTGAAGATGGTCAGCATAGGAGATTCTAAGATTTACGTTATCAGAGATGGTAAGGTTATTAAGGAGAACGAGGAACAGATGGTATCGGACTTGTGCCCACAACAAATTGGAACGCAAACATTGACACAATTACCTTCTGAGATCGCTTGGGTGGACTCAATAAAATTGAAGGAAAATGATCTTGTTGTCGTTTGTTCTGATGGTATTTCCGATAACCTTTACGAGTGGGAAATCGTCGATTATCTCGATGAATTCCTCAACAAAAAGAAAGATAGCTTAAAGAGAGCTGTTAACAAATTACTCTTGAAGGCCAAAGAGGTGAGCTTCGATGATTACGCCTTTACTCCGTACAATGAGAAGGTGAATGCATTGCCAGAGAAGAAATTTGGAAAAAAAAATAGCACTGGCGGAAAACTTGACGATATGTCAATCTGTATCGGAAAGGTTGTCCTCAACAATAAGAAATAAAAAATCGAAAGAAATATTAGCATTGGGCACAAATCATTGAAATGTGATTTGTTTGGCACTTATAGACTTTAATGGGAAATAAAATCGGAGAACTTGTACAATATCTACCATAGCATGTCGCAACAGGGACACATAAGTACTTCTTAGAAGTAGTAATAGTATTTTAATAGTAATATAAAAAATTATAACTTCCATGTAAATCGAGAACTACAATTATTATATTTGTTAATATAAATGTCTAGTTGTATTAACTATATGTAATATGTACAATGAATGTTTTTAATATACAATTATTAATATTTTATGCTTCAAATAGAAGCAACTTCTGTGAAGTACTGTCTCAAGATTAAGGCAAGCATCTCAGGAAGCTCGTTGATATTTCTGACAACAACATAGAATTCAAAGGGGAAAGTATCCAAATACTTAACCACCTTCAAGCTTGTATTTCCAGATTTAGCGTCTGTTTCATAACTCACTTGACTCATATCCAAGATGGATTCATTGGAATTGATACCATCAATGACCACAAAAACAAGCATGATCTTCTCTTCTCTGGCCTTTCTAACCAATCTTTCAATGGTGTCATGATCTTCACATACACCATCAGAGATGATGATCTGTAATTGCCACAAGTCTGGGCTGGACGTAGATCTAGCGTCCTCAAAGATTTTCAACGATTTGTTGCACAACTGCTTGATATCAGTCTTGGTCTGTTGGAAGTCGAACCACTGGAATATTCTCGCACCACTCTCTTGGCTATTGAATGGCTTATCAAATGGATGAACTACCTTGATATCTTCACCAAATCTGACTATGGATAAGCCACCACTCTCTAATTGTGTTAAAGCCTTGGCTACTAAGGCAATGCTGTTAAAAGCCAACTCTGTGGACTTACTTTCACTCATTGATTTTGAATCATCAACAGCGATCATAATTTGGTATTGTCTCTTCGATGGCTTAGTTCTTCTCAACCATATTTTATCCTTACGGAATTCAGATGCAATATATGGAATTATTCTCTTCATGTTTAACCTCTTACCAGTTTTAAAGTCACCTCTTAATTTCGTGGCTAAAGTCGGCTCCAAAATTAACCTCAATTGCTCGCACAATCCAGAGGCTAATTCTTGGGTAGCCAATTCACTGTTTCTCCACATATTACGAGCGTCGTCGAGATCTAATGGAGGTAACTCTTCATCAAGATCAATCTCGACATTGTGACCATTTTCGATGGTATCGACTTCGTCGTCATCTTCTTCGGCGTCTAGTTCTATGCCATGTTTGATATTCAAATCGTCTCTATCAGAGTTTCTGTCACGGTCTCCAATGAAGGCTCCTTTAGTCTTTCCTTCATTGTCAGCATCAGCTTGGTTCTCTACCTCTTCCAATCCTTCATCAACTTCCATCTCGTCGTTAACGCCAAGTTCTTCGGGTTCTTGTTTCATTTCGGTGACTGTTTCTTTGTTATCTTCAATATCGTCATCGATAGCCATATCATCGTCTAATGATTGCACCTGATCCTTGTCAGCAGCACCAAGAGCCTGAGTGTCGAAGTTAGCATTTTCGCCGTCAACATGTTGAAATTCATCCGGCCTCTCCTTTGCTTTCTCCTCAGTCTGCTCCTTTTCTTCTTTTACAGATTCTTGGATTTCTTGACGACGACGATGGAACTCCTTCAATGTGTCACCCAACTGTTTCAATGATTCTTTAGCCATCTCACGTGCATCATCTTGAGCCGAGTTTTCTTCGTTTTCCTCTTTATCTTTTTGATTAGGATCTGTGGAGGCATTTCCAGTGGCTCCAATGTCGTCTTTATCATCCGCTACCTGGTTATCAGCACCCTCGCCTTTATCTCCCGATTCTTGTTTAACAGCGGATTCAGTATCAATATCTTCCATGGCAGCGTCTTCATTTGAACCATCAACTCCTTCGGCATCTTGATCCATTGCATTGTCATTACCACCTTCTTCTTCCTTTTCATCGTCCTTGTTTGCTAGTGTTTCCTCGTCCGACTCTATTTCATTTTCAGCTCCTTCTTCGTCAATTTCTTCGGCATCTTCATCGACGCCTTCTTGCTCCTGATCATCTACCTCATCAGTTTCGGCTTCAGCTTCTTCATCGACATCGTTACTTTCTTTATCGTCTTCATCTTCTCCATTATCTTCATCTTGTTCTTTATCGTTTGACTTGGAATCATCCTCATCAACATCCATTTTATCATCGAAGTCGTCGTCCTCGTTGTCCTTTTCATTGTCATCGTCATCTCCATCGAGATTCATGTCATCCGGAAGATCTAGAGCTTCGCTTTCAGGTACGTGTTCGTCTAAATGCTCGTTATCTTGTTGGGTGACTTCATCTTCTTGCTCCCCAGCATCGTTTTCTTCGCCCTCGTCATCACTTCCCTCTTTTTCTTCCTCGTCTTCTTCTTTTTGGTCCTCCTGAGAATTTTCTGTCTTATTGTTCTTCTTATTGGACTCTTCTTCATCTTCATTTGCTTCCATATTGTCATCATCATTAGTAGCATTCTCAGGAACATTTTCACTATCCTTTTCTTTCTTATCTTCCTTGACTTCTTCGTCCCACATCTTCTCATCTATAGCGTTAGGATCAAGATCGTCGATATCATCGATTTCTTCATCTAAATCATTTTCTTCATTATCCTCTCCTTCCTCATCTTCTTGATCTGAGGCGTCTTCTAAATTTCCAGCCATATCTCCTTCAATATCAACAGCATCATCATTTTCGTCGTCATCGTTGTTATTCTTATCCTTCTCTTCATTTGGCTGTTGAGCTTGTTCAGATAAATCTTCGTCATCCTCCACGTCGTTGGAGTTATTCGATGCACCTTCACCATCTCCCAAACCAGTTCCATCATGTAAATTGTTGTCTTCTTTTTGTTCAGATGGGGGTTCTGGAGAACAGAATCCCTTCAGGGCCAAAGTATACAACGATACGCTCAACATGAACGTAGAACGAGTAGTATTGTAGTAGTTGTGTCTCACATTATCGAAGACACTCAAAGTCAATCTATAGTAGTGATTCACTAAAGGCAATGTGAATGAGACCAAAGCGGAAGTGATATTGGATGACTCGTGGTTGTGCTGAACGGAAGAAATTACATCAAGACATTTGTTAAGTTTATAAAGGATACTCTTAGAGTGTAAAGCCTTGATGTACTTCATGATACGCTGCTGAGTTAGCACGAACCAGTTGTCGTTTTCTTCGGAAAGGTCTCCTTCTTGACACTCAATGACTTTTTGGACCGCCACTATTATAGAACTGGAAACATCTCTTAGGGTCCGCTCAACATCTTCCAATGATTTCAAAATCGTCAAGGACGTGCTCGATTGAATACTGCCATCATACTGCGCACTAGAAATCCAGGACAATATCACATCAGCAACAAATGCAACTCTTAAGTTCTTCAGCTTCCAGTCAATTAAGTTGGATTTGAAATTGGAGTAGAATACCCCAAATCTTGCAATAAAGTTCTTGGTTTTGGAAGTGTATATGGAAGTATCGAGCTTTTTGTACTCCTCTTCGAAAGTTACCAATTGCAATTTGCAATCATAAAAAACACTAGGTGAAGCCTTCTGAGTAAATAACTCCGTGGATTCTATAACTCGAGTAGCAAATTCAATCAACTTTGGAAGCCAGAATAATATTGATTTAATTTCACTCAAGTTATAATCAATAGACTCGCTGTCAGTAACTTGAACAAGATCAACATTTTCATTCCTGGAATTTGCAATGCCGTTTAAAGTATTGTAAATCGCTCTAAATTCTGGCAATTTCTCAGTGAAGTTCCTTAAAGGCTCCCTTGTAGCAACAAGTGTATGGATGAGATTCTCTGCTACTGCCAAACCCTTATCAGCATCTATTTGAGGTATATCCTCAGCAACATTAGCAACAGCAGCTCTCAAACGTGGAAGCAAATCCAAAATTCTATAGAAGAAAACATCAGTGTCCTCTAACTCTGTACCTTCAAAGGTTGAACTATTTGCAACAATCATATTGACTCCACTTTGGGACTTCATGATATCTGTTCTTAAAGTAGTCTTCAATCCCATTCTTCTAAGCTCTTTCAATGTGTCACTCAATAATTTTTTCTTCTGTGTCTTCAAGGCTGCGATAACCTTCTTGTTACCTTCCTTCAAATCTTTAGGAGTCTCGTTCCTAAGGCGTTCCATCTCTTCAAATAACTCTTTTGCAAAGTCCATAAGATTCGGAAGATTCTCAGAAGCAACACGGGTGATATATACCTCCATATTCGTATTGATGACAGACAAATTCTGGAGACGTGCCGGTCTCTCGTACCACGACGTCACAGCAGAGCAGAGAGCAATATCGTTGTTTTCAACGATAGTGCCTACCCTGTCTATGGTCTTCAACACAACCACTGATTTCGATTCGGTAGAAATTCCCAGCTCAATCAATGGGGAAACTGGGGTAGAAAGTAAGGAACGGTACTTTCTAACAATCTTATAGAGACTGTTGTGTGATTTTCTAGCACTCTGCTTGAGAGCGTCGATATTAACATCTTTCCAACTAGCCAATAAAATGACCTCAGACATATCCTTCTCCAATTTCTTCTTTGTAGCTGTAATGGACTCAGTGATCAGTGGAATGAACTGTTCATAGAAAGAAATAAAGTTTGAAAGCGTATTGAAAAGTTTTTTCTCGGTAGTCAATTGAGAAACATGGTTCTTGAATGCTTTCAATAAATTCAATCTAGGAAGAAACTCACCATATGTAGTTTTACTCATGAAGTAGTTTAATGCTGTCAACAAGGTCGATTGTGAAAAATCGTCCGATTCAGAAATTACTGGCACCAAAATTGATTCAAAAAGATGAAACCACCATTTTCCTATGCTCTTCTCAAGAGTTTCCTCTTCATGCAAAAATATCGATTTCCAGGTAGAGAGTTCCAATCTTCTCCAAGATACTATTAAAGTAGTCAATTCATTGTAAAGATCTTGGAGAGATACTTGACTGGAGGCGTATTTCTGCCACTCTGCAATCAAGGTAAAAATTTGTTCAACTTTTTGTAATAACCTTGAGACCGGAGTGTCCAAAGAGAACATCAAAAATTCATCTGAGGCAATAGCTATGTTTTGCAATGTAGCATGTTCCGGCCATTGTTCCAATAGCTTCGAAACAGAAGTATGGATTTTGGCAATTATAGAAATAGCCCTCTTTGACTCAACAGGAGAACAGTCGTGGTAGAAGTTAAATGCGGCGCTGATGTTGTTAAACTTTCTGTATGTTTCACCCAATTTAATAACCATGGAAGATAATACAGATGGGTTAATATCGCCTTGAGTAATGTCACGTCTGTACGTACTCAATAGCTGGGACAAATCAGTTCCCTCATTAACCAATGTTGTCAAGTCAATTTCTTTTCTATGAAGGTAATGGTCGGTATAACTTTTGGCAATGGTAAAATACAATGATTCAAAGCTTTCATTGTTCTTATTCGCATTTAAATCGGTATCAATAACTTCATCGTAGTCTGGAAAGAGAGTTCTAAAGTCGCCCTCAATGTCTACATCTGGATCAGTGTACTTGTATAAACTTCCTTTCTGGACGCTTTCTTCCTCTTCCTTAATACGACGCAAAGACCATCTGTAGTACAATGATTGGAATGTTTGAAGAAGAACTTCCGAAAAATCTGAATTTAACTTACGTGGATTGTAAGCAAAGCAAGCTTTCATAAAAAAAGCCATCAACTGTTCGGACGCCAAAGAATCGATGCTGATCTTTTTGTTGAAAACCTTGACATGTTCAAACATTGTCAAAATATGTTCTTCAGAGGCAATAATGGATGGGTTAACTGACCAAAGATCATCAAATGTGAATGCCGCTTGTCTTTGCTTTCCATCAAGGGACAACAAGTTGAAGCCTAGTTTGAGACCATACACATAACCACGCAAGATATCGTTAAGATCTGAGTAGCTCAAGTAATTCTGCTTCAAACGGTATAAAAACTTAGAAGAGTTTTTCTGGAAGATATCAACCATTTTCTCGCTGGATTTGGCAAGTGACTCAGCGCTTTGCAACAACTGTCCAACAGGAGTGACATCTATAGAGGATTCCATAAATGCCTTCCATTCCTCAAATAAAGCGTTAATAGTTGTTTCTCTTCTGTATACCTTTGGCTTACTTGGAATATCCTCGTTAAGCATAGTTGGCAAACACTCTTCAATATGAATCTTGTCATCACCACTGTATACTGTTCTGACTGCTCTCCAAGATGATACGAGTCTCTCGGATGCTTCCTTCTGTTCCTCGTACTTCTCGTAGATAATATACTCCCTAATAGCTGGATCATATGGAGAACTTGGAACAAAAAGTTGAATAGCACCGCAAGAAAAGAGAACCCACGCTTTTCCTAAACTTCCAATGGTGAGTTTTTGGTTCAACAATATCACTGAGGGGATGAAAAACTCAACTGCAATTTTAACAAAATGAGGTTCATTTGACTTCTCAAGACAACTGATAAAGTCCTCGACAACCACGAAGCCTTCCTTTTCCAAGCTTTGCAAGCAAGAAGTGAAGTCCTTGGCAGCATCTTCATCGAATGTTTCGAAGTGGGGCTCTAATATCTTTACCAACCACGCCAACAACATTCTCTTAGAAACGTCTTTTTGGTCGGTCAAAATTTCTCCTGAGTGTCTCACTATGACATTACCCATCAAACGGAAATCTTCCAAATTCTGTTGCAAATACTTTCCTGGAGTCATACCAAATGTGACAGACTTATCTAGCAAGTTTCGCGCAATATCGCTTGAGAATAACCCATCTGTCAAAGAAACAGCTTTTCCGTTTTTCTCAATCCAAAGATCATCAAAGATTGCAGGATACGGGTTAAAAGCATTCGACTTGTTTCTCAAGGACGAGAGTGTTTTTTTGTTGGCGAGTGTCGCTAAATAAGCAAGGTCTGTTTCAGCAATATCTGACTCCTGAGCACATGCAGACACATAGTTTGAAACTAAAGCAAACTCCACCTCCAAAGAATTCTGTCTTTTGTATACAAAACTTGCAGATGCATCACTTAATTTGCTTATGCCGTCTTGCAAAGTTGTCAAAATCTGAGTATACTCCGCTGAATCAAATCCACCACTCAAGAGTGAGTTATACAATTCATCGAAAAGGACTCTCAACTGAACGATGTATTCACCAACATCAACAAATTGTTCTCTAGCAGCATCATCAAAGTCATTAGCCAACTGGATAAGAAGCTCTGCGCTCTTCCAGGATTCCTCATTTTGTGGATAATTACATCTGAAGTGTTCCCAAATTCTGTCCATAGAGAACCCTGTAGTTAGTGCTAAACTGTCACCAAAGGCATTCAAGGAAGATTTCAACTTGGAAATGTCACTTACGATGAATTCATTCTCCCCGTAGGATTCAATCCATTTGCTAATCAACTCCTGGTAGATCCTCAATTTTGACTCATTCTGAGTCTCTGCTGTTCTCACCATACCATTGAATAATTTTTGCAATTCGTAGAGCGATTTGTAGGTCGAGTCATTGGAAAATACTGCCTTGTCAACGCTTGATTCAAATGCTGAGTAAATAAACTCGATGAGTTCAACAACAAATTTGAAAACTTTCAACTTCGGAGGTGACTTTATGTCTCTTCCCATTTCATATGCAGCAGACCTCTCAATGTAATTCAAACTGCTAATTCTACCATTCAAAGCTCTGCCTTCAATGGAACTTCTAATTTGGTTGGATTCAATAATACCAGATACAACTTCAAAAAATAACGTAGGCTCCGACAGGTCGGTTCCAGAAGCGGTCTTTGACAAAGAAGCAAGAAGGTAATTATTGAATTGGGGATGCAACGATTGATATAGTGAGAAATTGGTCTTAGCTCCAACTATATCATCAACATAGGCACCAGTTTGTTGGAAAAGGTTGGCCAATTTACTTATAATACCATCATTATTGAGGAAATCAATTTTTGAACGAACAGCAGCAATTGCCTCCTTTGTTTTCAGATCAAAATCACTGGAGCACGATACCAAATCATACCAGCCCGCAACTGTATTAGCGTATATGAGAGGCAATACACTTAAAGATGCGTTAATAGTTTCAGATGAGACTAAATCCCCGAAGTTCAAGACATCGTCCATAAGAGCAAATGGCCTAATCAAGGATTCCGTTGGTTGCAAAAATCCAACAGTAGGCTTAAAAATGGATTCTGATACAGTTAGATTCTCGAACCTTTTATTCAAATCGTTATCTGTACGGCTCCTCAAATATCCAAGGATTCTTGAATCAAATTCTGTTACTCTGTCAGATAACATCTCTAAATGGATCTCGATACCTCTGTTTCTCATCGCTCTAGAGAGCTCACCATATTTTGGATTCATTGTCAAGAATAATCTGAAATCAGGGTGAGGTTCAAGAGTCCTTGGCTGGCCGTCTTCATTGCTGCACTCGTTAATTATTAGACTTCCATTGGTCTCCAATAATGAGTTCAATCTATCAAGAACAGAAGGGCTACATAAGTTAGCATTGTCTAATACCAACCAGTGGCCCTTTTCTACTGCTTTAACCAAAAGACCATCGAACCATTCAAACTTTACACTCTTCTCCTCCTTGATTCTCTTGTCAAGCATTGCTGATTGTTCAACCATTTCAAGAAGTCTATCATTAGAGTAAAATGATAAAAAGGATTTGATGAAGGAATGGAACTCAGAATAATTGGATGTAGTGACTTCCTGGGAGCTTAAATACTTGATCAAAGCCAATGACTGAGACAAAGTAGTAAATTGTGATGAGGACACGCTCAAATTTGTAACCACCAAATCGTTTAAATATTCTTTGACCTTGCTGGTGATCTCTCCTATAGCCCTTGTTAAATCGACTTGCTCGTAGCCTCCTAGGATATCCATAGAATCAACATCACTATTCATTGCAAATTCATCGACCTGTGCACCAACTGCATTTGCTACGAATCTGATCAATTCAGTTTTTCCAGAATTAGAAGGACCAGTCAAAATTAAAGGAGTATTCTTGTTGATGCATCTAAGAAATGTTTCGATGATAGCAAAGTTAGATTGCAACGGAACAGGATTGGTTCCGCTATTGTGTTGAATAACCCTGCTCTTCTTCGAGAGAGCTCCGCCGGCTTGCAAGTATGTTTCTGAGGCAGCATAGTAGTTGTCTCTTTTTTGCTTTGTCCCAAAAATACTTTCAAACAATGCAACTGCTTTATATCTATCAGAATCTGATCTAAATCTCTGTAAAACAATCATCTCAAGGAAGTCGGCAGGGCTAATGTCCTCCGTTATGGACTGAGTATTCAACAACTCTAGCCATCTCAAAGTATCACGCAAGTTGAATTCCCAAGGGCCACCAGAAGAGCCCCATCTTTTGTGAATGACGACTTCGTCCTCTAGCTTAGACATGAACTCAATTATCTTAGAACAGATGTCTTGGTTAATCTGTGGGTATAAATGTTGAGAGATCATATTCAAATCTTGAGATTTCAAGGTGTCGACATATACAACAGAGAAACGGTTAACGAATGACTTCGGTAAACCCTTTCTACCACCACCTTGGTACTGTGGGTTCTGAGCAGCGAATACCTTGAAGTTTGGGTGACAAGAAAAAGATTTGTCCAACTCAGGAATGTAGGCTTCCCCACGGTGATCTAAACATGCATTCAAACCTTCCAATACTGATTGAGAGGCCAAGTTCATCTCATCTAATAAGACCCATTCACCTCTTTGCATAGCTCTCAAGAATGGTGCATCACGCCAAACAAATTCACCTGTCTTGCCTCCTTCGGCGGGGGCATCAGAACCAAACAAATCAACCAAGTCGGTTTGCTCCGATAAGTTGATACGCACCAAATAGTTTCCTGTGGCCTTAGATATGGCAGAAACCAAACTGGTCTTGCCTACACCTGGACTACCTTCCAATAAAATTGGCTTATGCACTTGCATTGCTCTAATAACACGCATAGCGTTAGCTGAAGTGGTTGGGGCATGCAAATTGAATGCTTCAGTCGAAGAGGAACCATGTACTCTGGGTAACGAAAACGAACCAGCATTAAGTTTATTATCGTCCAATGAAACGTTGAAGCTGTTCCTATAGAATTGCAAAAGATCTATGCCTGCAATCTCAGACAACTGTTCAACACATTCAACCTTCTGATCTCTCAATCTGAGCTCATTCTCTGCCAAATAAGCAGTATTGTTTGTTCCCAAAGCATCGATAAATACCATAGAAGCGCCATGCAATAAGGCTTCATTAGTATCGAAACATTCTCCACAGGAATTAATGAACTGAACCCACGCAAGGATATCTCTAAGAGAAATAACACCACTGTCAGCATGGCCTCCGCCAAACTTCTTCCCGTACCACTCAGAGAACTTCACGATAGTATCGACGTGCTTTTTGTTTACTAAACGGTCAGCAACTATCTCCTTGACATCATTAAAATCCTCCATTGAGGGAACCCAAATTTCCGTGAAACGGTTTCTCAAAGCAGGCGAGAGTTCTTTCTTTCCGTAGTCTCCACCAGGATTCATAGTGGCCAAGAATTCGAAACTGCTAGCAGCTGTTACAAAAACATCATCTGTTCCCTTCTCAGCAAGTAATAAACTCCTCTCGGGCTCCAAAACAGAATTCAATCTTTCCAAGACAGAGTCATCTGCCAAAGATATCTCGTCTAGTAAGAAAAAGCTTCCATCCTTCATGGCACGTACTAAAGGTCCATCATTCCATTCGAAAAGGACAGCGGCATTTCTTCTGCATTCTCTGATCTGCTCAACTGTCTCAGGACTAATCTTTTCCTTCAGAATAGAGTCATATTTGACCAAAAGGCGTTCCATGGTCATGTCTTCGGCAGATACTTCGATACCAAGAGTCGAAAATAAAGAAACCAAGTTGGTAATCAAAGACTTTTGACTTTCAAATCTATTACGAACAGGTCTTTGGGCACCAAGGATATCACCGGTCTCGGTGTTCTGATGGGCGTTGACGGTTACAAGTTCTCTTCCAAGATACTGAGCAATAATCTGGCAAACAGTAGTCTTACCGCAACCTGTCTCACCAACCAACAAAAGTGGTTCCTTATACTTCATTGAAGTGAACACCAAGACAGCTAATCTTCTCATAGCCTTCGTCCAAACAATGTCTGAATTTGTACTCATCATGGCTTCATTTTCAAGGGATTTGTAGTAAGCATCCATGTCAAGTTTGACTCTCATGACCTTCTCGATAGTTTCTTTGACGACGCGTTTCTCGTCTTCCTTTCTAACTCTTTCGGCCAACAACATATACCCATTGGCAGCAAGCTCTTCGTAACCCACGGCCTCCCTAAGTGCCCACCTGAACAAATCTCTCAAAGTAGCAAAAGAATTCTTCTGTTCAAACAATCTGGTCGATTGGCGCTGGATAGATAAGTTTCTATAAACTTCAACGATCTTTTTACAGTAAGAGGGAGCGATTTGGCATCTTTCCTTTAAGATAACCTCCAATTCATCCTGTGGAATGTCATCAAAATGAAGCTCAAGAAATCTATTTCTAAAAGCTCTGGACAAGACCTTTCTACCACCATAAATTCCTGGGGGGTTTTGAGTAGCAAAAAGCATGAAGTCTGGATGTGGGTGGACTACCTCTTGAGTCTCTGGAATAAATAATTCCCTGTTGTCGTCAAGTAAACGATTCAATGCTTCAAGGACATCAGTTGGAGCAAGGTTCAACTCATCCAACACGATCCAGTGTCCCTTTCGCAAGGCCTCAACTAAGATACCCTCCTTGAAAGACAATTTACCAGTAGAATCAGAGACGTATGTACCCAAGTATTCCTGAAGATCCGTATGCTCATGATTATTGATACGAACAAATTTGTGGCCTGTAATATTGGCAAGATATTTGATCATAGAAGTCTTACCAGCAGATGTAGGACCTTGTACTAAAACTGGGAATCTTCTTCCTGCTGTTGCACGGACCAAGTTTAGCATGTTTTTCTCAACAAATGGAGTGATAATGTAGTGGGGTTGAGGAACAATTTCTTGTGGGCCATGCTTCATCCAGTAATGTCTGAATTGAACGTATTCCTCGGAATTCGAGGAAGGGGCTGGTGGGCATTGACTCATTACTGATTTTGCATTCTTGAGTCTTCCAATTGTATGTTGAACGATCACTGGGCGCAAAATCTCTTCCGACTTAGAATCTAACAAAGTTAAGAAGGCCATACAGAATCCCTCGTAGAGCGATCTACGTAATCCATAGATGGATACTATGTCACAAACATAGATAAGGGTTCTTGTCAACGTACGAATACTGAAATGAGGACGCTGATTGGCACCATCTACAATTTGGTTCGATTCGGAAAGCCTCTTAGCAGACAAGTACAATTCAGCTATGTCATTACCTGCCCACTCATCACCGATGGCATATCTGCCAATGTATTTGTCAATAATAGACAAAAGATCATTAATATCTCTATCCGGAGAGTGAACATAGATCTCACTGAACCTGGAGCGAATACTTAGTGGCAAATCTCTTTTACCAACATCGGTAGAAGGATTCATACAACCGAATATTCTAAATTGTGGGTGTGCTTTGATAGATTCCACATCACCCTTTTCTGTTAAAAGAACAGATCTCTGATTAATGGATTCGGATAATAAATCAGCGATACTTTCCAAGGTGTCCGCTGAAGCCAAGTTAATTTCGTCAAGTAACAACCACTCACCATCTCTTACTGCCTTAACTAACGAACCCTCTACGAAGTTAAAAACAAATGAGTTCTCAAGAGAGCTGGATTGAAGTTCAAATTCTGTAATCTTCTGCTCGAACTCAACCCATCGGTCGAGAAGAATATTCTTCTCATGAGATTTCAACTTCCTCTTTTTCTTTGGGGCACCGTCTTCATCGGAGTCTTCGACTTGCGCCAAGATATCTTTTGACATTCTGAGCGCCTCTCTCCATAACTTGATCACATTCTTCCATTGATTTTTATTGAAACATTTGGACAAAACTCTAGAAAACTTCTCATTCTTTTTCTCAGAGAAAGTGGCAATGAAAAGGTTTTCAAATATTTCTTGAAGCGGAACTGCAACTGTTTTAGTGTTGACTGGCTTGTACCCTCCCAACAAATCACCTGCCTCGGTTTGTTGAGATACATTAATAACTGTCAATTTTTTGTTCATCTGTTTGGCAATTTGTTGCACTACAGTTGTTTTACCAGTACCGGTTTCACCGACCAAAAGGACAGGTTCAGCCATCTCTATTGAAACAGCAATCTGTTCCATGAGCCTTAAGGAGTGGTTGGTTCTTGCAAAAGAAGTATTATTACCTGTCTTCTTATTAATGTAAAGAGCTTTGTCGACATCGGACTTGTGCAAAGTAGCTCTTCCAATCTTGATTTTTTCTTCATCGTTAATGTAGTTGGGTATATGCTTTGTTAAGAAAAGGTTAATTCTGGAACTTGCGACTTCCAATGTGTCACCAATAGCGTTAACTAAAGGCTCCAACGCCGACTGCTCGGTAATTGCACTTCCGAAGCAATCTACAGCCTCCGCAAAAATGTTATCGTAGACGGTAGATTCAAGTAACTGACTCGAGGACGTAATTCCTTCGTTCGATAACATTGCATTGCATCGAGAACAGAACTTCATTAAATCTCTGAAAGAGATAACTCTGGGATGTGAGCCTTTGTTTAAGGAAATGAAAGAGCTGAGTGAGTAAATTCTAGTAATCTCGTTGTAACATTTGATGAAAGGAATTATGAGATTCAGAAGCAATGGAAATTTGGTTACAAGAATATTCTTCAAGTCTACTTCGCTAGGTACCTGAACCTTAATGAGCTCCCAGAGCCTTAAACCAATGAGATCTGGTAGAGTGAATTTTGAATCGTCATTTATTCTAACAGTGGAAATCAATTGGAAGCCATTCTTTGCTTTGATTACTTCTCCTCTCGATGGAATGGTTAGTTCTCTCTTCTCCAATAAAGTTAAAAGGATTGACAAGACTTCTGTAGGTGCTTTGTCTATGTCTTCAATTAAGACCCACTTTCCTTCTCTTACGGCGGTAGTCAACACACCTGATCTCCATTGAAATGTTCCTGGTTTCTCTCCAGAAGAGTAAGTTCCTAACAAAAGTTTGGCATCTGTCTGTTCACCTAAATGGATCTTTACGATGGAGTTCTCATATGACATGTAACTGGCAAGTTGGTTAATTAAGAAAGACTTACCAGAACCTGCCTTACCATAGAGCATCACTGGTCTATTATTTTGGATATGATGCGCTAACTGTCTTAATACTTGCACTGAACCCTCAGTAGCGACAAAGTTGGACTCGTCGGTATCAGTTGTATTATCTGTAGAATCTATTGGTACTCCTACAACATTAGGAACTAGTACACCACATATAGAAGTTACCAACGAGCTTAGATCTGAGGACGAAATAACTACATTTTGTCCCCGTTTCGTGACATCAGTGATAGTATTTGCTTTTGGTAATTTGGAAAAATTGGACAATCTCTTCGCTTCCAAAAGGGGAAGAAACTTATAGTCCAAGTTTTCGTCAGTCTCATATTTGGACTTGAGGTCTACATCACCGATGTGAGTTTGAACCATCTTGGTCTGTGCTTCTTCCGATGCACTCAAGTATATGGATAAGATTTTTATAGCCAAGTATTTGGCAACATTGTGGTCACCTTCTGATCTTATTATGCTGTATAAAACATCTGGAATGATGAAGTGTTTGAATCTGTGGTTGTCGTACGAGATAAGTCTATAGAATGAAAGAAGAATTGCTTCCAATTCTTCAGATGCAATAGGTGAATTATTTTGCTTTACTCTGGATGATAAAATGGAAAATATTTCGGCCTTCGAGACAAAAAGCTCTACCAAGTTCAACGATTCGTTCGAGATATGGATCAATCTCGATAATGCACTGAGTATGAGTGAACCTTTCACGGTATTGCTCTGCTCAGAGACAACTTCTTGGTAGTACTGACTCTCAAACTGTTCAGGGAATGACACCCAACGCGAGACTAAGTCAAGAAAAATGTCTTTAAATGAATAAAAAATGGGCAAGGTAGTGGAACCATGCAATGCAAAGAGGGCCAAGCTGTTCAAGTTTTCATCGACAGACTTGGCTGTATCAAATTGGTATAATGGTAGAAGCTTTTTGAGAGGAAAGGCTGCTTCGTACGCAGCGTACAACGCCTTTGAATTCTCTAAGTTGATAACAATGTTGTTATTCATGGCAGACTTATTTTTCTTAATTCTTGCCAGTGTAACAACACTTCAATACCGCTTCTCCTATACTTTCTAAAATATAAACTACTTTATAAATCATCTACAACTATACTTCACACCATATATTTGGAAAATTATATTTTCAAGATGAGATGGCTGGCACTGTATACAGTGAATTGATGCAAAATACCTTAACTATGTGATGAGAAGAGATGGAGGAAGGAAGGGAATGAATGGGGTAGAATTCGGGACGATGGGGCAGGTGGTATGTATGTGATGATAGTCCAGAGAAGCTTATTTCTGAAGATTTTGCTACTTTTTCTTGTCTTGTTTGTCAAATTTAACTTCAATTTGTGTGTGTGTTTTACTTTAAAGGGAGACATGGGCTTCACTTAGTGCATTGCTTGTATCTTTGTGAGCACTATATATCTGGAACAGGAACATAAAGGACCGGTGGAAAGAATAGAGAAAATATAGATACAGTAAGGTCTAATGGGAGTTGTTATTAAGTATGGATTCTTCGTAGTTCAACTATGAAACGCTATGAAATTCCAATTATGAAAGTGCCAGGAAGAGTTGTTAAAGGGGTCCCGTGAGCCTAATATCTCGCACCTACAATAGTAAAACTTGATAACCTAGAACGCTAATTTAATTGAACTTTTATTACGGAAATAACACCTAAATATTCATAAGAGAAACCATAGTCTTCCGTAACTTTCTGGGATGAACGCAAACTTTGCATTACCCCGATTTGTCTCAGGATCAACTTAATTAATTCAAAGCAGTAAGTCCCTTTTGTACCTCAGGAATAGCCTTGATACTTTCGAGCCATTTGCTGAACAAGCTAAATTCGTTAACATCGATGTTAACACGGGCTAAGTTGTTGGCCCAGCCAAGAACAGAAATGTCCACAATTGAAATGTGGTTTCCAACCAAGAATAAACCCTCCTTGTTACGAGATAAAATGAGTTCGAAAACTCCTAAAATTCTCTTCACATCAGTGCTGTAACGGTTGATGGCATATGGAATCTTCTCTGGTGCAGCAAAAGTGAAATGGCCTAATTGACCAGTAATTGGGCCCTGTTCTGCTACGGAAAATATCAAGTACTCCAACTGCTTGTAATACTCCTTTGTACCAAATTTGTACGAGAACTTGTGATCCTTGTCGTAAGTGTCTGTCAAGTATTGCAAGATGGCAGCAGTCTGGCCAATTGTAACACCCGTTGAGCTGTCGACTAATGTTGGAATTCTACCGTTGGGATTAAGTTTAAGATACCAGTCCTCCTTCTGCTCATTGGTGCTGAAGTTAATCTTTTGGTAGTCATACTTCAAGCCTAACAACTCCAACAAAATCGGGATTTTGATTCCGTTTGGTGTAGCAGCAGCATATAATTTGATAGCGTTGGCTAGTCTTGGTTAGTATTGTGTCTTTGTTCGCGATCCAATTGAGTCAACGGTTATCGTAAATCCGATGTACTGTTTGTATACGAGATGTGAAATTAAATCATGCTAAACCCTGATCGCATTCCGTATCCCGATATCCTTCTACTCAATTGAGACATCATTCCCGCTGACAGATACTTACCAGTACTCATTATGTCAATTGGTCAATTTCTGTTTATTACTTTGTAGTCCGTTTCTTTGGATGGAGACAAAATTAACACTGAACCTACAATTCTACGGTATATCAATTCCTATTTATACGCCAATCTCTCGTAACCTTTCTCTTTTTTCCATCCCATCCACCAGCATCTCGCCACAGGACACTCCGTATATGGTAGATCCCCCCATATGGTCTACATCTACAGTACTGCGGGTAAACTCCAACACCAACCCATCTCCTGTGCACCAAGACCTGGAGATAACTGAAAGGAGATGCTCGCTCGGAGTTATCAGTGAGATGACTAAACTTAGTAATTCAATTGATTGTATAATGAGAGTGTTGAACGTTTATTATTATGGAAACATATGCCAAAAAACCTTAAATTATTAAGCTGACATGTCTTGGCTTATTTCCCTACACGGAGATTGGACATTTCAAGAAATGTACATTATTGACGTTTTTTTTTTTGAAGGGGTATATCTTTATTCCTAACTAACTATTCGAACAGAGAGAAAAGAGAAAGAGAGCGTGATAGTGTTCAGTACAGAGAGAAACCCGGGGGTGAAAACTCTCTGCCAAAACCCTTTGGGGCAATTATCTAGATGAAAAATTAGAGGATGTAGGTGATTTAGTATTTGTAGTTGAAAAAGGATACCCAGGTGTGATGTTTATTGTTTTTATGCAACCTGGTGGAAAATGGAAAATAGATGAATTTTGGTGAAACACGGAAGGCAAATTCAGCACTAATCATCCAGAATTTGATATTTTATGTCTTTTATGCTCTAGTTACCTTCGGATGATGGAGGGTGAAGTAATTGTATGCTTTTTCAAGTGATTTGAAGCCGTCCGAAGGACTTATAACAATATTTATTTTTTATTATTGCGTCATGGATTTTAAAAAATTGGAAGCCCAAAACACGTGTAACTAAGGGACCTAAATTCGTATAGTTTGGCAACTTGTCCGAGTGGTTAAGGAGAAAGATTAGAAATCTTTTGGGCTTTGCCCGCGCAGGTTCGAATCCTGCAGTTGTCGTTATTTTTTTTTTAAAATTTGTATGGAATATTCTGATTACAACATCAACGGAATCAGCCAAAGATTACTATAACTTGCCGTATGTTAAAGGAATCTCAATTCGTACTTCTGTGGTTGCTGAATCTTCGAAATAAGTTTTAATCACAACTGGATTGTATTCATAATGATTGTTGAAAATTTTTGACAGAAATTTGCATAGAAATTTGCAACAATGGATTATTCATGGTATTCTATTTTGTCTGCAAAGAAATGATCAAGACAACTTTTTGTAGTATATGAAAACGCCCAATGATTGATTAATTCTAACTATGTTGTAATATTCCAACTTGTTTGCTTTGTTTACCCTCTTCATCAGTTCCCACCAGAGAGTGCAAATATCTTCTGATGTAAAAATATAACCAAGCTAGAACAATGCTTATGCTTATTGTTTATTCACACTTTCTCCTGGGCCAACCCTAATGGCGTTCATATTTTATTTTCTTGCACTTCCTTCAAACTTTCTATTGTTCATAGATATCATATTTTACTCCTTTTCTATTCACCACCCCACTTCCTCTCTACCCCGAGGCCATGTTCCAGTGCCTTTAACTTTAACTTTTTTTGCACCCTCTCAAATCCGCGTTATCACCGAGCTCCAGCAAATCTCGGGAACCACAGTTTTTCACTTGCCGATAAGAAGCAAACTTAATGTAACCACAATGATCCCAGTTCATATATGAAAGTGGGTACTGAAAACAGAATTCTTGCTGTTTTGGACAATCTTCTTCAAAATTAACGAAATTTACGGTTTAACCATGACATCAACCATTGAACCCCTCTTTTTCTTCGAACTGAAGTTGGTTCTGGTGTCAAGATCAGAAGATGCTTACCAATTGAAAGTGACAAATGAAGCTACTGCTAGTGATAACGTGCCACAATTGACTGAAAAATCTATCCCCAGCTACTTGACAGATACAAAAGTATACGTCTTAGATTCAGTCAACTCGGGAACTGGTCGTACAGAAAAGAAGGACTTATACCATCAGATACTCAAACCAATATTTGAATTGATCAATGTAGATCATGAATATATAGCCACAACATCTGCCAGTACGGTTTCCGAGTTTGCTAAATCTTTGGACGGTTCCAGGGACTCAACTGTGATATTTATCAGCGGAGATACATCAGTTAATGAATTTGTCAACAACTTGTCAGACAAGCCATCTGCCAAACTCAAGTTGTTCACTTTCCCTCTGGGCACCGGAAACAGCTTGGCATTATCAGTGGGACTCACTGACGAAATTGATGCATTGAAGAAGTTATTTAACTCGCTGTCAAAGGTGGCTCCATTGAATTTGTACGAAGTCGATTTTCCTAAAGGCTCTTACTTCTTAGTGCAAGATGAAAAGACTACCGAAATAGAAGGTCCTTTGAAATTCCTTGTAGTACTCTCATGGGGATTTCATGCTTCCTTGGTTGCTGACAGTGATACGCCAGAGTTGAGAAAACATGGAATCGAGAGGTTTAAATTAGCTGCTTTTTCCAATTTGGAGCAGGAACAGAAATACGAGGGGCATGTCAAGGCTGGTGACGAACTCTTGGATGGTCCCTTCGCCTATTGGTTGTTGACTTCGGCAAAGAGATTCGAACCAACTTTCGAAATCCTGCCAAAAGGAGACATATTAGAAGAGAGCTTGTACTTAGTTTCATTCAAAACTGAAGAAAGTCCAAGCTACATAATGGACATTATGATGCAAATCTACAACAAAGGGAGTCATATAGACAATAAGAATGTTACATATAAGAAACTAACTAAGGATGATAAGATTGTGCTAACTACTACGAATTCGAAGCTGCTTAGAAAAAGACGGTTTTGTTTAGACGGAAGTATTATCGCCTTGCCAGAAGCAGATGAACACCAGTTATCATTCAATATTGCAGAACATCCAAACAGGCAATTCAATTGGGAGTTATTTATAGTGTTTTGAACGCCATGTTCGTATGTTTGACTATTCAATATTACATTTAAGAACAAGGGCAAAAATTAATTCATATAACTTGTTTCATTAATATACATAAGATGCGTGATGCAAATTGAATGATAGGCTATATTGTTTACCTTCTATATCCATTTCTACCATTCAGGTTTCCTCTGTTAGAAGGAGGTGGAATGTATCCCGATCTATTAGATGAAGAATTATTGTTCTGGCGACGACGATCATTGTACTGATTATTTTGGTTGCCGTATTGATTGCCATATTGGTTGTTACCATAGTGATTGTTACCATATTGATTGTTACCATATTGACTGTTCCCATACTGTGCTTGGCTTCCGTACTGGTTCTGATTTCCGTACTGATTCTGATTTCCGTACTCGTTTCCATATTGATTACTTCCGTACTGATTGTTGTGTTGATTATTGTACTGGCTATTGTACTGGTTATTGTACTGGTTATTGTACTGGCCATTGTTGAAGGACGACCCTTGCTGGTTGCCGTAACTGTTTCTACCGTTAAACCTACCACTATTA
The DNA here is from genome assembly GCF_036884685.1 of Scheffersomyces xylosifermentans. Lineage (NCBI taxonomy): Eukaryota > Fungi > Ascomycota > Pichiomycetes > Serinales > Debaryomycetaceae > Scheffersomyces > Scheffersomyces xylosifermentans. Next base: position 352,815 of record NW_027042941.1, read on the forward strand.
TTATAGTTGCTATTGTAGTTATTATTGTTGTTGAAGCCAGATCTGTAGTTGGAGTTGTACGAACTTTGTGCACGCTGCTGTGTATCGTGGGCTTCGTTGCCTCCCTTTAGGTATTCTAAAAACGATCTGTACCCTCCTCTTCTTAAAGAATACACATTATAAAGCTCCTTAGCTCTTGGTCCCCTGTTGACGTATTCACTATTATCAGGAAGCGCATTAAATCTGCCACGTTGATTTCCTTGGTAGCCATACATGATAGTGTTCTTGTCTTCCTCTGTTAGAGCACTGGCGTGCGCGATAAACCCATTCAAAAGCATAGACTTACTTAATTTTTTAGGGGGTAAGTTATAATGCACTTGGAAAAAGTCATGGTTCGAAATATTGGGCATATCGCCCTCAAGAAGAGGGTACTTAGTCTTTCCTTCCACTTCAAATGAACTGTTCTTAAAGACAGTTCCAGCTAAACTGCTTCTTGCAAACCTAAAGTTGACCTTCTCTGCAGAGTTCTTGTACAACTCGTCGTAAAACCTTTGAAAATTTTTGTTTTGAGTTGAAATGAACAATACTTCAGTTTTATTTGTATTTCTATCAACCTCTTGTTCCGTCAACAAAGGATATTTCGCCTGCACTGCAGTCAAGAGACGTTTCTCGTCGATAAATGGTAATAAAGCTATACCTTGCCAACTCATCTTTGCACCATTCATATCAATTTTAAATTCTTCAGGATAGAAATCAATGATCTCACTGTTGGAATCTGACATCAAGCCTCTGAAAACCTCGGGTAAAGTATGACCAGAAGCAGCTGGCAAAACAGACATCAATTGCTCATATGGCCTAAACGGTTGTCCTAATGTGAATTTGAATCCTTCTTCTCCAACTATATCACTGACATCAGTAAAATCAGCAGCAAACGGAGCATAATGATATGGGAAGTACCACTGCCACGAAGGGCACCCTTGGAAGTAGTACAACAAGACCCATGACACTCCTTCCAAATAAGAGCGGACCACATCACGACGGATTTCATCCATTTCTTCATCAGTTCTAGCACCAAACTTTGTCTCGTAATAGCGCTTTCTATATCCAGCCTCATATAACTTAACATCACCGTTGAGGTCTTCCTCTTCCTCATCGTCATCGTTAGAAGGCGTCGACTCCTCCCTTTCCATCTCGGATACCGAGCGCTTCTTCTCGTTCTCGATACCATTGTTATCTGAGGTGCCCTCAGAGGCATTGTCGTATACTGTAGCAGAATCATTTACTTGTTTCACCGCTTCGACAGCGCTAACATTGTTGTCGGCAGTTTTCTTTGAGTCAAGTAGCTTTTTCAAAGCTGCCGCCGCATCAGCATTAGACATATTAGCCTTTGTGATTATATCTCTATTCTTGACAATGTCCTTGTTAGATAACTTAGCATATCCTTCAACATTCTCCCCACTAGTAGTTAATAGAGGCATATTCACATCTGCAACTATTGGTGCTTTATCGTGCCCCTTAGTGACCTGATTCATGTAAACACTTTTCAATGCTTTCTCTTCTTCTTGTGCAGTTCTTCTTCTCTTCTGGTTCTCCTCTCGTCTCACTTCCATCTCACGTCTTCTTCTGAAAATATCATCCTCTTTGTATGCTAATGAACCCATGAGCTTCTCCACACCATCGAGATTAAGGTTACCATCGCAAGTTAAGAAGTCCTTCAACTTGGGCAAAATGCGCTTCCAGCAATTAACAAGAGTGTCGATACCATTGTCCCTGACATCTAAACTGGGCAAATGTGGTAAGAAATCGTTACCAACGAAGAAACACATGAAGACCCAGTCGTCAATTGCTCTTTCAAAATCATATGGGAACGGCAAATGAGGATTGTACAACTCTACAGTTAAGTACTCTCTCAAGACATTCACATGTAACCATAAGAATGGCTTTCTCTTGTCTTTTTCTGCAATTGCAGCCTGCTGTTCCAGTGTTAACAGTAACTGGTCTGATACCTTCATTTGACGTTCTTGATTGGCGAAAACATCTTCTCTTAGTACTCGGAAGTGCGGTTCGTGTGTTGCCAAACCCAAAAAGATCAAATCGGCATCCAAACCGTAGATGCAATGTTTAGTGTTTGGGTTGTACTGAGGGTCCAGACGTTGAGATCTAATAAAAGACATCAACTTATGCTCTCCCTCACCTGGAACCGTAGCATCACTAATAATTACTTGTAGATCTTCCCAGCCAGGATCGCTAGAAAGCTTGTAGGCAACCCAATATCTCAATGCTTCTGCTAATCGATACATGAAAGGGGTTCCTGGGGTAATAGCATTCGAGTCCCATGCTTTTCTCTCTTTAATCGACTTGTCTATCATTTCGCCTCTCAATTCTCTATCTCTGAGGTCTCTATCCATTTCTTCTTGCTTAATCTTTGCCTCTTGAACTGCTCTGAAACGTCTAGCACGCTGTTGATTCATTTTGGCTCTTGGAGCAACACCGTCCACTGCTATCATGAGCACTTTTCTCGGTCTTGCCATCATCAAGACACGGTCAGTATATGCAAATATATCCAAGAACATCTCATCCTCGGTGCTAGGCGCCGGTTTGTGTTCTGGATGAGAGCAAGGATGGACAATACCATTCATATCGAGATAGAGGTTGTCTACCTCTCCATTTGGATTTGGATCACTATACTTTGGTCCGCCCAAGTCTTCATTGCCTTCTTCCTCGACCACTGGCGATATGATCTTGGGGTATTTACGCGAGAGCCATCTGAAAAGAGCTGGAACACCCATGGTTATATACCTCCAGCACTGATAAGAGAACTTACTACCAGTGGTAATACTTTACAACCAGAAATTGTTGTAAATCCGAAAATGTTTTTTAGGATGAGAACGGAGGTTGTGCATATGGAGAAAGAATGAGTAAAGCACAGTTTATAAGAAGATCAGTAGGAGATGGAGGAGAATGCGTAGAGCGGGAAGAGGTATGTATGTATGTATGTATTCATCTATATATATATATATATGTATATATGAGTAGACTACAAGCCTATTGCAACACTAGAGCAATGTGGTTAGTTCTAGTTTCAGCTCCAGTTTCTGTCAGTTCCACTTTCTGTAATTTTTTGAATTTTTTTTTTATCTGGTGAACACTCTTAGTCACTTCTTCGATCGTTGTTTTCTGTTGTAGCATCACTTAACGTCAAGAACGATAAATCTTTTTTCAAACAAGCAGAGTGTGCAGAAATTACTATGTAGAATGTAGTGTATAATGAGATAGTCTTCTATACCTACATAGTTAAAGGTGAAATAACAGTGAGAGATGGTGTTGTAGGGACAGCTGTCGATGGTCGCAAAAATGAGAAGGAAGCAAAAAATACCAATTTTGCAACTGTCAAATTCGCTAGAAAACTGAGTATTGTTTTCAATGTTAAGTTATATAGGGTACTGTGAAGTTTGATAAAGTTATATAGGGTACTGTGAAGTTTGGTGCTTCAGATAAAATTAAAAAAAAAAATGCCTTTAGAACGAAAAAAGGCTGTTGTAAAAATACTTTGCTATAAAAATGCCTTCTTCATATTTCACATATAAGCAATCCTACCATTCCAGTAATTAAATACAAACAACAGTAGAAATGGCATCTTCTATAGCGGCTATCAGAAATAATTGGTAGACAGTTAATATAACTTCAGAGTTTCATCAACTTTGCATAAAACAATTCAGTCAGGCTGCCGATAGAGAGTTCTATTACATCACAAATGTATAGCAAAGAGATTTTCATCCTCAAAATTTTCTTCTCTCTTTCTTGAAAGTCAGAACCTCCTCATCAAGCAATCTTCTCAACTCTAAAGTGGTTGTAGCTCTGTTTTCAAAGCTGAAATCGAAAATGGGACACTCTGGTTCACACTTTATGTCGCGAACCCCTTTCAAGTACTCATGAGCAAGAATTTGGGAGATCTCTGGCCTGTCAGCAGGGTCCCATTGCAACAAGCTATCTATGGCACTAATAGCATCCGTTGATGAAAAGGGATATAAGTCACCCCAGTCTGTGGTAACATATTGTGATCTAGGTGGTAGCTGGAATTTCCAGTTATTCTTTCTAACCACGTTTGGAGGCGGGGTTCCAAGAACCTTGACAATTGAGTGGATCTGGTCCATCTGGTTTTTACCAGGAAAGAGGGGCTTTCTTCCATAAAGCTCAGCTAGAATACAGCCCATTGCCCATAGGTCTACCGCCTTAGTATAATTCCTGTCAGATAACATCAATTCAGGTGCACGGTACCATCTTGTAGCAACATAGTTGGTTATAGGAGCTGAACGATGTTTGAAAAACTTGGGATTCACTCCTCTTGCAAGTCCAAAATCACAGATTTTTAGGTTTCCTTGAGTTGTTACCAATATATTGCCTGGTTTAAGGTCTCGGTGAATCACGTCTGCAGAGTGGATATATTTAAGGCCACATAAGATCTGATAGAAGAAGCTTTGAATATGGAATTCGGAGAATTGAACATTGGAATAAACCACCCTTGCCAAATCTAAGTCAGCCAATTCCTGGTAGCAATACAAGCCTTCAAAGGGTTTCACATAAATAATATCCAAATCAATCAAGTTGACAATCTAATGCTGGCGTTAGTAAGATGAATATCATAGAATAATAATGAAGGCACTTACGTTTCTATGACCCTTGAAGTGTCTCATGAATTTCAATTCCCTGACAGCCCGCTTCAACAATATATCCTTATTGAAGATATTTGACACCTTCTTGATGGCGATTCTGGCATACTCGGCATCGGGTTGAACTTTCTTGGTATCAATTGCAGAACATACTGTTCCATATGACCCTTTTCCTAGAACCTTTTCGATTTCATATCTTGAGTCTATGGAGAAATTACACCCGTTCTCAGTAAAAGTTGTGTAACTTGGTCTGTAGTCTTGGTAGACCAATGGTTCTGTTTGGTTTTCAAGCAGTTTACAGAAGAGTCCCGCCGTCGTCATTTGAGAGAGCAGCCAATAACAAATAGTTTGCTATAAGTTTCGTTTCAAGATTTAATGGTGGTACTCTACAACCTTCGAAAAGCGTAGACTAATGCTTTCTCTTAAAAGAATAGATATTCATAACAGCCTAAACACTCATTTTCTACTTATGAACTCACAACTTTCTACCCGCTGCCGCCAACTTCTTTTTTTGCAGCTAAAAGGAATACCCGCTCAGCACTTCTCTGATACAGTGTGTTGCATGTGTGCATGCCTGCTCACTCTTATGCTAACTCTTCACCATAATATAAAGCTATTAGTATATATAATCATATTTACATAAAGATATATTTTATAATATTTTTCATATCATTACTCACCACTTAAGGCTAAAGTTTATAGAGAAGTGACAGAAGTTGAGGTAGATTGGACAATATCTTATCTTTGCTGGCCATGTAGGACATGTACGTACCTAAGACTAAAGGATAAGAAACTCAGATTACTTACTTTACAGAGACGAGCCCACAATATGTTCAATATAGGCAAACGATATCATTTTGCACCATTTTACTGTCATCTCACTTTGTCCAATAAGACCCTTTGACATTACATTACTTTCCACTTTATGCAATAACAATCAACGCCCCAATGCTCTCCTATTGATACCCTCTCCTAAGACAGCTTTATCTAATCACAGCTCCTAAGACAGGTTTATCTAAGAACAGCAACCATTATCACTATCCGCTTCCGATAACTTCTTAAAAGCAAAGATATTACCACCTACATTTGCTACATTTTTCATTATTGATTTCCTCGCATTACCATAAACCTTCCCCATTGGCATCCTCACATTACCACAACCCTTAACTATGTGGCTCTCTCTTTTTGCAACAACGAAAAACTCCCACACAAAAGTCTGCAAAAAGTCTGCGAAAAGCCTGCGAAAAAATCAGTGAATCATTCGAAATGACTGAACATGGGAGAACTTCGATTACGTAATGGTCTTGCCACTCCTGACGTAACCATCATAAAATTTTTTTAGTGAAAAATGAAGACTTGAAATCACTCTTTCAGTCATCAAAAAGGTTGTAGAAGTTATAGGTAAAAACCAGTGGAATTAGTCTTTTTATAAGTTGAACAACTACGAAACAGAGCGCACACATCATGAGTTCTTCCCAGTGTAGATTTTACGAGAACAGGTATCCCGAAGTGGACGAGGTCGTCATGGTTAACGTCCAGGAAATCGCCGAAATGGGTGCCTACGTCAAGTTATTGGAATACGACAACATCGAAGGTATGGTTTTATTGTCGGAATTGTCCAGAAGACGTATTCGTTCCATCCAAAAGCTTATCCGTGTGGGTAAGAACGAAGTCGCCGTTGTCTTGAGAGTTGACAAAGAAAAGGGTTACATTGATTTATCCAAGAGAAGAGTGTCTGCAGAAGATATTGTCAAGTGTGACGAAAGATATAACAAGTCGAAGGCTGTGCACTCGATCTTGAGACACTGTGCTGAAAAATTCACCATCCCATTAGAAACCTTATACCAAACCATCGGCTGGCCCTTAAGCAGAAAGTACGGACACGCTTACGATGCATTTAAGTTATCCATTACGGACTCCACCATTTTCGACGCCGTCGAAGCTCCATCCCCAGACGTTTTAGAAGAGTTGAAATTGTACATTTCCAGAAGATTGACCCCTCAAGCCATTAAAATAAGAGCCGACGTCGAGGTATCTTGTTTCAGTTACGAGGGTATTGATGCTATTAAGGCTGCCTTAGTCGCTGCTGAAGATGTCTCTACTGAACAAATGCAAGTGAAAGCCAAGTTGGTTGCTGCCCCATTATATGTTATCTCTGTTCAAGCATTAGACAAAAACCAAGGTATTGCTTTATTGGAGAAGGCCATCGAAGAAATAACCAAGACCATTCAATCCAAGGGCGGTGTCTGTAAAGTTACCATGGCTCCAAAGGCTGTCACTGCTACCGAAGATGCTGAATTACAAGCATTGTTAGAAAGGAAGGAAGCTGAAGACAAGGACTCTTCTGACGAGGAGGACGAGGAGTAATTTCAGCAGATCCTGTTGTAAACATTAGTCAATACTCCACTCTCTGTATCTATATAGCCAATTATTACGCATAATCTTTATATTGGACCATCAAAATTGGAACGAAGGGTACGAGATTTACTTATAAATAGTTATAGATATTATTCTTAAGAGACTATTTCAAAATAGTGTATTAGTACATAAGTGATTTAAAAACAGTCTATGATGCCTCAGAGAAGGGGATGCTCTTTTTAATGAGCAACTGCTTCTTGTTGGCTCTTTCAATGATGTATGCTGGTAAATTTGGAACCAATTCTGGAGGAACTCTCAATTCCGAGAGAGATTCCGGAAGTATCAAATTATCGATACTTGTAAGTTCATGGTTGCCACTCAAATCTAAAAGCTTGAGGTTGTTTCCAAATCTCACTCCGCGGATGAGCTTAAGGTCATTGTATGACAAACCCAAAGATGTCAAGCTATATGGAAAGTCTACTGCTTCTATAATTTTGATAGCATGGTATCCTAATTTTAGCACTTTCAAGTTAGGTGGGAAAACTACGTCTTTTAATGTAGTTATGAACTTATCATGTTCTTCGGTATCTGGGTCGTTTTCAAAGTCAAGAACTTCTAGAGTAGGTGGTAGGGTGACATTTTTTAGTGTTGTTATCATGTTGTCTCCAAGATATAACTCGCGCAAATTAGTTGGAAATTGAACTTTGTTGAGCGTCTTGATGTTATTGTCATTCAAATAAAGAATTTCCACTGAATTAGGTAATTTCAAGGGGTTAATGCTATTTACTCCATTACCTGCCAAAATCAATGTCTTCACGTATGGGGGTAATTTTAACCCTCTTGTGGTAGTCATTGATGATTGAAGATTCAAAACATCCAAATGGTCAGGAAATTTCACGCCAGTCATAGATTCATTTGGGATATTAGATACTTCAAGATATTGTAATGATTCGGGGAACTTGACTGACTTTATTGAGTCAATAGGGTTAAATCCCAAATTCAAGGAGATCAATCCTTTTGGAAAATTCACTCCTCTCAAAGATTCTATCCTATTCTGGGATACGTCTAAATGTTTTAAAGTCTCTGGAAATTCAACGTAATTCAAGAAGTAGATCTTGTTGTCTTCTAAGCCCAAATTTTCCAATGTTGAGGGGAAGACTATGTTATCAATAGAATGAACAGCTCCTTGGCCTGCCAATAATGTTCTCAATTTCGGTGGCATTTTGAAGCCCGTCAAGGTTTCCAATGCATATCCTCCTCCTATATTCAATACTTCAAGACTATCTGGAAGCTTAACTCCTGGCAAAAACCTTATACTACTTTCTCCATAGTCAAGCACTTTCAAATTTTTCCAATTTTCAATATCTTCTTGAATCTCTTGTCCGAGTTTGGCCAACTCATTTCTCTCCGTAATGTACACTGTGTCCATGTCGTACTTGTTTATTACCGAGCAATGAACTACCTTGTCGCCGGCAACCTTATGCAAAATTTGTAAGAATCTGATGTACTCCTTGACTTCAAATTCTTTGTAGTCCTTCCATTTTTTACCAGGTGCAAAGTGGATGTGATATCCGATATCGCCGACTTCTTGGATCTTTTCGGGATGCTTTTCAAAAAAATCGATGAAACGTTTCAAGTTGTGCTCGAATTCATCGTTATACTCAATGCAAATATTTAAATGATCAAACTTAATAGTGGATAGTATTTTATCATTCAAAAGCGAATCGATATCACAAAGTTCCACCACAGTCACTAAATTATCTGGCATTTCCCGAAGCTCTTTTAGTTGCATTATAATGTGGTAGTATCGTGGCTTATCATAAAGCAAAACTAGACGTCTTTCTTTTGGGAATGATTGTTGCGGGAGAGCATTTCTCGGGGGTGGGATACTGCTATTCGCTGCTACTGTAGTAGGTACATTTGGTTGTGGAACGTAATCATTGGCGATTGAAGATTTGTTGGTAACTTTTTCTAAATCTGCGGTAGAGCTGCTGAAGGAAGTTTGTGGGATGGGAGTATCATGTATTTGATGTGTGTTGAGGTTTTCATGTTTCATGGGCACCGATGGGTCTGCTTTGATAGTGTCATCGCCTTGCAGAGTATGCACAGTTTGGACGAAATGGGCATTTTTATTTACATTGACTTCATTAATTTCATGTGCATCACTTGTAGTAAAAGGCTCTTCAGATTGTTTTACTATACTTGAAACTTCTCCTTGAAGTGCTGACGTAGGATTGGATCTCAAAGAATCTTCAATTGTATGGTTCACGTCACTGAATCCATTATTTCTCTCATGTTTCAATGTGCTTTCAAAATCCTCGTTGTGTCGTATTTCTTGTACTACATTTTGGTTATGAAATGGATGGTCTTCTTCGAGTTTGATTTTTTTCAAAGGAGATCCCTCCTCTTTATGAGAATCCTCGTTGATTGCTGGTATATCGCTGCTGCTAATATCATCGTTGTGGTGGATTCTGTCGTTATTTTCTTCTCCAATGTGATTCAATGTTTTATCTTCTTCGTGTTTTGAGAAGATCATCTCTTCAGAAACTACTCCATTGTCTACATCACCAGTTCCACCATTCTCATCTATTTTGTTGAACGAAGAAGCCGCGATCGAGTCTAAGAAGTCTGACGCACTCTTGGGCGTCTCTTCATTCGAACTGGACGTCATATCTTCCCTGTTACTTTTCTAATGTTATGTTTATTCCTATTATATTATCATTTTATATTAGCCGCTATAAGGCTGCTATTTATTTTTATTAAAATTTGAGTTATGTGTTGTCTGCAGGTTGCGATCTCATGCTATGATGGCAGGTAGCATTAATAGAGAGTATATGAAGACTAGGATAGAAATAAGAGATTGATATATATGAAGGTACTTGGTGCTTCTGTTGCAATTATAGTGTTTTAAGATAAGATAGTAACTTGGTAAAAACTAACTATGGGGAAATATGAAATAAAATAAAAAATCCAGAATATTTCTTTCATATTAATCATGGTGTACTTATTATATATGTTCACTGCAAATCGTATTTCATTATTTTGTGTTGGTAGTATCCACAAAAATATATGTATTGATAAGATGTATAGACTGTAGTCCATGGGCAGAGTAAATGTTAATATAAATAAATAGGTGAAATTTTCATGAGCAACAAGTTCGTCTTCACCGTAAATACACCATCTACAAAGATTGCACTTTTTCCATCCAGCTACTACCCAGCTCCAGAGGATTTTGTTAGTCTGTGAGCGAGGGCCCCTGGGTGCAAATTCGTTTTTTTTAGTGCTAAACAACTACAGCAAAACCAAAATCATAGCCAAATAGTGTGTTTTAGAATACTGATATCCATCACGTCTTTCCCACAAGCTATTGCTGCAATTGTTAACAACGGGAGAATTTCCTTTGGAGAAAGGATCATGTTCTTCATTATCTTTTTGGATGTCCCGCTAGTTTCTTTGTTTGTCTCACTAGTCTTTCTTCTTATACATCCAAGCAAAAAAAGAACGAAATACCTCGAATTACAGTACCGCTATTCCGGCTTCGTATTCAAACCGTGAATATTTCATCTATCAAGTTGAACATACCAACTTCAACAAAAATAAAAAAGACAGATCACTGGGGCAAGCTGGGAATTGAACCCAGGACCTCCCGCATTTTAGTGTTGAGATCAGATCTCTTCCCTAAGCGAGAATCATACCACTAGACCACATGCCCTACGAATTTCCTTATCACGCATACATGAGCGCTATAAGCTGTTTCGCAATTGGTAGCGCATTTTTCCAGAAATTGTCAAAAATCGGTCAAAACACCTAAATATTTCTAATTAACACCATTATAGGTATTAGAATGGCCAAAAAAAGACGTCATCTAACTTAGAGCTTGATTATTGATTTCTAGAGTGAGTAATTCTTGAAATTATGATTTTGATGCTTTTTGGCACTAAAACAAAGAAATAATGGAATACCATTTGTGGAAATGAAAGGAACCAAATACTTTTTATTGAACATGATGGAAAACTTCCACCTTGAGACCTTGTTTTATAATTATCACCCCTATCTCTATTATAAGGCTATGGTGAGATGTAATAAGCAGAAGTAGTGTTTTTGTAGTAATAAAATTGGGTGCGAAATAAGTCAATAATAAGCCAAAAAGCTATGCTTCCATGAAAACACATAGTTAATCAAACTTGGACTCCTATTATAAAATTACCCAAAACCCTACCAACCCATAGATACCTCGGATTGTTTGTACCTGACCTATTGGTCCTTTTACCTAAATTGAATTTGAAGCAAGCAACAATTGGTAACCACAGCTATAAATATCCATATAACGAATGGTTCCAAAACTTTTGGTAGACATGCAGGAACTGAAAAATTAGCTAAACTACTATCATTTGCATGAAAGGAGTCTTTAGAATCGAAGAAGAAGCAACATTTATATGCTAAGCTAAGTTCCTAGTTTCATGTTAGCAACACGTCCACTTTGGAAAGCCCACCGGGTAATATGGTCGGCTTTTAACGGTATAGCGTGCGGTAGAAGTCGTACCCTACATGCTTCAGCCATTCAGAAGCTGGAGCTGAAGCTTAATGATGTGCCAATAAGTCGTACAAGGAATATAGGCATTATTGCCCACATTGATGCCGGCAAAACAACGACGACCGAGAGAATGTTGTATTATAGTGGAAAGACAAAGCGAATTGGAAATGTAGATGAAGGAGATACTGTCACAGATTATCTTCCTTCAGAAAGAGAGAGAGGAATAACTATTCAGTCAGCAGCAATAACGATTCCATGGAATAACCATAAAATTAACATTATTGATACCCCAGGACATGCAGACTTTACCTTTGAGGTTACGAGATCTTTAAGAGTTCTTGACGGTGCCGTTACTATCTTGGACGGCGTGGCTGGAGTTGAAGCACAGACAGAAAAAGTTTGGAAGCAAGCAGACTCTATTAATATACCCAAGATTGCATATGTAAACAAAATGGATAGACCGGGTGCTGGCTTCAGCAGAACAGTGAAAGAAATCATTCAGAAGTTACAAACTCGGGTTGTGCTATGTAATGTGCCCTACTTCGAAATGTCTCCAGAAAATGATCCACTATTTCGAGGAGTTATCGATATACTCCACAAGAAGCTCTTGAAGTGGAATCCAGAAGTTGATCCACATGGAAAGAACATCACTATAATAGATGTAGAAAATGAAAGAGAAAATTACCCAGACGTCTTTGAGGTAGTAACTAAGAGCAGAGAGTCCATGGTAGAGACTTTAGGTGAATTTGATGAAGCCATCATTGATTCATTCCTTGAAAACGATGAAGACTACACTAAGATTCCTGTTAGCGTCTTGAACGAAGCAATAAGAAAGGCTACTATTGCAAACTACTTGACTCCGGTTTATTGCGGTTCATCATTTAGAAATATTGGAGTCCAACCATTGATGGATGCTGTTGTATCGTTCTTACCGTCTCCTTTACAGATTCACGTACCAGAAATATCATCTTCGAGCATGAAATCCACAAAGGTCAAGCACCTGAAGAAGAAGCAGTCTGTAAACCGTGAGATTGAGGTACCTGCTACAATAGATAGTAAGTTAGGTTTAATCGTGAATAATAACCCTAACCTCACACTTGCATTAGCTTTCAAAGTGATGACCCATGCGACAAGAGGTGTTATGACATTCTTTAGAGTTTACAGTGGAAAATTAGCATCCAATTCAATGGTAATTAATACAAGAACCGGCAAGAAATTGCACATCAAGAGGTTGTTGTTAATGCATGGTGACGAACCCGAAGAGGTAAAGCAAATAAGTTCAGGTAATATTGGTGTCATAACTGGTCATGAGGACGATATTCAAACAGGTGATACTCTTATTTCCCACAGCCACCTCAAGAAGGGATTCAGTGAATTAGAATCAAACTTGAAGCTTTTACCTATTGAAATTCCTCCTCCTCTCTTTAATTCAGCTATTGAACCGTTGACTGCCGGTGATGAAGCTTATATGAACGAATGTATCAAAATCTTAACCAGAGAAGATCCTTCTTTGAAAGTTTCAGTTGATCAAGAAATGGGGCAAACAATTGTTAGCGGAATGGGAGAGTTGCATCTTGATATTGTAAAAGAGAGATTGGTCAAGGATATGAAGGCAAAGGCCAGACTTAGAGAAGTTGCTGTTTCGTACAAGGAAACTCTAGTAAACCCTGGTAGTTCTAGTCATGATGAAAATGATTCTGGTACTGTTTCTATTGATATCGAGATGGATAGTTTCGAAGGACCGGCTTCAGAAACTACATTCTATGAAGAAGACGGAGCAATGATAATAGAGGAAGACAATAATATTATCATTTTAGAACCTCTAGCTACTCCGGGATACATGCAAAAAGCAGTTGAGGAAAGACGTTGGAAGTCCAGTCATAGTTTGGAGGATCTCCAAGAAACGATTGTTCAAGGATGTTTGACTGCCTTACAAATTGGAGGACCAATATTCGGTTTATCGTTGCATTCAACAGTCATCAGAGTTAAGAACTGGGACTTCCCAATTTCCGAAAACACGGAGACCTCTTCGACTTTATTGGATGTGACTAGAAGTGCCGTATCGAAATATATTTCCAGCAATAAGGAGTCCTTTGGAATATTGGAACCAATTATGGAAGCCAAGCTTTATGTGGATTCTGATATAATGGGAGAAGTATCACACGATTTGACTCAGAGATGCCAAGCTGTAATCAAGTCAATTGAGGATGAATCCACTCAAAATCTTGATGCATTAACCTGGGCCAATGATGAAGCCGAGAAGATTTATCTTCCTGCTGACTACACATTGAAGAGTGGACAATCCTCGATTTCTTTCACAAATAAAAAGATTATTATTGCAGAGACTCCATTACGAGAGATGATTGGCTACTTATCACGGCTCAGATCTATAACTCAAGGCAGAGGTACTTTTGACATGTCGTATATTGGCATGAGACGCGCTGTGAAGACTCGATTTGATGCTATATCCAAGGAATTCAATTTCATGTAAAACATTACTTGTAAATAGATCATGTACATACAAATATATAACCCGTAGAGATTTTAATCAAAAAGGAATGAGTTTAAAAGGAATGAGTTTAAAACTGTATTACTTAAAAGAATATCTCGACTGCTATTACGAGAAGCTATTCTAGACAATAAACTTGACGCAGCATTCCTCACCCTCCTCTTTACCATAAACCTCCATCATTACCATGATTTTTTGTCAAAACGATTCACACCAATTAAGTAACCAAACCATACCAAAGAGTTGACGTTGTCTTGCCTTGTTATCTTTGTCATTATGATACTCAGAGCCTCCAGGTGAGGTTAGCTATTTGAAAAATAACTTGGTCCAGGGGTTTCATCTCTACTTTTTTTGTTTACCCAAAAAATGATCATTCCGCCCAACTAATATTTTACGCTATTCTGTCCACTCCATATCGTAAACCCTATCAATACACTTCATCATCCCACGTATCACAACCTTCAGCTCTCCACCATTTAGCATCCATTCTCAGATTAATACTTCATTCCTCACACACACTCCAACACACACTCCAACACACACTCCAACACACACTCCAACACACACTCCAACACACACTCCAACACACACTCCAACACACACTCCTACACATACATAATCTAACAAACTCAATCCACGTGACTTAAAAACTTCAAATTCTCAAACAACGAAATTTAAGAACATTAAAGAAGGAAGTCAGTAGGCAGCTAATAATAGTAGTTAGTGACCTACAGTAATACTTTAACAATAACGTGGCACGATGAGTTCCATGAACGAGAGTGCCAATATTGCACCTCTAGGACTTGATAGAGAAAGAGTGACATGTCTCTTACTCATAAATACCCATCTTATGAAGAAGGCTATCAACATATACCTTACCGTGTTGTGCAACCCACAAGCTCAGCAGCAAATGCCACCTCAGGCTAGACAAAGCGCCATAGAATCATACCAGAATTGCACCAGGCGGTTACACTGCAACTTGTCGGTATTGAACTATATCCATGAGAAGTACCACAGTGACCCCTCCCAAGAACCTTCCCACAACAAAGCGTCGTTCCCCATTATGCTCTCACCACCACAAGAAATGCCAGAATTAATCCAGTTGTACACTAAATTGCAAGAGTTATACCCTGAAGCGTTACAGTTTTTGAAGTCGAAACTACAACAAATGAAAAAACAGCAACAATTCCAGCAGCTGGGCCAGGCACCTCCTCAAAACCAGCCACCCCAGCTACAACAGCAGCAACCTCCACAACAGCACTCGTCAATCATGCAAGGCCAACAAATAATACCTCCCCGTCAGCAACAACAGATGCCACAACGACAGATTAACTTGCAACAAAATCAAATAATGTCCAATAACTCTCCTATGCTTAATAACGCCAACCCCAATTCCATGAATGGCCCTTCGGGTTCAGGAAACCAACAGGAGTTCTTACAACAGCAGTTCCAAGGTGGGTATAATGGCCAGGGCCAGAAATATAATGGAAATATGAACTCTGTACAGCCACAACTACAGCAGCAGTCTCTGGCTCTCTCTCCACAGCAAATCTTACAGCAGGTGGGTACTCCTGGTAACGCCAACGCTAACTTGGGCAACAACAATGGAAACGGAATGATGGATTTCTTTTAGTTGTAAAGACCACAATTGTAACATTATCCCTTTGATGTATTATATTCTTTGTACTCTTTATTTATCTTGACTTAATATGATGTATCGATATAGTATTTATTATATAAGTTCGATAAGCCGTATAACCTCACTCTCTTGCAACACTTGGTTAATGCATTATTTAACCTTTAAATTAGTGTATTAAGTTCTAATCTAGTAATAGCTGTCATATTCTATAAAATTCCCATAAACACATAGTTTTACATGTCTATTGCATATTAACATAACTAGTTGGTATTAGTACAAGTACGAAGCATAAAGCTGAATAAATTATTAAGTAGAACTTAATGAAAGCCATGTCTAGGACTGGTCCATGATGTCTTGGAATTCCAGATTGATAATGTCGCTGTATCCACCAGTGGACATTGTGTTAGCATAATTTGGATGAGCATAGATATCACCATGATTTTCCGTGTACGGACCATATTGGGATATATGATCAGGATGAGGAGTTTGGCTTTCAGAGCCTGGGACAGAATTTTGTTGTCTATTGAAGAATTCTCCCAGGTTTATATTCGAGCTCGGAGGTTGGTTGGGATTACCTCCTGAAACATTCAACCAAACGGCATCGTTCGTAATCTCATTCCATAATTTCTGCTCCTCATCTAAGTAGGTCAATCCTTCAATTCCCGCTAAGTCTGAATTAGTGTAAACATCTCCTGTGTTATTGAGACTAGAGGGAGTTGGTACAGCAAAGTTAAAAGATTCATGCATATTTGCATTTGGGTACGAAATTGAGTGAATTTGGTGAATGCGATCAGGTAATGGAGCCATAGCAACTTCTGCAACTGGTTTCACAACAAGTGGAGGAACATGAATGCTCTCACTCAACTCTGTATCTAATTGATGCAAATGGTCGTTGTTTATCTTCGAATTGGATATTTGATTAACCTCAACTATGTGATTATCGATACTTTCCTTAGACAAATTCTCGCTAGATATGTTGAGATCTTTCGAATCATCATCGTGTTTAACCAATAAGTCGTTCATGACCCCATTGAAGTCCAAGACTTTAATCAACTTCAACAATTGGGCCCTTCTCAATGCAGCGGGATAGTTGCCAAGTTTCTTCATCTTCGTGAAAATCACTAAGGCATGATCCAAATGATCTTTTGTGGCTTCATGTACTCCGAAGGATGCATTGAATAGGATTAGAGTTGAGGCAGAAGTAAATAAATACTCTCTGTCCATCCATCCAAAGAGCGCAACCATATTCTCTGGTAAAAGTGCCCAAATAGATTTGATGGTATTGATAGATGCCTGAAATGACGCGTTAAGCAAAAAGAGCACATTCTTTGAATATTTTGAGAGGTCCACATATTTGTTCACAGTATTCTTTGTTTGCAACTCCTTCAATTTCTTAGTAGCAAAGTGGAACAATAGTGGACGAACAGCTAGGTTCATTCCTTGAAAGTATTCTGTCATCAAGTTAACAATAAGTCTTGAAATTCTAAGGTTTTCAACTGAGAAATCAATGCGGAGGAAGTCAGGTAAGGAGTTTTTCCATGTCATTAATTTATGAACTAAGTCGGAAACAACAGGTAAAATGTTGACTGTTGGCTGCTTAGTATACAAAGATGACAAAATGATGGCATTAATTTGGGTGATTGTCACACAGTTATTAATGTAGTCGGCAGGAGGGAAGATGTAGTAGCCTCTAACGTCATCACCATCTTTTCTAAAGTCACTTGGATCTATATTGAAGTCGACTGGCAATTCTGTCGATACACTATCATCGGCAAAACTTAATGGTAGACCTGCCTTTGACGACAACATTCTTTCGTACATGTAGACTGTCCACCATATACGTCTTCTGTGTTCAAGTTCGAAACGATTCAAGTTTTCCTTGTCGGCATCGACGTGCCAACCCAAGATCAAAGTTGATCTTAGAGCTAATCCGAAGTAAAAATACGATGCAATGGTACAATCAGCGACCTGTAAATAGAATGCATACAAAAGCATAACTTCAATACCACCATCCTTAGTAATATTGTCGATAGCACCAGAGGCAAATAACCCAGTGAACAATTCTGATGCTTCATAGAAAAATCCAGATCCAGGCAACGTATCCTTTTCCTTCCTCTCTTTGGCTTTAGACTTTACTCTTTTTGCGAACTCGCCCATTTCTTTCAGTTTTATAATATGTGAATTAGATTCAGTTCCAAGGTACATTTCGCCAATTGCAAAAATAAGAAGGATTTTACAGAACCAGATTGTTTCGAGGATAGTGTCATCATCTGTGTCCTTTTTGATAGCATTTTCATCTTCATCAGGTCCGCCTTTTGCTTCAGAAATGTTACGACGTAATATCTTTTTATTTTCAGCAGCCTTTCCAGAGTATAAATTCATAAGAAACTTTTTTACCAAACCCTCATTGAAGAAATAGAAACACCCATCATTATAATTAATAAAAGTATCCACTAATAACATTGCATAGGAATATGAGGGTAACGTGAAGTTGATAGATAATCCAGGTCTGGTATTAGTCTTTGCGAGGGTGATTTTATAGGCATTTCCTTCCTTTTCAAGGATTTCGGTTTCTCTCTTATTTCTACGAGAGCTTCTCGCATGGCCCTCTGAATGGTACGATTTTGGTGTTCCTACTAAACTACTTGGTGAAGGCGATGGGGACGTATCAGTAGACTCGGGGAACAAGGAAGATGATACAAAAGATGGAACCATGTTCTGAATCTCGAGTCCGAAGAGAGTCATCGATGAAGACCCCACATATACTTTCTCGCCTGTTCTAGACTGAATGAGGCGTCCATGCTTATCCAAAGACGGCTGTATCACCTCAGTACCATTGAAATTTGTACTATTGATAGATGCGCTCAGTTGGGAGCCCACTTGCAGTGAATTGGGCAATGAATACTTGATGTTGTTTACGAAGTTGTTTTGTTGTAGTAAAGGTGGCTGTTGAGTCAGAGTCGAATGTGGAGCTCCAGCTGGTTGGGTCGCCAGAGCAGCCGCTACTGGGTTCGTTGATCTTTTCTCCTCTTCCTTCAAGTTGTTCCGTAATATTGCATTATCTTTCTTGAGTCTCGCTATGTCGTCATGTAGCTTCGAAAGGTATTTCATTGATACCACTATCTTCTTGTCTGCTTCTACGTACTCGCATTTGGTCTTAGCCAATTGGCACTTCTTACACGGATCTCCACCGGGACAACGAATATGACGGGCACGGCAACGAATACATGCTAGCGAAGTCCGCTTCTGCTTAGAGTTACTGGCTGCAAGTGCTGGATTCGGCTTTCTTGAGCCTGATGGGCCCGACTCAATGTCAGGCAATCTGTTAAGTGAGGAAGACACCTCTATGGGCACTGATGTAAGGAGCGAATCCGCCACATCTTCGTCCTTAATTAAGTTGGCCAGAAGGTCCTCCTTCACTGCGGGGGGCCGTATGCCGCTCATGACACTGATTTTGTACGATGCTGCTTGCTTTCACAGGTTTGTTATGGATGTCAGCTCTTGTAGACTGTCGTCCCATTGTTTTAGCCGCTTTGACAGTTCGTACCCAAAAATCGAAGGTTTGAGGAATGAGGAAGTGGGAGCCTGCAGAGAACACATGAATTGGAATATCTTTTTTCGCGCGCATGAGGGAGTGGTTAGGGAGACCTTAGCAGAGTTTAGAAAGCGCAGTGGGAGCACAGTGAGCAGAGGGAGCAGACTGTGAGTAGTGGGAGCAGACTGTGGAGTGGTAGTGTTAGGGAGTTGAAGTGTGGTAAAGATGTAATTTATGAGGGATGTAATATGAGTGTAGAGAGAGAAGGGATGAAGCAATTGTATGAAGAGTAAATTGTGTGATGGTAGTAATCGTAAGGCAGTAAATGTATGCTGGTAGTAATTGTAAGTTAGTAAATGTAGTGATTGTATGTAGTTAGTGTATGTAGTTAGAATGTTAGTAGTCCTTTACAATTCTACTATAATGGAGTAAAGAGCTCGTAAACTACTCGAATGTAGTGACTAATATACTACACTATACACTATAATATAGTTAATAGAATGTAGTTAACATGTAGATAAAAGTATGTTGTTATTATGTTCTTTGTAGTATTGTAGCTCCAGTCCGACAGTCTTATGGTAGTTGGACTGATAGCACGCAGGTAATAGTATACACAGATATACACTAATATTCACTGATTGACACTTACAGTTAATACCTAGTGAGTTGCGAATTTATTTTGCAATATGATATTGCTAATAGTATCCTAGCAAAGAGTAGTTGTTCTGGAACAGTAGCATGGTGTGGTCATACGAATGTGCTTGTAGCAGTGTGTTCAAAGTAATGGTCATAGTAGTATGGCCGTAGTAGTATGACAACAATAGCATGGAAACAATAGTGTTTTCCTATTCTTCTTTCTCCATTAGTCTCTATCGTCATAGTAGTACCCTTGATAGTGTATAGTCTTCTTCTTCTTCTTCTTCATTATGACTAACCATAAAATACGAGTGAGTCCCTGAAGCTGCAACCTCCCATTGTTAGGCCAAGTTGCATAGTAATTCGCATTCTCATAGTACTTCTAGTAATACTTCTCGTAATGCTTCTCGTAATACTTCCATAGTACTTCTCGCAGTTCTTTTCGTAGTTCTTCTAGTAGTACTGTACTTCTCTTACTAATTCTCTATACTCTACTTCGTAACTATTACACGGAGGAATGAGAAGTTACGTATTTTGAGGCACACTTCTACAATATAATTTTAATTGATTTATAAATTAATTGATTTACTGATTTATTGATTACTAAGGTTGTAATAATTTTTGGAGTTGATACAGACCACTCATATACTTTATTGAATATGGCTCGAAATGAATTCGGATATGGAGGTTGATAACCAGCCCAATGTATACAGTGGACAGCCCGATGGTCTGAAGATCGGTTCAATGTTCCCTGAAGACCTAAACATGGGCATTCGCATGCTCCCCCCAGAATTGCTAAGTCGTATCTTCTCCTACATCAATTCAGACACCATCTACGGCAAGTTCATCGAACCCTATGGCTGGACTGACTTATCATACATCCAAGACATTGCCTACACCGCGCTCTTCTCTCGGAAGTTGATAGTACGACTGTTTCCCACGAGGAAACGGGGCTACGATTCTTCTCGTGTGTTCTACTCAGCAAAGGACTTGAACTCGTCCTTCGTTATCGTGGGATTCAAAAGAGGCTACGACGTGTTACGAACTTTGATCTACTTCAATCTCGACAACCAGAGAAACGTTATTCCCCCAGAAATAGGCTTCTTATTCAGCTTTAAGAACGAAATCGACAACGATTCGGATCTTCCGTCGCCAAAATTATACGAAGAAGTCGAATACTTCACGAAGTTAATCGAAATATTGTCTTTTGATAACTACTATAGACAATCCATTCCTTGCATTTGCATTCAATTATCCTACAATGTGATTATAACCCCAGAGTTGGTATTACGGAGTAACAAGATTATGCAGAAAATCGAAGCTTTAGAGAAGAAGACCACTAAGATAATGATCCAAAGTAGCTTCACTTCAAGGAACTCTATCCAGAATATCCGACCTTTGCACCCAGCTCCCCTTGACAATCTTGAAGAATTGTACCTTTTAAGATGTAGTATTTCCAATTACCATCTAAAGCATTACCTAAGAAACTTGTTTCCTTCGTTAAAGGTATTGGATTTAACGGCCAATGAAATTACTTCGCTTCAAAACTTTGTTATCCCTGCATCATTGGAGAGACTTAACCTCGGAGCGAACAATTTGACAAGTTTAAAAGGCCCTAATTATTGTGAAGCAACTCATTTATACGCGCTTGATGCCTCTATCAATGGTATAGATTCATTGGACTACAATTTGAGATTACCCCCTGCATTAAAAAGTCTTAAAATAACTTATAATTCAATTCCTGAAATACACCAAGCTCAGATACTGAATTCTCTAGAGATAATTGGGCTATCAAAGAATGCGTTGACTTCTTTAGAAGATATTTCTTTACCAGAATCCCTCAAGGAACTCCATTTAAATGGAAATTCAATAAAGACTTTCCCAGACGGATTTTTTCTTTCAACACCCAATTTGACAATTTTGGATGTGTCAGAAAATCAAATAGATGATTTGGATGATCTTGGCCAATTACCTCAAAGTTTGAGCGAGCTAATGCTAGATAACAACGAGATAGACTACAGCGACTTAAATAACATCTTGACCAGCTGCTTAACAAAACTTTCTATGAGATCTACTGGATTAATTACCTTCAGTGACGTACAACTACCCAAGCATTTGAAAGAACTTGATTTGTCTAAGAATGAAATAGGAGAAATCGAATTAGTTAACTTTGGTGATGAACTAGTAAAGTTAAACCTAAGTAATAATTTATTGACCACATTCAATTTGGACTCTAGCTTTATACAAATTCCTCAAACTTTACGCCTGCTTGATATCAGCAGCAATCACTTCGAAAGAGGCTTGAGAAGTATAGGTATGCCACCTAATTTGACACTGCTAAAACTCAATGATGTTGGACTTGGTGTACTTTCCAACGAATTAATGAGTCAACTTCCAAGAACATTAACCACTTTGCATTTAGACCATACTTGTTGGACAGCTCCGTCAAATTCGCAAGTTGTTAACACTATCAAGTATAAATCCATTGAGCCACTAATCAACTTTGAGAAGTACTTTCCAAACTTGAAGACTCTCACATTAGAAAGAAACTGCATCGGTCTGATAGATAGTATTTCGTATCCTTGTCAATTGGAATCACTTTCGTACGAATACAATGACTTGATCTACATTAACTTTAAAAACATTCCAACGAACATTCACTATTTAGTGTTCAACAACAACAAGATTGATGAAGCCAAACTTTGGGAGTCCATTGGTAGTGTGCCATATTTTCCCAATATCGAATACTTCGGAATATGTGGAGATCAGACAAAATTGATGAAACTGGGATTATTCTTTGGGCGCTGTCACAATGCGGAAGCTTCATAACAACTGAGATAAACTTGTTCACTTTAGTATGACAATTAGCATATATTTATTAGAATATACGACTTTACGAAGAAATATAGCTCACGGCTGACAAATATGTCTGCATTTTTGCAGCATGTCATGAAGGGGCTTTAGCTAAGTCAGGATACTTGGAACCAAATTGCACATTAATAAGCTGAGGTGAAGTGTGCATTCCAGCTTACCAGGAAAGTACCTCTACGATGTCAAAAGGGAATTCAAAGAGACCTCTAATATTATTATATTATTATATTATTATATGATTCGTTATTATCTCTTCTTCCATGCCGTCAATTTTATTATCATTTTATTATCGTAGTCTCTATATAATCCAGCGCTACCAACCACTCATATATGTCATCAACAGATACAAAGCCTACTAGGACAACATCGTAAGCCTTACCACCTGACAAATCAAGAAAAACATGCGTCATTTCACGAGCAACGCCAATATCATAACTCTAGAATGTCCTACAATACGCACATACGTACATATACAAGTGATTACAAACATCAGTGGCCGGGTGTGGTGCTTGATGTAATATGTCAAATAACGCGGAATCGGAAACTGTGGAGAATTAAGGTTGACATATTTTCAACTGGTAGCTCCGGGGGTCAGAATAATATCAGCAATAGTTCCGGAACTCAAAACTATAAAATGCATCAATTTAGCAATTAATGAAGGGATTTTATCAATTATATCAATAACCATTCTAATAGCTTTCATCTTTCGAGAGCACCTAAACAAAGCCAAATATGTCTGTCAAAGCAAGCGCCGTAACCTACACTGAGCACGGAAAAGACTTCCAAAACGTCCTTCAATTAACTGAATTTACTGTGGATCCATCTCAATTGAAACCAAACCAGATCCTTCTTAAGACCCTTGCGACCCCTATCAATCCAGCAGATCTAGGCCAAATTGTAGGTGGCTACAATGACCCCAAACCTCACTATTTGGATGGTAAACCGGTCCATATTGGTGGCAATGAGGGGCTTTACAAGGTTATCCATCTTGGTTCAGATGTGAAGAATTACAATGTTGGAGACTGGGTCATTCCTAAGCTCCCTAGTTTTGGTACTTGGAGAAATTACGCTCTTGTAACTGTGGAGGAGAATGATACAACACCACTAATCGTTGTTTCGAATGATGACGATGCCCTTACTCTTGAGCAAGCCGCTACAATTTCTATTAACCCTTCAACAGCTTACCAAATTCTTAACCAATTCATCAAAGATTGGAGTGAAGATGGTAACGATTGGGTGATTCAGAACTCGGGAAACTCTCAGGTGAGCAAGTATGTTTCTCAATTTGCTAAATTGAAGAATGTCAAGACGATTTCTGTTATTAGAGATGGTAAATCAGACGAAGTCATCAAAGAGTTATACGACCTTGGAGCAACAAAAGTCATTTTCGAGTCTCAATTGACAGCTGATGACTTCTCTTCGAAGGTTTTACCTGACATCATCGGTGAGAAGGGTCGTGTCAGATTGGCTTTGAATGGTGTAAGTGGACCAACTGTACCTCATCTATTCAAATCCTTATCTGAAAATGGAATCTTGGTAACATATGGTATAATTTCAGGAAGTACTATCACTTATGATGCTCGCCTTCAATTTAGTAAAAACTTGACAACCGCTGGCTTTTGGCTTACCAAAAACACATTGAGATCTCCTCAGTTCAAGGTTGACACAATTCACGAATTGCTCAAGCTCTACAAAGAAGGCAAGGTCATCGACCCATCCTTCACCAAGGTCCCATTCAAAGAGGGTGACAACTTACTCCGCACGTTCTTGGAGAGTATTGGAGCTTCTTCGAAAGGCAAGCAGGTCATCGTATACGAATAAGAATGCAATCGGAAGAAATTAAAAAAAAAAAATATGGTACCTTTTTTTCTGGCAACTCACATAGGGCCACAACTACAAGTTCCCAAATAAGAAATGCTATGCTGTTCTTCTAGAGCATATTAGAGATCGTAGTCTACAGCAAGTTATAATATAATTGAATGAACGTTTTTTGTTTGTTAGATATAGAAGGGAGCTAGAAACAGGGAATGATTTACCAAACGAGTATGAAATGAAAGACAATGAACTAAATGAATGAATGTAACTTCAATATCTAAACAAACAATTTTGAAGAATTTTCTTGTAACCTAATGAACCGTGTAACGAATGATGAATCCAATAACATACTGGAGTCGGGGAAATCATTTGATTAATTATGAAGACAAGTTAGCCTTACCCTCACCAACGTAGTTTCCTGGAGGGTTGTAAGAACAGATGATGTACTTACCCCAGTTCTGAGCGGAACAGTCCTTGTAAGCACAACCGACTTCGGTAGTACCCTTCCAGATAATTTGGGTGAAGTGGTCTAAGACGTTAGCGTTGGAGTAGTCGTAGTTGTCACCTTCCTCGTACCAAGCGCCGAAAGCACTGACACCATCTTCGTAACCAACGGCCAAGTTCTCACCGAATGGACCACCAGAGTGGACTAAGTTACCAGAACAGTCGTACTTGTTAGCGTAAGCCTGGGCATACTCGAAAAGTTCATTACTCCAGGATAAAGAGCCAGCACCATGTTGAGCTCTCTTTTGGTTGTGGATGTTCAAAAGTGGTTGAGCAAAAGAAGAGTCAGCATCACCGAAGTTGACACCAGCTTGGGCTGCAGTAGTTTGAGCTGGAGCTGGAGCTGGAGCGGCCTTAGTGACAAGAGTGGTTGGCTTTGGAGCAGCAACAGGAGGAGTGACTGTGGTGACAGGAGCTGGAGCAGCAACAGGAGTGTCAACTGGGGCACCAGCCGTGACGGTGACAATCTTGACATTAGCTGGTGGAGGAGGAGGTGGAGGATGAGGTTGAGCTTGACCACCAACAACGGTAACAACATGGACTTGAGTGACAATGACGGTGTCAACGGCAGCAGAAGCAGCAGCCAAGATGGACAAGGCGGTGGTTAAGGTTAAAAACTTCATGATAATGGAGGGATTGAATAATTTGCAATAATGAGCGACAGGAAACAGTTAACGAATACAAAGGATGAATTCTACTACAGCTGACACTTGAAAGGAAGGAACAACAGTCTTTTTAAGGAATGACGTTGACTGGATGGTGGTTGCAAAGATAGCTAGACGAACGGTCGCACAGGAGTAGTCACTAATGGAACAACGAAAGAGTGGATGTTGATGCACAATTTATTAATGTGTCTCATCTTGTTATTTGGGAATTACAAACTATATATACTGATTCTGCCACTATAAACATGGAACAATACCGTCAACTTTCTTCCATTCCTAATAGGGCGACGAGATGAAGGCCTTCATACTGCTGCAAGAAATGTTCCAAGATTTAAAGGCTGCATGCAGCATTTTGAGGTGGAATTGTCAATAGGGCGAGAAAAATAATAATAATGTTGAAAATAAACAATATTTTTTTTGGGAAGTGCGGAAATTGCGTGTTTGATGTAACATTCGAGGGTCTAATAGGTTGAGTGAGGGGTCGGAACAGAGATTAGCGGTGGCAGATGTTCTCCGACAGCAAATTGTTAGGAGATCGTACAACCATTCTGTTAAGAGCAATGACTCTGGGATACGACGTGGAATTGAGTTGTGGAGATCACTGGAACCTACGGAGGCAACACGGACTTGCGGACTAGGTAGACACCAAAATACGTGTCACCTTGGCTAGTCACTGATTCTGGGCAAACACACCCTAAGAGAATAACACATGGGAAATAGTCATGGTTATTGGCTGCTATCTCATGCTATTGGACGCTACACGATATCTCCATGCAATTCACGTGACAATGAAACCTCGGAAATGCTTAGGCCCTCAAACCTTGCGTGTCCTGACTACGCGTATTTAGTGAAATTCACAGGAGTTATTTGTGGTTTTTGTACAGTTTCCATCCGAATTCGGTGACAACGAGGTTATTACGCGCAGAAAGAGACTTTTTAGTAGGGGAAATAGAGCATTCAAGAATGCAAGGTTTGTTGTCCTTTAACTAAAGCTTATTATCCGATACCGTACATGGTGTTCAAGGCTGCCTGCTTACTGGTGTTGGTATCAAGAGGTTCAGCAGATGCGATGGCGGCCATGCTCTACTACGGCCACTCAGCATCGGGGTCTTCGGTCTTCGGTCAATGAAACTCTCTCTTATTTTGTAGCAATGATCCGGATACCTGTTTTTCCTTATACCGTCTAATAATATGGCCAATCCAACGGGTGGATATTTTCAAGTCGTACCATGTAACCCAATCTACCCACACTTTCGTAAACTTCGGTCGCAGTTGGTGAGCGTCGTTTGTTTTCCGTGCCATAATGAACCACACAGGCCGTGGCTATCATGCTTCAACTTTAGCTAGTTAATGGTCGTAAAAGGAGGTCTCTCCACTACGAAAGCCTTGAGAACGCCCAAGGGCGACTTTAAACCAGTTAAACGCTTCCTCAAGGAGCCATCTTACTTTACTTCCCTTGTTCTCTTTGTTTACATCTGTTTACTACTACAATTACGTACTATTTACATTTTCCGCTTTGCTCAACTCGACTGTCGGACTTTCCCTAACCATCGAATATCACAACCTTGACAATTAACATGAAACGAACGATCAAAATTTCACGACAAGCGAACTTTATTTCGATTCCTGTATGGGAGATATAGAATGTTCCTTTATCCAGTGCGATCTGAGGGGGCTCTAGAACACATCGGTTTAGGCAATAGAAAAATAACGGAGGCCTGTCGCGGTCGTTCCCGATAAGGAATGGACCATTCCTCTCTCGGTGTCAACTAACAATGGGATTGGTTTGGCTGCAAGCACAATCTCATTGTATGTGGTGTCGACATAACATCTCGAGCGAAACAAACGAGATGAATCGTTTAATAACTACAATTAAACCCCCGTTAGGAAATGTTATAACTTACGGAGGTCTCCTTACACTAATTTTGTGAGTGCCAGAGAACATTACTGCATAACTTTAAAAAAATTTTCATTTTATGATATTTTCTACGTCATTAGTAGTCTCCAAGATCCGGATACACTATGTCGTATTCGTTGACTTCCTGGCCAGAACCATTTTCAACGAACTGAGACCAATGAGAGAGGAAATGTACACCGCAGGTGCTCATCAAATCCAAATCTCCGACCACACAAAGCTGTCTTTTTGGGCGGGTCATGGCGACATTTAATCTTCGTTTATCCTTCAAGAATCCGATTTCACGACTATCATTTGATCTGACAAGTGAAATAATAATCACTTCCTTCTCTCGTCCTTGGAATCCATCTACGGTTGATATTTCCACTTTATTATATTCTCGTAATCCTTGATCTAGCTCCTTCTGCAAACTTCGTTTAAGTAGACTTACTTGAGCGTTGTAAGGTGAGATGATTCCCACATGCTCCGGAAGAACTCCACTATCAAGTAGCTTTTCTAAATGTTGGATCACCACCAATGCCTCCATCTCGTTGTACTTAGATCCGGTAGAATCTCCGAGGGACTTTGGATCATCATCACTTGATTTTTCCGGAAAATCACCACCTTGTGTATCATACCAAATACAAGTGGGCCGTGTTTCATCGTTGTCTGCAACCCCCTTAAGATCTAATAATGTAATCTCCTTAACTGACGCATGCGCCATTAGTTTGGTATCATATAATTCGTATGATGGAAATCTCATTATGCTTTCGTTCATTCTGTACTGTGTATCAAGCAATTTCTTATATTTTTCACCCTCATGGTCCTTCACCAATCTATCGAACAATGTCACCTCAAGATCGGCAACTTTAGATTCTGCTAGTGATAAGTCGTGGATCAACCTTTCTATTTCGTCTTTAGACTTCACTGTAGGTGGTAGTTGCATGTTATCTCCTGCGATGACTAATCTTTTGAATCCTAAATGATTTACTAATGGAATCCAACATTGAGGTTCCATCGACTGTGAAACTTCATCTATAATTACGGTATCAAAAAGTGGCTCCTCATCGCTAAAATGGAGCGACTCTTGTTTGTATAGCGATGTCAAATCGTAGGCCCCAGCTCCATGTAAAGTGCTTAAGACAACGTTGGCATTCACCAAAAGATCTTGGACTATCTTCTTTTCCCTGATTCTTAAGTCCTTCTTAAACTCCTTCAAATCAGCCCAAAGAAGCCGTCTCTCTGCATACCTTTTGCATTTTTTTATTTTACCCAAAGTTTCGCCAATATCCTTCTCAATATCTCTCAATATTTCTTTGTCATTGTTCAAATCACTTGATCCGGGATAGTTGGTTTTGGAAAGAATATCCAAGGAATGTTGCAAATTACTAGCTAACAACCGGGCAGGATGGCCAATTCTAATGAGCTTCTCTGGCGATTTGCTATGTGTAAGAGATCCATTTTTCTTAGACAGTCTCTTCGAAGACGCCTTTTCATCGACCACTTGTCCTCGAAATACAGGTGATAATCTTTCCAATATCGTGTCTACTGAGATGTTGGAAGGTCCACATACCAAGACTCGTTCTCCCTTATGGAAAGTCAATTGCTTTATTAACTCTATCAATGTATAAGTTTTACCAGTTCCTGGTGGACCATGAATAATCGTGATGGGCGATTCGTTGATAGCGAAGTTGACTGCTTCCTTTTGCGATTCATTTAATTGAGGATTAAAGAAATCTTTGTCTTTCAACCGGGACGCTGACTTAGTGGGTGGAATGTATTTGACTTCTCCTAGAAGTAATTGAATGATGTAATTCTTGTCTCCATCTTTTAATTCGCCTAATTTGTTCATTGCCGAGATCATTCTCTTATATGTGATCGAGTTTGACACCTTTACGATCCACATACGTACCGAATCATTGGAAGTATTATTATACAAGTTGAGCACTTTATCTTCTTTGACATCTTCTTCAATGGAGATAGTAATTAACCGGGCATTTATCTTAATAACCACTGCATCCAATGATTCATCCAACGATTCAGGGTGATCCTTTTCTTTCTCTTTCTTCTTTGTTGAAGAATTGGCTGCTGCCTTTCTTGTGTGTATAGCATCAGATGAATTGGCATTGCTCATTTTGTCCAATTTCACGATGTCACCTACTCTCAATGTCCCGACTTGTATTTCGTCGTCAGCATCTTTCTTGAGTGCTGGGTCGACAACCAACTCTATCAATGTCTTTCCTCCAAGTCCTGTTCTGACGTTGCTTACTATCAAATTAATAACCGCAAGTCCTAACTGTGCAAGTTTTCTTGCCGAATAGGTGGTCAAATATGAATTGGTGAGCAATACATCGGATTTCTGTTCGATATTGATTGCATTCTTAAACGATTCGACCAATTGAGTTTGTAACGATGACTGACTCATTGTTTCTATGAACAATATTGATAGTACCTATCTTTTGTCCGGGTTGACTATTCGCAATTTTCTCTGAGGTCAATTGTTAGTATCACCTAGTGTATGTTGTTTTCTATTGTATGTGTCCGTTTTTCAAAACCCAATGTAAGTGACCATTGACTTTATGCATCTTGACACATGAACATAGTATGTCTACAACTTCTTTTTCGATCGGTCAGTTCAAACAATCGCTATTTGAGTGAAGTGGAATTTGAACTGAGAATCGCAATTGACATACCAGTTTCTCACTTTTGGACTTCTTGTAACCTTTCACTTGTTCTCGTCATCTACAGAGTCGTTTTGTATTGTTCAATTTCTCACTTTTTTAAAAATTTATCGTCTACACTATCAAAAATAGTAATGAATATATTCAGAATAAGAACACTATAAATTAAACAAGAAACACGCAAAAATACACAGAAAACACCCAGTTAAAGCTGCTAAACAGCGACCAGGTGTGGAGAAATGAACCCTAATATTCAATTAGCAAAATCCGTGATCTTGATAAAACCGGAGGAAAGCCGACACGAACCACCTCGCCAAGGCAACCCACCAAGTACCACTCTCTAGGCTATTTATTGCTTCTTTTGAATCTCGTCGATATCTCTTCCGGTTTGGTCTTTCAAGATCTTACCGGCTTCCCTCAGAACATAGTCGTAGACCAAGTTTCTTTGGGTGAAATAACCAGTCAATTTTAACAAAGATACTGTGGAGTCGTAGCATCTCTCACCGAAGGCGAGATATTTCCCAAACCATTTACGCACATCGACTGAAGAAAAGTGGGATGTGTCGAAGACCAATCCTGTGTTACGGTGAATACCGGCAAGGATGATGGAAATTAAAACCAAGTCAAATGAATAATGAGCCAATTTACCAATCTATGGTTATCTGTTAGTATGTTGCAAAGAGTATCGAGAATATCTTTCTCTTCGTCTCATTTTTCTTGTTCGTCTACTCTATAAAACTATAAAACGTACACTCATGCTGTTATTGAGAATCCTTATATCCTAACGATGTCCTAGGAAACACTATTACAACAGTTATCAGTTATCATATTGCCTACGGTCGGTATTATCTGATCCCATAATTTATGTCTATATACTGCGGTACGGGTGCAATTACATTCCATCTGAAACTTCGGCTAATTCCATCGGTGCGGCTCATATTAAGTATGGGGAGACTCTTTGGTATGGAGTATAATCTATGTCTATTCATGCTAATTGGTATAATTATCTGAAGAATGTACAACTATACAGTGGTTTCAATTTTAATTCATACTTGCAACTCGAATTGGTTCATACTAATCACAAGAAATAATTCAAACCTACAACATGAAGTTTTCAATACTAATTTGCTTGAAGGATGTTGTGAACTTTATTAGAGTTTAATATGAAGCAATTCTGGCCTCTAGTTTGAATAATAAGTGGAAACACTGTATATACAATTGAGTGCAATATTTTATCCAGGAAATCGACAGCTTCATCAGTCTTCGAATTTTCCCGGTTTTTAAAAGTAATGGGACGACTCATGTATGAATTCTCTTTGCGTAGGATGATAAGTCGTCAGCCGTCCATTCTCTAATTCTCTTGCTAGATCCAACAGTAATACCAAACCTCAACACAAGCTGCTCGATGTTTATTTTCAATTGCTCATCAAGTAATTTGACATTCTTCTCACCGGCTTTGGATAATTGCAGTGAAATCTGCTCCAAACTAGTCAAGATGCCGAATCTTGTAATAAGCATATCAGAGCCTTGGTCAAGGCCCTGTAAAACGCTTAAATATTTAAAGATGGACGTTTTTATTTTCATCGTCAAGTATGGAGAATTGGTCAAATTCATGATCCATTCGACAACTCCTCTAAACTTGATCAAATCCAAATCATCCTTAGAATTGGTGCCTTCAATCAATCTCTCAATCATCCATAAGACTTGCTTGTAATAAGATTCATCATTTTCGGTCTCTGAATCATCAGTTTTGGATAAAATAATACCCGAATAAAGTGGAATATCCCCCCTTTTGAGAGTAGGATTTCCTAACACGTAACGGAAAGCCTTTTCATACAAGAAATGGCCTGGATTCGACAAAATTGGAATGAAAGATGAGTAAATGTACCAGATCAAAGAAGGTATCTTATGCTCCATCGAAACTCTTAAAGTATTCAAGATGTTTGAAATGTAGACCTTGTAAATGCTCTTATCTTTAAAATTTTCTGTTTCTTCGAGAGACTTCAAAATACCTAATAGCAAGATTTGAGAGATATTCTTAACAATTGGGTTACCCAATTGAACAACAATGAACTGCAAAATATAAGAATCGATCAATTTCTTAATGTCAAATTTTGCTCCCACACTCTCCTCGTCCCCATCAGCTCTTTGAAATTTAACCAATTCTTCGTTATTTATGATAAGCATCATCAAAAACTCAGCATCATAGATGGTGGCCAGATAAACAGGATCGACAGTGGCCTCGATACTAATATAAAAGTCTTGGTATTGTTCCCATTTCCTAGCGACACCAACTTTGGAAACATCAGGAAGTATCTTGACAGGAGTCTGATTCTGAATTGAATTCTTGATAAAATTCTTACTGAGAGATACTATGAAGTCGGATTTACTTTTGATAATCAATCTGTCCTCGCCAACTAATTCAATGTCATTATTAGTCATCTCTTCCGAAAATTCCCAATTAGAAACCTTAACCATCCAAGACTTTGAAATATGTGATTCAATCTTTACTAAGATTGCTTTGAGAAGCAAATCTTCAGCTCTGGTGGAACCTAAGTATAACAAGACTATTCTTTCAAGTAACGAGAATGTTGCATTCTTAGATGTGTCAACGTAAAATAAGTTGTAAAGGACAAGAGCAGACATATACCTTGATTTGGAATTAGAAGAATTTGGCAAGGAATTCAAACAAGAAGACTCATTATTCAAGAATATTTGAAGTAGTTTTTCATAGTCAATGATGTTCTTCAGGGCCGTCAAGATGACGACATTTGCGTATGCTAAGTACCGTTCTTCCAGGATCCAACGGGGGTGTCTTAACAAAACCTCTAACTGAGTATTCATAATGGCAATTGGTACGATTTTCCAGATTGAGAGTGATATTTCTGATAATTTTTGCACTATTTTCTGGAGCTCCAGTAAAAATGAATCAAATTTGACGGATAACTCTGTAGATTCTGCAAATTTCTTGGTAATGTACAACATCGACTTATGAATCCATTCAGCAATGCTTTCGATAATGTCATCGGCGTGACTGACACAAGCGAGAATTAAGGACGCAAATTCTGATATGAAACTGTTTTTGTATCCGTTTGTCTCGATGTAACTGAAGATAGTGACCAATAACTTGGATCTTTCATCAGAAGAAAGAAATTTTACACCTTTAGAAAAAATCGCCAATAGTTGGTTCCATTCCGTCTTTTCTTCAAAGTCACCACCTTCTAACAAATGAGCAGCGATGGAGGTAACCTTCTTAAAAAATGCATCAATATTGTCATCAGACTGTGAAGACAACGAAACCGAGTAAGCAATGAAACACAAAAGCGAGCCATCCTTTATCTCAGCCTTATTAATCAAGTAGGTTGTAATTGATTGCGCTCTTGAATCCTTGGAGTTGATAAAACTCTTCAATAAGAAATGGTCTATCTCAGAAGCAACGATAGAATCTATCTCCTCGTATAACTCCGAGTCCTCAAAGTGGACAAGATTTAATTGAACTAGGCTTTGTAAAATACTTGTTTTATTGGACAATGTAAGATTCCGTAATGTGGTGAAGTACTTCAGACTGATATGGATCGAGCGCTTAATGCATTCCTGACCGATTGTAAGAATTAACAATCCATTTTGGCCAAAATCTGCAAGCAATGATTTAACTTGTGCATCACTTAGTATCCAAGAAAATCGAGACAAGTAGATCTGGTTTTCTTCCGATAAAATACGTGTTTCCACAAAAAGATTGAAAATAAATTGGTTCAATTCTTGGTTATGAACTTCTGAATTTGGGATTTGTTGTAAAACTTCACTGAATAAGCCCCCGAATAAGAGTTTAGAGTCGGATAATTTCTCATCTATCGTTTGCAATAACAATGGTTTCCAGAATCTTGGGGACTCAAGATACCTAATGAGATGACTATTATTGGTGGAGAGTAAGTAATTTCCAACTTTTGATACCAATTCAATTATCAAACTGCTGACGTTCTTCACAGTAGAATTAGTAACAGCCAAGTGCAACCTATTAATCATAGCTGCAAAATCGAGACTTGAAGTTGGGATCATTTTCTCAAAAGTATTAATACTTGCTTGTAAATCTTCGGATGAATTGTTAATAATATAAGAGAAGAATGTTGATTTGTCTTCATTATTGGTAGTGAACTCCAAAATATCCTTTAACCGATTTTCATCGACTAATGTATTAAAAGAGATGTCTGGAAGTAGGTAGTCTTGCAATAATAGCATCAAACATTCTTTCGACTCACCTACTACAATTAGGAACTTTAACAAGTCAAAAAACCACCGAGAATTTTGGAGGAGATTTGGTTGCTTGAGCATAAACTTGAATTGCTCAAATAATGCTACCACAAATAAGCTGGTGTCTTGGTATTTCTCATGAGATAAATCAAGATACTTGTAGGGTGTGCGGACAGTTCGCGAGACAACTTCATCAAGCAAATTCCAAACCGCATCATCCACCACAATTTCGCTACTGAATGATTGAATTAGAGCCAACAACGGTGACACTATGAGTTCTGTGCTGAAGAGCAATTTGTCCGAGGTCAATTTTTCTAACAAGCTAAACGTTTTACCACTTGATTGACCAACGCTACTGCTAGACAATTTAATGAGGGATGTGAATAGTGAATTTGAGCCATTGCCCTTGTTCCACCATTTTAACTCCTGTTCCTGCTGCTGATTTGATTGAATAGAGAGATACAAATCCAATAAGGTAAGATCATATCCAGAACACGTAGAGAGGTCTTTGTTGATAATAGAGCTAATGCCCATACTGGCAATTTTTGCAGAGCCAGCATTTATTTGGCGTGGATACAATGACTCATATTTGTTGATGATCATAGTCAGAGTGAGCTTGATCAATTTGGAATCATTTTCAACTTTATTATTGACCTGAACAATAACATGAATATCTGGTAAATTTGCGAAAACTAATTCAATCAACTCTTGATTACTGCTCTCCAAGACAGAAAGAAATGACTCGAGCCGTTGTATGGTGTACATAATCAACTGTAATGCAAATTGTACAATTATGGGCTTTGTTGACGATTCCAAACATTTTTGAAGTGCTGCCTTATTGAGAGGAGCTAATGCAATGTTTTCCAGAACTAAGCGAATGTTGATTTTTGATGCATCATGAGTCGAAAATATATCATGCGGTAAGGGTAATTGGAGGATATTGCTGTAAAGTAAAGTATGAGCCACCCACCAAGAAGTCAACGAAGGATCGTGATAGCCTCCACCATGTTGAACCATCCAGTTCATATAAGGAGCAACCAATTCTTGGTTGACTTCTAGAATTTTTACAACAAAGGACAATTCTGGGTGTGATTCAGCCGGTTTGAGGGTGGTCAATAAAGTATATATCACCTTGTTATTAATTTTGAACGTCTTATTGTTAATATGCACAGGGACACCAGTATTGCTACCAGTGAATAACGAGTCATGAGGGTACACAAGTCCAGATTTAGAGTCTGTAGCCAACTTCTCCAAAAACTCAATAAACCAAGACTCCAGCTCAAAAGTGGAGAAAACACTTTGAATCTTATACATGAAGTTTTCATTAAGTATTTTGCATTTCATTGCTCTCTTGAAATTAACTTCTTGTAAAATTCTTAAATCGAGGAATTCCACAATGAATTTTATGGTCGAAGCCGAATCAATGTAAAGGAACTTCCAGAGATTATTCACAATCTTGTGGTTGTTTGTCATTAAATCACTGCGGTGATAGTGGGGAACAGATGCCGCCAACGTCAACCAGAACCGAATAAAGTTAAATCTTATGGATAAATGCTCCTTAGTAGTCTTATTCTCCAATTCCGTTTTCGTTGGCACAAGCAAGTTTGGGAGGATAGATAACGTAAAGTCAAAAGAATTCAAGAATTCATGAGATATGGAACCATCGAATTTAACAATATTTGAAAGAATACGCAAATTTGGGTTTGTTAACGAGGGTTTATTATTGTTCAATGCACGGTATATAACCTTGACATGCTTTTGAAGAATTTCTTTGTAAAATTCTATGATTTGAGGTCTGACAAGAGCAAAACTGTCTTGCAAGAACAAGTTGGTTATTTTCGACAACTTTACCGACAAGTCAATAAACTGGCTGTGGTCGTTTATGGAAGCAAAGTATGACCAGTTGGAAAGTAACTTACTGAGAGACGCAGATTCGAGAAGAGACATGAGCTGAGGAACGTCATTTTTCTCCAAAATGGAACTAACGGTCGCAAGAAACGTCGAGTCCACATTTGACGAGGCTCCGAATGAACCACCCAAGCCATGGCTCTTCTTGTTATCCTTCATCTTGGCGGTGTCGTTCTTCGTAGACTAATCTAAATCTTTAGCAGCTTCAATATTTCACTACTAAATTTATTTGTATGCGATGCCTGAAAAAAAGAGCGTGTGCCGTCCAAATTGCAAAATAGTAATATGTTAGTTCTGTGGAAGCTGGCCTTGAGACAGGAGTATACATCATGGAACCATTGTGAAGGACTATAAACTAGTTCACGGCGTTTGAAGAGTAGGGAAATTGTAGGACTTCTTAAACATTGGCAGATAAAGATCGTGAGTAGAAGGGAAAGTGGGGAGGAACCATCAACCATCAGTTGGTAGAACATAGATGCTATCATCCCACATGTGATGTTCCTTCACCCCGCTTAGTAGAGATGAGCTTCCCGTTGAAAGGGAAGAATACGAGCAGATAGCGAGATTGTTTGATAAATGCCCCTTGACCACTTAAATTGAGATCAAGTCTTGAAAGAATTAAAGGTCATTAAGATGTGGTTATCAAGGGGTCCCAATCAACACCCCACTAGTTATTTTCTGTGAAATAGGTATCGCTCCTAGGGAAATACGGCAGAGCTTTCGAATTTGTTGTAAAGTTTGATCAAGCCCCACTTTCTAGAAGCTAATGCGTATGGAATTTCCGAATTCCAAGGTTTAGCCACTACTAGTCTTTGATAATATTTATGCTCTCGTTGGTATCACCTTGTTGCACGTGCCGCATCACGAGATCTCAAATCAAGTCTTTCTCATCATAATTAAGGTTTAACAATAAGAACATTTTTTAGAGTTCCTTGGCAACACAATTGTCAAGGGTACGGGCTTGCAATCATGGATCAACAAACAGCTTACTTGTTTCAATGAGTACAATGCTGTGGCATTTCTTTACTAGCCATCCTGTTACCAAAATCAGTAGTCGCTCGACTGTACTAGGAGCCCCCCATTTCACCACAACTTCTAATTCACTTCACCATGTAGATAAGCTCCCTGGTCACATTTCATAATATTATTTACGGGTCACATATTTTTCCGATTCTGTGGAGAAGCACTATCGCCCATCGCAGGGGCATTTGGATTTGCCAGCGACGCCCATGGGAGTCATCGGATCACAGATCAGCAACAACACGATGTGCTGCGAGATAATATTACTGCGGCCTGTTGTAAATTTCTGGTTTCAGTGTGGTCGTGGCTCGATTTCGGGTTGACGATAACTGAAATCTGCCATTCGTCTTGTGTTATTTGGGCGTTTGGAAATTGAGGAGATGATCTGTGCTTCGCAGTGCCGTAGTGTACAGTAGAGAAGCGAGGCATAGTGATGGAGTGCACGTCTTGATCGCAACAGA
This sequence comes from Scheffersomyces xylosifermentans, assembly GCF_036884685.1. Lineage (NCBI taxonomy): Eukaryota > Fungi > Ascomycota > Pichiomycetes > Serinales > Debaryomycetaceae > Scheffersomyces > Scheffersomyces xylosifermentans. Next base: position 390,742 of record NW_027042941.1, read on the forward strand.
TGAGAATGCCCATGTCACGATGCGGATCCATTGTTCGGTGACATCGTTCGAGATTCATTGTTATTTGGGGCAGTCGGCACGTCACATGGAGCAAACGCAGTGGAAATAGTCGTTTGATCTCCAACTTAGGGTCTAAACAAGATATCACCATCGCAACTGACCATCACAGAACTCCCACATCATCATTGTCCAGGGCCCTGAACCGGCACTTTAAGAGTTCCTAAGCTCCTCCCGCAATGTTAGATAATCGCCAATGCTCTCCACCACTGGACAACCTTAAACCACCCTAACTCCTGCACCCGACTCCGGCTATATGACATCATACTTACCAGTACTTCGTTACTCCCCAAAACGGAATGTCAATACAATAGTCTCCGAAAAAAGAGAGGGGAAATTATATTTGGATACAACTCTCCTGCACAGCGCCGATTATGTATAATTACTATACAAATATATAGCCTGTACACACACTATTAGCTGTTCCATAAATATTTATCAATATATATATATAGACTTAGCCCACTTATAGGTTATAAGTGAAGAGGACAGAGGTCTGACATCAGAGTTGTTGTAGCAGCGATATTAATATTATTGTGAATTTGGTATTGTCTGCACTTGCCAGTAGCATTACAACATCGGACCGCTCCAGAAATCTCGGTGTGACTCCCATGACACTAATACAGGTATGTATCTATTGATTCCAGCCCGCCAGTGAATGAAATTTTCTAAAGAAAGCCAAGAAGTGGGAGTTGGAGAGAAATAGAGAGGAGGCGACAGGTATAGAGAGAGTAAACAAACGTGAAGGTGATCGGGAGCAGGGAAGCTATGGAATTTCCACCTCATCAAGACTAACAAAGGAGGCCATCACTATCTTCAAAGGGGGACCCCTGTCCCCCATAAAATTAAGCTACCACTCAATTACGAATTACGAGAAGAATATTTCTCTAACAACAACAAGTGAAAATTTACCCATTTTTATCCATTTACCTACTCATAGTCAAGGCCATTTCTAATGCTGCCCATTCCATTCGAGCAACCCAATGAAAACTCGTCGATATTCCCCATCCCTCCTTTTTAGGGGGTCTCACATCACCCTGCCCGTCTACTGTACCACCGCTAATTATCTCGTTATCTTGCTCACCCTCATCACCTTCTCATTGTGCACCTCTCGCCTAATCCAATTCCGCACTTGTTTACCCAAACGGTGCATGTTCTTTCTGATCTCGCTTCGCAGACTTCCTTCGTTGCTTGTGTTGTTCTTTTCGCCAGCAGTTGTTGTTTCATTGCTTATTTAATTATTGTTAGTGGTGACGATGACGATGCTTGCTATAGAGTTCATGCAGTGGATGTTATTTTCAGTGTGATGATATTTTTTTATCAGTCTTAATAGAACATTGGGTGACATCTTACTCATACTCATTGACTGAGTCACTGTGTTAGTTTCTCACTCTCGCTCTCGCTCTCACTCTCATTCTCATTCTCATTCTCATTCTCATTCTCATACTCTTACACATTATTGCTTTGTCCATTTATTCCACTCGCTCGACTCCATTCGTTCATTTCACTTAATTCCACTCACTTCCATTTATTCCACTCACATCACTCACTACACTCGTTCTACTACACTCGTTATACTACGCTCGTTATACTACGTCACTCACTCACTTCCCTCCACCTCACTCACCCTGTTTCACTTCCCCTGATTACCATTTCCCATTTAGATAAAAATCGATCTCACTAAACTAGGAAAAAAACACCGTCGATCATTCTCCGCTTTGGTTATTTATTTCGTGTATGGTATATTGTACATAGTGTAACTGGTACACTTCCATAGTTTGGTGTATACTGTTTTGAGCCTGTGGACTTTTTGAGCCTGTGGAGTTTTTGGAGTTTACGGACTTTTTGTTCTCTACTTTTGCTTGCTTATGGCAATCGAATTTTCCAGAAAGTTTACTGTTGATATATATACTTTTTTTTATATCTTTTTTTATATCTTTTTTTATACCCTTTTTCTATACCTTTTTTATATTTATTCTTACTTTCGGGTATTCTCACCCATTCCATATACTCATACACTCATATATATGAGTGTTTATGGATATCACATTGGGCCACTTTCACTGCTTTCACTACTTCCACTTTCATTCACTTGCAACCTGGTGGTTTGGCTAACGACCTAAAATTCACCAATCCCCTTGGTCATTTACTAACCACTCCCACTATAGAACTTCAAGAAATTATTCATAACACCCACAAGCTCGCCCGTCCCCATCTCAAGCGACTTGGACAACCAGCCTTTGGCCGACATAGAAAAGATCGACATCAACAAGTCCGCTTCGTCACATTCATTTCGCATCCCTGGCGCTGCCTCCAAGAAATCATCTAATGGCATGTTTACCATCAACCCAGCCTCCATAAGTCCCACCAATACTGGCTCAAGCACGTCTGGCTCCGGCCAAAGTGCACCAGGGCACCCAGCATTCACCATTAACGCTCCATTGTCCGACCAATACCCAGACTTGCCCGATAACTACAAGTTGATCTCGGTTCTCGGAGAAGGTGCGTTTTCTACAGTGTACAAGGCCATCGACACCAAGCAGAACGACTTGACGGTGGCCATTAAGATCATTAATAAGGCCAACTTGACATCGAAGCAGTTCCATAACATCAAAAACGAGATCCAGATCATGAAGAAAGCCGGCTCACAGCATCATCCGAATATACTCAAGCTTTTGCATTCCATTAACACAGCAGATCACTGCTTCCTCATCTTGGAGTATTGCAACGGAGGTGAGATCTTCAACAAGATCATCGAGTACACATACTTCTCCGAGAGGTTGTCCCGTCATGTATTCAAGCAGTTGGTATCTGCTATCGACCATTTGCACAAAAACGGCATTGTCCATCGTGACATTAAACCTGAAAATCTCCTTTTCCTTAAGATTCCTTACGTCGCTCGTCCTACCGAGGAGTTCAAACTGGCCTTGAGGAAATCTGACGACGACTCCAAGGTCGATGAAGGAGACTTCCAGACGAACATCGGAGGAGGAACCATCGGTCTTATCAAGTTGGCAGATTTCGGTCTCGCCAAGCAGCTAGTGTCCAAAGTGAACTCATCGACCAACTTGAAGACTCCTTGTGGTACTGCTGGGTATACGGCCCCAGAAGTCATCACATGCAATTCTGAAGACGGTACCAAGAAGAAGCTCTTCTTCAACAACACCTCTAAGAAGAACTATTACTCCAAAGCAGTCGATATCTGGTCTCTAGGTTGTTTCCTTTATACCATTCTCTGTGGTTTTCCACCATTTTACGACGACAACTCCAACGATCTAACCATGAAGATTATCAACGGAGACTTTGTTTTCCTCAAACCTTGGTGGGATGAGATTAGCGGTGAGGCAAAGGATTTGATTACTCGCATGTTAAACACAAACCCAGAAGAGAGAATAACAATAGAGGAAATTTGGCAACATCCATGGGTGAGACAAGGATCTGGCACTCCATATCCACACCAACAACAACAACAAGAGGAGGAGATTGTTTCTCAGCACTACTTTGAAGTAGTAGAGCAGAAGTACGAAGTCATGCACATTGAAGACACCGGATCCACCGAGTCGGTGAACGACTTCTTACCCATGGCATTACCCAACCAACCATTACTATCCCCACGCGCACATGCTATTAAGAAGGTATTTGGTAACCATGCCATGCTTGGCTCCATCGAAGATGAAGTCACCGAAGAGTCAGACGAAAGGAACGTCCAATTCAGTGACGATGAAGAAGAATTCGATGACTCGGAGCAAATCGCTGCCGAGGACGCCCATCATAGAGTATATCCCAAGTCTCCAAATCCAATTCTGCTTAACTTTAAAGATGTCTTCAAGATCGATAAAAATGCCCTCTCTTCAACAGTCATGCCTTACAGTGATGATGAAGAGGAAGGCACTGACGAAGATGAAGGCAGCAATGACGAAGAATCTGAGATTGACGATGAAGTTAAGAGCTTAAACACCGCTAAATTTGCTGGCAATAAAAGCAAATCGTCCAATTTCTCGGCACCATTGGAAAAGGACATACTGAACGATAAATTCCCAACCAAAGTTGTACATAACGTTGTAGATGAAGAAGACGAAATTTCTAGTGCAAACTCGTCTTCAGAGAACGACCAAGATTACCAAACACGTTCATCATCTATCATATCTGGTATGAACGGAGACTTCAAGTTTACCCTCAACTTGAACGAGTCAAACTTATTGTCCCGCAGAAGGTCGTCAACCATCTCACGAAGCCTCAAGAAACTGACCTCAAACACATCATCGGGTTCCCCATGCAATCCAGCTGTGATGCCTGTCAGTTGAAGGCATCCTATTCATTTTATTTCACGCATGTCATTGTGACAATAACGGTAAGGTTTCGTAATTATTTATTCAATTCTAGCATACTTTGTATTTATTAGGAAGGCCCATTCAAATATATGTACTTGTACTTAATATGAGTTTGTAGTTTAATTCTGTTTCTCTGAAGGTAGCAAGATTTTGCAAAGATGCAATACCCTTAATACATAGTGTAATCCTCTAGCTCTACAAGGCAATCCTCACTTAAATATCTTTGTTTACTATATACAATATAACATTCTCCCAATCTAAGATCTGTCTGATGGTTTGATGTTAGCAGACTGTGGCTCCTCGTCTTCCTCAGGTATTAAAGCATCGTTGGCCTCTAACAATTCAGCCAACTCTCCAGTCTTAGCCATGCTCATGACAATGTCACATCCTCCAACGAACTCCTTATTGACATATAACTGCGGGATAGTTGGCCACGAGCTGTATTCCTTTATACCTTCTCTGAGTTCCGGGTCTTCCAAAACGTTGTAGGCAGAGAACTTGTCAGGGTCAACGCCTTGTTGGCCCAACATCTGAATGGTGGCTCTAGAGAATCCACATTGGGGGAATTCTGGGGTTCCTTTCATGAACAAAACCACGGGCGAGCTTGCGACAGCTTTGTCCAAGGCGTCCTTGATCTCGGTGGAGATGAATCTCGCTGGGGCTATTCTTGTGGAGACAGTTTGCTATACGATTGCTGGTTAGTACAAGTCATTCTATGAGAAATCACAACAGTATAAGGGCCAATTCAAAAGTGCCTTTCAATCAACTTTTTCCCGTTCTGTTTGCTTCACACAAATACGACGCTACTTACGAATCTGGAACTGTTCACTAAAGCTCTTCTGAACATCTTTAAGTACTATATCTTTGTAGAAGAAACTGATCCAATCTGATTTCTTCCTTAAGCTTACTCATCTTCAATTTGAATCGTTCGGTAGGCTGGTGGTGTGTGCAGGAGGGGTATAAGGTATAGTATGCAGTGGTATGTTAAGAGGTAGTAGTATAAGTATATGATATGTGTATTTGAGTGTGGGTGTTATTATTGTGGATGTGTTATTGCTTATGAGATAAGCAATGTTTCTCTGCAGTTTTATGTAGTTAGAAATAGTATTCTGGGAAGATACAAATGGGAAACGTGTGGGTGTTGGTGTGAGTATATATAGGCTTCATAATGAGAAAGTGTGTAGGATTACCACTGGAATTGTACAAGGCATCGTAGAACTCTATCCATGATGATATAATTCTAACCACTTTGACCCATACAGCATAGATATGATCGTAAAGCCCTACAGGATGCAAAAATATTGATACAAGAACGATGAACCGTCAATTCATACGTGGTGAAAAGTCAAGTAGTAAGCGCTGTCACTGGTCTCATTTTCGCAGCCGTTTTGTTAGGGACTTTTTTTTGCAATCATTTATTTTACCAGTTCGTGCAACTCTTCTTCTTCTCCTCTCTACTTAGAATTTAACCGCCGTACCAGAGAATGTTACGAATTGCCTTATTTTCAGTTTTATTCACTTCGGTGTTGGTCCAATGTCTTTGGGTGCCTGAATCAGGCGCCGACTGGACCCAGTTGAGACCTCATGAAGACCCTTTACATGGAAGCTTAGATACGGTGCCTTTCAGCTTTGGTATTGTTGTCAATCCCTACAAAAAGAAAGAAGACGGAGACTACGAGAAACCTTCAGTTTCCAGTGTTGTTAGACTGATTACCACTACCGTTACTATGTCCATTGTCACTCCCGCCGAAAAACCAACTAAAGTTGCCGATATCATTCAGATATCTGATGGTCAGATCCAAAGACACAATGGCGCTTCTGACGAGCAAACCTCAGACGCTACAGACGGCGATGATTGCCAAGAATCAGACGAACAAGGAAGCGATGACGCTGATGAACTCCTAGCTAAAAGAGAAAACCAAGATAGTTACGGTGAAGATCAAGAAGATCATAATGACGAACATGAAGATGCTAGAGAAGATCATAAAGATGACCATGAAGATTACCATGAAGATGAGCATGAAGATCATCATGAAGATCACCATGAAGATGAAGAAGACCACCAAAAAGACAAAGAATGCTGTGATGATGACGAAGAACCGCAGAATCTGTCAGAGTTTGTCTCCCCAGTCTATACAGTTGCTTGTGCTACAAATACAACATTACAAATGACTCTTGAAAACTCCATTTTAAGAGATTCTAATGGTAGAATTGGCTCCATTGTTTCCGGTCACCAATTTCAATTCGATGGACCTGTTCCACAATACGGTGCAATCTATGCTGCTGGATGGTATATTACTGAGAGCGGTCAATTAGCTCTTGGCAACTCTACTGAGTTCTATCAATGTGCTTCAGGAGAATTCTACAATCTCTATCATGAACCAATTGGCTTACAATGTAACCCAGTAAGCCTAGACGTGGTTGAGTTGATTGAATGTTAAGGCATTATGTCTTTCTATAAAAATGTCTCCAAAACCTATATACAAATAAAAAATCATACTTAAATGAAGTACTTAACTCTAACGTAAACGGCAAGTACCCCGATCACCCTATAAACTACCAAGCATGCTACTAGAGCACCAAAGAACACACTCAAATTGTGATCAAGTCCGTAGTAATGTAAAACTGCCTCTCCAGAATCCAAAGTACATTGTTCCAATCCGCAGTGGAAGTGTTGATTCTTGAATCCCAACTTAGCAGAAATCCCCACAGCGTAGTTCAACGGGTTTATCCAATTAATTGCCTTGAAAAATCCAGGCATTTGCAAAGACATAGTTCCACCCATAAATATGGCGAACATCATGAGTGTTGCCAAAACGTTTGAAGCAAATCCCAAATGGTCGAACATTGAATTGAAAAGAATACCTAAGGATTCACCAATGTTAATCGAAACAAAACAAGCTAACGACATGGAAAAGAACATTGCAGCCGTTCTAGGTAACCCAATAGCAAATACTATAAGTGCACTGAAGATGAAAGTTGGTATGATTTCAGTTGGTAATTCGTTTAATAAATAGGAAGTGCTAAATTCACAAACACCATAGACACCATCCTTGTACTCCTGATAGAAGATATTCCTCTCAATTGGATAAAGAGAAATGTTGTTAATCAATCCCACAAAATACAAATTGAGTACTTCTTGTACTAATCCTAACCGGTTGCTGATTCCTTCTTCGTTATTCCTCAAAGGTGCAAAATATAGGGTATGCACTACACCCAAAAAGATTGTTTGAAACATCCTGGAAAATAGGATATCAAAGGATCTGATTGTATTCAAATACAGTCTTGTTAGTATAGCCAGTAATGTTGTTATGAAAGGTAAGTGTTGTCTGTGGTATATGGAAAGATCAAGCAATGGCAAATTCGTCTTTTCTGGAACCGAGTTTTGTGCTCTCCTACTCTCCCACTGGGCAACGATATGACTAACCCTTGCTTCTGAAGTGTCTTCATTTTCGTCAATTCCTCTAGAAATTAAATCCAACAAATAATTTGCTATGTTTACACCATCAGGTACTGAATAGTTTATATCATGGAAGTATTCCTTAATTGCCAGACTTTTGCCAGAATAAACGACCCTACCACGCTTTGCTAAGAGCAACACAGAATCTAACTTACTTAGCATATCTTCATTGGGTTGGTGTATGGTGAGAACAATTGTTGTCTTGCTCGATTGTGAAAGATCGGCCAATAAGCTTAAAATTGAAAATGCAGTTGAAGAATCAAGGCCTGAAGTCGGTTCATCTAGAAACAATATCTTGGGCTTATTCAACAATTGAATTGCTATCGACACTCTCCTCTTCTCTCCACCTGAGATACCTTTAACGAAGTCCGAACCCACCAATGTGTCTGCACAGTCAATAAGTTCCGTCTTTCTTATTAATGTATTAACTATCATTGGGATTCTCGCATGATCTTCAATGGGTAGTCTTATCCTTGCTTGAAAGTACAATGTTTCTCTGACAGTCAAGTTAGGAATCAACGAAGTATCGTGTTGTGAAACATAAGCAGACATTTTTGAAAGTTCTTTAGGTGAAACTGCTTGCCTGTCATTGATATATATATGACCATCTGATTGAAAAGTAGACGATTTAGATAGTCTGCCAGACAAATAATTCAATAAAGTAGTCTTTCCGCTTCCTGAGGGACCCATTATTGCTGTCATAGAGCCACCTTGAAACTGTGTAGTGATGTCGTCCAAAAGGATCTTGTCATGTTTAACTCTCTTCCAATATGAATCAGTAATCCTTACTTGTAATTTCACATTTTTGATAGATACATCAACCTTTTCAGTTGAGTCTTCTATATTGGATGGGGAGTCCGTCAACGAATATTCCAATCTTTTCAGGGAAGGCAGATCGATTCCTCCAGCAAGTGTACCTTTAAGACTTTGGACATCAGTAATTTCGCCTTTCACTTCCTCTTCCTCTTCCTCTTCCTCTTCTTCCTCTTCTTCAACACCGATCTTGTTCTCTTTCGTCTTAGACATTTCCATATCATAATTCTTGAAATAGAGACCCAAGTAGGTCAAAAGGTAGAAACCAACTAACCATGCAACCAAAATACCAATTGGTTCAGAAATCCAGTGAATAGGGTATCCCAAAACGTTTAATTGGTGATTTCCCGAGTATTGAGTACATTCAGAGGGGTCATTACTAGGACACTCACCCATCCAATCTGAGAATTGATTAGACGTGAGAGCTCCAAATGTATACCAGAAATATGCAATGTATTTAGTCCAACGTACATAGACAGGCATAGTCTTGGCATTCACGAAATAGCCGCAAGCGCTATTTTGAACCTGATAGAAGAGGTTGAGAAAAAGGGTCGAAATCGGGAAATCAGCACCCCAAGCAAAACATACCATGCCAGATGCTACACCAATAAAAGATACTAATACGGTGATAGCAAAATAAATAAAAAACCTCTCAACACCCCCTCGTAAGCCCCACATGAAGAAAGTTATTACGGAGAATAGTGCTGCCACTGGAAAATCATAGAACAACATCCTTCCTAATCTTCTTGACAAAATAAAACCCCAGATACTGACGTAATTCTCCTTGTATTCCCTAAAGAAATTCAATCCATCAGATGACCATAATCTTTCTAACTCTAAGAAAACAGGAGAGAACCCAATCACTTCCATCATGACATATAGGGACGACGTGATTGATCTAATTCCAGATAAATCGGGAGTAGGTGCAAGAAACATCCAACCTGTTACTACAGCAATAAGAATGGACCCACCATTTAATGCTAATAGTGATAACCTATCTCTGTAAGAGAGGATGAAAGTTCTCTTAGTAAGAACATACAATTCTCTTTGGAAGGAAATTTTTTCCCTTTTTGATCTGGAGAACATTTGAATGACATCCTTAAAGCTTTTTCTGACCTCAGCTTCAGAATTTGAAATCAACTCTATATTCGAAAATTGCTTCCAACTTTCAACCAATCTATCAATTCTCTTAGACGTCATTTCTTCTGCCGATTTTGTTGTTGAATCTTTCACAGAGAGGTCCATGATGTATTCAATGAAATTAGAGGATTCCTCGTTGCTTATAGTATTACTATTGATAAAGCTTATCCTGTAGAAGTAAGATGAGGAATCCGCGAGATTGCCAAAGTAAACTACTCTTCCACCACGTGTAAGCAAGCATATTTTGTCAAAAAGCTTTGAGATTTCGAGTCTTGGTTGATGTATCGATAAAATCATCGTAACACCGAAGTGAGGCGAGGCTAATTTTTTTAAAACTTGAACTAATTTCAAAGAATTACTGGCGTCTAAACCTGTAGTTGGCTCATCAAGAAACAAAATCGATAAAATCGATGTTTTTGTTCAATAACTGAATTGCAAGAGACAATCTTCTCTGCTCACCTCCCGACAAGTTGATGTTGTTTGTAAATGAAAGCACCGTCTCATCTCTTAAGTGGCTTAACTCCAAGGTATCTATTAAAGACTCAATCAAATTCATCTTCTCAGATTCGACAACACTTGGTGGTAAGCGCAAGTCTGCCTGAAATTTCAAGGTTTCAAATACCTTCAAACCAGGCAAAAAGATATCGCTTTGGAGGAGATACGAATTCTTTATCCGCTTTGAGTTGTTTGGAGTAGAATACTTAACAATACCGTCAAATTTCAACTTCTTACTATCGATATTTAATCTCGATGATAAGGTATTGAGCAAAGTAGTCTTTCCACTGCCTGAACCTCCCATAATTGCCAACAACTGGCCACTTTCCAAGTCGAAAGAAACCCCATCTAAAATCTTCTTACTTGCCAGCGATTCCAAGTCCTCTTTGGATCCCTTGACAGACACAGTCAAGTTAGTTACACTCAACTTTACTCTGTCTTCGGGCGCAATTGCCAAAACGTCCACGTTTACTGTCATACTTTAAGAATCTTGTGATTTCAACATATTATAGTTCAATAACGTTGTTTGCTTACTTTTTCAGCATCCAATTCATATTCACGTTGCCCAGGACTCTTATTTATACTTCATGAACTCTTCGAAAGAAGATGACAAATGTTCGAGACCGAATTTAAAGTTAAAGCCTAAAATATGAATCGAGTCATAAACCGCAGCTCAGTTCCGCTTCTTCTTTGGGTATGTAATTGCGAATCAAATGCGCTTGGCGCTTCTATTTTCTTTGTGTAGCATAAGCCTTCTTGTCTGTATTATAATACTGTGGAAACGGAGTTCGTTCTGTACAGGGGTATACAGTAGAATTGCTAAGAATATAATGCAAAGGATTGCCGTTCTATCCACAATCCATTATCTCGTATACGGTTCCTATTTGACAATGGAATACGATATAAATATCCCCACAGCCTCTTTGCCATGTACCATTTCTTAAATATGTAGAAGCAGTTTTTCCATGTAATGAAGAAACCGTTTGTATCAAAATACCATGTGAATACCCAATTCCTTCAATTAAAGCTCGTTAAGCTCGTTAAGAGAAGACTCAGACTCGTTCAGCTTCGTTTAGTGTCGTTCAGTTTCGTTTAGCTTCGTCTACTGTCGTTCAGCTGCTCGTACCGTCGATTGGACTGGTTCTGTTTGTGTGTTATTCATCCCAGTTGCTCTGATTCAGAGATTACCTGAGATTTCCAAAACTGCCTCCTAGAGGGACAAAAGACTCTCCCATCCATATTCATCTATGATTCAGATCAGGAGTCGGCTACCTAAAGTATATCGATTTGTGATAACCATCGCTGATGCAAAAAATTCTTGAAGGCTGCAAAAAGCGCAAATGTTACAAAAGTCCCAGAAATTCGTAAAAATAGAAGAAGACCGACTTCAACGCACTTATTTCAAAGAATACTCTCTACTTCAAACTATTTCCTTACATTGAATCAACTACAGAAAATCTAAGATCTATTACTATATACATGGACGGACAAGTGGGGGCGTACAGATCAAAAGCATTCAAGAAATACAGGCTAGCGGATCAAATAGTTTTTGCAACCTTGTACCCTTGAATAGCCTCATTCCCATTGTGCTTCCATTTCTAAAATCATACTTGAGTCTTGCTTTGATGAAACGAGCATCAATTTCGTTCAACCCATGTTTCCAATGTTTGATGAACGTCCAAATCATTATAGAATATAGTAAGCCCATAAAAATATCGATTCTCCAGTGATGCTCCAAGTAAGTTGGTGCCCACCATTGGCCAAATACGTATACCAAAACCAAGATTTTGAAGACAGTCCAACTGGAGTAGTAGCTGACAAAGAAGAAAACCAAACTTGCCATAGAGGCATGTAATGATGGAAAGCAAGAAAACTTTATTGGGGTCGCGTAATATACTGCCTTATGAATATATTTTCCATATTTCATGTCTTGTCGTGTCATTCCATCAGTATATGCCATGTCGTAACTCGGTATTTTTGTTTCTCCATAAAGTTTAATATACAAGGGCGATGCGTTGGGGAAGAGAAAATGGGTCATCACAATTATAATGTTTTGGCAGCCGATAGTCAATGAATATAATTTAAGAGCCCCGGGTGGGTGAAAAAGGAATAGCCAAAGTCCAATGAAAAGAGGCACAGCAAAGTGTAAGACAACATAAAAAATCCATGCTGCTAAGTTTCTGGGTTTGTTGATTGGTGTTTTGAAGGTGTAGAGAATATTAATAATGAGCCAGGAAGATGCAAGTAAAACTGGCGGAGCCATTCTCCAGCAATATCGAGGTTCACAATTGCCTTTTTCATTTATGTATTTAGAGACCTTGTGATTCATTAGTGCCAGATCTATATCAAGTCTCTCAGTGAGGGATAGTAGGCTGTCACCAAAAAGGCTTGCCTCAAGAGAGTCCAGATCACTTGAGCCTGACGATGGAAGTTCCAAGGACAATGATTTATGCGACGGTGGTGATATGGACACCAAAGGCAGACTTTCATACACTGACTTTAGTGGAATGAATTTGGTTGGTTCACGGCGATGAAATGCAATTTGTTCATATCCCGGTTTCGAATAGAAGGCATGGGAGAGTAGAACGGCACCACATATTATGCAAACAAGAAAAGTAATAGGTCCCACAAACTGGGTGTTGATGTTGAACAAGTAATCGTCAAGACGATATAGCAACTTTGTAAAGATATGCTCTGGACGTGGCAAGCGGTTCGTCAAGAATGTCAAGACTAGCCATATGAGGATAGTGGACGAGTTGAATAGGATTTTCCTACTGTAGATGAGGCTTGACCGTCCGTTCAAGATGGAATCTCTGCATTTGACAGCTCCATTACTCAAGAGGTCAATCCCTCGCACGCCAAGGACGTATAAGAACCTTGGGGAAATCAATGTGCCTGGATTCTATTGGGTATACACCTTAGCAGAGTTTCCGGTTCATTCAAGGCTTTAGCACAGGAAGTTGGATCAAAATATCGCCTTATGAATTCGTCTTGAATCAAGCGAAGAAGATCAATCAAATATAGCTCGTGGGAGATATGTTCAGAGTTGGGAGCAAAATTGAAATTTTGACGATTGATAAACGATATTTGCTGAGGTCTAAGATTTGAGATTTGATTCTACAAACACGAAAGCTTGAGGTATCTTACAGTTGTCATAAAAAGTCATAAAGTACTTGATAAGAAGAACAATAGCAAGAATAACAAATATTATTATTATTACCACCACCAAATTATGAAGAATGCTTTGATAACAAAAAAAACCTCTGAAATCCATTTATCGTGTTCCTGCCCACTAAAAATTTTGGCCCAAAATGTTCTGCACAGCCTTCAGTAGCAACCGCCATTAGAGTTATCGATAGCAGAGATCGTTAGGCACGTCAGAAAATACGTCATCGCCGAGCGAGGACCTCATGCGACGCGACTTAAGGTGATCTTCAGGGACGAGAGAAGATAGTTACCTAACAATATGATTGGGGAGAGATTTAGAGAGTATGAGTGGTCACATAGACATATGTTCTCATTGGTAAATTCAGTTTTTAAGATGTCCGAGTCGATGTAGACGAGGATATTAAAATAGATCTAGAAGATATAAGGTTCACATTAGTTGCTTTGGCTAATGCTCGTTTGTGCCTGACTGAATAGTTAAACCCTGACAGAAGATCGCGGAGTTAGCGTAGCCCCGCTAGGAGCGAGTATTTTTCTCACACGGCAGATACGGTTGGTCGGAGTTGGAGCAAGCTTAGGTAGAAGTAGTGAAAGTTGGCACACTTTGTGAGGAGGATAGTAGAGATCAGACAATGTTACAAGTGGAGAAAGGTGGTAGATGCAAAGCAGTCATCCCACAAAATTACAGTTCAAATCTGGGGACTCTAAAAAACTTAATGCCCCGGTTCAAAGGTTAAATAAGTTAACATGCATTGGAAATGTAATCTCGGCACCTGCAAAAACAACCTTTCGATGATTCGTCGCCTAGACATTCCAAATCCATTCGAATCACCCCATCAAAGGTAATTGAGTCATAAGTGGTACAATCAATAGTTATTTATAGTCCAAATTCTTCAAGAATGCTTGGGGATCACATTCTTCTCTTCTATTGATATCGTTAGTCGGCAGAGGTTCGGCACGGCAGACACCGAAATTCTTCAGGCTGTATACAGGGTTTAGAGAATACAACCACATGGTAGCGCATAGTGAAGTACCATAAGATATGGTTAAGAGTGTTTGAATAACTGGTCCAGTAAAAAGCCAAAATCAGCAAGACCATACTATAATAGGCGATCGAGGAGATAAGGAGATACAAGGTGCAGAATATTCACAATTATCAGAAGTCTTGGAATACTCAACGAAGTCTGTACACTCAGCATGCTCCAGCAGTTCACAGAACATGCACTCATACGAAAACATGAATAAATAAAACAGATTTATACTCTCTGCTGCTACAAATCTTCCCCATTATTACCCGTCATTACAACACTCCAGTCATTACAAAGACACTACAATACTCCTGTCATTATAATATACTCTATGATACTCCTGTCAATTTAACTACTCTACGACAATACAATACAACGCTCCTCTCATTATAAAGACACTACAACACTCCTCTCATTATAAACACTATACAACACTCCTGTCATTATAAATACAATACAACACTCTCCAATCACTAAACACACATTTTCTTCTCTCACTACAATCTCGAGACAAATACCTCGTCATTGATTGCAGCTCTGTATAACCAACATGAACATAACCAATAGGCACTGATAACAACCCTGCCCTACGCAGTCCCAACACACATCTGAATTTCACCCAAACCCCCTATTTTCCATTGCATTCCCACTATCATTCCACCTTTCACCCTTGATGTCCACATCCACACCCAAACCCTGGACCCTGTCCATCCACCACTTTCACCCAAAAAACCTAAACTCCAATCAATTTCCCTATATGGTGTACATATCACTGTCTCTTGTGCTCCCAAATACGAAATCTCCTTTTCTGGCGCTCTCCGAGGCGTCGTTGTGTCGCAAATGAGGTGAGATCAGTGTCGCAAAAGAATATGAAATTGTGCCCTTGTCACTGCACTTCTCTAGTAAACAATAATATTACTTACTGTTACTACTATTAGTATTGTTACTACTATTAGTATTGTTACTACTATTACTACTGTTAACACTATTATTACTATTAGTACTTTTACCATTATTACTACTACATCTTTTGCAACTAGTAATATTATTATTCATTATTATTTATTATTATTTCATCATTTTATTATTTTTATTAGTATTATTAGTATTATTATACTTCACAGTGGTGTCGTAATTATTGTGACAGTTTATAGATAGTAGTATATAGTACTTGTAGAACCCACCGTGACTCCTGGAATTTACTAGGAGCGGACAATGAATACTAGGACTCGCTAGAAGAGCTGGCACTGTTCTTGCCAGTAGTAACAACATACACTATGAAATCAAAACCACTCTTGGACATGGTACTGTTACCCGTTCAAAACGTCGCTTTCCAGTTGCTGCTGGTATCGTCATTCGAGATGAAAAACGGCAGCTGCCATCTTCTTTTCAGAGACAGAGCTGCGAGATCGCAGTTCTATGAGTCGACCTTGGTGGGGAACGGGATCGTGGTGGTGCCCTGCTCGGGTTCGGGGCTGTTCCCATCAAGTTTCAAGGTCTTAGATGTGCCTGTAGCCAATTTCAATGATCTTCTTGCTGCCTTGGAGAACTTCTTAGAAGGAAGATTGCTGCTTAAGGCTCCATTACACACCTTGGTCATTGATAACATCTCGATTTTTCACTGGGATCTCAGAATCGTAGATAGAACAAACTATAAGGACTTGGGGTTCAGTGCATTCCAACTGAGTTCATCCTATTACTTGAAGTTCGCTGATATCCTCAATAGGATCCACTTGAAATACAGCTGCAACATCGTAGTGACCTCCTTCGATATCAATTTCGATAAGGGATACAAAGGTAATTGGAAAAAATCGGCCCATGACTACGAGGGTTTATCAAGCTTGACCTACCTCCCGGAGAGCTACTTGCAGAAGTTCCAACATTTGGTGTATGTCGATGGCGGAGAATTAAGGGTCTACAAGAAACCGGGAAATCGCTGGATCGAATGGAGAGAACAGGAGGCCCAATTGTTAGTGACTTAAGAGCCTGGTGCTCGTAGATTACGGTTTTATATGTTTCCATAGTTGGTATATTATTGGAACTAATGCATTTTGCAATTACGAGAATACATCTACAATTTCTAACGAAGTAGCTTGACAACTAAATGCTCCTTCCACAGATACAATGGATCGTAGTCTTCTAAAGTGTATATTTTCTTGTCTGGCAGTTTTGAATCATTATTGCGTGTCTAAACACGAATAAATAAATCTGTTGTGTAAAATGAGTCGTGATGAATAGCGGAAGTAAATGAGATGGATGAAATGGACGATTCTTTGCTTACATGACAGTCAAGTCACCGAACTTCTCCTTGTAGCCTGGAACTTCCCATTTACCGTTCTTCACCATGTAAGTGACCTTCTCGTCCAAGTCTGGTCTGGCCTTGGCAACGTCGTCGACGGTCAATTGGTCGAATGGTCTGGCGCTCTCAATGTCCTTGAGGGTGGTTTGTAATTGAGCAATCTCATCCAAGACAGACTTTTCGGTCAACTTGGCGTTTTCAATGGCCTTTTGTTCGAATACTTCGATGTTCTTCAAGTTCTTGGAGACGTCGTAGGTGACAGGCTTGAAGGCAGCGACGGCCTTTTCAATCTCGTCGACAACCTTAGCGTTCTTCAACACAGATCTGTAGTGAGCAAAGTCCACTTCTGTTGGTTGTTGGGCAAGAGCCAACGATTCCTTCTTGGCCTCGTCGTGTCTCTTCTTGAATGCAGTTAAAGAGGCAGCGGTAGAGCCAGTCAATCCCAATGAGGTGATGACCTTGGTCCAGTCCAACTTGGTGGAGACGGCTTTGGCAACAGAAGACATGGTATGGTGTATGTATATATATGCTACTTCAATTGAAACAATCAACAATAGTCAACTTAACTATGTCTACAACACTAACTTAACTGAGAACATACCAATTGGAGATTGTTGAAATTTTCTCACTGTTAACAATTCCGTGGTGCAGTCCGGGCTTGCGACGGGGGAGATGTCAGCCAATGAAAAGCGTGCCATGAGGTTTTAGTGTGGGAGTGAGGGAGTGAGGGAGTGGGAGAGTGAGAGCTGAGTGAGAGTGAGAATTTAGTGAGAGTGAGCATAATGAGTGAGAGTGAGACTCAGAGTGAGAGTGAGACTCAGAGTGAGAGTGAGAGACGGGTGAGAGACGGTGAGTAAGGTCACATGATATGAGAGATTTTGGGAGATATTGAGCCAATCATAGGGATAAGGATAAGGATAAGGTCAAATGAAAGAGTTTACGTTTTTTTCTTTTTTTTTATTTTTTCCATTCCATATTATAAGAGATATACTACTCCGAAACACTATCCCATTCAATAAAAATACGGCGATCCGTTGTAAAGTCTCATCGAAGAGCCATTAATTGACTTATAAACCAATCCACTTTCATTTAACTTTTGCCATTTCCACTTTTTTTGTACGCTAAATAAAGTATCCTGCAAATGGGCTCATATTAAAGACCAGAGGACGACTTATATGCACACCGTTAACTCAGACCAAACTGCCATGTAGCGAAAGCCATGCAAGGCCCATGTAAAACACTGAAAATTAAGGAATTCGGATTTTTGGAAAGCGTAAAATGAAAGTAGAAGCTCAATTACGACAGCTCCCCTATGATTTGATATGGTATCTGATACCTGAAACCCAAATATTTGGTTTAACCTGAAGTCACGTGATCAGAATATGTACAGCGAAACAAACTTTATATGCAGGTCACAAACTCAGTCTCTCCTCCAGAGTTCTTTCGAAACCTCTTAAACAAGGTAGAAAATTCTATCTAATTGGACTCACCGATAAACATCTGAGTCTTTATAAACCCATAAAGTACGTAGATAAACCGTAGACATACTGATCACACAAAAACCCCCTCCTTCGTGTTAATTTCCTCCCAAAATCATCAAAGTCACGTGACACAATTACCTCCTATTGCTGCCGTCAATAACCCCAATAATCCCACTTCATCCGCGACTAAATCCACACACGTAGTTCCCCAAGAACCGAGAAAGCCTTAACAACCCAGAAAGTCAAAAAACAGGGCACTGCTGCTGTCATAGTTAACATATAATCTCCTGCAGAGATCACTTTCCTGGCTGTTCTGCTGCCCATACTGCGGTAAGGATCTGGCTCCAATCCAATACAGTAACCCAGTGATTTATAGTGTATCACATTATTAGATACTTTACTATGATGTGATTGTTGAAGTGAAAAGTAAAGGAAGAACAATCAAGACAGACTTCAAACTCCCGGTACGACACCCAAGAAACCACTACAACCATGCCACCGACTCAGATGAAGGGCTTGACCCAATTCATCGTGGATTTGCGGAACTCTAAGGATCTCCAAGAAGAGAATAAGCGCATCAACTTGGAGATCAACAATATCCAAACCAAGTTCTCGTCAAACCTCAATGGATACCAGAAGAAAAAGTACGTGTGTAAGTTGATATATATCTACTTATTGGGGTATATTGACGCCATTGACTTTGGCTTGAAAGAAACTTTCGAATTGCTTAACTCCCTGGCATACTCCGAGAAACAATTAGGATATGTTGCCCTTTCAGTACTCGTCAACAACGACAAAGCCAAACAGACCACCAAAGATTATTTAAACTCGCTGTTGTCCTTGGTTCATCAGAATTTAATCAAAGACCTTCAATCAAATAATGAAGACTTCAATTGCTTAGCACTTCAGTTCATAGGTTCCAACTTCAACATCTCCGAGTCCTCTACCGTGAGAGTTGAAGAGTCCGATGAGGATTCAGCAAAATGGTTGGAATTGATCGATATTGTCTATTCGTTCGTCACTTCTCCAATCCAAAAGCCACTCACAAAAAAGAAAGCTTCGCTTGCATTGTATTCCTTGTTGAAACTATACCCTCAAGTGTTACTTTCCAATAGTAACTGGATCCCAAGACTTCTTACACTCGTAGACGACAAAGACTACGGTGTAGCCATCTCATGTATCCCATTATTGCATTACATTGTGAGATTAAAACCTCAATTTGTGAAATCTATCATTCCAGCAATCTCGCTAAGATTATACAGCATCGTTATAGAGAACAAGTGTCCAGAGGAGTACTACTACTACAAGTCTCCCGTCCCATGGCTAGTAGTGAAATTATTACAATTGATAGAACACTTCTTCTTGTTGACTGATGCTAATGACTTTTCAGTTTTGTCTATTGCTACATTGGACGAGCAAACTCTCAATAATTTCAGACTGGTGGTTGCCAAATCGATTCAAAATGCCTCTCACCCAGTAAAGGGCTTACCAAATAGAAACTCGCAGAGCTCCATATTGTTTCAAGCCGTATCACTTGCGGTGTTTTTAGACGCTTCTGCAGATGCCATCAACGGTGCCATTAATGCTTTAATGATGTTGCTTGATTCAAATGAAACTAACACCAGATACCTTGCTTTGGATGCCCTCATTAAACTCACTGCTCGTCTGAACACAAACTGCTTGACTATGACAGACAGATTTGATGTGAACTTACCTAAAATTTTCCATTTATTACACGACAAGGATATTTCAGTGAGAAGAAAATCATTGGACTTGTTATACACTATTTGTAACCCATCAAGTTATAACACTATAATCAGCAAATTGCTCGACTACTTTCCTTTCTCTGACTTCACACTAAAATCCGAACTTGGAATTAAGATAGCAATTTTGGCAGAAAGATTTGCGACGGATTTTACCTGGTATGTCACGACCATGTTGAAATTATTATCCATTGGAGGCGGTTCTAATTCCAATGGTATAAGCTACATCAGTAACGAGGTTTGGGAAAGAATCGTTCAAATTGTAGTGAATAACGAGAGCTTACAAAAGATGACATGCAAGTTAGTAATTAACTTGTTGAAAAAACCATTTTCTGCCAGCACCCATGCCAGTACTCAACCACCCCCAACAGGCGTATCAGAAAATTTGATAAAGGTAGCAGCTTTTGTATTAGGTGAGTTTGGAGAGCAAGTAAGCTCAACAGAAGGATTTCACATCCTGCTACAATTTCGGTTATTGTACGATGCCTACTTCAAAGTGTCATTAACAACAAGGGCCATGTTGTTAACAACGTTCTTGAAATTCTTGGTGAAATTCCCCGATGAAGACTTCGTTCCTGATATCGTAGACTTGTATGAAATTGAGGCCCTCTCAATTGATCTTGAGATCCAAACAAGATCACATGAATACTTGGGGTTGGTCACTTCTCAATCCAATTTCAAGCTTGCAAACCTGGTGGTAAAGCCATTACCAGCATTTGTTCAGAAGGAGAGCCACTTGGTGAATAGAATAGGAAGTGTAAGTCAGATAGTGGGAGTGAATAGATCGAAGTCACTCTTGGTTTTAGCCAAGAATATTAATAGCACTTCTAAGGGTGAATCCACGACAAGAAGCAATACGCTTGATGTTTCTCGTACTAATGGCATTGCTAAAAATGGAATTAAGGAAGAGGATCAGGATGATGATGAAGAGGATGATTCGAATCCTTTCGGAGACGAGAAAAAGGCCCCAACGACACTTTCACCAAATTGGTATTCTGGATATCACAGAATGTTACATTATGATGCAGGTATTTTCTATGAAGATCAATTAATCAAGATTACTTACAGAGTTCTCAAGGAGGCTTTCAATATTGTTCTTAAATTTACCATTATTAATAATTCTGCGAAGACTACTGGCACAGATATTTCGGGATTTACTGTTTTGGATCTTGAAAGCTTGACAGGAAACCAGGACCCAAATTACGTTTTAAATATCAAGCAATTACCGGATCCTACGATACATGACAAATCGACCATGGAAATAGGAATAAAAGTTAGAAACGTTATTGAGAATCACGAAAGTCCGATTTTATCACTTTCCTTTATGTGCGGTGGCTCCTTTAACCTGCTAAACCTTAAATTCCCCGTCTTGTTATTGAAGACTCTCTCTTCAACTGTTTTAACAGGAATAGATGAATTTAACAAACGTTGGCAACAAATAGGAGATCTTCTAGGAGTCAAGGAGGGAGAGTGTTCTGTGAAAGTGAGCATAACACATAGATATAACTCTTCGAACATTTCCAGACTTCTAACAAGGTTAGGATTTGCAGTGGTTCACTCCACTACAGACGATGATGTGAACGAAATTTTAGTATTTGGTGCAGGCATTTTGCATACACAGAAGACTAATTATGGTGTCTTAACTACTATCAGAAGTGTTGATCAAATCGGCAAAGAGTTCGAAATTAAGGTTAGATGTTCTGGAGGAGGTGTTGCGGATGTAATTTGTTCGACATTAAAGGAAATATTCGAAGGAAAATTCTAAATGCAAGGGTTCTTTCATTTTGATTGCAAAAAAAAAAAAAAGATTAAGCTTTCTTTAGCAGCTTCTGAAAAAATGGGCCTTATCTGGGTGCTCCGAGGCCCAAACGAATTCCAATTCACCCGCCCAAATCATAAATAAAGCTTATATAGCTTCAAAATAACTTTGATGGAATCCCACAGGATAACCCAAGAAGGACAGCCGTTGTAGTTTCATATTACTCCACTTTTCTTAATGCTATGAATTGTCAGAAGCATCCTAAGTAATTTCACCTAGTCTCAGATTAATGTCCCAGGCTACAATAGTAATTTTCTAGGATTAGGCTTTTTGGTTGGTCCCGTTCATAACCTTAGCCTATAAAAGTAGTATTTTCTATCTGTCACATACATCAAGTAACTACTGCAAATAAAATATGACTTATCCGGTGGGGGTTACCTGATCTGGAAAAGTGCTACTCTGCAACTTTGATAGCATCACGTGAACAGATTCTGAGATATACTTCCATTTTAGGATACGACGTCTTGGGATAGTTCTCTTGCTTTAGCATAATATCACTTTGCCTAAGACATGATGGCTATGTGTAGCAATATGCTACCTTTAGAGCGAGATTTAACAACCCCACATAGTACTAACGTAGGTTAGAACAATGGAAAATCTTGACAAGCCCCAGAATGTTCTCTAGATGGCCAAAATCAGGATGATTGTCAACCTATAACACTTCCTAATCGGGAAGGTGGGACATGAACAAATTTCCTATTTGGGAAGTATTTAGAGTGCAAATTTGCAGCTGTTACTATGGAATAAGCAAACTAGATGAACATGAATCTCGAAGGCAGTGGGGTTCATCGATCACTTCTGTAAAGATTAATCCTTTATAACGCCTGAATTTCGTCTGGAAACAAACAACAAATTTTCTTTCTTCAATAGATTTTCCTGTGGTGTTTACACATAGTTCTCTTTCATTATATTTGAGTGCAAAATACCACAATATGAGGATAAGGGAAACGTCATTAGTGCTAGTCCTCTCAGTCTTGAGTGTGATAAGCGAAACTAATGGATTACCAGCTCCAGCCTTAGTTACCCTTTGGCAAACAATCACACGTCCCAACAATGATCCAGCTGCTACAGATCTTGCAGCAGGCTTATTTCCATTATCATTAGCGGCCCCACCATCAAATTTGGCAGCAACAGCAGCGGAACCAGAAATAGACTTAACAACTGCTGACTCAGCACCAGTTGTGGCCCCAACAGCAGCAGCAGCACCAGTGGTCCCAGCTGCGGCCGCAGCTCCAGCAGCTCCAGCAGCTCCAGCAGCAGCAGCCCCAGTGTCCCCAGTGGCAGCAGCAGCAGCAGCAGCACCAGCTTCTTCATCAGCATTTGATTCAATTGTTGGCAAATTGAGCAGCCCAAGCTTCTGGGAAGGTCTTCTCAGCAAATTCTTAGGATCATCTTCAGCTGCTTCTTCTGTCCCAGCGGCAGCCGCTCCTGTTGCAGCTGCTCCAACAACTCCAGCTGCGCAGTCGTCAACCCCCGCTGGATTGGCTTACGTTGCTTCATTTCTTTCATACCCTCTTTCTAACCCATTCAGTGCTCCAAGTCCAGCAGTAGCAGCTTCTCCAGTCAGCTCGGTATTCACTTCTTCAACAACCAGCGACTCCACTGCTGCCACAGAGACCGGTGGGCTCTACGACCAAATCGCTGACTCTCCTAACATCGACAAGCAATTTGCGAAGGATATCTTGGATGCACACAACAAGTACAGAGCTCAGCATCAAGTTGGTCCTTTGTCTTGGGAGACTACCGCTTACAACTATGCTCAGAACAATGCCAACAACTACGATTGCTCTGGTATTTTGACTCATACCCATGGACCTTTCGGTGAGAATCTTGCTGCGGGATTCCCTGACGGACCTTCTGCTGTGACTGCGTGGTACGTAGAGGGTGAAACCTACAACTACGAAGCTGCTAACACCTACGATCACTTTACTCAGCTTGTCTGGAAGGGATCTACCAAGGTTGGATGCGCATACAAGGACTGTAGAGCCGAGAATTGGGGATTGTATATTATTTGCTCTTACGACCCACCAGGAAACTTCATTGGTGAAAACAAGGCCAATGTGTTCAGCTGATCGCTTTATACAATTACTGTTCTCCTGCCCGAAAGTCTAGATTGTATCATACATTTTTGTTCCCTCCTAGTTCAGTTCTTTGTTTCTTGGATCCCAGTGCGAATGTACTATGCTTACTATGCTCACACTCATCAACCATCAACCAAAATATTTAATGCCCTAACTGGATACCAGTCTCTTCACGGTTCACTTCTAAAAAAACTATCTTGATATCAACATTTTTCACAGCCAAAAAAATGGCTCCAAAATAAATGCACTTATTTTTCATCAAATTTTTCGCAGACTAAAATTAATTGTAGTTGATGGTTCTTCTTTGTTGATATTTATAGATATTTGTAGTAGTAGTATAGGATAAGATATAGAAATGATAGATGTCGGTGTACCGGTTTGAACAGGGATTGCGAAAAGTCACGCCCTATTATTTGACGTTTAATACTCATGTCAAACCCAGGTGGATAGGGCGAACCATTACTGATATCTTTAGCTCAGAATTCGGAGACTCATGCGAGGCGATAAAGGAAGATATCACCAATGAATTGATATTTGTGAGGAGTGAATACGGCAGGAAAAATGGTGATATTGTAGTGAAGGGCTGGGAAACGCTCTCAGAAAGGAAATTGGATCGATTTGACATAATATGTAATCTGAAGCACATGCACGAACCCAGTGTTCCTGAAGGCCCAGCTCTGGAATCCGACAAGAACAATGCTGATGTTAAAACAAGGTTGAAAATTATCTATGAGGACGATGACTTGCTAGTGATCGATAAGCCTTCGGGAGTGCCAACGCATCCAACAGGAAATTACTACTATAACTCTGTAACGGAGATTTTAAAGCATGATTTGGAAATGGAAAACGTATGGCCATTTCACAGATTGGATAAGGTAACATCGGGAGTATTGATACTAGGAAAGTCAAAGGAAGCAGTTAAGGCTTATCTGCCAATATTTCAAGAAGCAAGGGATCAGATCACCAAGGAATACCTTGCTCGAGTAGAAGGGAATTTCCCAAATTCCGAATTTATGGTCAACTGTCCTATATTTTCAGTGAATTCAACTGGAGGATATATAAAACCATTAAATGCCGACATGCTTCCAGCAAACTCTACTACAGTCTTTAAGAAGTTGGCATACAATGCTGAGATCAATCAGAGTATAGTACTGTGTCGACCATTAACTGGCCGAATGCATCAGATAAGGATTCATTTGAGAAATATCGGTCATCCAATAGCAAATGATTACTTATATAACCCGATCAATGAACGACTTCACAACCAGAAGATCAACCAAATAAACGGAGCAATAGAGATATCCTTATACAAGAGGATATTTACAAGGTACCCAGAGTTCAATCAACAGCAGAAAGTAAATCTTTCTGTCGCCAAAAGGAATGACTGTATCGATCTATTTGCATTAACAAATTTCAAAAATGATCATATTATACAAGAACAACTACAAGAACTTAGGGGTCTCAGACAGGAGAGTCTAAATAAGCTCAAGTCTGCCCACAACATTACTTGTGACATCTGCAAACGGCGTATGTTCGATACTAACAAGGACATGTCTGATCTGGAAATATGGTTACATGCACATAGATATGAATATTCTGGGGGTAATTCGTTCTCTTATCAGACAGCATTCCCTGATTGGTGTAATATATAGCATTAATGTCGTATCATTCATTAAAAGTTTCTATTTACGGGGTTTCTTACTATTTGGCTTTGTTTTAATTGTCTGCTTCATAAACGGTAGTCTTGGAAAGAAATCAGGTACCTTCCAAGAAGTCGAACTCTCCTTTGAAATTCCTGTTTTTATACCTGCAATTTCCTGTTTAGCTTGGTTACTCTTTTGAGTTCCATTTACCAACAACAGATTATATAAATTATCGTTTAGTACCTTATTTATGGCATTATCAAGGTCCTTGTGTACTTGTAACCGTTCCTCTTCCGTGACTGGAACTTTCAGAAATTTGAATCTATAGATTCCTGCTACTTTGTGTACCATTTGCTTGCTGGTCACAGACTTCTGAAGGGATTGGAAAAGACATTGTTTCACAAACTTTCTATAGCTTGACCGACCAACAGCTGTGGAGAATGGCTGAAGATTCTGCTGGAAATATGTGGATGAACGAAACTTACCCTTGTAGCTGTTAAGTGCCTTTTCAAGACCGACGCTATTCAATTTGTGAGTACCAAAATTGGTGAAAGTGTAGGATATATTGGATTTCCTATAGCTAGAAACATAGTGATTTGACGGAAA
This sequence comes from Scheffersomyces xylosifermentans, assembly GCF_036884685.1. NCBI lineage: Eukaryota > Fungi > Ascomycota > Pichiomycetes > Serinales > Debaryomycetaceae > Scheffersomyces > Scheffersomyces xylosifermentans. The sequence goes on from NW_027042941.1 coordinate 416,923, forward strand.
GAACATCAAAGTGAAGAATTCATTGGAGAGTAAAGTAGGCATTGGTTTCAGTATCCGATTTCGAAACAATAGTGCATGCGCCTTGTCATCTACTCCTTTTATATCGGTAGGTTGTTCAGGAAGTCGATTGGGATCTCCAAAAGCCGGAATTTTCTTGTTTCTAATGTAGTTCACATGGGACTTGTTTGAAATCAGATAATCAATAAAGTCCAGCTTGTCAATAGGGTCAATTTTCACATCAGGTCTTGAAGTAGGAAACAATTTTAACGATACTTTGATATTCTCGGCAGCATTAGTTTGAGTCTGCGATAAAAGGAAGTCTTTTATAGAATTACTACTTTTCCGTCGCGTCAGTACTTTCAACATGATATCACTCTACAACAATGTCTACCTAATCAGAATTGCAATCCTTGGAAGAGAAACAAGTAAAGGTAATCAAAATTTTGCATCAATTGAAATGTGAAAAATTTAATATGCGTATTAGTGCCGGTTTTGTGTAACTATCATAAAGACTATGGATAGATACTATTTAATTATAAATACATATATTACAGATGCACTTTTAGCAGGTCTATGAATTTGGCAGCCACATGGTCACTGTGTTGTCAGCTGTGGCAAAAGTGAGTAGTTTTGGATCAAATGCAATGATTTTTGGTATCCCCAGTTGAGTAGGAATGACTTTTGAAGGCTTTAAATAGGTTGGATTGTCAGAAGAAGTCACACTATGGGAGTTTCCATCGCTGGTTCGAAGTGAGTTCAACTCAAATACAGAAACCGTCGAATTCGGAGAACCGACAAGAAGGAATTTCCCACATGGAGTGAATGTAGTGGATGCAGCGGATGGGTATTTAAAAGTCATCCATTTCCCGTCATATCGACTCAGCTTGTCACCAACATTCACCGTTGTTAATAATTGACCCAGGAATGAGTCTAGAATGTAATGCTCACTGGAGTCAGTAGCTATGAGAAGAAGCTTTCCATTATTGGAGAATTCAAGTTTGCTCCATGTCTGCCCTGGCAACAGCTCGACATCCACCGATAAAAAAGGGCCCTTGTCGAAGTTTTTAAGATCGTAGAAGGAAACCACGCCAATACTGCCAGGTTTATCATCATTTGGATTGGGCGATTTTCCTATTGCGAACACCAATCCTTGTGGATCATATGCTATTATTGTTGCTTGTCCTACGTCCAAGTTCCCTACAGGGCTTGCTGATTTAAGATCCCATAGCTTTACGGTGAAGTCCAAACTTGAGCTGAGGAAATTATCAGCCACAGGATTAACCTCGATAGACGTCACTTGTTCCTTGTGACCCTTGAAGTACCGAATGTACTGGTTATCTGCCAACGACAAGTATCTGATGGCGTGATCGACCTCAAGATTTACTGAAGGAGTAGAAGCGTACAAGCAATTGAGTTCATGATGAGTAAATCGAGAGACATGGGCACCATATTTCTGCGATTGAATGTCCTTGTGATGTATTCCTTTGTGGATATCGTATAGTTGAATGGACTTGTCGATTCCAGCAGAGATCAAGAATTGACCGGAGTCGTCAAAGTCTAGTGATGTGATGGAGGCACCTTTATGATAGTTGAAGAGTTTGGAAGGTGTGAACGACGAGATGACTTTCTCGGTTATTAACACCGTTGATGACGACGTCTTGGGCAGATGGTTATATTGGGACATCTATTGGGATGGGAATAAGAACTAGTGGTTTAGGTATACTGTTGTTGTACAAGTGTTATTGAAAGGTATGAATAGTGAAGTCTCGGTAAAATGTCCCGTAGAGTCAGTAAAGTCTCAGTAGATTCTTGTTGGAGTCTCAGTAGATTCTCGTTGGAGTCTCAGTAGATTCTCGCTGGAGCCTCGTTGGAATCTCAGGAGAGTCTCGGTAAAACTGACGGTAGGAGTGGCAGTAAATAGTGAGAACTTTCTTTTCTTAGTGAGAAGTCGCTTTGGAGGAAGATAGGGTAAAGGATATAAGCAATACTAGCAGCAGTTATTGCGTAATGGAAGAAAGTTAGTAGTTATTCATGGGGAAAGAAAGTAATATCCGAGAGTTTTTGAGAACCAAACGAGATTATAGAAGAGAGAGATATCCATGATCTTTAAGGGGAGGTTTTGGTTGACTTTGTATTCGCTCTTCTACAAATGAGAGTCAGTGACCTTTTTTCGCACCACACGAGGAAAGCTTGTCTTTGTTCTCAGTATTTTGTCATTATTTCCAATAATTTGAGAAAAGCACTGGCACAGGAGAGGTGATTAGAGCATGAGCAGCTGGTGAAGCAATCGTTGCTTAATAGTGTTACTTATAGATCTATTCCAGCGGCTGTACATTGTAGGAGAAATAGCAGGACATATTTGAAAATTAAATGTAGATTTTGCTTCCAATCAAGTTTATCTCCCTGTTCATAAAAACATATGATCATAAAACATTTAAAACATACAACGGGATGACAGATTTGACGTAATTTATGTTTTTTTTTGACATATTTTGCCATAATCTGTAACTGACCTTATAAATGTCTGCAATAGTTGGTGAACAGACTTATCATTTCTCCCTATAACGGGCCTTTACAGTGATAAAGAAAAGAAAATATTACAAGTCATAAGTATCAACATACCTCTTTTGTTCATTGCTAGACAACTTCCAAATGAATTGCAACCATATTCCAAATCCGTCATCTCCCTGACTCCCTGCATCAATATAAATATAGTAGACTCCAATTCTATTATCACTAAGGAAAATATAAATATTTCTACATAATCAGAACATCATTCAAACTATTTTAACTAATGTATGACATGATTCTAACCAGATAAAACATGCACCGTTAACAATTATATGCCACACACTAGTCTAAATTGCCTGTAGTCCAATACATTTCCTTTTCCTTTGCAGATTACAAGTCGCCAATCACTCCTTTGTGGTATTAACTTCATTTAGCTAATTTCCAGGTTCACGTGTTGCACCGCCTTCATCTGTCATCTCATCAGGAAGAGTCTGTTGTTTGTCGTGCTCTGCCCTGCGAGACTTCCAGGAAATAAGTGCCACTGTGTGACCTCGTTATGACTTCTGGTAGAGTGCTCCTCTTGCATCGTACAGACCTGGTCTCATGTCTCATGTTTCGGGTGCTATGTTTCAGGTCTCCAGTCTTCCACTGACGATTCTCCATATACTTTCACATACTCTCGCTAATACCCCTATTTTCTCCTTACAACTTCCCCTATTCCCTGTTCCCAATTCTCTCTGCTACCATGCTCTCTCACTCCACACACTCACCCCACAATTCCCACCACAGTAACTACTCCTCTCCTCTCTATTTTCTCACTACTTCAAACGCTGTCAATACTCGCACTTCTCGCACTTCTAATGTTTCTCTCCCTACAACCACGCCTCCAGTTACCACCGTCTCACTATTTTACCATATTCATTCGCCGCACTCCCCTACACTCTCCTCACATTTTGTCTGAACTCTCTAGAACTCCCACCTCTCCCTACACTCCCCCTACAACTCCCCTAAAATCTGCCCTTCCACACCCTCACCGCCCCATCTTTTCCGACCACCCACACACACTCTCACCAGTTCCGAAACCCCTAACTTCAAAAAATGGCAGCCACGAAATCAACTGCAAACAGTCATTGCTTTCTCTTGACAAGTTCAGCGGCAATAGCGAATTCACCCCAGAAATCAGTCAATTGAGCCGCCACTACTCTCAACAAGCTCATACATCCATTTGCACGGCCTTAAACCAGCATTTTGCCCTGTTTCGTTGTTGCATCATTCAGTCTAGTTATCACCTCTGGTAATGTCTGCTCCCTCGCCGCCTTTTAAGGTTAAGGCGATCTTCGAATACAAATCAGACTACGAAGACGACCTCAACTTCCCCTTGGGCCAGGTTATTACCGTGACAACTGTCGAGGACGAAGAATGGTACTCTGGTGAATACGACGGAAAAACGGGTATGTTCCCCAAGAACTTCGTGGAGTTGATTCCAACCGCCCCTGTGCCTTCGTCCCGACCAATCAAGAAAGCAGAAACTCCAGCTCCAGCTCCAGTTCCAGCTTCCACTGAGTCAATAAAGGAAGAGCACTCAGCAGCTCCAGAAACAGAAACAGAGCAGAGAAAGCCTTCTATTGCCGTGGCTACTCAACATAACATCCCAGAAACAAAGACTCCTTCCCCCTCAAAAGTGAATTTCCCAGTACCTTTACCCAACCAGAAGATCAACGACCCTTACAGCGTCAAGAAGCAATTTGTAGCAACTGGCCACTCATCGTACGTTCCAAAAATCGCACCCAGAGACGAGTCCAACTTAACTGCTCATGCCTTGCATGATGTATCTCATTCCAACCAGGATATAGTCAGATCGTCTACAGTTGAGGACTTCGAACATGCACAGGAAGTGGAGGGACCAAAGTTGAGCTTGAAAGAACGTATTGCTTTGTTACAAAAGCGTCAACAAGAGGAGGCGGAGAGAGAAGAGGCTGCATTGAAGAAAAAGGAAGAAAGGAAGAAGAAACAGGCCGACGAAAAAGAGAAGACGAGACTCAAGAAAGCTGAAAGTCAGGATGCGGAACTGATCAATGAGCCCTCTTCTTCACTGATTCGCAGGCGCTCCATTGATAGCCATACCGACCACTCTGAGCATGAATTGGCCGAATCCGTGCATGCCGATACTACAAGTTTGAAACAGGCAGACATTGCTGAAGGAGACGAAGAAGATGAAGAAGAAACTGAACTAGATGCTCATGAGCACTCTGCCGTGACCTCGACGGGCGGCGTCTTAAATGATCATAACAAAGTAGAAGACGATGAAAACGAAGAACCAGACGAAGAAGACGAAGATGGAGACGGAGAAGATGAATCTGACGACGAGGAACTCAAAAGACGGAAATTGGTGGAGCGTATGGCCAAGATTTCTGGTGGAAGGAACATGTTTGGAATGATGGGTATGCCAACTCCTTTTGGAGCTCCTGCTCCAGAGAAGAGCGCTGTTAAGAAGACTAAGAAAAAGGCCTCTGTAGAAGAGGCAGAGCATAGTCAACCGGATGTTAAGTCAGCACCACAGGTGCCACCGGCCGTTCCTCAGGCCATACCTGGAGCTATCCCAATCCCAACTTTGCCCAAGAAGGACGATTCTAAAGTTGACTCCAAATCTGATGGCTATCCACCTGAATCTTCTTCAATGGTCGAAGGAGACGAAACTACTGAGTCTGACGAGAATTCCACCAGAACTGAAGAAATACTTCACTCGAACCAAAACGAGCACCCAGTGGAGGCATCAGATAGCGGTTTTGATGACTACGATAAAACCGATGAAATTAAACTCACCCCTCAACCAATCGAAGCGGAAGGAACAGGATATGAGGCAGACGAGGACTTGTCTGACTTGGCAAAGGCACCTACGACAGTACCACCACCTCTTCCTCCATTACCACCCATTAGGACTTCCACAACCAACTCCGAAGCTAAACTCAGAGCACCACCACCCCCTCCTCCCACTGAGGCACCTGAATCCCCAGTGGATGCCCCTATATCACCAAATCACTCGCGCCAGCCACCTCCTATTCCTCAAATTCCCGTTCCTGGAGTTCCTTCTGCTCATACACCATCTCCACTTGTTCCTAGCGCCCCTTCTGTTCATGCTCCACCTCCTCCCGTTCCGCTGGCTCCACCTATTGCATCTATTCCTTCAGTACCGGTCCCACCTAGTAAAGATGTTCCTGCGGTACCTGTACTTCCAGCCAGTAGCTTGCCATCAGCACCACCACCTGTTCCAGCTGCTCCACCCATTCCACCAATTCCTACACCGCTTGTAGACGAAGATGACAGTTCCGATGACGAATTTCATCATGCCGAAGAGAGGGCATTGGGAGATGACAATGATTTTGAATTCGAACCAACAACTCCGGGAAGGTCGCAAACTTTGCCAGGCGGATTTGGTGCACCTCCTCCACCTATTCCAACAAGCATACCTCCTTCAGATGATTTCCCTAAACGGTCATCAACCATATCAGGTACATCGGCACCTCCCTTGACCAAGTCTTTAACAGGTACTTCAATTGGATCCATTCATAGGTCATCCACTGATTCAGGATTGTCTCGTAGTAGGTCAACAAAGAGCAAAGGGGGTCCCGATCGCACACAAGCAGAGATATCTCTAGATGATTTAGAACCGGAAATCCATAGCCTCAGGGAAGGTTCAAGTTGGTGGTTGAAAGGCGAATTACCAGTATCGTTGGCAAGCAAGATTGGAACAGACTTGATCTTCGAAGTTGAGTCAAACAAGATTGCGAAGAGAGGTAACAGAACCGTAGAATATCGCGATTACTACATTTTGTTCTATGACCTTTCCCAGCTAGTCTTGGAGTTGCTGTTCGTTAGCGAAGATCCAAGATCCACCATTCATGTGGTCAATCATTTTGCTAAGCCAATTCCAATTGCACGCAAAGATTTGCTCGATAAATATCACAGATACTTCGGACAGTCCATCGTATCATATGCTGCCCAGTTTATTGGTTCTAAGATTCAAAATGACGTAGTAAGCACTTCCATTAACAACGGTTTAAATGGTGGTGGCAGCGCCCATGTCATCCCACAAATCGGAAGTAAATCTTTCGGAGTGACCATCTATAAGAATTTGAACAACAACATTACGATAGTCGACGAGATCAGACCAGGTGACATATTCTGGGTCAAGAACGGTAAATATGTTAGCCACAAGGGATTAATTGGTGGCAAATCAATAACCCTTGATGGACCAGACAATGTATTTACCGCCATCATCTATGACTACGATCCTAAAAAGGAGAAGTTCAAAGTGATTGAGCTGGACTTAAGTGGTAATGTGAAGAAAGAAAGCTACAAGTTAGGAGAATTCAAGAGCGGAAGAATAAGAGTCTTCAGACCAGTAGGAAGAGACTACGTGGACTGGTAACTTATAAACCATTAGATACATGAATAATGATTCTGTAAATTAATATATATGTTCCTCAAAACATCTACCGATGAAATTACATCATATACTAATGTAAGGGTTATATCATTTTTATATAACTCTATATATATTCTATACAATGCGCACACATAATAACCTTAGACCAGAATAAGCAAAACTATCTAGTACCTTCATTGATTGTCACTATCTTTCAACCAGAACAGCAATAACACACAAAAAAAGGAAAATTCATACCATAAAAATACTTACCCATTTGAATTACCAGCTATGTACTAAAGCTGTAGTTCATTCAGAAAAAGTTTACTGATCTATAATCATTTATCATTTTTTTTCTTTCTTTCTTTTTGCAATGAAGAAGAAATAAAAAAACCTTTAAAAAAACCAAACAAAAAACAGGGTACTTCAACATATTAACATATTGGCATAGGTGAATTAAAAATAAGGAGGATTGGATGGGATCTGTGGAAACAAAAACTAAAAAAAAACTGGAATTGCCTTGGATAATCTTGCTACCTCAATCTCTTGATGTTGGAACTAAACAGAATTCATTACTTCGTAGGATATTATCTAATTGGGTGAGTTGGAAACATAAAAAACCATAGGAATAATACGACATAGGAAATCATTGAAAACCCATTCTGGAAACAAATAATAGTACAATTTTGGGACACACAAAGGAACAGAGAAGAACTTCAATCTCAGAGATCGATTATTGACGACATGAAACTTACCGGTGATACTCTTATTGTGGGGTCGGGGTGAAATGGACAAAGCTGAGCTATTGAAATGGATACTTTACCTAAGGGACTATAATACAGACATTACCGTGGATACAAACAAGACATAAAACACAGAAACCGCCTTATAAGTTCATTATTTATATACAACGCAATACTGATTCTTACTGCCTATTGTGGATTTTAAGAATATAATGGGAAGCGTTCCCATGGGATGAAATCTATGTGGAAGCAAAAATCTCGTAGCACCGATAGGACGAAGGCGTGTGGAAAGCTGGCACCACCACTAGATAGTTTCCTTGGTATTTCTTCTTACTCTGGACTAAAGCGCATATATGGGAGCATTGCTCTCATGGTTCACTAGATATCATGTTAATTATTAATACTTACCCTACACGGAGTTCGTGGGATTTCATAGCATGCCAAACAGGAGGAGGAAGATTACTTTGTCTCCAAATTTAATTACACGCCACTCGTACTTTCGTGGTGTATTTATGTCAAGATGTTTACCTGCACACAAACACAAGGCATGACCCTGCTAATTTACGGCTGGGTGGTTGCAAATAATCAGCTGCTCATAAAGTTTTTGCTTGTTTTGAGGTGAATCCTTTGAACTATGGGAAAGAGACAGATAAAATTGACGCTAGAAAGAGAGAACCAAGAAGGAACGTGGAGATGTTACGAGTATGATGTGTTCCTCTGGCCTTTAGTACTCTCTTGATTGTTAATACTGTACAGTTGATGGTTAGCATCATCTTCCTGTATGGATTAAGCTTCTGTACATTAGCAATGTGGAGCCATATCCTACAGATAACCCGCTTTTCAGTTCCAAGTTGAGAAATCAGGCACGTGAAGGCTATATAGTGCCTGTATGGAATGAGTGTACTGTGAAGGATGGAAGAACCAAGGTTTATGCAACAACTCCTTTTCTGGCATTCATCATGATAGTCCATACGAGACACGAGAGGAAATAAAAGTCCTCCAGAGCAGAAAAAATTAGCTGCGATACGTAGTTACGTTACTTGCTTCGGAAGTGGATATTTTTCCGATATTATTGCGATATTATTGCTTCAGCTGTATTACGACATCAACTTCCATCTTGTCCTTATACTATTTCTTGCGGTGGTGAGTGAAAAAAGACTATGTGCAGCACATGGATTCCAGCTCATAAAACGTACTGAGAGGGTTGATTGTAGCGACAACTCTTCAAATGTCAACTAAAACAAGTCAGGTGAGCTGTCGAGCAACACCTCAATTTGCTTCCGGTGAAACGGAAATGCAATTTGTCGTGGTCATGACAATGTATCCACAACCACTCGGGTTTCCAATAGCTCATTTTCCAACCAAGCCTGCGTCAGAATCCTCTGTGCTACAGCTACCACGACGCACAATGGAACCCATTGCGACAGCAAAATTCTTGAGTTATCGCTGTGGCCCACGCGCCGTGGCACCGACAATTGACACCGTAGCTGCAATACTATGCGGACGAGCACCACTGTCTAGCGACATCGGCCATTCAACAGTTTAGCTAAAATTCTGGTATACTCCAGTAGCAATATCTTGTATCAAGTCATACCACCAAACCTAATAAGAACTCGTAGCTCGTAAACCCCCCTTGAGATCTTTTGTAATCTAATGATCACTACAACCTCCAACAAACACACAACCTACATATATCTCCCCATATATCTCTCCTCTTCTTTATCCCCCTCTCCTCTCCTAGCTCCTGCCCTCCCCCTCAATCTCCAGTTTCCCTGTGCTTCTTGTTGCTCTCTCGCTTCAGTTTTTCACCCTGCTCAGTCACTCATCCCAGTGAAATTTCCTCATTCTTCTCCCTAACCTCGTTCCATCTGGCGAAAAAATACCGCGATAAGTGCCGCCATTTTCCTCGCTCTCTACGCACTCCTCGCTATCGTCGCTATAGATGAGTGGCTGTTCCAATCAGTATGAAATTGTAGATGGACTCTACTATCTTCTTTCCGACTGTGGTATTAGACCATTGACCGAAGCCAATTGACCATTGACTTCCAAGCGACTGTGACCCAATTGCTTGTTTTTGTTCGAATTCACTTCGTGTCGCCTCAATTCTCTACCTCAATTGCTCGCTAGCTCCCCCACCATGTCTGCTGCTATACAGACTTTGGCCCCAGACTATGTCTTGCCAGTGACATACCAATTGCAAGACGTTGCTTCTGCCACACCCACCAAAGCGGCCCAGGAAAATTTGAAGAAATTGATCCAGGAGTTGCACGACAATGGTTTCTCCACCCAAGTCAGAGCAGGTAGCACTCCTTCATCGCTCTTGGTGTTCCTCCGTTTGTCTTCGTTCAAGTACTCAGAGATCGCCGAAAAGGACTTAATCCAGAATTACGAGTTCGGTGTTACTGCCAAAAATGACGGTGCTTCCGACAGGTTAAGAATCATTCACAGCTACTTGACCAGCTCAGAACTGGCAGGCGGCCTCGGAATCGTTCCTGGCAAGGGAAAATGGGGGTTCGTAAACTCCATTGTCCCAGTGACTGATGCTTTTGATGACACCTCATTAACTGAGCATGTCAAAACCCACTTGGCACCAGCTGAGTTGTCAACCAACTCTATCAAGGAAAAGTACGGTGTTCAGATTGCTCTCTATTTCGAATTCTCCAAGTTCTATACCACTTGGTTGGTATTCTTGGCCGTGGTGGGAGCAACATCGTACTTCAAATCAGGTAAGATCTTCAGTTTGACCTATACTTTTATTAACTTAACCTGGGGTGTCCTCTTTCTTGCCTTCTGGAATAGAAAGCAGCAGTACTTGGTAAACTTCTGGGGAGTCCAGAACTCTCATTTAGTGGACGAATACAACACCGAATTGGCTCAAGTTAACAAGAACTTCGAAACAAAGTCCTCATACAAGCACAAGGACAACTCTGTCGCATACAGATTTATTAAGGAAATTTCATTTGTCCCAATTGCATTATTTTTCACGGCAGTCCTTGTCACTTATCAATTAACCTGCTTCACCATCGAGATTTTCTTGACTGATATATACGATGGTCCAGGCAAGTCGTTCTTGACTTTAATTCCAACTATCTTGATCTCTGTCTTTGTTCCGATTTTAACTATTGTTTACAACATTGTTTCCGGATTTGTGATTAACTGGGAAAATCACGACAATGACTATAGTCGTGACAGATCTATTTTGATAAAGACGTTCGTTTTGAACTTCTTGACAAGTTATATGCCCTTGATCATTACTTCTTTCGTCTATTTGCCATTTGCCCACTTGGTTCAACCTCATTTGGGGGATATTAGGGATGCAATTAGTGCTAACGTTAACCAGAACCACTTTTATTATAAGTATCTTATCCAGTTAAAGAAGCAGGAGAACTTTAAAATGAACCAACAAAGATTGAATGCTCAATTCTACTACTTCATCGTCACCAATCAGATTATCCAACTCATTCTCAAGTATGCCTTGCCGCTTATCTTAAATAAGGTTATCAAAATAGTCAAGGGCCTTCTTAAAAAGGAACCAACTGACTACGTTATCAATGACAGAGAGGATGAAAAGGTTTGGTTAGATAACGTTCGTCACACTATCGAGTTACCGGAATATAACGTTAATGACGACTTCAGAGCCTTAGTTTTACAATATGGTTATTTAATCATTTTTGGTCCAGTTTGGACCTTGGCTCCCATCGTTTGTATTATTTTCAATATTATTACTTTCAAGTTGGACACCTTGAAATTGGCAAATGGAAAGTACTTCAGACCACCTACTCCCTCAAGAGTTGATTCAATTCATCCATGGAACTCTACCTTGTTTCTTTTGACTTGGATTTCTTCCATCATCTCCCCTATCGTCACAGTATTTTACCGTCATGGTACTGCCCCACCAAAGACGTTGGGTCAATTTGCCTTCGAGAAGGCTAGTGTTCATGCTTCTTCTGCAGTCAAGTTGGTTATTCTTCTTTTCGTTTCTGAGCACGGCTTCCTTATTCTTTCTTACGTGCTCAACAAATTCAACAATCTTTTCAAGAGTGAAGTTGAATGGAAAAACGATTTCGTGGACAATGATATCAAATTGAGACATGACTATTACTCGGACAAGGTTAAACCTTCATATGTTCCCGAAGATGATGGTGAATGGGCTAGTTTCACTCCAGAACAATCAATACTAGCAGCCTCTAAACTCCCCGTTACAACAACAGCTAAGGATAACAAGAGCGGTAGTGGATCCACGACATCTGGCCCATCCAATAGTGGTCCTACGCCGATCCCAAAAACTAAAAACAATGCGTACCTGACTTCTGCTCAGCCATCTCAAACTCAAGTTAAACTGCGTTCTGCTACAAAAGCACCTGTTGACGAAGAGAGCGCCAGTGATTTAACGGATAAAAAAGCTTTGGAAAAGATAAAGGATGAGGATGATAAAATTATAAAGACCAAGAATTCACAGGGAGTACCACAATATGCAACCATAGATAATAACAAACATTTCAATGCTAAAGACATCGAGAAGACCTTACCCAAGACTGTTGATGATATCAAGGATGCTATTCCAAAGACTGCCGATGAAATCAAGGGAACAATACCAAAGAGTGCCGACGAAATCAAGGGAGCTATTCCAAAGACTGTTGATGAAATTAAGGGAGCCGGCTCGGACACTGCGAATAAAGTCAAGACCACAGTTGCTGATGTTGGAAAAAAAGCTGACAATACCACCGACAGTGCTCACGAAGGCGATACAACCGCCTATACTGCAAACGAGTCCGAAGAACCATCTTCTCCTTCAAAGATTGCTTTAGCAGCCGCTGACGCTTCAAATGATGTGCTTCCAGAAAGCGAAGAAAGCCTTACAGCAGGTGCCTCTGATTCTGTGACAGAGAGTAATGACTATCAGAACTTCCTTAATGAAGCAAACAAACCTGCTGAAGAAGCTAGAACAAGTACAAGCACAAGTAAGAAGACGGCTTTAAAGAAATTGTTCAAGAGCAAGAAGTAGTTTTCGATAGTCTCAATTATATTCTCCAAAAGTTAGACAAAGATGACAAAAACATTGTATTATTGAACTATTTCTTTCATTATTTCGTATTTATTATTCTTTTATTAAATTCTATGTTTAATAAAAGTTTTACTATTTTTTCCAGACATTTTATCATGACTGTAGATGAAAATGAGATATTAGAGCCCCTCTGACGACCATGATATATCGTATTCCACAAAATATTATGCTCTTGGTGGTCTTGCACCGAATATAGAAGTACCCACTCTCACGCTACTGCTTCCCTGTTTTATGGCCTGAGCAAAATCATTACTCATTCCCATGCTAATTTCCAAATCTAACTTGTACTTCTCATCGAGATCTCTCTTTAAGTTCACTAATTTTGTGAAATCCTGATTTTCTTCGCCTTCAGACGTCGATTCTGTAAAGGAGCCTATCGTCATTAAACCACCCAACTTCAACTTTTTGCAGTCTTCAGATAAGAGGAATTCTACGGTTTGGAACAATTCTTCACGGTTGGATAACGAATAACCTGATTTTTGCTCTTCTTCTGAAGTATTCACTTGTAAGTATACAGTTATAGGAGCTCCCTCCAACTTTGCTCTTGTATTGTCCAACTGCTTACATTTTTTTAATGCGTCTATTGTTTCCACGGCATACAAGCTCTCCACTCCTTTAGCAAGATCCTTAGCTTTGCCTGATTGCAAACCTCCAATAAAGTGCCATTTAATATCTTTGGGCAACTCCTTCGATTTGGCTATTAATTCTTGTACGTAATTTTCTCCAAAATGGCGGACTCCGGCGTTGTACAATGCCATAATATCTGATGAAGGTTTGAATTTGGAGACTGCCACGAGCCTGACATTTGTCTTTCCATACTGTTTAGAAGTATCTTCGACTTGCTTCAAAATGCTATTATAAGCAGAGACAAGTTCCGCTGCACGTTCTGCTGTTGCCTGAGGAAACGTTGACATTTTAACTTTTGAAAGACGGTACAACAGAGAAGCTATCTGTCTTTGAGGTACGATTCTCATTCGTGCTATGGTCACTTCATGTATCGGTTAATCTGAAAAATCCTATATGACCTATGTAATGATGGGTTCCAGATATGTCACGTGATTGAAGATTGTTTGGTGGGCGCACGACATGATGAAAAGTGACAGAGACGGAGGGATATGACATAATCCCCTTGCTTGTATACGCAGGTAACGGGAGTTACTTATCATAATACCGATAAGGCAGTGGGGATTTTACGACGGCAGGACGGCGAGTTGCTCCCGTTGAAACTCACACCAACATGTATGAGGCGTAGCACAGTTTAGAATGATACGGCACCTAGAGGTCCAAACCATACCAGAGGCTTTGCTAGTTGGTCCCACCATCACTCCACAGTCAGAATTGCCGAGACGAAAATATTCGTATTTCCGATAAGCCACTCTCATTTTTGCAACTAGTGTCAAATATTATTGTTAAGACAAACTTGTGTGATAGAAAAATAGGCGAATTATTACCGTTCCATTGTCTTCAGATATGAATCTGTAGGTTGTAATGACCCGAAGAACTGTAATTGTTGTAATATACAAAATCCTGAAACTGAGCCCACGGTTCTGTTGGGAAACTCTATTTGGCCAACCTCTGCACTCTCCCTAGACTTTGCATTATTAACTATTTCATGCAGCACCAAAGAAGAACACTACAAAGGACAGTCATTCAAACCATTCTTATCTGTATTATATATATTAGATAATGAAATTATGCTTTTTATGATCTGAAAGCACAACGATCAATTACCAACGATGGCCATTTCCTTACTATTTCTTGCTTCAATAGTTGTTGCATTAGACGACCACTCCCTAAGGGGAAGCAACAAAGGCCAATCCTTCGATCCATGTTTATTCTGTGAAAGTACGGAGTATACATTTGAGCCTTGTGCAAATATAATAGTATATGATTCAGCTTTCCCTGTTTGCTTTTGTCCTAAACTTGATGCAAACTTCTGGCTGGTATTGGATTCTTGCGTACACGATTGCTCAAAGTATAATGGCCCTGGTGCTAAACAATTCAAAAGCTTAGAAAGTCTGTATTGTAGAGACTATGAAAAAACACACAGTAGTACCAGCAGTTCTCCATTAACATCAATAGCAGACAGTGCCGCGCCAACCACAACTTCATCTAGTGAAGCCACATCATTAGCTACAAACAATGAATTGGCAAACTCGGTTGCAAATAGTCAAACGATATCCTCAGGTACAAATAGCGAAACAAATGCTTCAGCGAACGGGGCAAATGTCTATAAGTTTGGGTATTCTGTGGGTATCTTAGCAATATGGTTGTTGTAATAAGTAAGCATCCAGCATACTATGTTATTCAAGCGCTTGTTATATGTTCGAACCAATGGCGCCAATTAAGCTATCGGGATGTTTAACCTATAGTTACGAGCCTTAAATTAAATACTATATTTCGTAAATTAATTTATATACTGGAAAAAAGAAGAACGTTAAAAACGAACCTATTGCTCATAACTGTTGATATGCCATGTATTCTCACTTCTAAGCCACCTATTCGCAACCCAAGCTGCGTAACGTGGAATTGGAGCACACCTTGAATAATAATGACGTTATTGCTGCTTCAAAGAGTCATATGGAACTCAAAACTTTTCATTATATGACTCTTTCCCGTTAGCCCAAGAATTCTATTAACTGCACATAAAATATATCGAGTCACAAAAGTTTGGAGAGACAAGTGAACTTTGGTATATAAAGGGTAGTCTTCGCTATTTAAAAAAATTTCAAATATCAATAAAATTATTAATCATGAGAGCTTTAACTCTATTGACTCTATTTTCAATAGCACTTGCTTCAGAGAAGAAGGAACTTGTAAGAAGAAGCATCGAGGAGATTTCCAAGAGAGACTCATGCGACGAATGTGCAACGATCGCAAAATCAATGGTGCCATGTCTTCCCAATGATGGAGATCTTGTATCTGCTGTGTACTCAGAGGCATTCCAGAAATGTTTCTGCGTTGGACTTGACAAGGACTTCTGGGACGGATTCGCTGATTGTATCGCCAATTGTAAGCAGTACCAGGGTCCTGAAGCTGGAAACGCGGCAGATATAGAAGAATTGTTTTGTGGAGACGTAGAAACCTCTGGTGATTTGGACAATAACTCAACATCATTTTCGACTTCAGCCTCATCAACTTCAACATCAGCCTCATCAACTTCAACAGCTTCAACAACAAAATCTGACACGAAGACCGCTAATGGGGGTGATACATTGAAAGTTGGATCTTCTGCTGTTATATTAGCCTTCTTATTATTTTAATTAAGTTTTTGATTATAAAAGGTGCATGTATTAACTTACGGTGCTAATTTCCACCTACAACTGACAACCCAGTTTTAAACAGTTTTATATGTGAAGCAGCAAATGGAAGATATTCGATCTAACGACATGTTAGGAACAGCACATAGAATAGTAATAGCAATTAAAAATACATTTACATCTATCTATCAATATCATGACATATTTCATACCATACAAATATGCCCTGTAGAAAACAACCAAATTACACATTGACGGATATCTTCAGATTAGCAGACCTGCTTCTGCAGCGGACAGGACGACAAGTTTTGGAATAAATTCCACGATTGTCTCAACAATTGCAAACAGTACGGCGACCCAAGCGCTGTCAATGTTGCAGAAAAATTGAAGAGTTGTTTCGTGGAGACTTCAATGACAGGTTGGCCAGTGATTCAGAAAAGGATTCTCCCTCTTCAATTTCGGTTACATCAAAAAGGAGCGAAACCAGGACACTGACAGCTAATGGCGGGGACACGGTTAGATTTGGATATTCTGTCGCAATATTGGCCTTATTGTTGTTGTAAATTGAAAGTGAGATTCCTTTCCAATTGGAAGTATAGGATCTGATTTATAGGTTTTAAAGTCCACTTCCGGAAATTGTCACAATAGGAACAGTGACGAGCAAAATAAAATATACAAGGAATTAAGCATATTCTGAATTAATATAATTACTATCAAATGTAAGACCTTTCACCCACAAAATGCAGTAAATACATCTAAATCTATGTTGTCACACCCATTCTTGACATGATTTTGACCTATTCTCCTACATACATCCATGTTAGCATAGAAAATATACCATGTATAAAAATACATCTACATAATTCAAGTAATAGAAATCTAGATTGTCCAAGTTGGCATATCCAAAGCATGAAAAATTACTTTGATCCCTCCACATAATACTATACCCACACTGAATTTACTTAAATCCACCAATATACTATAATACTCTTTACATCCAACAACCAATAGCTATTGCAGACCCTTCCATGAAGCCAATGCCTGCAGGACTAAATGTAATGATTTTTCAGATGAGCTCTTCGGTGTACCAGATCGGATTTGGACATTTTTTTACTGGGACAAAGGCATACAGTGGAGAACGGATATTGGGCCCCTATCTAGTCGTAGAAACGATAGCAGCGAAAATGACAGATTCCGTTTACAAGGGTGAAGATTTCGAAGAAAAGGTCAGAAAACAAGTTGAATTCTATTTCTCAGACTCCAACTTGCAGACTGACAAGTTCTTGTGGAAGATCTATGAGGCCAACGATGGATGGGTTGAGTTGAAGACTATCTTGACTTTCGGCAGGATGAGACAATACCGCCCAGAGGACAAGGTCATTGCTGCCTTGAAGGAATCCGACAAGTTGGTTCTTTCTGCTAACGAAGACATGATCAGAAGAAAGGACCCAGTCAAGGACTTCAATGAAGTCAAGAATACCAGAAAGAGAAACACTGTTCACATCGAAGGTTTCCCAAAGGATGCCACCCAAGAAGACTTGGAAATCTGGTTTTCTACCAAGATTGCTGTCGAGTTGCCAAAAGAAAAGGGATTCAACTCTTTACGTAGAATTAAGAGCAGAGCTAAGAAGGAGTTCTTTGGCGTTATTGATGTGGAATTGAAGACCCTCGAAGATGCCGAGTTTATTCTCAACAGCATTGAGCTTAGCTACCCTCAAGGTACTGTTAAGTCCGATGACGAAACCGTGGACAAAAAGACCCTTTTAAAAAAGATGTCTCTCTTAACATTCCAAGAAATGAGAGAAAGTGGAAAGAGATTTGGCGTCAACGACGTCACCAAGAGACGTAATAGTTTCAACGATAACCGTGGAAAGAAGTTCCAAAAGGGAGGATTTAAGGGTAAGAGAGATGACAGAAAATCCGAGAAGGTAGAGTCTGGCAATGACACTATTGACGAGTCTTCTGAAACCAAGCCAGAAGGTGAAGCCAAACAAGACAGTGCAGAAGTCAAGGAATCCAAGCCAGAAGGTGAAGTCCAACAAGAGAGTACCGAAGTCAAGGAAACCAAGCCAGCGGAGATCGCTGTGTCCGAGGAGGCTGCTGTCTCGAACTAATCGAGATGTACCGCCTATCTGTAAAATGATTAGATTCATGATCCATTCCAGAACCTAACTAACGATTTGTCTTGTATTTAACTTTCAAAATCCCTAGAATGCGTTTCTAACTTGTACTTATTCTATAATGATAGATTTCAACGTTTGATGGACGTGGAACGATAGCCTGTAAAGAATACTGTAGATTAATTGATAAAATTTGTAAAAGGATTAAATCCAAATTGAAAAAAGAAATGCACATTCAAATTAGATGATTTCTGGTTTAATGTCTATAACTACCATGTTTTCAGATCAACAGTTCAAAGAAGTCATTGTTGAATTCAACAATATCAAATGTCAATTCAACGTATGTATAGTGCTTTATCGAATGCCCGATTTATATTCCACTAACTATAATTTACCGAGTATAATCTACCGAGTACAATCAACCGAGTATAGTCTACCGAGTATAATCCACCGAGTATATTAATCCACGTAGATAAGAAGAGAAACCGAAATTTAGGGGGACTGCAAAAAAGAATCGCAGAAGCAATTCTTTCATAAATACACTCAATAGATAGATAATACCACCATGTAGTACCCAAGTTCTCCCAAAAACTGAAGGAACATGTGCTATCTAAGAATAATTATTATGCATGACATACAATTTGCAATTTAAATAACAAGCTATATACATAAACTACAAGATATATATAAACAGCCATAAATGTCAATAGAAATTGCTAACTATTTCATACTGATAATTATGAAGACGTTTCTTTTTTTTTTCTTCTTCTTCTTCTTCTTCTTCTTTACGTCATCGGGTCCGCCGATATCACCTTTTACTCGAACCCTTCACATTCTTTACCATCTTCACCACCTACTATGCCAAATAAAAATAGTAATATTGACTGCAAACTGACACTCACTCACACATATAAAAGACGTCTTCTGTCATTCCTACACAGAAACCTTTTTTCGAAACGCGTGGATCTCATTTAATTTCGTTTATTTACGTTTCGGTCTTTTTTTACAACCATTCACTTTTCTTTCTGTTATATGAATCTACTAAGAGGACAGTGTGCTGGTAAATAGTAGTCGGTTTACAAGTGGGAACGCGATATTGATTACATTGACAGTGTCACCAGGGACTGAATAACTCAAGCAAAAGTTAAAAATGCCGGTGGATAAAGCAATCAGACAAGAAATCGTCAAGGAATTCGGAGATTCCGATCTTATGAACGATGAAGTGATCGAGAAACTCAACGACTTGAAAACCATCTTCCACATCGAATTCCTTGATCTCTTTGTGGAATGGGAGTCATTCAACGTGGCAGTTATGAGCAGCGAGTTAGAAATGAACTTGGCAAATCTTGAGAAATTTCAGGAGCACCTTCAATCCTCGTTGGCTAACTCAAAATCTACACCTTCAGGCACAAAGAAGGTTAGAGACGCCCAGGCGAGCAGTATCAAGAAGAGACCTATCATGAAAGCCAGTGGAATCTTAAACTCCAGTCCTGTTGCCCCAAGTACCCCAAATTTAAAGAAAAGGAAGGTTGAAGAGCCAACTCCTGCTTTTAAGACTCCAAGAGCAAATTTCAATGAGTCTTCTCCAATGGACTTCGATACAGCTAACAACACCTTCCAATTACCGTCGGATAACACACCTTTGCTTAATAAGTTGACAAATCAACAAGAATCCAATACCATCATAGAAACCTTGAACCCAAATATCGAGGAATTGCCTGGATTTATACAGCTTGAAGAAGACCCTACGACCTCGATAAAGCCTTACAAGCTTATTAATAACTTCGATGTTTCCAAGTATAAATATCGCACAATGTCCATGAAATTATTGGAAAGTGCTGACGTTTTGGACGATCAAATTGACACCTTTGCTCGTCTCTACTCCGAATCCCAAGGTAGTAAAGGTACAATTGAGTTTGGTAATCCATGCTTAAGCTCTCAATTTGATATTATTTGTAGTGGCAGAATAGTTCCTGACTCACCAACGTATGACAAATCTGGTAACCACCTACTCAATAGCACGTCCTTATTCTTAGAAACTTCAAGAATGTCAGGAATTGGACAGAGAATTCCGCTTGACTTAACTCAATTAAGTGGGTATTCATTCTTTCCTGGTCAAATTGTGATATTAAAAGGAAGCAACCCAACTGGTAGATCGTTTGTGGTAAGAGAGGTATTACACACTCCAGAATTGGGAGCCCCTGTGACACCTAGAAGGGAATTGGAAGATTATGAGGAGTTGATCGCACAGTCTGGTTTGAAACTTGTTGTTGCAGCAGGTCCATTCTCAAACCGTCATACTTTAAACTATCTGAAGCTCGAGAAATTGACTGAACTAATCAACACGAAGTTGAGACCACACGTAGTTATATTAAATGGCCCCTTTGTCGATATAACAAATGCAGCAGTTGAGCTGGGAGAAATAGAGCTTCCTGATGAAAAACAAACTCCGAGAAACCTTGACGAGGTATTCAAAAAGACGATAAGTCCCATTTTGAAGAAAATTGATCCGAGAATTCAAGTGGTGCTTATTCCCTCTTTAAAAGATGCTTCTATAAAACATTGCTCATATCCACAAGATGTATTCGACAGAAAGAAGTTTGGATTACCTAAGAATGTGAGAGTGGTGCCTAACCCATCTAGTTTTTCTGTGAACGAAGTATTGATTGGCAGTTCCAATCTTGATGTGTTCAAGGACTTGAAAGACGTGTACCAAGGCGATGCAGAAGGCAAAATATTCAATAACCGTTTTGAGAGAATCACAAATCACATTTTTGACCAGAGGCGATACTACCCTTCGTTTCCAGGGTCAGTGAAAACAAATATAGGTGGACAATCCTCCCCACCCGAGTTACACGACGGAATCATGGGAGATGAGTTGTCTGTCACAGAAGTTGGGGGATCCTCGCTAGAGGTACCGTATTTGGGCTTGACCGAGCTTGGAGACTCTTTACCTGATATTCTTATAATACCATCAGAATTGAAATTCTTTGTTAAGGTCATAAAAGGCGTGGTAGTTATCAACCCAGGGTACTACATCAAGTCTAGTAAAGATAGTACGCGTGAAGACGGAACCTATGCAGTTATTGGAATAAAGGCTCCCGAGCTACAAGGTGAAGACAAAGAAAACGTAGAACCCGTTGATAGCGACCTGGACTTGTACTATCATAATGTCCACAAGAGAGCAAGAGTCGATATATATAAGAGTTAGTGGTTAGTTGTTCCATAGATATTATTTCAGTATAATATATTTGCACCCAAAACAAACCCTTTGAATGACGACAGAAGTATATTATGTCGCGGTTTTGCAATGTATATCACGTAGAATAACGCGACATACGATTTCTATAAGCAGTTGAAGTTTCACTACTACTTGTTACAAAGGTAGAACCATTCCAATATTTCTATGTTGAAATATTCCGAAATAACTCATTCAGCAAGCAGTTCAAGATCCGTGGAAATTGAAGACCGGATTTCCGCTGAAGTGTAGATGAACTTTATGTTGTATAAACCATCTATTCGTTGCATACTGACTACTACAAGAAAGCTGATTCCATATGTTCTTAGAGACTACCAAAAGAGTGTGATAGATGCGGTCCATCGGGCTATAGAGCGAGGAGTACGGAGACAAGCCGTGGTTATGGCCACAGGAGGTGGTAAAACTGTGATTTTTGCACATCTAATAGACCAATTGAAACCGGCAACACCATCACGAGGGAACAAAACGCTTGTATTAGCACACAGCAGGGAGTTGATCCAGCAAAGCGCCTCGACAATTGCAAAAGCAAATCCTCATCTCAAGGTTGAAATGGAAATGGCAAACTTCAAAACTTCAGAAGATGCCGATGTCGTAGTAGCCTCGGTCCCAACTTTAAATAGCAAGGACCGGATAAACAAGTTCAACAAGGAAGAGTTCAAGACTATTATTCTTGACGAATGCCACCATGCTGTAGCACGCACATGGATGAGAGTATTGCAATATTTTGAAGCTGATAAACCAGATTCGGACATATACGTACTTGGGTTTACAGCTACTTTAGAACGTGCCGACAACATGGCGTTGCTGAATGTATTCGACGAGATCGTCTACGAACGAAGCACGAAGCAAATGATAGACGAGGGAGATTTGTCTGAAATGAAATTCTCAGCTATTGATATTGATGTGAATTTCCGTAAAGTTGAGCTTACCGAAGTTGATGTGCAAAACAGTGGACTGTCAAAATCAATGGATTTGAAACAAGCAAATCTCGTTGTGGCTGTTGCATATATGCAATTGCGAAAGCAACATCATTTCAAATCGACGATGGTATTTTGCGTAGACATTGAGCATTGCAAAACTTTATGCGGAGTTCTACAGGAACAAGGAGTTGTTGCTCAGTATATTACAGGAAAAACAGCGAAGATCGAAAGAGAGGCCATCCTTGATGATTTTAAAAATGGACGAATTGAGGTATTGTGCAATGTACTGGTTTTCACGGAGGGCACAGATATCCCAAACATAGACTCTTTATTCATTGCCCGACCAACAAAATCGAGGGGACGTCTTGTACAGATGATAGGAAGGGGATTGCGGAAACATCATTCCAAAACCATTTGTCATGTTGTTGATTTTTCTCAGTCGTGGAAGACAGGAGTCAATTCAGTACCAACATTAGAGGGTACCATGGAACTCTTTGATAAATTAAGTATCCAGAGTAGTCCTACTGAAGTAGATTCCGCAGTAGAGGAAAGAAAGGAAAGCAGTCGAATAATCGAAGAAATGCTTACGGCAAAATTCATTGATGGGTTAGACCAACAAGAATACTGGTATACTTTTACAACTTACGATGGAATTCTGGGTATCGAGAATATAGGGAAAGTTCAATCTGAAGACAATTCAATGGTGAATAAGTCTATTAATGAAAGTACAGTTGCATGGATTAGACTCGAATATCATGTATGGGCGGCACCAAACGGTAGGGATAGATTCATTCATCTTCAGCGAAACGTTGATGAAGACGGCCATGTAGATTTCGTATTATCAATTAAGTCATTCTACACAGTTCCTAATAAGAGTTATATAACCAAAATCGGAAACGTGGAGACAATTGAAGAGAGCAGTGATATAAATACTGTCTTAAGAGAAGCCGAAAAATTGCCAAACGTTAGAGGGATGTACCGGCCACACAAATCTGAACTCGGCAAGTATTTGATCACCAAAAAACAGCTTTTATATCTTCAAAACAAGCTTGGGCCAAAGGTCAAAAAATTTTATGGTGAGGACTCCGAAATAATGACGAAATTCGAGACACAGTTGGCACGTATAGATGGTAATAGAGCTTCTAATCTTATTTTTGCATATAAGTATTCTGCAAATTCACTTTTCATTCGCTGGGAATTGAACAAGTTGCTAGGTTACGACAAAAAGGCTAAAAAATCACTAAAAAGGATATCAGAGTCTAACTCTCAATTGGTTAATCGCCGTCCAAGGACGTCGAGAGTAGAGGGAGGGAGTTTAGATGAACTTCTAGATATACAACCTCTACTGCTTCGGGAAGTGTTATCCAAAAGGTCACTGCAGAGCACGTCAGCTAGTGGTTGAGTCCTTATATGTTATGGCTTTTCTGTATTTACTTCTGGTATTTAGTATAGGCCGAGACAGTGTTATTCCGAGATTAAATGTCACCCGAGTTTGACTTCGAAAATGAAGTGAAAAATATTCCACAATATGCGGATTCGATAGGATATTATTTAGGAAGGATCTCATGAACTAATTAGTTTTGAGGGGCTTATCGAACTCTCTTAGGGATAACTCGGGTGAATGAGATTTTGTACTTACAGTAGGAAAGGCAACCTCCTTCTACCCACTCAAGTATCCAACCATGTAGACACAAGAATCAATGATACCAGTACACATCAATGAAAGAAGAGGGAATGAGAACATAGAAGCTGTAGCGGATGATAGCTGAGCCATGTACCATGATGATGTGATAAGAGCAATTTGACACAAGCGCTATCTTATACAACTTTTCGGTCCGCGCTAAATTGAGTCTTCGATTTGCACCCAAAACCCATTTTTCTGCTAATCCAATTGGCAAAAGCTCCCCACAGTGAAAACACTAGAGTCTACAATAAAATAAGTTCAAGGCTCTTATGAAAAAATATATCATTCGACTATTTTCTTCCTACGCTTACATTACTCTTCGCTGCACTACAGCGCCTTACCCCATATCCATGTAGTGACTAGCGATCCTCCCAATTGCATCAGCTTTGTCATTACCATCCACACACGACGCATAGAACAAAAAATGCACGTGCACTACAAAATCAAATCTTTCATTGCATCCTACCTCACAGCATTGGAACATTGGAACTACCATTTTAAGAACCCTGATAACACTCCTGTAGTATGTGATCTCACGTACTTTATTGTGTCTGTTGTTATGGCTATCATATAGCCGGTTAGGAGCAACTGTTTCATTTGAGGAGAAAAAATATTATGACATACGTTCTCTTTAAACGACAGACCAGGAGGTAGAGAATAGATTTATTTCTCTATTGATTGTACCAAGAGCAAGGGATACTGGAGTTGAACCCCAGTTCCATACTGACTTTGTCGACCATCCTGTAAATTGCCAACATAAGGTTCTGTTACACTGTCTCCGCCACAATAAAAGAGTCCTTATGTCCTTAGGGACTACCAGGAAAGTGTGATTGAGGCTGTCCATCAGGCGGTGTGAGAAGACAAGCTGTGGTTATGGCCACAGGAGGAGGCAAAAATGTGATTTTTGCTCATCTAATCGACCAATTGAAGCCTGCTACACCATCACGAGGGAACAAAACGCTTGTATTAGCACACAGCAGGGAGATGCCGACGTAGTAGTAGCCTCAGTTCCCGCGTTAAATAGCAAGGACCGGAAAGCAAGTTCAACAAGGAAGAGTTCAAGACTATTATTCTTGACGAATGCCACCATGCTGTAGCACGGACATGGTTGAGAGTTTTGCAATATTTTGGTGCTGATAAACCAGGTACGGAAATATACGTTCTCGGGTTTATAGCAACTTTAGAACGCGCCGACAACGTTCCATTACTGACCGTTTTTGACGAGATAGTTTACGAGCGCAGCACAGCGCAGATGATTGAGGAAGGGGACTTATCCCAAATGAAGTTCTCAACGATTGACATCGATGTAGACTTTGGTAAAGTAGAAGTGACAGAAGTTGATCCTCAAAATGGTGGACAACCAAAAACAATGGACTTGAAACAAGCAAACCTTGTTGTGTCTGTGGCGTATTTACAGATGAGAGAAGAGCGATTTTAAAGCTACCATCTTCTGTGTAGATATAGAGCATTGCAAAACATTGTGTGGAGTACTCCAGGAACAAGGTATACTTGCACAGTATATAACAGGAAAAACAGCAAAGATCGAAAGAGAGTCCATCCTTGATGATTTTAAAAATGGACGAATTGAGGTATTGTGCAATGTACTGGTTTTCACGGAGGGCACAGATATCCCAAACATAGACTCTTTATTCATTGCCCGACCAACGAAGTCGAGAGCACGTCTTGTACAGATGATAGGAAGGGGATTGCGGAAACATCATTCCAAGACGCTATGTCATGTCGTAGATTTTGCTCAGTCGTGGAAGACAGGAGTCAATTCAGTACCAACACTAGAAGGTACAATTGATGGGCTAGAAAAATTGAGTATCTATGGCAGTTCTTCCGAGGAAGCAGATACTAAGGCAAAGGAAATAAAAGAGAGCAGCCGTAGAATAGAAGAATTGCTAACATCGAAGTTCATTGATGGCATTGATGTTCATCAAGAAGCTGGTATAATTTCACCACTTTCGATGGAATCCTCGATATTGACAACATGGGTAAATTGATATCTAGAGATAATTTGCAGATTAATAAAGCTATAAGCGAGAGCAGCTTTAGATGGATTAGGCTCGAATATGACGAATGGGCAGTGCCAAATAGCAGATATGATTTCTTGCATATTAAGAGAAACAATGACAAAGGCAAGACGACTTTTGTGTTATCAATCAAAACATTTTCTTACGTGCGGTTTAAAGTCTACGTAAAGAAATTAACCGGTGAAATTATTAAAGAGGATAGTGATATAGAAGAAATCATTAGGGTGGCAGAAGAGACAGCAGCATCTAGAGACATGTATCGGTCACACAAACTTTATAAGCAAGGTAAGCAGCCAGATCTGGAAAAGGTGAAGATCACCGAAAGACAATATCTGTATTTATTTGACAAGCTTCAATTTAAAGCAAAAAAGTTCTATGGCGAGGAGACCTCAATCGTAAGGAAATTTGCAACGGAGTTGAAAAATTCAATACTATCAGAGCTTCGAATCTCATTTTTGCGTACGAGTATTCTGCTAACTCTCTTTACATTCGCTGGGAATTGAATAATCTTCTAGGTCCAGATTTAGCCACAGTTAAAGCAGCCACTAGATTGAAGAATGAGATATCAAAAGAAATAAAGGAAGAGCGATTTACTCAAGGTCTCCCAAGAAAGGTGCTTCTGATTTAAACAAAAGCGTCTCCTTCTCCATCAGGAATATCTGTTTCATTTACGCATAATCGTATATGGAATGGGATGGATGACACGTAATGTCTCGGCTCGAAAATTTCTACGGTGCTTATATTGGAATTGGAATTAGAATCCGTCGGTATTTTCGACTCATTGAGAAAGTCATCAATTTTTATTATGCCTTATATAGCAGTTCAAGTATATCAGTCTCACAGCATTTTGCTTCATGGAATTCTAGGTTACAATAGGATACAATCGGATACAATAGGAATACAATAAATACTTAACAAGACTCTTCCAGTAAAGGCTCGATTACTCCCAGTATAGACCCTGATTTATAGTCACCAGTATCCCCCACATATCTCTACTGGTACTCAGCGAATCCTAATCACCCAAGTTGCCAGTACAAAGTATACTCTTCATTTTCGATACCACTATATACTGTGTATTAGATGCAGGAAATGGTATCTTTAGTGTTAACGTAATCAATAAGCAGCATAGTAAGACTACAAGTAATGGATTTTTTTCTTTTAAATATATATTAATCACAGTAGTAACTGATACTTCAGGAATGTTAGTTATACCAGTGGTGATATACATCTTGTCACTCTTGACAGCGATTATCGCCGATCCAAATGTGGTGACTACCGATGAAGCTGAGACAATCATTAGTGAGTCTCGTCACACCAACAATTGGGCGGTTCTAGTGTCAACGTCTAGATTCTGGTTCAACTACAGACATATGGCCAACGTGCTCAGTTTATATAGAACAGTAAAGAGATTGGGTATACCAGATTCTCAGATCATTCTTATGTTATCTGACGATATCGCATGTAATGCCAGAAATGCATTCCCTGGAACAGTCTTCAATAATATGGACCAGGCTCTTGACTTGTATGGAGACTCCATTGAAGTGGACTACAGGGGATACGAAGTCACAGTGGAGAATTTTATCAGATTGTTGACAGACAGATGGGATCCTGACCACCCTAGATCAAAGAGACTCTTGACCGATGAAAATTCCAATATTTTCATTTACTTGACGGGTCACGGAGGAAATGAGTTCCTTAAATTCCAAGACGCTGAAGAAATAGGATCTTATGACATAGCTGATGCATTTGAGCAGATGCACGAAAAGAAGAGATATAACGAGATCTTTTTCATGATTGACACATGTCAAGCCAACACCATGTACGAGAGGTTTTATTCGCCTAACATTTTGGCAGTAGGTTCTTCTCGATTAGACGAATCTTCCTATTCACATCATTCCGACATGGATATTGGAGTCGCTGTCATTGACAGATTCACCTACTACACCTTGGACTTCCTTGAGAAGGTAGATAAAGATTCCAAGCAAACTATGGACAAGCTCTTTGATGTGTACACGTACCAGAACGTTCATTCGAACCCAGGTATCCGTACAGACTTATTTAAGAGAGATGTCAGCAAAGTTTTGATTACCGACTTTTTGGGTAATGTTCAGAATGTAGTGGTAGACGATGTTGAGAAGGATATCTTGTACAATGCCAACCATGATGAGAAGGGCGAAGTGTTGGCGCAAAATGAAAGCAAGCCAATTGTCAGCTACAGTACCATCCAGATAAGTTTTGATAGTGAAGACGATTCCCATGTTTTGACTGAGCTTTCACCTGAGTTCCAAAGGCTTGCTGGATTGTTGACCTTGTTGTTTGTGTTGGCGTTATGGCTCACAGCAAAGCAAGCATAGTGGTAAATATTTATAATGCAATCTATTGAATTTGTACAAGTATGAAAAGAGGTATGTAGAATGGAGAATGAGCATGGACCAGAAATCCAAAAGAGAAGACGATATTGGGGGATAACCATTTTTATTGGGATAGCATAATTTTATGAAGTTTAGTGTAGGTCCTATGCTATTTCATTTATCGTACTTTACATTTTGTATGCTGGAGTGTTACAGTGTTTTCATTTATTCTTCAATCTAGGGGCCAGAATTAATTCATACCCAAAACCCAACAAAGTTTCACCAACCCCCTTCAAGCAAATTAGTATTGAGAGCACCATGTTGTAGGTTTGAATTCTTTCTTGTGATGATATGAACTAATTCGAGCTGCAAGTTTGAATTAAATTTCAAACCACTGTCCCACTTTGTATTGAACTTGTGTAACGCTAGCTCACCACTAGAGACTTCTCTTGTGATGGTTAATTCTTTTTTTTATTTTTGGTATCTGCACCTCAATATCTATGGCCATGAGCTGCAATATCTTACCTTTTTAACTGTCACTTATCTCAACTTCTATCTAAAAATTCAATACTTGATCTTTTAATTGCCATTAACCGTGGCCTCATATAAAGTAACAAATATCATAAACGACTCCTCGTCTTCTTCTTTCTTCTCCTCCTCCACCACCACCACCACCTCCTCCTCCTCCTCCTCCATCTCCTTGACCACCCAACCATACAAAAAAAAGGCTGCAAACTTGTACCTTCCAATAAGCACATCCAACACATCCAAACCGCAGCACTCTCAACTTTGGGCCTAACAATACTCAGAAACGTAAACAATCCAAACGAGAAAATACGCGCTCATCTTTTTCTTCTTTCAGGAGACGCTTTGAGGAATAATAGTTTATTATAGGAAATTATATTTGCTGTAAGTGTTTAGTGTTTTACGTGATATAGTGATATAATAATATAATAATATAGTAGTATAGTATATATTTGTACTATAATATATATATTAGTTGACTTATAGAAGTGAGAGGTATTGTTAGAAAGGTTGCGAAGAGTTAAAGCGACGAATTGATAAAGTGACAAAGTGACGAAGCTGTGAGACATAAGACAAACACAAAATCTAGGTTCTCAGTCGTCTATCATATTGTATTCTTTTACAGTCCAGCTTCATTACACGAATTGAGTTTACATCAATTCGCAATCAGAAGTTCCATCGAAGCTGAAAATTGGATCGAGATTACCATTAAAGCCAATTACTTTACGTTATAACATCCCTCCAAAATGCTGCATCCTGTTGCTGCTGAAGAGCTCTTCCAAATAGTTGCTTCCAAAGAAAGCAGCGATTTGAAGAAACTCGAGTTGATCTCAAACCTAAAAACTCATATCAAGAAAGATGTCGTGAACTTGGACGAAGTACCCAAGTATATAGAAGCTTTATCCATAGCAGTCGATATTCCCGACTTGGGTATTCTGGCTAGCAGCTTTAGCGCCCTCTCTCACTTGATCAAAAGAGTAAGCATGCAAGACAAATCAGGCACCGTGTTAAAGTCACAAAGTTTTCTTGTTCTACCCATAATTATAAACAGATTGGGAGATTCCAAAACAAGTACTCTCAGTTCTGCTAGAAAGGCATTGGAAGCATACTGGTTTTCATCCCCAAAAGAAGTTGAAGATGCCATCCTAGAGATAGCCTTAAAACACAGAAATACAAAGATTATCGTAGAGTCTGTCAATTGGTTACATCATATTGTCAATAACATTAACCAACATTTTAAACTCGACAGATTTGTTCCCCAATTGATAAGCTTACTTTCTGCTCAACCTCACTCCAACCACAGCGAAGTTCAAACGTCAATTGAGACTTTATTATCTGACTACTACAATTTGAAGCATAACAAATTGTATAAATTTGACTTAGCACGAGAACTTGAACTCAAGAATGTACCAGCGACTGTAAGAGATACAATAATGAATAGTATCAGTGGGCTCCACCCTGACAACGCCCCTGTCAATAGTAAAGAGTCGAATTTTGTTGTCGCAGGAAGTACTCGAATCACCATAGCTGCTCATAGTGACAATAAAGAAAGAAAAATTGCTTCAATGAGAACCAAACACAGCACTCCAAACATTTCAAATCCCCGATCACAGGCCCCTCAGACCCATTTAATGAGATCAGCATCTCCACCCGTTATACCCGTTCGAGCCAGTCACGCTGAAAATGTGGAAATTGTAGAAACCCCTCATCCATTACATGGGAGCATACCAGAAGATGTTAAAGAAATTGTCAGCAAGTTCAACTACGAAATAGACGCTTCAATACCCAAAATTAATTTTGACAGTCCCGATAAATTGAATACTGCTTTTGAAGACTTATTAGCACCATTTAACGGCAAGGAAACTGAGTTTAACTGGGCTCTTAGAGAGAAGAACACACTTAAGATGAGATCTATTATTCGTGGTAATGCCGCTTCAGCATACAGAGAAGAATTATTGGCATGCCTTAAAGAAGCGAGTGATGGTATATGTAAGTCAGTGTCTTCGTTACGAACTACACTTTCCACGCATGGCTGTCAGCTAGTAAAGGAATGTGCAATCATCTTGCAATCAGACGTGGATACACTCATTGATATGTTCTTTCCTACCTTGATAAGGCTATGCTCTGCGACGAAACACATCGCTTCAACTAATGCAAACATGGCAGTCATCGCTATCTATGTTAACGCGTCTTTTAACTATAGAAACATGCAGAGAATAGTTACAGCTGCAAGCGAAAAAAATGTGCTGCCAAGATCATATAGTGGCCTCTGGTTGCAAATTATGGTCCTTAGGTTTTCAAACACTTCAGCATTCTTTTCGTCTCATGGGGCGGCTGCAGGTACTTGTGTTGATGCTTCAATGAAAGTTCTTACAAAGTTGTTGAAAGACCCAAATCCAACGGTTAGACAAGTCGCTAAAGACAGTTACTGGACGTTATGGAGAAAATTACCTAGCCAAACAGAATTATTGTTGAGCAAAATGGAGCCTAATATTGTCAAAATTATTGAAAGATCAAAACCAAAATATGCTAGTGATAGCCATCCCCAACCGATTGCCATAGCTAAGGTACGCCCGTCTTTGAAAGAATCAATAATGGAAAAGAACAAAGAGCTTAGGAATAAACAGAGGGAATTCAGTCGGGATTCAAGGCCGTCATCAAGAAGTTCCTCCGATTCTGTTATACGGATCCCTGCAATGTCAAGGCCTACTGAACCTTCAATTCGTAGTGCTGTTCCCAGGAGAACTTTGTCAAATTCCTCGGCATATCTCAGCAAGCATGAGCCAATAAGTACAATCTCCGCTCAGAGTGATAACATACGCTCCCAAAGCCTGGATGCAATCCAACCTGATATATCAGTGAATAAAGAGATTCTAGAAGTGCCGTCTCATATCACTCATATTCCACCCACAGTGGAATCCAAAGAAGTCGTATTTGACAAAAAGACAGATCCTATTCTTAAGTTTTTGTCATCAAACCAGACTGATCTAATTACTGAAGGGATAAATCTACTAAAGTATGCAATTATGGGAGAAGAAGACTTGTCCGTTGATATAAACGGTCTATTAAGGAAAATTTCTTTAAGGCAACCTAATCTTTTAAGCCCAATTATTGTATCAAATGACCATCTATTCAAGAGAAGTATTCAATTTTTTTCGACGGAGGATTTCCTTCGTGTGTGTTCCATTTTGCTTAATCCAATAGAAAGAAGAAATATTGAATTGATCATATCACTTTTGGAGGTCGACGACCTCTATGAAGCGGTTGTCCAACTATTGTCATATACAATCAGTACCTCCAACATTCTAGGTGATGATGAACTTACTATGCAAATAATAAGGTACAAGTCAACAATACTTCAATCAGTTGTTGATATACTTCGTCTCAGCCTTGAAAAGATTCCAATAAGGGATAGCTATTTTCTGAAGCTTACCTCTAACCTCTTAGAATTGGTTAGCATCTTGAAATCCACTGAAATATACCCTTCTTTCTCGAAATTATTGACATCCCTTTATTCAATTAATGCTACATTGTTCTTTTCGGAATTGGAAATTGTGGACAAGAGTACTCGCGAGGAAGTTGAGTTTATAGTAGGAATCGATCACACCTTAAGCTTAAAGGTTCAAACGACAATTCCCAATTCCGTTTTTGAATTAACTGAGGTGCAACATGAATCCGGCTATGATAAATTCTCTCCTGTTAAAGCTCCAAATGACTTTACAATGATTTGGCCCATTAAGAAGGACAACTCCGAGTATACTTTCCTTCCTGAAAAGGAACTTGGGCTTGAAGAAGTCCACTCCTCCGAACGTCCTCCTCCAATAAAAGCAGCTACAGTGTTAAACCCTCAAATTATAGAAGAACACGTTGTTGAGAACAATGCATCCGAACGCGAGGAAGATAGAATGGATGTCGATGAACATCTGATACTTACCATTAGAGAACTGAATGATTCGACTGAAGACAAAAATGAAGATGCATCGATGGAAAAACCTCTCGTACAAATACCAGAGGAAGAAGGAGGTGGGCCTTTACCGCATCTTAATACTGTGGATGTGAAGTTGACACCCCAATTGCAATCAGCCAACATTTTTCTTGACTCAACAACCAGCTCTAAAACAGACTTGTTTTCTAAGATCAATTCAGATCATTCAATTGAGTTAGCAAAAGATTTGGCCCAAGTGAAATTAACAGAAAACTTTTCTGTCGAGGAGAGAAGGGACCCACTTAAGGCATACATTGAAAAATCCGACCCTCTAAGAAGTATTTCGAACAGAAATAAACCAATTACTATTTACGAGGATTCTAGGGGATCGCCACAAAAAGTGAAGGAGTACCGCTACTCCGATTGGAATTGGTACAACTTTCAAATTGCAAAACTTAATTCAAATGAGAATGCCGAATTAGTGACTTCGTGCTCGATTGGAAATTTCAAGGCGCTTTGTGATGAAATTAAATCAGCAAGTATAGCTGATAGAACTCTAGCTTCAATCCTCTCTACATTAAAAAATATCGAAGGGCAAGGATTGGAATTTGCTGAATTCTACGAGGATCTGGGGAGATTCTTGATAGAGCAATCGCTCTGGTCATACTACAGAGATTGCGATGTGTTATCGCATTCAGCTAAGTTAAGGGGTTTGATTATTGTCAAACAGCTATTAATCAACCATACCAGGTTGAATCTTCTAATTTTGTGGAAGACAATGCTTCGTCTAAGCGACTCAAGTGAGCCTGATGTGGAGATGAAGCACGCGCTCAGCGATGTGGTGGACGAGGTCCTTTCTGGAATATACGGCACTGACGAACTACTTGGAGTCTTCCTTAATAATACAGATGTGGGTCTGGGTAAAGGGCTAGGTTGTCTGAAATTTATCTTGGACACACTTTCCAAGTCCTTGGAATCGAGCTCCGTTCCGCTTATGATCAATGAGGAACTAATAATTCATCTACACGAGGTGCTTCAAAATTTTACGAGCTATGGAGATCCCCAAATTCGAAGAGCTATAATACAGTGTTATGGCAAACTACTTAAAGCAACCAGGATCTCCAACTCTGTCGGAAATATGACTGATAACTCTACCGACAAAAATGTTATGGAGGGAATATTGCTGCGATTCACAGTTACTCAAAAGAAGCTAGTAGAGTACTACAGTCAAGAATAAGTACAGCTAAATCCGTATAGTAATGACGATGTATGATAATTCAGAATTGGATAGAAATAAGACATTGTAGAAATGAATAATATAGTACATAATCGTTTACCACTGGTAGACGAAGTGCACAATGCTGAAGAATATTCGTTAACGCTTGTCGTCTGAAGGTTGAGCCGACGATAACGGCGTCGGCATGAAAGAATCGTTGGGAGATTTTAAAGATTCATAGTTGTCTCGGTGAATGACTCTAGTTGTTCTTTGATTAGCAATTTCTTCTATTGTAAAATGTGGATTTTTCTGTTCCTTTAAAGAAATGGGTTTACCGATGCCTCCAGTCTTACTTTGTATTATCTGTCTCTTTTTCATCATCTTGGCGCTTATTTGTTGTTGACGCATGGAGGGATTTCCTTGAGGCGAGGAAAAGGCGAAATGATAAGGTGATTGTCCAGTCGCTGAGGGAGGTGGTATAGTATTCATTAGTGAGGGATTCATCACTTGATATGCACTGCCTGGATATGGGTGATCTTGCTCATTCATAATTACATATTGCTGATTGTAGGGCATTTGAATTAAAGTCTCGTAGGAACCTCCATAAGTAGCACTTGGAGGTTGTGGCCAATATTCTTGTTCATGATGTATATATGTTACAGGACCTTCGCCATTGGCATAGTATTGGTGACTGGCATAGTCATATGCACCTTCTGGAGTAGCCTGTGTTGGATTGGGATAAAATATCTGGGTAGGAGTACCTCGGGAGAAGCCACCTTGATATTTGGCCGATAAAGGTGGTGGGAGAAATGAGGGAAAGAAGTCTTCAGATGATGATTGAAGGCTGACAAATTTTGCTGACTTAGGTTGGAGTGAAGAAGCCGATATTGGCGGTAACGGCGTTTTCAAAGGTTGTGTTTGTTCTATTAAGTACTCATCATTATATGCCACTTGATTATAGGTGGCATTGTTCGCCATGGCCGTAGCTGGCGTCATGTTTGCTGAATATATGAAGATCGAAGGATCTAAAATTGCCTCGTAATTGTCATCCACGGCATTCGAGTAGCCACCAAGCTGAAAGTTGGGGTCTAAAGTTATATACTCTTCCTTTCCATCTTGGTCAAAATAGTCCAATGGGAAATCATCTTCATAATCGGAACCTTCCTTGTATTGAAGGGGAGTTTCTTGAGTTAAGAAGTCGTAATTTTCGTTGGCGCCGTCAACTTTTCCAATGTTTGTACTAGTGGAGTACTCGGGAGAAGACTTTTCATTATCATTAGTATCCAGTGGTTCGAGATTGTACACTTCTTCGTTGGCCTTTTTCTGGGTTTCCATGTGTTCTGCCAACTGGGTGAAAAGGTTAGATGATTCGTCGTACTGGAATGACTTTGCTGGTTCCCTCAGGGCTATTGTGGTTGGACTCTGGCCCAACTTTTCCTTTTTCAAATCTCTTTCCAAAGCGTCTGCCATGAGTTTATCATGAGGGACATTGAACCAGAAGAACACCTTCTGCTTTTTTTGTGTTCTCAAGCACGAGTTCTTGAAGAGAAACTCGAGAAACTCCGACCTGGGAGGTTCTAATATGGCATCTGTTCCACACTTCAAGTTGCGTAGATCGGAGAAGATTCCTTCTTCGAACTTCTTCCTATCTATAATCTTCCTTCCAAAATGCTCAAATTTATATACAATGCAACGAACTATGTCTGTACCAGTGACAAAGTAAAGGTTGTTCCAGAATACACAGCTAACGAAACCCTCTTCATTATTCAAATAGTAACGTCGAATGACCTGGTTTTCCTGCCAATTGGCCGGTGCTGTAGCGAGGAAGAACTTGAGATCTTCGATTAGTCGTAATGATTCTTTGATATCTTCCACCGGATCATCCTCAGTAGCAGGTATAGTGCTACTAACTATTGTTTCTTTGTTGATGATTTCATCTTGTGCAGTCTGTTCGATCTTGACTGCCATACTCGACATTCCTTTCATATAACTCAAGAATTGTTGACTGTCGATTAATAGAATTTCGTAGTAGTAGTGGTGAAATTGAAGATTTCAATAAATGTGGTTAATTTCTTTGGAGCCAAGGTATGTGGTAGCGAAACACCCTGAAGCCACCTCGGGTCAATTGTAAATTTCAGTGAAGCAGATGACTGATATTGCTCGGTTGTGAAGCCAGAAGACAAAGATCAGACAAAGTCTCTCAGTACAGGTGAACTGAAGCTCTAGTAATCAATGCTGGGTCAATCCTTCGATCGGACTAAGCGAGATCAAACAATAGGAGTAATTGTTATATATGGAAAAAGCAAATTACCACTAGCAGGGTTAAAGAGGAATCCTAATTGAAGAGAATGAATGCTGCCACACTGAACGATGGTAGTAAGAGGAACCAATAGTCACGTTTGAGGATTCACAATTGAAACTTGTTTGGATCGGGGACGCTTATATATAAATTGTTTTAGAAGTTGTAGGTAACAGTGGGAGGTGTTTCAGATTCCTGATGTAAAACATTCCACAAAACCGTGCATTCTCCCGCTAGATAATTGTATACTATTTGTGCATAATATCTGCTGGTGTGCATGCACACTAGTACACAACATTAAATGTTCCTGTTCCTAGTTATCCCATTCGGTGCCTACATAACGTTGAGCTAAAAACTTAAATGCGACCATTAGGACCGTTTTTGGGTCTAGACAACTACATATGATGTCTCCCTTCCGCATGGCTCTCCTTCCATGTACGAGGCCTCCTATTCAATGGTCTGGTGTTCGTAGTGGACTGATAGGACTACCTGGTCGTTACATTTCTACTTAAGGGGTTAAATATCTCCATAATGTGGGTGCAGTGTTGGTACATATTTTTTGTCGAGGTAATGTCAACAAATGGTCTAGACCAGGAGACGATCTGAGAAGTATGCAGGTACTTCCTAAAGAGGTGGGCTGGGTGTTTGTACAATCTCCTCATTTTGGTGGGGACTACCTATTTTGGTTCTCGTCAACTCTCGCGGTAAGGAGTTTTAGTTAACAAGAATCTCTGACTCGGTGTGTATACAGATAAAACCAGGAACCGATATTCATGTTACGAGTCCTGCATTAGGGACATTCATGAAACACGCAATAGTTTTTCGCAGCTCTTAGTCTTCAAGAGCTGATGGAAGTAAATTTTGCAACCCATTGGAACTTTAGGAAAAGTTGGCCTTTTCATCTTCAAAATAGATAAGATATTTGAGCAGCCGAATTTTGGTATTATAAGAGGTTTTAAGCATCACAAGAAGATGACTTCCTCATCCTGTTCCTTTTCTGAAATGCTCTAGAGTCATGCGTATGTGTAGCTTCCCTGTTCTTCTGATATGCGCCAGCATACTAAATTCAATATACTAGTGCATAACAGAAACCCCAAATTACTATTTAAGAAGACGTTGCCTCTAGTTCTCCTTATTTAATAAATGATCCTCCCACCATCTACCTTCGCCTATCTTAATTCAATTATGAATAGTAATTTTGTAACAAGTGTTCAGCTTCGTCCTGTGTTGACAAAGGAAAGGTTCCAGAATGAACATGTCCTGCTCCCATCGTTCAATAATCTAATAAGAAGTTTGAGTAATTCTTCCATTCCACCTGATATTTTGTTAGAAAGGAAGAACTATTCATATACATATTCAAGTCCGAATATTAACGACTTTAATGTGTTATCATCATCCCCAACGAGATCCTCCTCAGAGAATTTCGCAAATCTTGATACTCTTGCTCGCATCTCGACAATGACATCATACGCAGCAAATGAATCATTATCGCCTTTACTTGAAAATAATATTATCGAGACAATATCAAATTTAATGGAGCAGTCAATTAACCTAACCATGAAATTTCAAACTGTTCAAAAACTGATTGAGGACCTTAAAAACAATGAAAAGGAACTAGATGAATCTTCCTTCAATAACAAGCATGACAAATTCAAACACTTCATATTGCAGTTCCCTGATGACATTTCTGTTTTGTATAGAGGTTTATCTGATTTTGCATATGTTCTTGATGAGATCGCAATTTTGAAGTCTAACTACTTTGAGGATGAAAGCAATAAGAATGTAGAGCAAGAAACACAAGTTCCCTCCAATGATGAAACGAACGAAGACTTGATAACGGATATTGACCGTAATCAAGGAGAAATATTGAAAGCTTACCGCTCAACGGAAGAGAAGAAAGTACGCAGAAATACTTTACATTCTCATGGTAAGCCTGTAAAGAGAAACAAGGTGAAGAAACAAAGAATTACAAAAGTTAAGAAGCCTCATACCAATTCGCATTGTTCACAATGTCATGCAGGAAATACTCCAGAGTGGAGAAGGGGCCCCAACGGATCTAGAACCCTTTGTAATGCTTGTGGATT
Source organism: Scheffersomyces xylosifermentans (assembly GCF_036884685.1). NCBI lineage: Eukaryota > Fungi > Ascomycota > Pichiomycetes > Serinales > Debaryomycetaceae > Scheffersomyces > Scheffersomyces xylosifermentans. Next base: position 455,347 of record NW_027042941.1, read on the forward strand.
GTTCTACTCCAAGCTTGCCAAAAAATTTGGCAATGCCGACGGTACTTTGATATTTAATTTCAAGAAGACAATCGGTGATGTCAATGATAGGACTGTACCAACATTCAACGATAAAAGGCTTATTTTGCAAGAATTCGAGAAATCATCCCCCCAGCAAGACTAATATTCTAGCTTTAATAGTCCTTCATTGTATGATTCAAGTTTTAAATACACTAAATATATACACGATAAACTATTAAAATGCGTTTGTTGGCTGTTAAGGATTTACTCATAGTCACTCCAGTCTTTTTTAAAAGAGAACCAATCTCTTCCGTTCACAGGTACAGAACTCGACGTGTAGTTGTTAATTTCAGCAAGTGGACTAGACATCAATTTCCCGTTCATGAATCCATTGTGATCAGTAGTGGGTTGCTTGTCTATCTTGATCTTGGGAGTTACTGGAGTTGCCGAAGAATGAGAGCCCCTTCTGAAAGGAGGGATGTACTTACCATTTGCTGGGCTACCTGCTGAAGCCGACAATTCTGGCTCCTTATCAAAAACAGGGTTCGAGATGGGTCTCTTCTGAGACGCAAGAATAGCAGAGTTACGCCTTCCGACAATGGCTCCGTTAGGTGTTTCCCCTCCGTTTCCATTGCTGTGATTAAATACTATTCCATAATTTCTTATAGGATCAGCATTTCCCTCGGCAGGTCCCTTGAAGTTAGGCTTTTTGAAAAGAATATCATCTATAGTTGTCGGAGCCTCATCAGAGCCCAATTGGACATCTGGACTCGTACTTTCAAGTTCAAAGTCATCTTCCAAATGGAAGACTTCATCATATTCGTTATTCAAGGTCAAACGATCAATTTCTTCTGCTAAAGGCTCAATTACGGGCGATTTGGCATAATTAGGGGACCTCAAATATGGTGGAACATACTTGCCTGAAGCCGACGTGGCCGATGTACCCAAAGAATGCGGGTTTGAACCAGGATGTGGAAGCAAATGAAATCCATTGCTGAGTGAATTTGAAGCTCCATTTGTTGGAATGAAGCTTCTACGCAACTTCGAAGTTGAGTACAGTCTGGATTTGCGCCTCTGGTTGGAAGGAAGCTGACTGGTTGACAAATCACTATTCAGCATTGCGTTCTGATTGTGTGAATGCTCATATTCTAGGCGGATCCTATTCGACTTGTTACGAGGCTTTGTTGACTTCTTGTTATTATTGTTGATGTTATTATGGCTGTGGTGATGATGGTGTGTCTTTTTCCATGAACGTGGATTACGGTTGTTTTTCTTCCAGTCAGGGTTATGTTGGTTTCTAGTTTGGTGCTGTTGAGGTTTACTGCTCTGTATGTTACCAAACCTCTGCTCTCCATATTTATCCATGTAGTGATTAAAAACTGACTTTGGAGTAAAGAACTCTTCCCGATTGAACTTTCTATTAGAAGATCTGCCATTATTGTGAGATTGATTGTATGAAGCAACATTGAATGGCTTACGAGTGTTGCGAATAAAACGAACACCCGATCCACCAATTGGAATTGGCTTCAACTCAGTATTGATAGATAAAAGGGCGTCCGCGCGATGGTTGTGGGGAATTTGGCCGTCCTCTTGAAAACCAACTTTGAAGTGACTAGACTTGGAGTTGATTGATTCAGACTCGGTTGTCGATAATGAAGTAGAAATTTCCTTGTATGGAGAAATTTGTAAACTTTCACTTTCACCAACACTAGTTGTCATGGCACTCTTCTCTGGCGAAGCAGGTAAAGAATCGGATTCACCTTTTTTATAGAAATCGGTTTCCATTTCAAAGTCAAAATCATCTTCGACTTCTCCTTCTACCTCATCCTCGTCACAATCACTTCCCCAATATTCTTCATCAATAGTGAAGTATCTAAGTGAGTCTAATTCACCCTTCAAGCTACTTAAATCACGATTCGCAGGGTCAATGTTTAAACAAAACCTTAATACTGAGAACATATCACCACTCATAGAAGAAAAGAAATCGAAAAGGGCTTCACGATTGTTAACAAACTGAAGAAACCTCTTATCAGAGTAGTTGGCCACTTGAAAGGGGTTCTTGTGAAAGACTAACGTTAATAAGATGACACCTATAGACCAAAGATCAATTTTGGACGCATCATATCCTTCAAGTTCAGGATCAAAGAGTTCTGGTGCCATATATCTTTCAGATCCAATATCAAATTCGTCTTTGTTAGTTATGAACTTGGTGGTGGTGGCTAAACCCCAGTCACACAACTTGATGGACCAATCTTCAGCAATCAAGATGTTTTCTGGTTTCAAATCACGGTGATAGACGCCATGCGAATGGCAAAATTCAAGTGCTCCCAAGATTTGTTGGAAGACATCTTTAATGTCCTGGGACGTGGAAGGTCCTTTTCCATGGTGTATCGACTCATAAAGATCTCCTCTAGAGCAATACTCAAGAACCAAACAAGAGTCAAAATGATCATACAAAGCGGAAATATTAGGATGTCTTCCAAGGATCTCGTGTATCCTGATCTCTTTCTTAGCTTCTTCATATAGACTATTGAGGATAGAATTTCTTGTTGGTTTCGATGCAGAAACAGGATTTGGCGATCTGAGTTTTGCAGGGCTTGACGAAGGTCTGGAAGTCTTCTCTTCCTTGTCCTTCTTGAAATCCAAAGGATAGATAAACTTCACTGCAACCAATTTGTCATTGGCCTTGGTATCCTTAGCTACTGAAACGAGACCATAAGAGCCTTCGCTAATGTCGCTGACTTTTTTGTACCTATCTCGGAGCAAACCACCCTTATCATAGTGTTTGTACTGTTCCATCATTTTAAGGAACGGAACAATCTCTAGAGAATGGTTTTGCTGTATAGAGATCTTTCAGGAAATATTGAAAATGTTTTTGTATTATAATGAAAGGAAGTCTTAGTGAGTTGGAGTGCGATGTAGAATATCGTTGTCAGTAATACGATGTATATCTGGTGTCTGTTTAAATGTGGAGTAATACTTTGACCAAAAAAAAAAGGAATAAAAAAGAAGTATTAGTATGCAAAAGATCGTTATCAGGATTTAATAAATATGTTGACTTCGTTAGATGGACATAAAGGGAATGTTAGATTTGAAATTAAGTGGTAGGACGATTAAGATTAAAAATGCAAGATTTGGAGCACTTCGGAGTTTCTCGAAGTATCTCGTAATATGACTGTTTTTTGATTGAAATGATATGCAGATGCACTTCTGTTGTGGGCTGTTGTAGATTATTTCAGCAGAAGTTATATGAAGCTGGTTGTGCTTCGGCGGTTATGTAGTAGGACAGTTAGGGAATTGGCTTGAGAATCCTAGTTTGTTGTTGATGCAAAAGCAAGCAGACAGTTTCCTGGATCAAGACTAAAGAACTGGAGGGTGGAGATGGCCTCGTGGAGCTACGACAACGGCAAGAGTTCAGGTGTCTTTGTTATTCAAATATCGTCCGCGGACGGATCCGATGACTATTGCTGGTTAGGCAGAGGCAGATGGAAAGGTCAAGGGAAGGCAATAGCGGGCCTGATTATGACTACTTTCTTGGGACACTTCTAGCAGTGAGGACGACTATGACTTGCAGGTATGTGCGTGTTCTAAAAATCTCGGTGGGTAACTGTGTTCTGATTAGCTTCAACTGTCTGGAGTGGTGGGTGTTTCGGTGATCACTGCTAACCGTAGAATTTCTATGACTGAGGGAAAACCCAAACAGTAGGAAAAATGTCGTCGTAGTCACGAGACCGATGAGGGTTTTGATAGCGACAATGATCTATTGTCTTGTATGGATGTTGTATGTTTGTTCTGTTCTGTATTGTACAGTATGATATTTGGGTGGAGGATATCATGAAATGGTTACAGTTGGAGATAATGTCGCACGCGGCTGGTGTATGACGTAGGTGAAGGTAATAGGAGTCGGCGAATGTTGGAGACGTGGAATGAGTGATGGTGGTTGGTGGCCCTATATTTTTGGTTTTTATTAGGTTGTATGACGAAATGGACTTATTGTGGGTATTCATGGGGATATTCGTGTAATAAATAGGGAGAGCAATGTATGATATTCTTGGGATAGGTCTTTGGTGTTAAGCTCGAATGTTGGTGTACTATTTGTTTTACTATTGGTGTCCTGATGTAATTCAACAATACATAGAAGAGCTCTGGTATGATGAAGTCATATATTTAAGCAGATATTTAACCAGTATATCTAAAGGACGGAATATTTTGTTCCTTCTTTACTTTCAAATTATATAAACTATACAACGGGTATTTCTGAGATTTTTCCCTGTTTACTACGGTTATTTCTTCTTCAAGTGTTATATCTTGCCTTGCTTCTTCATGGTTCCAAACATTCTCTCAATTGCAAAATCAAAGAAAAAAGGTGGCATTTTTACTGTTTATTGAACAATATCCTACAACATATACACATAAAGAACTAAAATTCGAATTTTCCTATTTCGCCGTAAAACATATGTATGAGACCTCTACCAAACTATCAAATCTACCTTCATAAACTCTTTCTAATACCAACCTTCAAACTTTTACCAAATTCCTTCCTCTTGCCCACCACCATACCTCTGTCTTCAAAATACCTCACAATGAAGGATTGCAAAATCCAAACCCAACTAAAGGGAAGCACGTGACCCATATTTGCTGCGAGCCCTCACCAAAAAAGGTACGATTTGTGGCAAGCCTTCACTTTGACATCAGTGATCTGAGAGTGTTTCTTTGTTGTTAAACAGTTAATTGTCGCTAATTATAACGGCGCTTGTGTTTCAAAAGACATAATTGATTTGCAGTGCCTTGTTTATTAGTGGTAAAAAATGGACGAGACAATTCAAACATTTCTTGCCGTCACTGGCATAGATGATAAGGAAGTTGCAACGCATTTCTTGGAGTTGACCAACGGCGACTTGGAATATGCGGTGACATTATTCATGGAGTCGGACCACCACCACGCCACAGCGGGAGCGACCTCGACAAATGATGAAGAACTTGCCCAGCGCTTACAGAACGAAGCCTATTCAAACCAACAACAGGACGAGGTTCGAGCCGCAGACACAAATGTCCATAGACACGAGACTTTAGTGGACAGCTTTGGGGGACCTGGATTCGACTTCTTGTCACATATGCAGCAAAGAAGTAGACCAGCCGATATATTTGGGGCAGGAAGAGCTGGTCCCTTCAACCAACGATTTGACGAACTTGAAAACGATTACTATAATTCAAGAGCATCGGAGATTAGCGATGAAGACGACGATGAATATGTAGATGAAGAATATAATGACGCGACTAATGACGACGATGAAGATGACGACGATATAATGGAACTAGATGCGAATGGCGATGTGGTGGAAACAACAAGACCCATGTCAAGGAGAAGACGCTTGAGAGGTGCAAGAGAGGAGGAATTGACATCAACCCAGCGCAGGCTCGCCAACTTATTCCGGCCTCCATTCGAAATCATGTCGTTGGTCAATCTAGATGAGGCAAAGCAAAAAGGGAAAGAAGAGAACAAATGGATTTTAATCAATATTCAAGATCCATCTGAATTTAAGTCGCATATATTGAATAGAGATTTCTGGTCCAATGAAAAGGTGAAGGCCGTAGTAAAGGAAAGCTTTGTATTTTTGCAATTTCAGAGTGACTCGCCAAATGGAATCAATTATCTTAATTTCTATTCTACAGATGACTTCCCTCATATTGCCATTTTGGATCCTTTGACGGGCGAAAGAGTATTCAAATGGAAAGATGGCGAGGTTCCCAAAGTGGATGCCTGGATAGAAGACATAGATGAGTTTTTGGAGAAGTTTTCTTTATTGGCGGGCTCCAACAACCCCATGGTCAAACATGAAGTCAAGTTTGACCCAGAAGCATTAACCGAGGAGCAACAAATAGAATTTGCTTTAAAGCAGTCAATTCTTGAGAATGAGGGCAAGTCGGCTGAAGATGCCATTGATCTTGACGAAAGTGATTCAAAGGATGTCTCCGCAATAGAGGAAACGGAGGAGCAAGGTGAAGAACAAGAACAAGACATTGTAGATCCATTTGATAGAATTATAGCAACAAATCATGACGAACCTACAGCTCCACCATCAACAAGAGTTCAAATACGATTCCCCAACGGTAAGAGATTGGTACATAAATTCAAATTGGATGACACTGTCCTTGAGATCTTCCAATGGATTAAGTACATTCTCAGCCAGTCTCCTGACGAGTATGGACTCAGCAGTAACGATAGATTTAGCTTATCTGATACTTCGCAAAAGTCATTTAAGTTTATTGAATCTCTTGATACTACAATAGAGAAGGCCAATTTAAAGAATGCCAGTATTTTATTAGAAAAGGAATGATACCTCTTTTATAGAAACCAATGTACATCATTCAAAACCTATATATCTATAACCAGCTTGTTCTACGTGAAGCCGGAAACTGATCTAGTGGAGGTAAATCAGGAATGGTGAACATGGAGGCAGGATCCGAGCCCAAACCCAACAATTTCTTGTACTTGATTTTCAACTCTTGCTCTTCTTTCGTCAATTCTTCTATATCAGACATTTCGTCGCTGTCATCGCCGTCGTCGTAGTCGTCTTCATCATCCAGAATATCTTCATTGCTATCCTCGTTTCCGCTCTTTTCATCATCGGATATTCTAGAATTTTCAATTTCTATATCCGCCTCTTCGGTAAATACTTCTGGCTTAATAGCTTGGGGTTCATTTTTGTTCTTTATTTCATTTCTTAAAAGTTTCAAATCAGCTTCAATATCATCATCCACAAGACCTAGGCATGTGTTCAACTTTATACGTTTCAAAGGAGGTAAGTCTTCTCGGCTATTCTTGGAAACTGTTTCTTTTTCCTCTATAGTATCGCGTTGCAAGGTTAGACCTCTTTCTTGTTGACGTTCAAAACGTTTCAGCTTATTCAATATATTTGTCTTGATGCTGGTAAGTTCAATTTTGTTCTTTTGCAAGTATTGGTTATCCGTATTGGCATAATTGGAATCCCTGTTATTTGCAAAAATCAATTTGTAATCGTGGGTATTAGTTGTGTTGAGAATTGTGTGGTTATATCTATTGTTAGGTCCATCGTCGTATGAGCGCTTTAAGTCATTTGGTGTCACAACAGATCTATAGTAATTTTGAGCGCTCCTCTTATTCACTTCTTGCTCGTTTAAGTGATGGTATTCCTTATACAAGTTATTGAGTTCGTTGTATGTCTCTTGTACCAACTCTTGCTTATGACGCATCAAATTATAGTAGTACAGCTTCCAGATTATGGCCGCATTTCCTTTGGAATTGTTATATATCAAACGAGATTGATAGTCTTTTTCATTTATGATGGTTTGTAAGCTTCGCTTGTGAGGTTTAAAGAACTTGTCAAAGAGATATGGAAAAGGTAGCTTGGTATTTGAGCTGTCTTCTTTGGTTCCCTGCTCGAATTCCACGTCACCTAAAGTTTCGTCAAAATCCAACGGACTTTGCAAATTCTTAAAGATTTCCTTCAACTCTTCCTCGTACTCTTCAATAGACTTAAGAATGTCACCCTTGTTGTGGATGTAGCCGCTGTTAAGAAGTATCAAGTCTTCAGTGTTCGTTTTTATGTTGTTTATGGTTTCGATTTCGAAATTGAAGATCTTTAGCCAGTTTTTATCATTGGCAGTCGCCACCTTGATCAGATTTCCAATTTTCTCCAAGAGTTTGTCGATTCTGGACAATCTTGAACTGATGTAAGATTTGCTGAGAGACAGAAATTCGTCTGCCAATTCATTTTCAAGCTCTGTTAATTCGTCCACCGTCATGGTGGGAATTTTGGTTAGCGTAGAAACCTCAAATTCGGGCTTGTTTACCATCTCATTCTCTGGCGTAGTATCCATTTTGACCACTTTTCCTTACCAATTTGCCAACTTTTTGATCAACCTGGTCGATTCTTTTGGGCGTTAAATTCTTGTTGCGACAAATCCTGTGTTCACTCAGCAGCAAGAGAGAAAACGGGTTCTGTTCCAGTGTTTCTTTCTGTTTAATATTCTGTGTTAAACTGTTTACACACTGCTATCACCGCCAAACTAGATCCAAAATGCCGATATAACTGCTCTACCGCTCTTGTTCACAACTTCTGCTACAAAGAGTCCATATCACAAATAATGCAAAAGCCCTGTCCCATTTCTTTTCTGGAACTCAGTTTTCGGATTCTCATTTTTCTCAACCTCAGGATTCTTTGCCAACTTCCCAATTGGGAATGACTGAGGGTTGTCCCAGAGTCCCAGAGTCCTGCAAGGTGGGTGCAATAAATGGTGGAGTATTGAGGGAGTGAGTGGTGAGTAGTAAGTGGTGGGTATGAAGTATTGAGTGAGTATTGAGTGAGGAAGTATTGAGTGAGGAAGTATTGAGTAGTGAGTACAGTGTTTTCATTTATTATTATTATTCCAACTAGGAATTACGATTGATTTTTAGTTAACCCCAATAAAGTTCACACTTCAAGTAAGTTAGCATTTAGGACAACATGGACTTACTTCTTGTGAGTGGTATGAACCAATTCGAGCTGCAAGTTTGAAATAAAATTGAAACCACTGTAGTTAGTGGTGAGTAGTGAGGGAGGAAGTATTGAGGTAGTGAGTAGTGGGTAGTGAGTAGTGGGTAGTGAGGTATTGAGGGAGGGAGTAGTGAGATTGGATACCGAGAAAAGTCCGTTGGTGAGCATAGTATGAGAAATGAGGTATGACAGTAGTAGTAGTAGTAGTAGTAGTAGTAGTAGTACTGATCGGGGAAGATACATTTGGGAATTTGATAATGGTTTATATTATAGTTGTTTTAGTTGTTGTATACTGATTGATAATAGACTACTTACATTCGATCTGTCCACAGTGATCTATATAGAATTTAACAAAACAGCAGTAGTCACTATTACTATGGTATACTCACCTCTGGAGTCACATACAAAAAAAAAATACATCTACAAAGCCAGATTCACAGAAACTTATTTAGACTCATGTATTATAATTTCATAAACGTAGACGAGAAAAATAGCTTGTGTGTAGAAAGAAGAGATCTTTAGCAAGCTCCTCAAGAATTCGCATTATTCGTGCCAATATAGGCTTAAAGACGGGTTTGGTCATAGACCAGCAAAGCCATACGAAGGAAAATGACATTCTTGACATTCGAACAAGCCTCTAGTTTGTACTATCGCCACAATACAGAATCTAACGATCCTCAGCCCATTCGTTCTCTCTTCTGATAGCAGCCTCTTCCTCAGGACTGAAGTCATTGACAATGTTGAATATTCTTCTCAACTCCTCTGGAGACTTACCCTTGATCATTTCGGCCACCATCTTGCATCCGGCGTCCAATAACGGTCTGATGTTCAAGTAGTTAGCGGCCAACATGATCTCATACAACATTTCTTGGTCAACCTTCAAGAAGTTTTTGTCCCACTCTTCTACAGGAGCCGATTTTTTGGCGTCTTCATCGTCGTCATCTGGGAAGATGGTATTCTTGTGGTGTTCACACCATTCCAAGACCTTAGCCAACACGTTGGCTCTGACGTTTGGAGTAGGGATTTCAAAGTCTTCTTGTAATCCGTCTGGGTTCAAATCGTTGATCATATTCTTCATCAAGAGCGATTTCTCAGCGACCTTAGGGTCCACTGGAAATTTCTCATCATCTGATGATATCACAATTACTTTTGGGTTTGACATCTTCACTTTACTTGATGTTATATAGACTAATCTATAAAATAAAGACACGATCACTAAGCACTATCTGATTGCTTTAACATTTGTTCGTTGTGGTTTTTCAGTACTGGCGTATAATACACAGGAGCTCTCTCGCTGTCTCACTCTCACTGTGTCACTGTCTCGTTATAAGATCATTATACTATTCATTATTGATGATTCGATAATGATACACGGAGTAGATATAATATATTCACAATTGAAAGGGAATTTCTATAGGATGGATTCTCGACCTATAACTAAATGTTACGGATTATTGTGCAAGATTTTTATATTAGTTTAGTCAACTTCATTCTTCATAGATATTGCTCCATTTAGATTTTCTGGGGTTAAGCGAGGCTTTGTCGCTTGACTTTTTCTTCACAGCCAATGCTATAATAACTAGGAAGCAGGTATAGTCTTTGTTAACCATTTATAGTATCCGAGAGTTAGATACTTCTAGGATATCAAGTACGATATCAATACAACAGTTCCAATATGAATACTCTATATAACTTGTAGAAAGTTTGCTACAGAAAAAAATCACAACAGCTCTTGCTTCTTCTCTTGTCTCATTATGTTACATTCATTAAATTCAATATGAAACGACATATCTATACATCAAATCACTTGTTAGCTTCGGTGGCAGGTTCTGCAGCAGGGAGAATTCTGGCCATTTCAGAAGCAGTTAGCCCATTGAGCAAGTCAGCAATCAACTTGCATCCAATATCCAATAACGGAGTGATCACCATGTAGTTAGCGGCTAGCATTATCTTAAACCACATCTCCTCGTCTTCCTCCAAGAACTTCTTGTCCCATTCCTCAACCGGGAGTTTCTTTCTCATTTCGACTTCGTATTCGTCGTCCGAGTAGGTTTCGTCCTTGTGGTGCTCGCACCACTCAATGATCTTGATCAACACGTCTTCATCAACGTTTGGCAAGGGCGCCTCGAACTCTTCAATCGCTCCGTCTGCATTCAAGTCACTGATCATATTCTTTATTAAAGTGGAGAGTTCAGCGACTTTCTGCTCCACTGGATATCTTTTAGTGTCGTCTCCGTTGGCAATTAGTATGACCTTCATTTTGAAGTTTTTACCTTACAAATGATTATATCGATAGGAAGAACATTAACTAAAAAGAAAGAAAAAGGAGAAAGTACTTATATAATATATATATACGTCAATCATATATCCATAGATGTAAATTACAACTATCTGCATTCTGTGCCTATCATAAATATGACTGTGAAGCTGCCTTGGCTGTCCTCCATACTAACACTCGCATACAACGACATAGCTATAAAGAACCTGGAGTTTCCTTAATGAGATGTCTGTACTTGAAGAGACATAGAGCTGAATATATGACCATGTAGAACAATTAGGCCAGTTTAGGCAAGATGGGCAAGAATATGCAAGTGTAATATGTGTGTGTGTGCGACAGAGAGAGAGAGAGAGAGACAAGAGTTAGAAGATATTCTCCTGGGAAATGGAGAAGCGTAGTGAATTTGAGTGAGATTTTGTAGTATTAGTGAGTAAGTGTAGAATTGATGAAAATTTTGAATGCAAAACAGGCTACAAAAGTCAAGTGAAGTGTGGAGAAGTAATATAACGTAGTGACGTTCTTATGGTTTAATGTAGTTATGTTATCTGTTGAGTTATGTTTTTTTGACGTAGCAGTGATATTTCGATGCCTTTTCACTTTCTAAATTTGTTAACTTCTGTAGTTTAGCTTTATCTATATTATATTTCGTAGTGAAGATTTAAATTTCAGAGAAGTATTTTATTGTTGTGAACATTGAAGAAGCGGTATGAGAGTATACATCATCTGCCACTGATGCAAATAATCCAGTACCACATACTCCACACCCCCTTGGCTTATATCATATGAGTAGTCTACCCTTGCTGGATTGTCCACAGGTCGCTGGACTTGCCATAGAAACTAGACTCCAAAGACGGTAAAAACGACACCATATCTACAGAATTTACCAAATTCTACGTTATTAATGTGTATTCATAATGTAATAATGCACAGAATAAATAACTTGACACTGGCCTACTCAAAGTTGGAGTAGATACCTGCACTGAAATCGTCCAATTCGTCCAAATACAAATTGTTGACATAGACATTACCTGACAAGTTGTTGTTGTTAGAATTGAGAATTCCGCTGGGGTTGTTCAAGTTGTTTATGAAACCTTCGATGTCTTCGTCGTCGTCGTTAAGTTGTTGGTCTTTGAGGTTGTCGTTATCAATCAAAATACCGTTCTGCACCGATAACTGAGCCAAGAAACTAGCCAACTTGAACGTCTTGTTAGCATTAATAAGTTGTGCCTCGGCTTCTTGTTCTTTCAAGTTACCAGATGATGCCAATAAACTAGATGAGCCATGGTTCATATTGAGCGACAAGTTACTCACCAACGTGTTCAACATATTCAAAATCACAGAGTTGTGCAAGTCAAAGAAACCTAAGTTTCCATCCAACATTATGGTATTCGTTTCGTTAATTAACTTAACCAAATTGGAATCTTGCGTATCAAGATGGTTAATCAAGTCGGGATTGGTGTTCAACAACGTCTCTATCAAATCATCATAGTTAATTGGGAATAAGTTAGCAAGGATGGTCTGCCTGTGATTGACACTGATCTCATTGATCACGTCTTGGAAGATCAAGTCGAATTGCTCAATGCTCAATTCAGATTTTGGGTTAATTGACTCAAACTTTTGGACCACGAGAGGTTCAATGATAGAATTCAAGTTGATCCAGCCCTTGTTTAACAACCACCAACTTAATGAAAGATAGCTTTGTTCGATTATGTAATTTTCATGTGGATCAATGTCGTTATTTGATGTCTTAACCCCGGCCATCAATATGGCGGACTCTAAATAGGATCTTCTAGCAAGAATGTTCAATTGTAATCTAGTGATGAGCAACAAACCAGAAATGGAGTAGATCAAAGTTAATGTTCTAGTGATGGTCTTTATCTTCAAGAGGTTCCACAATTCAATCTTTGACTTATTCAAGTAAATAGCCAACTTGGATTGGGGGTTATTGTTGTTATCTAACAAGTTCAAGTTGTCTGTGGTCAACTCGCTGTTACTGCCACCTGTGGCAGTATTGGTTACTTGAGCTGATGGGTTATTCTTCTTCAATCTCAACGCCTGAGTGATCAATTCGACAGGCAAATAATCGATCACAGGAGCAGTCAACACTGGCAACAATGCCAAGATTGTGTAGTAGCAATCTTGCTGGGTTTGTATGAATCGTTGTTTTATCTGCTGTTTGAAGATCAACTCTTGTCTTAATGTGTTCTGGTAGTCGCGAAGCTTTTGAATGACGAAGTGGTTCACGAGATAGTAGATGGAGATTGTCACCGTCGACGTGATCAAGATCTTCCGCTTGTGGCGGTTGAAGAATGACGCCAATGATGAGAAGATGGCCATGATGTTCAGTTAGCTTTCTAATGTGAGGATGTGCAACTATGATAATCCCAGCCTCTGGTGACTTTGGAACAACTTTTTGACCACTGACAGCACAATCTATAAAGAATATGACCTACTGTTGAATTAGTGGTCGTGATACTATTGAAGCCCATTCGATGAAGACTTGGAGACCGAGGGACCGTTTGAGAAAGAGTGGAGAATCTCATCACATGACTGATAGTCCGTGACATTAGGTCGCGTGATATAAAATCATGTGGAGAATAATCATGTGAAATATAATCATGTGAAATATAATCATGTGGAGAAATATCATGTGATTATCTGAGTAAAAAAGATCGACCGGACTTAGACACAACGGCTCTGGTGTTTAATCTTGGTGTTGGTTGTAAAAATAGACTTCAGTAAAAATTTAGGATATATTAGCACGGCATCACTTCGGTTGTAATACCCAAAAGTTGGCTTTAACTGGCAGCATCAATGAGTTGGCACCGAAAGCGAAGGCTTACTGTGCAAGCGTACATCTTCCGCTAATAGGGGTTACGGGCCGACTCCGCGGATATCCCACCTCGTATATTTCTTGTAGCACTTATGGGGATGTAGTAGAAGTTTTCCGGGAAACGTTTCTCCAGAGTCAAACTCTAGAAGGAGGCTCCGTGGGACTGCGTAGATCTCTGCAAATTAGCGCAACTAGCTGCTTACAATTCTCAACTTAGGTGTATCGAACCACATAAGCGAGGAAAACGTTGTCTCTCCTATTAATAGACAAGTCGAGAATAGGCCATTCCAGCTGGGTTGTCATTAAACTAATTAATTGATAAATTTGATACCATGGGGGTTCCAAGAAATTCGGCGACGTCCATTCGATAGGCACTAAAGTTGTTTCACACCCCCGTTTGCACTAACTGGGTTTGCCTCAAGACGTTTCTCATACATGAAAGATGTTGCATCTCTGTGCATGAAGCTCTCATGAACCTTAAATTAATAGTGTCTATTCATGCAAACTTAACCTCGTTTCCTCAACAATATAAGTCTTTTTTTCACTGGTAATAAGCGCCATTGCGCCAGCGGATTCCACATCCGTCATCGCCATCTCTAGTCTAAAAAATACTACTATTACAATCCATTAGCCACCTCAAATGCCCGCTATAATATTTTTCTAGATGGAGCCACCCGATATTTCCTGCACGTATTTTCTCAGCCTTTTTACGTCAAATTGGAACGCTTTATTTTTCTCACCCATTTCTGCCCCTGGAGATATGCAGCGAGGCACTGGGAACATATCTTTTAAGCATGGGCTTGGGAGAGAAGCCCCAAACAGTGTAGTATGAGCAGAAACTCTCCGACCTAACACTTTAGCTATAGATCACCCGAAACGCTTCGTATATTATCCGAGGCCAAAAAGAGCTGCAAATCGTGTCGAGATGCACCATGATCATTGGGGCTCACAATTCACCTTGTTCGGGAATGAATCGCTACTGAATCGGTGAACAATACCAATGCTCATTTAGTTTGAAACGTGGGTGGGTTATCTAAATGGTTTAATTATCTACAGCAAGACTGCACAATGCTCGATTTTTTATGGCAGACAATACCGATTGCATTTAGAATTTTATTCAAGTCTATCTAAACGTGATGCCGTTTGTAACCAACAATTTCGATTCTCCGCTACCGTCCTACAATGGCACAATGGCATCTCGACGCAAATCCACAAGGAGTTTGAGGAAAATGGTAAGCAACATTCTCGAAGACAATGTTATAAATAGTTGTAGATTTCCTGTTATTTTCAGAGTGTCGGGTTGAAATACAGCAGTAAAAGTTTCATCCTCGATCGGTTAGAACCTTATTCCTCTACTAAATAAGATGCAATTCCAAACCTACGTCTTGTTCTCCTTCTTGGCTACCGTCACCTTGGCCAAGAACATTCTTTTGACCAACGATGACTCTTGGGTTTCCACCAACATCAGAGCCACCTACTACAAGTTGAAGGAAGCTGGTCACAACGTCACCTTGGTCGCTCCTGTTTCCCAAAGATCTGGATGGGGTGGTAAATTTGACATCCCATCCTCCAAGACCTTGGAGACTAACGGTGAGTTCGCTTACGTTAAGGCAGGTGAACCATCTTGGGGCCACGAAGTCGATGATGACCACATCTGGTACTTCAACGGTACTCCATCTTCTGCTGTTGCTTTCGCTTTGACTTACGTCTTCCCTATCTACTTCAACGAAAAGAACTACACTGTCGACTTGGTTGTCTCTGGTCCAAATGAGGGTACAAACATGTCCCCAGGTATGTACACCCTCTCTGGTACTATGGGTGCCACCTACAACTCTGTCTACAGAGGTTACCCAGCTGTCGCTTTCTCTGGTTCCAACGGTAACAACTCTTTCTTCAAGGATGAATTGGACTTGGATGACAAGTTGTCTCCACCAACCATCTTGGCTGGTAAGATTGTTGACTTCGTCGACCACCTTTTCACCGCGCAAGGTGCCAACCCAAGAGCTTTGCCATTGGGTGTCGGTATCAACGTCAACTTCCCACAAGTCGGTTACTTGAACGAGTCTTGTGTTGACCCTAAGTGGGTTTCCACCAGATTGACCGGTCAATACGCTTCCGGAGCCGACATGATTTACAACGCCACTTCAGACTCTTTCGTCTGGACTCAAACTTCTTGGAAGGCTATCACCGCTTGCAACAACGGTGACTGTTCTTTGCCATCTGAGAACTTCGTTGTTGGTTACACCAACTGTTCCTCTTCCGTCAGTGTTTTCTCAGTTGACTATGATGCTAACCTTGGTTTGACTTCCCAAGTCAACAGCATCTTGTCTCCATTGTTCCACGAGTAAATACCCCGATTCGTTTATTAGACAATTGTTTTTGTGTTTTGTTGATTGCATTTCAAATACCAAAAAGAAAACCTTTGAAAAATGAGCGTAAACAAGGCAGTGCTGCTTGTTCATGTTAAAAAAAGTTTTATTTAGTTCTTCCGTTACTGTTTATTTCGTTCTGCTCTAGAAGCTGGTGAATGTACATTTTTCTTTATTTCCAATCCATATGATGTAGACTAGATAGCACCAGTTAACTAAGCAATTTGCAGTTGCGGCTCGAGCCATTCAGTTTTTTTGCAATCATTTCTCAAGCCCGTGCCGCTGCGAATTTCAGTAAGAAATTTCACAGTTCCGTTTGCTGCTGCATAATGGTACAGGAGGGGAGAACAGCTGTAATGGACGGAACGATGAGTGGGGGTTACGGGAGTGACCAAGGAAGATAAAGTAGCTTGGCTCAATGTTTGTGAAGGACGAGCGGCGGTGAGTTGCGTTTCAAATGAATACCCGTATAGGGCAAAGAGTATGAAAGTCAAATGAGATTACGGGTATGGGTGTACAATGGGCCGTGCACTCCGAACAAGAGCTTAGAGTCTATGATATTATGTAATTGTAGGGGGTTGCTACAACATAATGTACGAAGTGGTATGTGACCAAATTTTACGGACAGACTGCAGAGGAAGAATGGTTTTCCTGCCAAGGTAACAGTGATGGGATCTCTTTCTTTAATATATATAAAAAAAGTCTTGGTAGAGTAGTATTATAATCTTTGATGGGGTTCTGACAGGCTTCCAGCCGATTCGAATTGTGAATTCTGTGGACGTCACAGAATCCCAGAAAAAAAAGGAATCTTCCATAGCAATAAACCCAAGAAAATTCTGGTTCAAATCAGCAATCAATACCATGACTTCTTCCCTTGCCTGGCCGCAAAACTGTCGTCCCTGGTACCGGTTGTCCCCTCACCGGTAAATTTTATTGCGGCTACATTTGATATTTCAGGGAGTCCTTCGCAGCAATTTCGTTTCTCACAGGGCAAAATGGCGGTACTGGTTAGCGTGAGGTGAGACGAGTTTTTGTCATTTTGCCCCGTAAGAGACGAGATTTTAGATAGACGGAGATACCACGTATTGCACGTATTGCACCTATTCCACGTATACCACCATATACCACAGTCGATGGTAATACCATATAGTAACCAACACCACTGTGCACAGTAATAAGCCCCCCTATCCCCCTCCAACAAACTCACACATCTATTATTGTTTTCTCTGTCGTCGTTTTCTCTCTCGTCATATACGCCATGTATAGCTCGACAACTATAAATTCTCCATTGAAATGGAGTATCCCACTTGTCTTATTCTCTAAAGTGTGGTCTTTGAGCTCATTCGCGTATCTCTCTATACTTCGTCTCTCCCCCCCATCTCAAACGGTCTCACACGGTCTCACACGGTCTTACACGGTCTCACTACCTCTACCGAAAATTACCGACACGCTTGCTTTTCGTGTCACTAAATTTCAGCATGCTCGCTGGAAAAATTACAGTAAGCGTTTAACGGAACGGTTATAACCACAGTGTTCGGCTGCTAGATACCCACAGGATATTTCTGGGAAGTCTAATCTTAACTTTGTATATGAATAGGGATTGCTGTAGGTGACTCGTGAGTTCCAGGTGCTAGCACAAAGAGTATAGTGAATCCTTGGCGGCGTTTCCCATTAACCGCAAACGAGAATACAACAATCGGTGTCATTATAAGATATCAGTACCCCGTAAAATCTAATAATCGACTGTGCCATTCTATCCCAGGCCCCAGCTATGGCAGGAATTCTTTCTCGCAAGCATAAGAGAGACTCCACGACTTCGTCAATCCCCAAGTCCAATTCGTCCCAGTCACTTCAAAACTCTACCAATAACGTCAACTCAGTGCTCCGTGCTTCAAGACATCGCTCCAACTCATCAGTGAACAACACCAATAACCCCCCAAGCACTCCTCAGAGCGGAACTAATACCAATATCTCGTCCATTTCAAGGTCCAATTCCACGAATCGACCCAGAAAAAGTTCGTCATCCAAGCCAACACAACCTTCGATGGTTACTTCAACGCCAAAGGGAGAGTCCAACTCGAACGAAGAGACCAAACTAGAAATAGGGCCTCAAGCGGCTAGTGGTCTGACCAAATCACCCAGTACCGAACCCGCCGATACACAAACCCCGGTGCAAGAAAGAAAGAGCCTTGAGACATCTTCAGACTCCTCAGCTAGACCTTTACCCCCAAAAAGTGGTTCTAATGGTTTTCTCTCTTCGATATTGAATGCTGCGCATAATGCCGCTAACAATATCATATCCACCACTGTCGAAGAGGAAGAAAAACTAGCTAGAACGACTAGTTCGGCTAGTGGAGCCACCAGCATCGGAGAGTTGCATATCACTCCTACGCATTCACATAAAAAAGAACACAAGGAACATTCATTTTCCAACAGATTGGACTTCTTGCTTAGACCTGCTAAATTTAACAGCTCGAAGAGTTCAGTGGAATCTGACGAACTCAATCTTGTCACCCCAGACGGTGTCAAAACAGAGCAAGAAGACCAAGAAATCCAGGAGAATGACGAAGTTCATAGTGTCAACGGCGAAGGAAGTGCTCTTTCTACTGCAAATGTCCAATTCGCTTCTGTAAGAGAATCTCCATTGAACACAATGGGCCAAGGTGACTTGTCTCTAGCTGTTTTTGATACTGTTAAGAAGCAAACAACAAATCCTCAGCTTATCGACTCCAGCTTACTGAAATTTCCCAGTGTTGGCGGTGATTCAAAAGCAGACCAAAAAACTAAAAACGTTCACAGCTCTCCAAGCCGCTCTATTGAAAATCTTGCTGAAACTAAGCGCAGCTTGAGTCCTGATCTAATAAACCGCCAAATAGCGTTGACTGGACCAAATGGAGTTGGCGAGTCCAAGAGAAGTCACCGTAAATCGTTCAATGCCACGGATGCAAATGTCACTTCCAACACAGCATCAAGTATGAATCTTTCGTTATCAACTTCAAGAAATGGAAATAATAGTAATTCTGATGGGAAGGAGTTAGAGAAAGTGAGCTCTCCCAGTGGTGAACTGAAGCTGAGAAGCACCGATTTCGAGGATAGCGAGGAACTTGACTCTGGATCGGAGTCAGGCTCGGATCATGAAGAAGGTGAACAAGTAGATTACTCCAATCTCAAATATGCTTCCAGAAAGCGTAACAAAGAGTTCCATGTACTTTTCAGAAAGCTTCCACTGAGCGATCCTTTAATTGATGACTTTAGTTGTGCATTGTCGAAGGATATTCTTGTACAAGGAAGAATGTACTTGAGTAGTCATTATATATGCTTCAATTCAAATATTTTGGGTTGGGTTACCAACTTGGTGATCCTGTTACAGGAGGTTATCCAGATTGAGAAGAAGTCAACTGCTGTTTTGTTTCCTAATGGTATGATTATCAGAACTTTACATCATAAGTACGTCTTCGCTACCTTCTTGAGTCGTGATTCTACATTCAATTTAATTACTAATGTGTGGCACAAGGTTCTATTGGAAAACTCAGATGATGGCAACAAACTTTTTGTAAAAAGAAGAGCAAGAGGTAATTCGAGATCGACGGGTGCATCGAAATCCGTCAGCAGGGAGAGATACGGCGACTTGGCTTCTAATTCAATCACAGACGACTACGAATCGGATGATGAAAGCCATGGTGACATTTTATCGAACGACCATGATGAAGGTCAAGACGATGATGATGGAAGTTTCAGCTCATTGTCTTTGCATAGTGATACAAACCAAGATCATGGTTCGGACGAGGCCTCTTCGGGCGACGATAACGATACCTCAGGAGTCGAAAAATCAGCGGTTCATGAAGATTCTCCCGCTACATCTGGGGGGTCTACTCCAGGATCAGGTACCACATTTAAGGGGTTCCCAGTGGTTGGACCATTGACACACAGCCCAACAGAACTAACCTACACAAAACAGCCGAATGACACCTTTATTTCAGATGGTAACTTGAAAGCACCCATTGGAGTTGTTTTTTCAATTCTTTTTGGCGCTGATACATCTTTGTTTATCAAGATATTAAAGAAACAGAAGAATTTCGATATCACAGAGTCCGAGATTACGGGGTTGGGCCCAAAGAACAAAGAAAGGCATTACAGTTATATTAAACCTTTGGGTGGAGCTATAGGTCCCAAGCAGACAAAATGTTTGATTGTGGATAAAATTATCACATTTCAACCGGATAATTTTATTTTAGTGGAACAAACAACGTCAACTCCTGATGTTCCAAGCGGTGGTTCCTTCTCTGTGAAGACTAAAATGTACTTCTGCTGGGCAGAGAACAATCTGACACGGTTCTATGTGGTCACCTCAATTGAGTGGACCGGTAAGTCTTGGATTAAAGGTGCAATTGAAAAGGGAAGTATTGATGGACAAAAGGAGTCTATGAAACAAACAATGGAATCTCTTGAGGAGATGATAAGTGCTGGAAACGGAAGCGGTGGCAAGAGCAAGACAGTCAAGAGCAAGAAGAAGGGAAGAAGCAGAAAGAATACAGTAGTTCTGAAGGCATCAGAGGAGAAGTCAGAGCCAGTGAAGGAGAAAACACTCAAGGAAAAATTCGTAGATTTTGTCGAAACATTGGGCAAATCTGTTCCTATTCCATACCTAAGCGAGCTCGTTACCGGCTCACTAATAATTTTCGTTGGGTTAATATTCACATTCAAGATCTTCAATTATATCACTGGTAGCGGTACTCCACAGCAAGTGCAGATACTTGGCGGCGAATCATATGTATCCAAGATTAAGATCAACGACCAGAAGTACTTGGTCATTCCCAGCGTGGAGTCAAATTTCGCTCATCGGAAGATTGTGATGGAAAATGAAGTCAACCTTTGGAATTGGATCAAGGATAGAAGCGAGGAGAAAATTAGCGTGACGGGCGATGATGCAAACGCTTCTAAGTACAAGGGTGGAGTCAGTAACGAGTACTCGGATCAGGAAATCAGAGAAATCGTGAAACTAACACAGATGAAGTTGGACCAACTAACGGAAAAGTTGAATTTATAGTGATGAACTTTTTAAGTTGGGTCCATGAGCATTCCACTTATTCAGAAGATAAATCAATTATATATATGTTATAGCATATTCTTCATCAGCAAAGTGGTTATAATTGGAGGATATTGATCTATAATTAGATAAATTAATTATATATAATGTTATAGCATATTCTTCATCAACAAAATGCTATAGGTGTAGGGTATTGACAAATGGCATGGTTCAAGAATCCAATAAAACTAACTTCATTTTCATTGCTTTCATTATTTTTAAATTTATAGCAACCAGTTTTTTGCAGTAATAGAATACAATGGAGAGACTTCGGATTAAATGCAGAACCAGAATGTTTACAGAGTTCAGTGAATTGTTCCGGTTGCAACTAGCAACTAACGAGGTCAGGGATGGTATGTGCAAAGTTAGAGTCCGGTAAAGAGAAGCGAGATTGTGCAGCATATTCCTGTTTTCGTCCATACAGTGGTGAAATGTCCAAGCGGTGGTACAATGGTAGATACCACTTCAAAAACCGCAGAGCATGCGGAAACGTAGTGCAACTACATTGTCACGGCCCAATTCCAATTCTCATCATGGTGTTAGACCATAGTGAGTTGAAACGGTCACAAAGCCAAGATTCTCCGAGCAGTAGTATTACTGGGATGTCAAGAATGGAGAGCACCTCACGGAATGGTGTTTACCATTACGATACTGGAAGATTTCTACCCGTTCACTTGACACAATTTCCTTTTCAAGCATGGCTTAACATTTTTCCAGAGTGGAAGGTTATACCCACTGTGCTTTCGGGGGGTCCCCCAAAATGACTTGAAGTGCCAGCAACCAAAACAGAACGCTCCAAGTTCCATTTTTGGGTCCTAACAAGAAGGTTCCATCTGTTGCACCCATGCTATGCTCCAGCGGAGAATTCTCACATTTCCCGGCCGAGATCGACTCAGTGAGCAATGCTTTCTGACCACAGCAGCAGCAACTCTTTCTCCCAGCTCTTTTTCACAGCTGACCCATATTCACCGCTCTAACTTCTCTATTGCTACAGTTTCCACCGTTTCCATCGTGTACCAGCCCAGAAATGAAGTCTAGGCCCCCCTTGCCCCACACAATCCGTTGAGTGAGTAACTTCTGGTATAAGGCATATATACTCTATTACACGCTCCTGCCTGATGTATACTGTATAGCTAGCGATCGGAGCTCCCCTACAGGATCCCGCATTCTTCCCCCCGATGCGATTACATCATCGCTTCTAGCAAGTTACTGTATCTATGGACTGTGTGGACTGTGTGGGCTGTATATCTGTACGGACTGTATCTACCACAAGATGCTCCAAGACTATTACCACTAAGTAACGGTGTTCCCTCCTCTGTACTCATAGACAACACAGGAAAAAGACAACCACATCCCGAATCTAAGTATCAGGTAGCTGGGCAAGATCATATTTCGGGTGCAGGAAAAGACAGTTCTGATACTACAGCAATACATGACTTCCTGTTGGTAGTATATACTACTGGCTCTGGCTCACTCACTGTCTTGTCTCTCTCTATATAGATATATATATGTAACATAGATACATACCACATCCCGAAGTGGAGAATTTTATAGTAGAAGAAGAAGAAAAAGAAGCAGAAAAAGAAGAAGAAGTCCCTAGTAGATTGAACAAAGAACGACCAACAAAGCGATCAAAAAGACCTAACATCCACAATATCCAATTATCCTAGAATTGACTGTCTTGTCGTCGTTACATTTCTCACATATAGTCTCATAGTTACGGTCTCAGCCACTGTTTTAGATGCAACTTCTACTATCAGTGCTAGCATCGGCTCTCACCACCATCGTGCCGCTATCGCTCACCGTGAAGTGCTTGGACCCTGCCATTGCCAACCAAATCCCCCACACTTCGTATCAGATCCTCTTGAACTATTGGCTCTACTACATCACCCTCCAGTTCATCAACTTGAACTTTGTCACATCCCACGGACAGCTCTTTTTCGATGTGGTTTCCAATGCCACCAAGTTATGGTTGTTGTACGGCCATTACAACAATTTGGCGGTTCTAAACGCCCTTGTCCTCGACAGAATTAGCCTCAATAACTTGGAAGAGAAATACATCGAGCCATTTTTATCAAAGTACATTACATCAACCCGCCTAGATGTACCTAGAAATAGGCGTATTTCTCAGCTCCATTGTTTATTGATCAAGTTCGGTAATAAGTATGCCAATGAAGATGATGGCGGACAAACTTTGGTATACGTGGACCGCATTATAAGCTCCATCAAGATGGTTATAGCACCATTATTTCAACCAACCCAGCGAGTTACAAGTCCGCCGCCTACAAAAAGACTTGGTAGGCGAAGTAATCAGCGTCTTCGTTCAAATAGCAACTCCAAATCCATAAGGAAAGTGCCGTCATCTCAATCAATAACATCAATGGGTTCTTCAGGCAGTAGTCGGAGCGGTTCTCGCTACTACGACCCGGATGCCCTTTCATTTCTGGAAATAATGGGCAGTAGTAGTAACAACAGAGCAAGCTCGATTGATAGAGTGCGATACACTCATAGCGCTAGTCCGCCGTATCCTTTACCACACCATCAGAATCCTGTAGTGTCGGAAAATTTGACTAATGTTCCTTTGAATGAGTTTATGAACAATAAGAAGGCCCGAAGTGTGTCTGAAAAGCTAGACGCTGCTACCAGTAAGTACTTTGGCATGAAACCAAGGTCGAGTTCAACAGGAGAATCGGATGCTAGAATACGACATACAGCGGATGGTACCAGGGGAGTATTTGTTGATTCTAGTACTCCCAGCACATTCAAGGTTAACCAGAATTCATTAAAATCTATCAAACAGGATTCAACTACAAACGAGCTTCCTTCAATTGCAGTTACCAGCGACGCAAAGCTGAAGTTTTACCATCGGTTCACTTCGTGAGTAAAAGGCAATTTCTTTTGGAGGCAGGTAAGCAGAAGCAGACATATTCTACTATTTAAAACTAGTATTTAATGGTTTGGAAATTTTATAGAAGGAAAGAAAAGCCATGATTATTCGTTATAGATAACATGCGATTACAGAGATACAAACGAGCTTCTAAAAAAAGCTATCGCTAATGTAAGACCAGTGTAGCACAAGTTTACCAGTTTTATAGGCAATTTCAAGCCCAATGTTGAATAGTAAGCCTTGTGAGAGACAAAGATGCTAGAAGCACATAACAATGGCAAACTCCGATAGACCGACTCGAGAGTCTGATAAACGGAATAGAATAGTGAAAAATTCAACCGCATACTAAATTTAGCACCAACATTGACAGGGCCAAGACCTTCAATCCCATGCAATGGGGGCTAAACACACAGCCAAAGGACTCGATTCCAACGAGGGGGAACGTGAATGGAGAATAAGAATCTGATCTACACGGGCTTTCACCCCTCCTATTGCCAATTTTACCCATAAGTCAAGCAATTATAACGTCTTAGCCCAGTACTTGCACTCACTCATCATATATAACCATACAACAGCTTTTCGCTCGAATGGTAGCGTATGATGTCATCTTACGTTGGTAAAGACTTTAGCCCTGGCCAGCACTGCCATAGATGGAACCCAGACAACGTAAAGAGCAGGACTCATATGCCATGGTATAGGACTTCTGGAATGCAATGGAGATTAGTCCCAACGGCCATTGACTCCCGGCCCAAATAGCGTAATTACCAGAAAAGGGTAAGAATTAAATCCCAATTAGCCCAATAGCTAACTTAGCTAACTTAATCCACATGTATCACACAAGTCTGAAGTTCCTTTCGATAATTCCTATGTAGTGAATACCAAAATACTTTTTAAACTGATCACTCCTAAGAAACCTGCGGTGCCATGAGATTGTGCTTTCTGTTCATTTTTCTTGCTCTAGAGCAATTGGATACAAATATTCGTTAATATTACCAAAAAGCACCGTTCGTTGGGGGATCATTGACTACAAGAGGAAGAAGAAGAGAGTCCATTATCTTCTGACATTTGGTCGTACAGTAAAACCCCCTAATTGAATGGTTATTTGTCTATTGTTTCTTGTCCCATATATGTATAATGCACAATGAACAATCCTATTTAAACTTTGGGCAGTTAAAAGAAAACTCCATTAACAGTGTAAGTTTGAACTGCCTGATTAACCGTCTGAATATTTCTGAGTGTCTGAGTGTTGTGTCTGTCTGTTTGTCTGTTTGTCTGTTTGTCTATTTGTCTGTTCTCAGCCGCGAACCTCGTTCCTGGTTGGTTCTGGTGTTCTCAATCGTCACTTACCCCCGACAGTTACTGATAGTTAATGATACCACCATGATACTACTGACATTAACTTGTCCCCGGTCTTAGGTACTGTTCGTTCCCTTGATCCTTGTTCCCTAAGCCCATTGCTATATACACCGGACAATAACTTGCACCCATTGAGCCTTCTTCTGCAGCCATAGTTCGATCAACTTTTGTGAATTCCCTTTCCAGTAGCAACTCTACTGTCGTTAACTCTGCAAAAACTGTGAGCACTGTTCTGAACCGTCACACTCTCACGTTCTCACCGGGATTTTTCTGTTGATTGTATATATTACATATCTATAGGTTGGTTAGTTGTGAATTAGACTAAATTTTCGAGATAGTGGACTTTTTTCTTATTAGCCGTTCGTCAACCCAGATTTCAGTAGATTTTTTTAGTTTCGGGCTCTTCTTTCACACTCGCCAAAGGACTCATCCCTAGGTTCTACGTCGTCTTTCAGGTTGTAATTGAAATCCTCACACCAGGCGAACAGCCGTGCCTTCGTGATTTCCATAGCCCCATCGTCAACCAAAAGGAGAATCAGCCCCATTAATCAAGTCTCAGTCTGCTCCAGAATTCATTACGCCAGCCGATACATGCTCCCACCTATTAACGTAGCCACCGCATCAACTACGAAAGAAACTCCACTTCCATCTCCTAATATCCCCCAATCATCCAAAGGAAACTATACCGCCAGCCTCCATTCGACCTCCTTGGAACCTGCTTCTGTCTCGTCCATTGCATCTCTGATACCCACGGTGTCACCAACTAACCTCAACCTTCCACTAACCGAACTAACTCAGGACCTAGCCCAAATTTCACCCAAGACTAACGATGACCCCATACTGCAAATGCCCGCTTCCCCAGCGTTAACGATCCAGATCAATGCTCCCACAGTTGATAACACCCCCAGATCAACTTTGATAGTCCATAGTCCTGAGCCCTCGTCTGCAATGGATGCTGCTAATAACGAGTCTAGCGTTCCAGCAGTGATACAGATAATTCCTGAATCGTCGAATGCTGCTCCTACGATAATACCCCTTACAGAAGAACAGAAAATCTTGCTTAAAGAACAACGACTTAATGAAATAAAGACACAATGCTCCACGCTTATCAGTGAATTGGATAGCGACCTGGACCCAGAGGCAGTAGTCAGGAGGCATATCAGTCAGTTGACTAAATATCACGAATTGAAGGATATAGCTTTGGGCCTAGTTACAATGATAGCAGACCAGAGACATGTTAGAACCACAGAGCTATTGAAAGAGATGAAAGTGGACTACAACGAAGAATAAGAGTTTTTACAAGCTGTTCTACTCCTTCCTGGTCAAAGCGCTAAGAAAGTATTAATTTCTAGTGATGCAAAAAGGAGAGATGATGCCTTCCAACTTCAACTACACCAATTGGCCGATGATGGGCCTACCAGAGCTTCCCGCCCTACGATATATAAACAACTTTATGCTTATTGATTGCATTTCTAGCACTCACGGCCGCTAACTACCAGGAGCTATCGTGGAAGCTTTTTATCAATGTTCCATTACTATGCCCTGCCGTGCCTGTACTACTATCTTAATCACATTCGTTGGGATTGTCTCGAACCAGAAGTTCCTTTCTAGCTGCCACATAATAAGAAGCTAGTACATAATATTGAAATATTCTTAAATACTACCTTTATTTTCTATCCATCCACTTCTATTTTTTACCCTTTAAATGATACCCAGAATGCCGCAAAATAGAAATCGTGGTTATTCTCTTTATACTCTTTATCTAGACTACCTAATTAGGAATATACCAGAGAATTCCCTTCCCATACTGTACTTCACAACTGCATTCTTACTGTAGGGAGCTCATCTCAAGCATGATGGTACATCCAGTCGACATACAGTACGAGAGTTCGGCGTAAATGCGTGCAGCCGATCCAGTTCCGTTTTCTACTGATAAATGGGCGGAACCACACCATCAGTAGCCTCCTCGCCGTGGCGACAGTAGCATTCTGGACGGAAGGAGGAGTAAAACAGGGCTTTTACAAGCAAAGTACAATTCGCGGTTGCCGCCCTAACCCGGGGGACATTTTGTAAGGGACCGGCTTGCCAATAACTCTGAGCTTAAGTAGCCAAGCATCTTTGGGTTCTGTGGGCTGACAAGCAGGGTGTACGGTGTGAAATTTACGGGGCGAGAAATGCCTGCAACATCGGCTTCCACAAAATATAGATAAAAAAAAAAATTACTTGCCGGAGCAGCAGCAGCAGGTGTCACTGATACCACCAAAAATATAGGTACTGTGACAGTAATTGTGGAAAGTTGATCACCTCAGAGATCAAAAGAAAGCCCCAAATGAACCGCCAAAAGAAACTTGTCTCCGATGTGTAATCTACGATGCCCCAAGCAACTGTCATATCCGTATTTTCTCCTATTTCCCGAGAAGGCCACTCCCCTATCGTTGAGCGCTGCCATCTCGCCGATGATCTCTAACCATTACAATGTAGGCGCCCCTCTCTTTCTGTGCTCTCCTCACTGGTCATCTCGTACCCCATACCAGACCTAACCCACAAACAGCATTAACACAAGCACACTAACAAGCATTGACGCTAAACACACAAACAAGGAGTAACACATAAACTAGGCAGTAAAACACCCACCCACATACACACACACACACTCTCTCTCTCTCTCCTCCTGTACTAACCCTCACTAACCCTCACTCACAACCCTCACTATCTCTCACCATCTCTCACCCTCACTCTCACTATCTCTCCCAAACCCTCACCATCTCTCACTAACTCCTTCCACATCCCTCACCGCAGGAACAAAACTCTAACGCACGTGAAACAAAAGAAAACCTAAAGCATAGAACACTCCAGAACTAAATAATATTTATTACCCACACTCTGGGCTCTACACAGGATCGAAATTAGGGGAAAAAATGCCTGAAAAAAATTGAGACCAGACTCAGGTAATGTAAAAGTTAGAAAGATGTTGGAATGGAAGAACAACAGGTTGTAGTAACCCAGTAAATTCATCCAATACAAAGCATCAAAACGGTATCATCGTGCCTTAACCAAGTATAGGTCACCACGAACCGACTTTTACCGACTTTCTGCTCCAAAGCAGGCCCCTAATCATCACCTCATTTATTACCGTTACACATACACTGATTCTCCAGGCCTCGATCCGCTTCCTTCTCGTCACGCACAGAGCCCCTACAACCCACGAGAAGGTTCGAACAAACTAAACAGCCAAGATGCGCCAGATCCACTTGGTGCTATGTCTCTGCTTGACATTCATATCGCTAATATGGGCGACTCCCCGACTAGAGAAAGTAACTACCAAATACATCGCCCCAGACATCGCTGATGAAAACCAACAACCTTACGATTACCAGGATGGAAATGTGCCTCCTCCAGTAACCACAGAGCTTCCGGGAGCTAGCAGAAGAAGCGACTCGTCGATAGGCCCGCTTGATGAGCGGTCTTTAAAGGATTGCAAATTAATAGACTTGCTTATAGTGAGTGATATAGATGGAAATTTGCATGGTGTGGCAAGAAACAGCGGGGAACTACTCTGGTCCTTGCCCATCGACGAACCATTGGTAAGAATCCAGTCGAATACCTCGTCAGATAACCCCCAATCTAATATACTCTGGTTTGTCGAACCTTACCAAGACGGATCATTATATTACTTCACTCCGAAATTCGGGTTGAATAAATTACCAACTAGCATAAAGGACTTAGTCATGGAGTCCCCTTTCTCCTTGAGTGGAGATGACAAAATCTATACTGGTACAAGACGTACGTCCTTGTACTCCATAAATATTCACACCGGAGAAATCATTAACTCGTTCGGAAGCGAGGACAAATGTCCCGTCCCAAACACTCATTACAAAATCGATGCCCACTTATACGGCGACCAAGACACCATTATGGTTGGTAAAACAACATTCGAATTGTCCATTCACACAAAATTGAACAAAAACGTTGTATGGAACGTCACTTATTCACAATGGGGACCCAATAAAATTGACAATGACCTTATCATGCAAAATTCCCAGAGTTTAGACAAACTCTATTTCACACCTTACCACGATAAGTCGTTGATGGCAATTAACAAGGATATAAGCACCTTGAAATGGGTCACCGATCTTCCTTCTTCAGCCGTGAATGTCTTTGACGTCTTTAATAACATGAAAGACTCCGGATATGTGCTTTTACCCCACCCCATTCAAGTGCTTAATGAAGCTCTGCTCCAAACTCATGAACAAACAGACAGAAATGAATTTGTATTCATAGATAAAACCGCAAATGGCAAGGAATGGTATGCCATGAGTTTCAATAATTACCCTACCATGTTGGTAAGTGCTCCTCTCTCAAAGTATCAGTCTAAATTAAACCTCATGAATCATATGAGTATTGACACCGAATATTTAAAGAACTTCCGTTTATTGACAACTGATGCCGCTGAGGTGGAGGACTTGATTAGAGGAATACACAGAGTATTCGATCTTACTAGTGATACCCAATATCAACCGGTTTCGAGATTTGATATAACAAGAAACGAAGATATAAAGCGTATTGACGGTGGAGAATCTGCTCCGGTAGAAGTAACCGAAGAAGAAAAGCAAGAGGAGATCGTACCAAATATCATAAATGGAATTAAGTTCACAAACGGAGCCGCTGGTGCTGGGGATTTAGCCTTATTGGATTCTCCTTATGAGGATGCTGTGTCTACGTCAACTTATGAAGCATATCAGCCTTACAGCAACCCGAACACCAATCCATCGACTCTGAACAACATATCAACTTCTTCAATTGCGAAACGTATAATTGAAGACTTGGTTGTTCTATTAATACTTTTCATTCTATTAATGACGTTCGGTAAATCCAGCAAATTCGTGCAAACTTACCTAAGCCAAGGTAAGATAGGCGGCGAGGATCAAGAGCTGTTCCTTAATGAAGTCATAGCTGAAAAGAGTGTAGAATCCGTTGAGGATGCCACTCGGATTGCCGATGCCAGTGAGAAAATAAAGAATGAAGATGTTGTTACAAAGAATTTTGAAGTTTCGAATTCAGATTCAGTATATGAAGATGGAAAAGAGCCCGAAAAGCTAAAGAAAAAGGTTGAATTCGTATCGCCTATTGGATCCCAGGATTCGGATAATTCACCTGCTGATACGACGTCGAACGACAAAATTGAAGAACTTGATGATGTCGAAGACGACGGAGACAACAATGAAGAAGTAACCACGAAGAAGAAACGTAAGAGAGGAAGCAGAGGTGGGAAAAGAGGAGGAAGAAGAATAAATAAATCCAAAGACGATACTAGCAGCCCAGAAGAAGGTGATTTAAATAACAATGAAGTTTCGCCGGAAGAAGAGATTATATCCACTAAGAGCTTAATTAAGTCAACACCTCTTCCAATGAAGATTCCAATTAAGAAGTTGCAAATTGAAAATAATTTAGTGATCTCAGACAAAATCTTAGGTTACGGATCTCATGGAACTATTGTTTATCAAGGTACCTTTGAGAATCGCCCTGTCGCAGTTAAGCGGATGTTATTGGACTTTTTTGATGTCGCCAACCATGAAGTTCGTTTGCTACAAGAGAGTGACGACCACCCTAATGTTATAAGATATTTCTGTTCTCAATCAAGCGAATCCGAAAAATTCTTATACATTGCATTGGAGTTGTGCTTGTGTTCCTTGGAGGACATAATTGAGAAGCCAAAGAAATCTCCTAAATTAAACATTCCCAAGATCAATGACGTTTTGCATCAATTGGTAAGCGGTCTCCATTACTTACATTCCTTAAAAATTGTTCATCGTGATTTGAAGCCACAAAATATTTTAGTGGCTGATATAAGAAAAAATAGCACAGCAAAACAACCATCTCAGATAAATCCAAGCGAAAACAATGTTCGTTTGTTAATTTCAGATTTTGGGTTATGTAAGAAATTGGATTCAGATCAATCTTCGTTCAGAGCAACCACTCAACATGCAGCTCTGGGAACTTCAGGTTGGCGTGCCCCAGAGTTGCTTTTGCATCATGATTTATTGGAGATTTCTCCAGACACAATTTCTTCAGTGGGGTCTAATTCACGTCATTCAATAAACGATTCGACGATGCTGACTACTTCATCTCCCACAGCTGCAACTGGAAAGAGGTTAACTAAAGCAATAGATATTTTCTCTTTGGGATGTGTATTCTATTACATCTTGACTGGAGGTAATCATCCCTTTGGAGATAGATATATGCGTGAGGGTAATATCATTAAAGGAGAATATGATATATCCTTGTTATTGCAAAGATGCCCTAATGACAAGTATGAAGCTACGGATCTTATTGCTAGTATGATCCATGCCAGTCCAAGCCAAAGGCCAAGTACATCGAAAATTTTAAATCATCCCTTGTTCTGGTCAACAAGTAAGCGTTTGGAATTCCTTTTAAAGGTCAGCGATCGGTTTGAGATAGAAAGGAGAGACCCCCCAAGCGACTTACTCTTGGAATTGGAGGCTTGCGGAGATGCTGTTCATCAAGGAAATTGGCACAAAAAATTCGACAGCGAATTTATGGATAATCTAGGCAAGTATAGAAAATATCAACCTGAAAAGTTGATGGACTTGTTAAGAGCGTTGCGTAACAAATACCATCACTTCAATGATATGCCAGATACCTTGCAATCCCAAATGAGTCCGTTACCTAGCGGATTCTACAAATATTTTAACGACAAATTTCCGAACTTGCTCATGGAAGTTTATTTCTTAGTTGAGAAGAACTTATCCGAAGAGCATGTCTTCAGAGACTATTACTAGACTTCTTCAGAGTCTACATTAACGATGCATATGAAATGTTCTTCATTCACTTTTATTATTCACTTGTGATAATGATTCTATTGCAAGAGCCGTGTTTCACTAATATTCATTTCCTCAACTCAGAAGTTTCATTGTTCATAACTGGGTACCGCTGCTATGAACACACTTCTGGGAATACATATATACAAATAAAAGCATTCTATATGAATGTTTATTTCAGTTCTGATCTTTTAATTTTCATTATTACTTATTAGTCATATTATACATTTACATTTCGATCAAGTTGTAGAAACTCTATGTTATTAAGACTATAAAATGGTTTATTTCTTAGATGTCTTCTTAGTATTTGGCTTTGTAATCTTTCCCAATTTCGTTTTCGTCCCTATAGACTTCTTATTACTCGTCCTTGCTAGGTCTGGAGTTTGCGTAGATTGCTTGGGAACGGTTTCGGTTTCACTGTCAGAACCTTCTGTTCTATCATCGAATTTCGTATGCTTTCCTTGGAAGTTGGATGCACTGATAGCTGGTGATGTCATGTTATCGGTAGCTGCTGCTCCACCCCCGTTTATTTTCGTACCCAATGTCTTCTGTAAGAATTCCTTAGCCTTCTCGTTGGCTCTTTTTTCCAATTCTTCCTTGCTGACTTGGGTGGATTCCAAATCCTTGAATCTCTTCATGTACGCTCTTATCCTTGCCAATTCCTGGGATATTGGATGTTTATCGGTGTCGACTCCGAGGACTTTTAAGTATGAATATATCACTGATATCAAGGTGTATGCTGCATTGTTGTATAAGCGTATTCTGTCCTTAGGACTGTTTGAGTGCTCTGCTGCTAGTTCCAATAGTGATTTCTTCAAAAATGGCTCGAGAGCAGCCTCCAAGCCGTCCACACTATTATCAACTGCCTTGACGAAGAGTCTTACGTTTTCTATGTTTTCCATTTTGATGTTATTTTAGATTTTGCTAGCAATTTAGGTTCCTTTTCGAATTTTATGGTAAATCTTTATGGTGTTTGTTGAAAATTTAGATGTCTTTCTTATTGTTAGACCAGCTAGTACTTTGTTCAAGTTTTTATTGATTTCTTTCCTTTTTAAAGTCTTTTGCCTGAAGTCTAGATTATGTGTCGTTGAGCTTCCTTATCTTAAAGAATTATATTCCTGACAATATATATATATATATATATATATAATATTGATTTATATATATTGAATTTAAAATAAACCGTATCAATATACACAGTATTGTTCCCCCCAAATATTCTA
Organism: Scheffersomyces xylosifermentans; assembly: GCF_036884685.1. NCBI lineage: Eukaryota > Fungi > Ascomycota > Pichiomycetes > Serinales > Debaryomycetaceae > Scheffersomyces > Scheffersomyces xylosifermentans. The sequence continues at coordinate 488,734 of NW_027042941.1, forward strand.
TCTCAACGTTTCAAAACTTAATATTCAATATTAAATCACAATATTAACTTTGCAAAACTATTAAATAACAGTGTTTCACTTACCTAACCAAATATACAACTATAGAACTATACAACTATACAACTATCTACAATAATTTATTAGTCTCTCGCCATCTCTTTATTCTCTCGCTAATTAAATTCTTTTCACCGTTCGCAGTGCGAATATTTTTGCGATGCTCATTGAAATTTAGCGAGAGATGCTTTTCATGGGACAGTAGATGTTTGTTAAGAAGTGTTGAGGAAGCAAAAATATCATTAAGGTACTTGACGGTGAGAATTCAAAAACTAGTACATCTAAAGTAGTAAAAACAGTAAAACCCGAAGTGTAACAATGTCAGGAGGTAGAAAGAATAGAGATATCTTGACCGGTGGTAAGAAATATGCACAGAAACAGGCTAAAAAGCACAGAGTCGAGGAAGTGGTGTTCGATAAAGAGTCCAGAGAGGAGTACTTGACAGGATTCCACAAAAGAAAGGTGCAAAGACAGAAAAAGGCCCAGGAATACATCAAGGAGCAGGAGAGATTGGCCAGAATCGAGGAGAGGAGACAGATGAGAGAAGAGCGTAAAAAAGATATGGAGAACCAATTGAAAGATTTCAATGAAACAGTGAAGAAAATTACCACTTTTGATGTAAGTGACGATGAAGATGAAAAATGGACTGGGTTTGACGAAAATGAACAAGACAGCGATGATTCTAGTAATGAAGAACCTGGATCCAAATCAGCAAACAAACCAGAAAACCGCATGAAGGGCATTTTGCATCACACAGAAATCTACAAGTTAGATGAAACTACACAATTGTTGCCTGAAAGCAATGCCATAATAGACGAAGAAACTACAGTAGAAGTTGAATCATTGGATAACCCTGCCACTTTGAGTGCCCAAGAAGCCAGCTTGGAGGCCATTGCCCGTGCCAACAACGTCCGTCTTGAAGATTCAGAAAAGGTTCTTGAAAGCTCCCTCAGAAGGGCCAAATCCCATGCCATGCAAGTTGGAATCACGAAACCGTCATTCAAGGACAGAGTCAAACAGAAAAAGAAGAAGTTCAGGTACTTGTCCAAAGCTGAAAGAAGAGAGAACACAAGAAAGGAGAGAAGTAAAGGTAATAAGTTCAAGAAGGAAAAGAAAGAGAAGGGCAAGCCAACAAAAGGTTCTTAGTTCCCACCTTAAACTTTGACTCATCCATGCATATTTTAGAAAGTTTGTATAATGAATAACGTTGTATATCCTATTCCAAACACCCAGTTACTGTAATTACACAACTATTCATCCATCCATAGGAACATACCCTTTCATAGGAACATGCCCTTCCATTACCATCATAGACAATATCCGGGTAACGAATTTTTCACTCTTCACTAAATTTCTCTCGCTAAAAACGACGAGTATAAAAAGAGAAAAAATTTGTTCTTTCGTAGTTGTTATATTTCTTAGTTCGATAGACCATAATGATATGGAAACTTCATATATGACCAGCATTAACAGTATGTACTAGCGAAGTGATTCAATGATTTGTTTCCTTTCTGAGATTTTACGTGATGACACGATGTCGCCCCAAACGGAGGCTCCTATTCAGGACGATGACCGATTCGATATCAATGCCAAACACACTGAAAATTCTGAAGTGTAGAACTCGAAAGGAAACCTTTTTGAAGGTCCTTACAGTAGAAAAATGGGACTAACAACGAATTTAGAAAATGAAGAACTGAAGAAATGAGGAACGAAAGAAAGAATGATGAATTAATGAAATGTCACAATTGAATCTCTTTTTATTTACGATTTGCTTCTCTAACTTCTCTATTCTTACTCTCTATGTACTTTTAATAAAGGAATTGTGAACTAATATGGGATTTTTCCCGGTTGTATATATACTTGCGCTGGAATAGCGAGGTTGAATCCAAGGTGTAAACTTTGTTGGCTAGTGATGCTTCCATGCTAATCATGAATACTTCTGATTAAAACATAACTAAATCGTGACCTGGGTTCAAAGCCAGGGACGTCTGAAGCCTTCAAGTGAACCTGAATTCTTTCCTCGGTTCCAGTTCTTGTGAAGTGGTAAGAAGTGGTAAGATGTTCAAAAGAAGAAAGACCAGTGGAGGTAGACAATTCATGTGATGCGAGAACACTTCTCGCTACGAAGACAGTTTTATACCGTGGTGATGGTATGGTTCTACGGTACAACTAGTAATTTGGTACGATAGTAATTTTTTTCTGGTTGTTGGTGATTACCCATTTTAGATGGTAATACTGAGATAGTTAGCCAGACTTGTTAGTAGAGTCATTGCTGACTAAGTAAAAGGAGAACTCCCGAATGAAAAACTCATATGTAAACCAAGTCACCCTCTCTTGATCAATGTAATCGTCGTATCACTATAATAATAATAATAATAATTCTCCCCCTCTAGTCTCTAAAGTCACAATACCTTTACATCTCCATCTCCATCTCCATCTCCATCTCCATCAAATCCCAGCCATAACAACGTGGACTTCTTCTCTCACTACGCCCAGAGAAAAAAGTATTCTTTGTATTCCTTCACCGCGACGATCTCTACTGTATACAGTGGTACTCTCACTGAAGTTCTCGCTACGTGTCGTGGTAAACAAAAAAAAATCCTCGCTACAAAAACTGTTGCTATGTATCTTACGTTCGAGTGTATGTCATTGTTTGTTTGGCATTGTTGATTCAGTCTTTTCATTGTGGAGTTGCTTGCTTCCGTGTTTAAAGAAATAAGTACCGAGAAACAGCAAGTTCAGTTCAGTCATAATCACTAGCAATTAGAAGCAGAAAAGCAGCATTTCACTAGAGCTTCCCATCTTCATTTGGCTTGTTGTCTCTATTTGTTGATTTGAACTATTATTGTTGGTACAAAAACATTGAGTTGCATTGAAGTTTGTCGTTTAAGCAGCGGCTTCTTCTGATTGAATCCTTAAAAGCTGTAAAATATGGATCAGGAGGAACAGAAAATCCAGATTCTCTTTGACGATCTCATCCCACTCCCCTTCAGGGTGCTATTTCTCATTCAGCTCGGAGTGTTCTTATGGTACTTCTTGGTATATTCATGCTACAAGCTCAACTGCTTGAACATATTGCATTTACTTAACCTATCATACTCGCCGCATGACTACAGCAGTCTCGACGACAACTTGGTGCCCACAGGAGAATTCCAGGCCACGGTGGTGCCTGACTTCCATTCCAATGGCTTGCTAGCAAATGGAATCTGGGGAACATTTAAAATTGTTGCTATTGTCAACACCATAAGTTGGTTTATATTCAGATTCATACTGTACTCCATCAACGTGAAGGTTGCCGAATCGGAATCCACTAATGTGATATTCACACCCATCTACTATACTATACCGTTGGGTGTTTTCGTATATGTATTGTTCAAAGTCTTCTACAAGCCGCAAAATGCCAATTCGATGGGCCAATTTAGACTATACACCACAATTAAGAGAATATCATTAGGTCGTATTAATTCTTCAACAATGAGGACCAATGATATCTTAATATCCGATAGTTTATGCTCATATGCCAAGGTCTTGAACGATTTCGGCTTGTATTTATGGAATTACTACTACAGTGCAGAAGTTCCTTATAATAATGGATTGGAACTTTGCGTATTATGCATTCCAACAGCCATCAGATTAAAACAGTGTTGGTTTGAATACACCACAACAAACAACAGACAGCACTTATTTAACTTCATCAAGTACTTGACTACTTTGGGACCGCTCACGATCAACTTTTTAATCAAGGAACTCTTGACTACTACTAACAGCAGTCAATTTCTGGAACCAGAATTTATCACCAGATTAGAAGGGTTGAACCGGTGGTGGTATGTTTTTTCACTTCTCAACTCCACTTATTCGTTTATCTGGGACATCAAAATGGATTGGGGACTTCCTATGTTGGATTTCTTATTTGACAGGAAAGGCTCTTTCTTCCAATACCGAATCTTGAGGCAGAAATCAGCCTTTAGATCTGAATTCTACTACGGAGTCATCACATTCGACTTCTTGATCAGGTACATCTGGGTGCTCAAATTCTTCATTGTAACCGACATGCAGAAGCCGACAATTACATTTGTACATATCTTGTCCACTTTCTTGTTTGGATACGATGCCTACTCCTTTGGTTATGTGATAATAGAATTCTTGGAGATTTTCAGACGTTGGTTGTGGTGTTTTGTCAAGTTGGATGCGGACTGGGCTAAGCTTGAGATCACTAGCAACAACGACATTGAAATGGTAACTAATTCCGCCAAATTGGGGTGAAAACACCTCAGTACTTACCACATACAAACTTATAGACTACATAGCCAATGCATTCATAGTATCATATACCACAATAAGCAGTTTTACATTCGTTGTAACGAAATTTCTCCTTTTATTAGCTGGGAGGCGTACAAAACTAAATATACATTAGAAATGGGTTAAACTATGAAGGTAAATGCAATAAATATGAGTCTCTTTCAGACACTCATCCGTTCGTGAATGGAAAGTTATAGATGGACTTTGCCAGTTGGATACAATGACCAAGATTTCCAGGATTTCTAGGTTTCTATGTTTCTAGGGTCTACATACACCTACTCCGGTCAAAGTCACACTGTTCTGATGTGTTTATTTCTCATCAAGCCACTTCTGTGCTGCGTTTCTCCATGCCAAGTCAGCCTTTGGGCTGATTCTGTTTTCACTGGCCCATTGGTACTTCAATGGAGACTTGATGGTGGTGTAGATCACCAACACAGAACCCATGGTGGCAATAGCAGCAATGCTCAAACTTGGACCGTGGTGACCTGCCATTTTAGCTTGTGTTTATACGTTATCCAGACTATTCAGAAGACTTTATTCAACTGATACTTGCTCTCATAGTAATAGTATTTGTTTCGAATTTGGTTGGTTCATTGGCTGGGAGAACTGGTGGGTAGGTGCACGACCGTGTGGGCCTGTGTTGTTTTGTCTCAGTACTGTAGTGTGAAAGGAGGGAGGGTTAGTGAGAGTAGTGTAGGGAGGGTTGGGGGAAAGTAGTGTAGGGAGAGTGTGAGTGAGAGTGAGTGTGAGTGTGAGAGTCAGAGTAGGTGAGTGAAAGTTGGTGAAAGTCGGTGAGAGAGTGAATGAGAAGGTGAATGAGAAGGTGAATGAGAAAGTGAACGAGAGCGTGAATGAGAGAGTGAATGAGAGTTGGTGAAAGTAATGAGAGAGTTCGTGGAAGTGCGAGTGAGCATAAGACAGTTAGTGTAAGTAAGAGTGTGAGAAAGTTAGTGAGAGTGGAAGTTAACGAGAGAGAGAGAGAGAACTCATGTTAGTGACAGTGAGAGTGAGACGAAGTTTAAGTGAGAGTGGGTGAAAAAATAGTGAGAGATTAGTGAGAATGTACAATGTGAATTATTCATCCACTGTAACTTGAACTTTCTCATGTCGCAAGAAGGAACAAGAATGAAATGGAGGTAGATGAAGATTACATTCAAGCTACCTATGTTTAACCACCTGAAGTTTACAAAAAAATAGAGAAAATATCGTTGTAGGTTTTAATTGGGTTTTTGCATCTTTATTTCATTCATTATGACTTTATCTAGCCATTTCATTGCACTTCTTTACATCTGTACTTCTATTCATTGTACTTTCTCTATATACACAACTATGTATGGAGAAATGTACCGTTAGTTCAATGGAAAAAAGAATTGGTTACTGCGACACAGAAATCGCAGCAAATTCACACTTCTTCTAAGATAGAAATCTACAAAGACAGAGAGAACGAAGGGGCAGCTATATTTCTTCATATCACCTTATCACATTATACATATTTTTCTTTATTCATTCTTCATAAATGTCTCTGACAAAGGCTACTCACTTCGTGTAACTTTTTTTCTAATCAAATTAACCCCTAGAATACTCCACCAACAATCTTATAAACTATTTCCCTATTACGTAAGACACCCGCCTTCCATTACATAACACACTCTGGTGGCCTGCTGAAAAAAAATTCTTTAACTGAAAAAGATCCAATAAGTTGGTAGTACGACCATTCATTGACGGTTGTTATTGGATATTGGTAGACAGGATGTTGAGGCTGATAGCTAGATTGCAAAGGCCAGTGTTGAAGGCATGCCGTGTCAGCGTGCGTGGCTACCAGGTGGCTCGCCTCGACTCGTCATTGAAGACGAAATATGATTCGTTAACCGACTACGCCAGTTATAGAAACAACATTTTCACCCACAGATTGCCCGAGTCCACGGCCTCGCAGTCACCCCCATTAGTAGCATTACATTCAAGATTGAACTTACCTTCGTCTTACACGTTGTCCACATTATCACAAGCATTAAATTTGAATAAGTTTGACGACGGGTTGGCCAATAACTTTGGGTTGAACACCCTTGGAAAGAACCTTTTGTCATATTACGTAGCAGAACACCTCTTGGTGAAGTATCCAAGATTACCAATGCCAATTCACAATGGTGCCGTCGACTCCTTGATGGGTGTCGAGACGTTATATGAAATCGGTAAGTCATGGGGTATCGATGTTGACCAATCTTCTAAGTTGGAGAAGTATTTGAGCCAAGAATCAGAATTCTTGAAGTACGGAAAATTAAGATTTGTTTCGGAAGAGTCCAAGAATGACGTCAAAGAGCCTGGTGTTTATGAGTTAAGCGAAGATGAAGTATCTTCCCTTAAGAGAAACAACTCTTTTGTAGCAAAAGAAATCGAAGCATATGCATCTGCTGTCAGATCCATTATTGGAGGTTTGTACACTCATGCTGGAGAAGAAGCTACTAAGGCTTTCATCGAAGATCACATTCTTTCCAGAAAGTTACCTTTGGAGCAAATGTTCCAGTTCAGCCAACCAACTAGAGAATTAATCAGATTATGTGACAAGTTGAACTTCACTGAGCCTGTTGAAATCAGATTGATTGCAGAAACAGGTAGATTGTCTGCTCATCCAATCTATGTTGCTGGTGCTTTCTGTGGTGTGGAGAAACTAGGCGAAGGTGTTGGTTCATCTTTGTCCGAAGCCAAAACCAGATCTGTCGTCAATGCTTTGATGTCCTACTACTTATACTCTCCAATCAGTGCAGATGGAACTGATGTTAAATTGCCAAGTGATAAGAACTACAAATTTGAAGGTATAATCGGTATTGGGGATGTCGCTATCTAGCCACCCAACTACCACAATCTACACATCATTCACAACAACTGTATATAAGATTATGTAAATAGAGTCATTCATACATTCATCCATTTTTGTATATCAATATAAAAGTAATAAAGAAATTAAGACATAATTAAGTGATGGAAGACCTAATGTGCGCAAGAGCCTCCAGTAACACCCGCAGAAACAGCATCACTGAGCTTGTGGTAGCAGTAGGCTTCCGCTGGGACGTTGTTCATAGCAGAAAGCTTAAGATTAGAATCCTGCTGCTTCTCGACAGAGACTACACAAGCATACTTAGTACTGCTTGAGCAGTTTGTTGGGGCGTTGTATGAGTCAAAGTCAAAGTCACATTGAGAGATACCAAAATCGAACTCTTCGTTGAAACAGGTCTTGGTGGTCTCGACTTCTCTGGTGAAAAGGGACTTGACATTAGTCTGGTGGTAAGCCTTGTTGTCGTAGTTTCTCTTGTATGTACCGGTATTAAGAGTAGAGTGGGTGTTTAAGTTTACGTAAACGACTTCTCCGTTCTTGTGAACAGTGGAGACAACATGAGAGCACGAAGGGTTTGTCTCTGGGATGTGGTCCTCCAAATGCTTCAAAACCAAGTGGGTTGGGGGTAAAATAGCAAATCCCTCATTGTCGCGAAGGAGGTCGAAACCGTTGACTGAGGTCAAGAGGCAAAGAGCCAATGTGGATAACGTTTTAACGGAGACCATGTTAACTTGTATAAATATGTCAATTAATGTGCCAAGGAAATGCGCTATGTTAACCGAATGCAAAATGCAACAGAAGACTATAATAAGAGAAAACGAGCTATTTAAATATTTCAGGCATCAATAGGGATATACTGATCTTTCAGATAATTTTGATCAAAATTATCAGTTAACTATATTAAGCATGCGGTAATAAGTTCCGGAAGACCTACGGAAAATTTTTACTTCCAATAACTTTATTGGCTACAATTGAATTTAACCAGTTAAGCCACCCCGAGAAAGGGATGTTCTGAACGGAAAACGACGAAAGAAGCATATGCAGATACAACTGAAGGATAATGGGCTTGACGTTTCTGGACAATGGTTTTGTTTCCCTGAGAGGTATAACTATAACAACTATCCGTTGTGGGTTGCATTTATGGGAGTATCTATTTAACTGTTTGCAGTGCTCCAACGTTAAAGGATGCAAAATCCCAAGAAACGTGGATCGCAGCCAATCGAGAGACGGATTTCTCTGGCAAATTACGGTTTCTCCTCACCAGCGCAAGGCTCGTTTATTAAGCTTCTGCACTGAATAACAATATAATGTGGATGATATTCAAGGATTCTTGTTGAAAACCAGATTTGTTGATATTTGCTACAGTTCTCCGTAATGGGGTGATTTTTTTAAGATCAATAGTGCAACCGATATTTCATTTTCTCGGGGAACCTCCACAAAAAAATGCACCGGATACTAATATTTGGCTATCTTCGTGTGAATAAGTAAAATGGAGCCGTTCACCTCGGTTTTCACTGTGAAAGGTCTCGGAATTGATGCTTTTGGGTTTGGGGATTGGTTGTTCACGAATTTTGCTTTTCCATGTTGTAATGGTTTGTAGTCAATTCATTTGGAGTAGGATCTGCTTATGATTCCAATGCTTATCTCCAATGCCTACATCATCATTCCGAGCCGAGAAAGCGAATTTACGATCTTCTTTAATTTGGCATGTTCTATGCGAAAAAATACAAGAATGGTTGGATGGGGAGGATCTTTGGGCAGGCATTTTGCTAATAATAAATTTCGTTTATACATATATAGAGAGGGTCAGGATCCGATCTGCGACTAGATACTGACTTCAAGCAATGATTAACATAGAAAATTCTACTTGGATGCTGATTTTCCAACAGAGCAACATGTGTCTGTGTCTCATTCAGAAAGAAGCTTTCTCTTATGTTTAGCACTAGTTTTTCAAATGCGACACAGTACATCAGTACAACAGTACGACAATAGAAGGAAATAAGAACCTCCTTCTATTTCTTACCATTCTTATTCTTCACTTCGACATCACTAGCCACACAATCTCTCCTATTTCATACTAATAACCATGCTTATCATCATATTATCTTCATATCTACAACCACCTCCTATACAACACTACACTCCTTCATTCACCATTACTGCAGCACAGATAACTGCTGCCTACAAGATAACTTACTGTATACAAAATACATTACTATACACATCCACACCCACACCCTACATGCACACCGACTCGATTCTCATAATCCTTTTTTTGCGGCCTTCACCAAACGAAATGACACAAAACCACCTCATCGTAGAAATTTCAATCGGAGTCAAAAACTGAAAAACTTCTTCCTCTGTGACTATGAGCCATTATTAGCCGTAGTAGTATACTCCAGTTTTTTTCAGTAGTACGAGTTACATCGGCATAGTGAAGGCTTGTATAGCTTAGAAGAAAGAATTCTTGTGTTAGGTAGCTATTTTCACCTTTTGCTAGTTGTTTTCTTTCGGTATTGTTCTTCTTTCTTTCTCGTTTTCTAACCATCGGTTCCAACAAGCTCGTCAGTCCTTATAGGATCTACTACAAGGCTACACAAAAGACATCTAACTACCGCAGAAATGTCGTCTAAACAGTTAAACATCCTCGTTATTGGTAACGGTGGAAGAGAACATGCAATTGTCTGGAGATTGGCCCAATCGGCCTCAGTCTCCAAGATCTACGTCGCTCCTGGTAACGGTGGTACTGCTACCGACTCCAACAAGGTGGTAAACGTCCCAGAATTGTCAGGTTCTCCAAAGGATTTCGAAGCCTTGCAGAAGTTTGCTGTCGATAAGGAAATCAACTTGGTGGTCCCAGGACCAGAACAGCCATTGGTCGATGGTATCACCACCGTGTTCACCAAAGTTGGTATTCCAGTTTTTGGTCCTTCAGCTGCTGCTGCCTTGATGGAAGGTTCAAAGGCCCACTCCAAGATCTTCATGGACAAGCACAACATCCCAACTGCTAGATTCCAAAACTTCACTAATGTTGAAGATGCCAAGAAGCACATAGAATCCGTTGACTACAAAATCGTATTGAAGGCTGACGGTATCGCCGCCGGTAAGGGTGTTTTGATCCCAGAAACCAAGGAAGAAGCCTTGAAGGGATTGAACGAGATCATGGTCGACAAGAACTTCGGAAGTGCTGGTGATGAGATCGTCATCGAGGAATTCTTGGAAGGTGACGAGTTAAGTATTTTGACCATCACTGATGGTTACACCTTCTTCAACTTGCCAGCTGCTCAAGATCACAAGAGAATCAGCGACGGAGACCAAGGTTTGAACACTGGAGGTATGGGTGCTTACGCTCCAGCTCCAATTGCTACCCCAGCTGTGTTGAAAAAGATCGATGAACTCATCATCAAGCCAACAATTGATGGTATGAGAAAGGATGGAACTCCAATGAATGGTGTTTTGTTCACAGGTATAATGTTGTCTCACGACAAAGAACCAAAGGTGCTAGAATATAACGTCAGATTCGGTGACCCAGAAACTCAAACTGTCTTACCATTGTTATCCGAAGAGACCGACTTGGCTCAAGTCTTCTTAGCTTGCGCTGAACACAGATTGGACTCCGTGACAATTGAGACTAAGCCAAATATGTTCTCCACAACCGTAGTCATGGCTGCTGGTGGTTACCCAGAAGCTTACAAGAAGGGTGACGAGATCACCGTCAAGACCCCCTTGCCAGCTGACACTTTCGTATTCCATGCTGGAACTGCTGATAAAGACAATAAGGTTGTAACGGCTGGTGGTAGAGTAATTGCTGCTACTGCTATTGCTCCAACTTTGAGAGAATCTGTCGATAAAGCTTATGTCGGTGTGGAGCATGTCTCTTTCCAAGGCAAGTACAACCGTAAAGACATTGCTCACAGAGCTTTCCGTGATGCTGCAGCCAGCTCTACCAAGGCTGGTGTTACCTATGCTGACGCAGGTGTCTCCGTTGACAATGGTAACTTGTTAGTGGATGTCATTAAGGCCAAGGTGAAGTCTACCGCAAGACCAGGTGCTGACTCTGACATTGGTGGATTCGGTGGATTATTTGACTTGAAGGCTGCCGGTTACAACACCGATGAGACTTTGTTAGTGGCTGCCACTGATGGTGTTGGTACCAAGTTGAGAATTGCCCAAATCATGAACATACACGATACCGTTGGTATTGATTTAGTTGCCATGAACGTCAACGACTTGGTTGTTCAAGGTGCCGAGCCATTGATCTTCTTGGATTACTTTGCTACCGGTAAATTAGACATTGAAGTTGCCGCTAAGTTTGTCAGTGGTGTCGCAGATGGTTGTATTCAAGCTGGTTGCGCTTTGGTCGGTGGTGAGACATCTGAAATGCCAGGTATGTACGACGAAGGTCACTATGACACAAACGGTACCGCTGTTGGAGCTGTATCTAAGAACAAGATCTTGCCAAAGATCGAGAGCATGAAGGCCGGTAACGTATTGATCGGTGTTACTTCAGACGGTATTCACTCCAACGGTTTCTCCTTGGTCCGTCGTATCATAGAAATCTCTGAATACGAATACACTTCTGTTGCTCCATGGTCAAAAGAAGGAAAGACCATTGGCGAGGAAGTCTTGGTTCCAACCAAGATCTACGTTAAACAATTATTAAAGTCTATCAACGAAGGCTTATTATTAGGTTTAGCTCATATTACAGGTGGTGGTCTTGTGGAAAACATCCCAAGAGCATTGCCAAAGACATTACAGGCTAAGGTCGACATGAACAAATGGGAAGTTCCAGAAATTTTCAAGTGGTTCGGATCTCAAGGTAATGTGCCTTACGATGATATTCTCAAGACGTTTAACTTGGGTATCGGTATGGTTTTGATTGTGGAAGAGCAAAACACAGACAAGGTGTTGGCCAACTTGAAGGCAGCCGGCGAGACTGGTATTGTCATTGGTTCGCTTGTTGAAAGAAAAGAGGGTGACCACGGATGTGTTGTTGACAACATCGACGGCTTATACTAGTTAATGACAAAGAGAAATGAGTAAAACAAATATTAATAGATGTTCAATTGAATTAGGTAGTGACATTCGTAGAAGAATGGGTTCAGAGCGGTCTTAGATTGTTCTGGTCTGACTACCCTAGAGCTTATTCTACTTTTTCTTCTTCTAAAATTTTTAAAAAAATTAAGAAGTCATGTTCTAAGGCATAAGATTTCTTTTCTTGTACTAAACATGTCGTAATTGACGAACGTCGTTATACTATCATACAACCGGGGCCAATGCTTACAAATATATCGTAATGACAAAAAACGTCATTCAAAGCCTCAAAGCCGCTCCAATGACATTTTCTCCCAAAATATGCTCACAACGACTTCAAAAATTGCTTGGCCTACGTATTTCTATCTCGTCCTTTCATATGACCACTTCCATTAAAAAATAGATAGCAGCATTTCGTCATACATAATTTTGCAATTCCGCGCAATCTATTGAATTTCCCAATTAGGACAAGAATTCCCGCTGCAAAACAAGACGAGTATCACGTGACATGCTTAGTCAGAGTCCCGTGCTGTGTGCTAATTCTGATAACCACCCAATACCTTTGAAGTACTAGTGATATTAGTGATATAGGAGAATAGCATCCACAGTCGTATGGAATAACGAAATTTTATTATTACGGGTACAAACTGGCCACTGGTCAGCAGTGTCAATCGTTGGAGCATTTGTAATGTTTTGAGGGGTTTGGAGGCTGTTCGTAAAGTTAATTTTCTTCTAAAGCTACAGCTTCCCCGTAGTGGAATCGAGGGCTCCGATAAGCCATCCAATGCCATTATTACTATAAGTTAGAGTAGTAGTACAAAGGAAAATCCAAAGATCGCCGCAATTTTCGAGTTTCCAGCTCTCCCACCTTTCAATTCTTAGTATTCTCTTCGCTTGTAGCTATATTTCAGAGAAGCAGTCCCATCAAAATCGAGGCTGGCATCCTACACCACTGCCCCCTCTCTCTCTATCTGTACGTCTCCCTCTCTATATGTGACCCTTCCCTCTGTCTCTCTGTGAGTCTTCCCTCTCTCCCTCTCTCTATGTCTACGGACCGCCCCAATAACCAACTCTGTTCTTCTTCCGTTCTCTCACATCCACTCCCATACTACCACTCCTAATAGCCGTTTATGTCGAAAAGAATTATCCTGCAACCCTTTTGGCCCATGCAGTCTAGCAATATACTGGTTCCCACAAGCCATTAATAATCAGATGCTGACGATGTATTAGTTAACACACACTATATAATAACAATTGAGTTCCTGATAATTTTTATCCTCCACACTGTTGGCTCCACAGCTTTCTGTATATACCCATTTTTCAGACTGTTCCGTGTGGTGACTTTACCTATAATTACCTGCCCTCCAGTGTCTTCCCGAGCCGACTTCATCGCTGCTCGCTCATTCACAAGAATTTTTCTATCGGATTTTGACTTCTTTTGTTTCTTTCACACCGACACTGTGGGTTCATTGCACGGTAGCATAGCAGCTGGTGTGTTTGTTGGCGTCGGATCTCATTCGTGGTAACTGCGTCAGGCTATCTGATCCAACTTTTGCCGACATTTTCGGGCTAGAAACCATCGATCCACGAGACTTCTCGTAAATTTCATCCTTGTTCTAGCATAGATTTGCATCCTGTGAATCGTGTTTAATCGTCAAACCCACTGCAAACGAAATATTAAGCAGTGACCGAACCATTGAGGTTCTGTAGTACCGTCACTTTTCTGCATTCCTCGAATCTCGGTTTTAATGGGTTTATTATCATTGGGTACGCCCTTGGACTGGCACGAATCGAGAAAACACAATGAACATGTCCGGAAAAATGGTATAATTCAACTTATCAACATCTTCAAGCAACATTCGGAATCCAGAACCGATGATAAGTTCCTTTGGGGTGACGAAGTCGAGTACATGTTGGTTGATGTAAATCCCAACGCCAAGACAGCAAGATTGTCAATTGATAAGGACTACATTCTCAATGACTTGAACGATCCAAAGAAGTCACTTCACAAGTCAGAAGAAAATAACATTTCTTTCCACCCAGAATACGGTAGATTCATGCTAGAAGGTACTCCTGCTTCTCCCTACGACGGAACGTGTTTAAAAGACTACGCTTATGTTGAACAAAACATGATCCTCAGAAGAAAGGTTAGTGAGTCCGAATTACCTGCTCATATAAAGCCATTAACTTTAACGGCATTTCCACGCATGGGTTGCCCCAACTTTACTTCTCCTCCGGCCCAGCCTATTGGACCAGCATCTCAATCGCTTTTTTTACCAGATGAAATCATCAATAGACATGTGAGATTTCCAACATTGACAGCTAACATTAGAAAGAGAAGAGGTGCCAAGGTCGCTATCAACTTACCAATGTACCCAGATATCAACACGAAGTTGATCGACGATTCAATTCCAAAGGACAGGGACTTGTTCTTGAGCGATAAGGAGCCTTGGTTAGGAGCCTCGAAGCCGGGGCATGTCTACATGGATTCTATGGGATTCGGAATGGGTTCAAGTTGTTTACAAATTACCATGCAAGCAAAGGATATTAATGAAGCTAGATACTTGTACGACTCCTTGGCTCCTATCACTCCAATTATGTTAAGTTTATCAGCAGCTTCACCAATTTTCAAGGGATATCTTGTCAACCAAGATGTCAGATGGAATGTAGTAAGTGGAGCAGTGGATGATAGAACTTTCATAGAGAGAGATGTCGAACCATATACTGGTTATGATTTGTTTGGTGGTATGCATGTCGACAAACGTCAGAGGTTACCTAACAACACTCAATATGTCAATGAGTTTGGAGACTGGTGCGATTTGAAAACCAAGGACGGAAAGCCAATCCAGAAAGTTCCAAAGTCAAGATATGATTCTATCGACAATTACTTGAACGATCATAAGTACTCGACTGCTTATTTTAAGGATGAGTACAATGACATATATGCTCCTTTAAATGAGAAAGTATACCATCATTTGAGTAAAGAGAATCCAAAGCTTTTCGATAAATACCTTGCTAACCACTTTGCACATTTATTCATCAGAGACCCATTGGTCTTATTCAGTGAACGTATTAACCAGGATAATGCCACTGAAAATGATCACTTTGAAAATATTCAGTCTACGAACTGGCAAACACTTAGATTCAAGCCTCCAGCATTGTACCCAGAAGGCACTGATCTCAGCAAGACTCCTGGGTGGAGAGTTGAGTTTCGTCCAATGGAGATTCAATTGACCGATTTTGAGAATGCTGCTTATTCATGCTTTCTCTCATTATTGTCGAAGGCTATTATCAGATTCAAACCAAACTTTTACATCCCAATCCTGAAAATCGAAAAGAACATGAAATTAGCTCACAATGTTGATTCAGTTTTGGAGGAGAAGTTCTGGTTTAAGTCCTTAGACCAATGGAATTTGAATCATAGAGAATTTATAGGATACGATCTCTCGTGGTTCGACCGTTTCTTGAACAAAGGAAATGACGAATTGGGATTTGACGAAGTCTACGTGAACGGATATTCATTAAATGGAGCTCTTGTTAACGGAGAGTCTGAAGATGATTTGGCCGCCCTCAATGGATCCTTAAATGGAAATGGCCATCCAAATGGTTTCTACAGGGGAAGAAGAAGAACAATCGATGCAGTTAACGATATTGACGACCAAGGAATAGACGAAAGATACACAGTCAATGAAATAATTAACGGTAACGACAAGTTTCCTGGTTTAATCAGATTAATTGTAAAAGTCATCGCCACTGATTTGTTACCAACGGGATCTCACCACTGTGAGAATAAAGAATTGGCCAAGAACTTAACTAGAATAAAGAATTACTTGGTTTTGATCTCGAATAGAGCCAGTGGAAAGATTCCAACTACAGCTCATTGGATGAGAGAGTACGTGTTGAACTCTCCTTTGTACAAGAGGGACTCAAAGGTTAGCGAAGCTTTGAATTATGCCTTGGTGGAGAAAACAATTGACATCACAGATTTCAAGGATAAGGAATTGTTGACAGCTTTCTTTGGAGAGACTTTAACTCAATATTTGACTAGTAATTGATTTAGAGTTAACATCAGATTCTTAACTGAAATTTGCAATGAGAAGATGCTTACAAGAGTGCCAATTATTTATTATTCATACTAATATAAATTATGCGATACATTGCTACTCGGAAGAAACATAGAAGTAATACATTACCTACAATGGCTTGCCCTTAGAATATACAAATATTGAAATTTATTGTGGAATATTGTATCATGTAGTTACTTAAGGAAAGTTACGTAAGGAGTGTCATAAACATCAGGAACGCAGTAATACATTTTCTATACGTCACGTGATTTTCTTTAATTGTGTATGCCCAAATATTTTCCCTGGTACATGTTCTATGAGATCAGGGACTTCTTGAGGATAAAATGGTGATTGGTCTCTATCTCTTGATATCCCCAACTCTTGCCTTAACCATCTTTTTAACCATTTGAAACACCCCCCCTAAAACTACTGATATAAGTGACCTGCATACAAACCACCACAGAACACGTCCTAAAAATTAAATTGGACAACAAAAATCAGTTTTCGACAAATTTCGGAGTCACCAGAAAAACAACGATCAGCTGACATTACTAGAAGCTTAGCGGAAGAAACTGAAGTATATTATGGCAACATAATATTCGTGACAATACCGCCTGAGGTCGGTTTGTGTGAAAACAAAACATTTGGATCCATTCCTTTCCTCTGGTCCATTTCGGTCAATAGAAAGACTACACTATACTCTCTTCCTTTCAATGACTCTTTCTGGGCTCACGTTACTTAGTAGTGGCATAATGCGCGCGGCCGGTATAACATTCTGAAACTTCTTCTGGTACGAATTGGTACCGGTAGCGACGGGCCCCACTACTGGCTGGTGGCTTTGTAGGCAGTTTCTGAATTTAACCGAATGGGGACGTAGCCACTTCTAGCCGCTATTCAGTGACGTGTACACTGGGGTGTCATAACCCCAGAGTCCCAGACAACAAACCATAGGTAAGTTGCTTCTTCCAGACGAAAGATACCAGATTTCCAGAAACCGGAGTAATTCTAAGCGTACCACGAAAAATGGGGCTTCTAAGTCCTCCAACTACTGCTGCAGCAATTCCAGGCACAACTCCAAAAGATCTCTGCCTATCCGAAAGCAAAAGCCTACAAGAAACCATCGAAAATTTGCAATATTCTCGCTAGACGACGACCAGCCCGTGTGGATTACATCCATGACGCAGTAATATACCAAACTGACCAGCGACAAAAACACTATTTTGACAGTAAAAAAAGTTCTCAGTGTGTCCCAGGGTTCACTAACTCAATGAACGCCCTTTTTTGCACAGCCCACCAGGACGCGGGCTTAACCATAACTCTATTCTCGTAGAACAATAAACAATAACAATAACATATAACATAACAGAACAATAATAATGCTAATGATAGCCAGCACACGTCGCCTTTAGACTCTAGCATTTCCCAATTAACATTATTTAGATTGTGCATTCCTGTGGTTACAATTCGTGGCCAGATTAATCACAAAAACACTACTCTAAACACTACACTATTCTTTTCAGTTGCTGCTGCCTAGTCCCTCATCGGCTCACTAGTCTTCCCTAAACCGTCATTTCTCAGTCTTCTCCCCACCAGATTCCACCAGCAGTGCATGACCTACAAGTCCCTAATACCGTCCACAAAATTTCAAGTTGTCGACCTTTTAGTACGACCACACGACCTTGCTCTCACTAAAAAACTCGGTGAGCATTCTCTATTCCGCCTAGCGAAGCAGGGTATTTTCCCAATCACGTAGTGAGAGCATCTTGTTCTTTACTGTTACAAGGGACTGTTTGGTCTTATCTTTTAAGAAGAGGCAGTGTTTTCGCTACAAACTCGATTCCACCTCGCTGTAAACACTTCACAATCGTGTCGGCACTTTCAACCAGCTAGCAGCGAATCTCCAGCTAACAAGCACTCATCTACACTATGGGGTTAATGGATAATTTCAAGGCGTTCGTGCATTCGATCACGACAGACGACCACTACGCTTCATACGACTCACCCTACAAGAACAGCAGCGAAGCAAGGGGCAACAACGTCGTAGGAGGAAACGGCAACATCGACGGCTCGTCATCGAGATTAAACGAATTGAACCGCTTGTCGTCATACCAAAATTCGTCCTCAAACTCGTTGGTTGGAAGCTCTGCCAACAGCATCAACAATGGCCGTCTTAACGCGCAAAATATCGGTTACAAGCCAGGCTTTAAGTCCAACGGTTCCGATGTACAACTTCAAACCTTGAACCAGAACGGCCAACCGCCCTTACCAACTATCGACTCGCTCTGGGACCGTATCGAAAGATGGATAGAAGAAGAATACCCAGAATTGGAGGATTATTTAAACGACGGTGTAACCACTGCCGACTTGAACGAATTCGAAAATGACTTGGGATGTGGTTCCCTTCCTTCAGAGTTCAGACAATTCTATAAAAGACATGACGGTCAATTCAGAGGCGGCAAACCTACGGGTTTGATCATGGGATTGGCAATTTTGGATTTGGAAGGAATTGCAGAAGAATACATCGTATGGTCAAAAGTGGCTGAAAGATTGGAAAGACAGCAATATATCATTCAACAACAGCAACGCGAACAACAGAAACAAGATGTCGAAGAAACAAGCTCGTCAACCGCCACTGCCAATGGCGCAGCTCAAAGACCATTGAACAACACTTTCATTGCCAACCAAAGATCCATTCCACCTAACGCCGTTCAACCATATTACTACCACAAGGGTTGGGTTCCTATTTTGAAGGACCACATTGGAAATCAAATTGCATTGGACTTATCACCAGGACCTAGTGGAAACTGGGGTCAAGTAATAATATTCGGAAGAGATTACGATACCAAATTGGTTGTTGCTTCAAGCTTCCAGGAGTTCATCTTCAACTTCGTTTCTGACTTGGAGGCTGGTAATTACCAAATAGATTCTGAACAGTTCCAGGAAGATTTGGGTTTCCTCTCCAGTTCTAGAAATGATGAGTACGGAGTTGGAGATGAAGATGAAGACCAAGGAGAATTGAGCTATTATGACAAAGACGGCAAGGAATTCGGAAAAGGTGCAATCAAGGGTAGTTTGAGCTACTTGGAAGTTATGAGAAAAAGAGCGTTGAAGAAATATGGTTTAACTGAGAATTTCTCAACTGCTTTCACCCCACAAAGAGTAATTAAGAAGGCATCCCCTGCCGCCGTGGGCGCTAGCGCAACCAGTAGCAGCAATGCATTGAGATCCGAAAGTCCATTATTGTCACATTCTGATACATCTCTTACCAATGTCAATGGTAAGGGCCCGGGTTCGAGTCCTTTGATAAATGTTGAGTCTGCATCCGTCGCGTTGCCCAAGGAGACTCTCATTGATGAAAGGAAAGAAGTCGAAGTTGCTGCCGACAACACAGAGGAACCATCAAGGGCAGTAGAGGAAGTAAAAGACGAAAGTAAAGAAGAAAACAAAACACAAACTAACGAAGAAAACGAACCCAAAGCTACATCTGAACAACCAGAAGAGCCTTTGAACAAGGCTTCTGACGAAGCCGACCAGCAAATAGTAGATGGTTTAAAAGAGGTTGAACTATAGTTATAGATTTTTTTAAACTTGCTTGTTATTTTTAGGTCCATTGTTCCTACTTTCCCTTCTGCCGAGGAGAAGTAGGTAGTATAATATATATATATTTCCTATCTTTCACCGTTCATTATAACCCTACTTTCTGTCATTGACCATCTCAAGCCTGAAGCCTGAAGTCTTAACTATGGCTAATTACAGGCACTGCATACAACCACAACACTAGTTCACCGTGTCTATATGCACACCTCGTGTTTTTGCACCAAAACAGAGCTTATGGTTGATGTAGAATAATGATGTCAATATGGTAAAGAAAGGAGGTGTTAAGATTGATAAAGAGGTTTAAGAATTGCATTTCCGAAGTTAAATAGTCTAGTTATAAAGGTTTCTGCGAAAAAAAGAAAAAAGTAGCGGCCTTGAAGCCTAGTCTGTAGTAAGATGAATAACTCGTCTGGATATTGGGATCAGTCCAGTATCAATCAGAATACAAATAGCAATAATGTCAGCAATAACAGTAATATCGATGCGTCAAACGACAATAATATCATTCAAAACATCGACAATAGCGGCAATAATAATATTAATAATAATAATAACAGCAATTCACTGAACTTCTATAATACGTCTTCGATAAACGCTATGGCTACTTCGCTGCATCATGAATTACAATTGCAAACAGAGATCCCTCAAGATATCTTGATTGATTCGATAACATCCGCTCTCACGTCGGATAACGTGCATTTTCTGGAAGACGGAACCGATATCCATGACTCTAGAGACCACGATATAGATCCCGATGACATGGGAACAGGTGTAGGATCATCGAATAACAACATGACTCAATCAGAACAGCCTTCTTTGGAACAAATTCAGAGAGTATACTACGCCAAAGGACTAGAAGAGCTTGAAAGTTTACAACTTTTGGACTTGTCACCGCTCGCCAATTGGAAGTTGCTGTCTTACAAACAAGGTTTTGGGCTCTCCCAATTACGAGATGACTCTCCAGATACATATTGGCAGTCCGATGGAAGCAACGGTAACAACCACAACAACAGTGCTATAATGAATAACCAATTATGCAATCCGCATGCTTTAACGATACTGTTTTCCAAGAAAGTGCTGTTGGAGCGTATTTCTATATTTACCAACTACAGCTTGGACGAAAGTTATACACCATCACGAATAAAAATTATGGCAGGTAGCTCTGATGGTTGGGACTTGAGCGAAGTATGTACTGTGAATTTCAACAAACCTATAGGTTGGTCACATATCATATTTAACGGGATACGGAGTGATGGTGTGCTCAAATGTTTTGTAGTCAAGTTAATCATACTAGCTAACCATCAGGATGGTAAAGACTCTCACATTCGGGCTATTCGATGTTTCGGGAAGAAATCCACCAATAACAACAACAGGATTGCTGTCAGAAATAAAGGATCCTATGGTGATCATATCAATCATACTACTAGTTTTGCAAGTCATCAAAGTGATCTTTTGAAAGATTTAAGCATACAAAGTGGATTGACAAATGCCTCTGGATTCCTGTTAAATAACAGATCTTCTATCCGCAATATCAGTGACCGTCCAGCATTTGTATATGCTGAAGAAGAAAATGAAGAAAACGAAAGGATTACAAACGAAAATGAGGAACAAGAGGACACAGAAAGCTCTAGAATATTGCATAACGTATCCGATGTTATAGGGTTTAACTCGGGCTTTCAAAGCTTGGAACTTAGGACCTATTCATCTATCCGCTGACCACGACCTTTCCACCCAATAGTATACAGTTGCTTTAAACGCTATGAAAGTCCAAACATAATGTCATTCCGCATATCATTCATTCTCAATGCTATTCAACTTTAATATTTTAAATACATATAGTGATTAGTTTGCATTGATCTTTAATGAGAAATCAATAATACCAGTGCCTTGATGGATAGAAGAAGTTGAGTAAATGTCAATGTCATTACATAAGTAGCTGCTCAAGTTTTGTAAGGTCAAACCACCGGAGCATTCCAATAAGTAAGACTTTCCTGAGCCTTCGTAGTGCTTCTTTAAACTCTGTGCTACCTTCTGCAATGCATCGCCAGAGAAGTTATCCAACATGATAACGTCGGCACCAGCATCAATGGCCTCACGAGCATCTTCTTCAGTGCTCACCTCAACTTCAACCTTAACGGCGAAACCACAAACACTTCTGGCACTTTTCACGGCCTTGGTGATACTTCCTGTAGATGTAATGTGGTTGTCTTTCAACATGACCATAGAGCTCAAGTCATAACGATGGGTGTCCACACCACCAACCAACATGGAGTACTTCTCAAGTTGTCTCAATCCTGGAGTTGTCTTTCTAGTACCGGCAATGAGGCCAGTGAATCCACTTTCATCAGCCAATTTTTTGGTAATGTACGATTGGGTAGCAATACCAGAGGCTCTTGCCAACAAGTTCAAAGCGGTTCTTTCCGAAAGAAGAATCTTGTTAGCTGGTCCCTTGACTGTAGCAACCACAATTTTACCTCCCTTTGCCTTGAGATCTTCAACAGTAATGTAGTCTTTTTCCTTGTAGTGCCATTCCACTTCAAGTTCACATTGCTTGAACACTTCCGCAGCGAAGGGAACACCACAGATCAAACCGGATTGCTTGATGTACAACGAAGCTGTTTCTATTTTGTCCCCGACGACAAACGCACCGAAATCAAAAGAAGGCACATCTTCGGAAAGGTATTCGGTGATCTGCTGCTTCCAGCGACCATTTACTGGGAGAAGATTAGCGTAAGACGAAGCCATTTTTTGTACAAGAGTCTAAATTAAAAGATTGAAAAGACGATAAAAGCCAATAAAATTCACTAGCTATGAAATTGCGGTACTTAAAGTCTTAATAATCCACAGGTGAACTCAACACTTTGCAATTTCTGTACTTCAATAGAACATCCAAAATAGAATACAGAAATATTTCACCTTATGATACTCTTCTAGCCGAATGTCGAGCACCGGAAAATCTCGTGATGCGATACGAGGTTCGATCCGGGGATGCCTGTACAGTGGGTTTAAGTAAAGCTGGGGTTAAGACATGGTGATGAGAGAGAGATGAATGATAGATTAGTGAGTGGTGGGAAGTATAATGGGTAGGTGCCATATTGATGGGAATGTCGGTGAGCTGCCAGACAATAAAAAAACACTAAGTAATAAGAAAATAACATTGAATGGTGGATGGGAATGTAGCTCTCCTCTGTATTCGATCTCACATTAGTTAATACTCACTAACATAAGAAATTGCTATGAAACATAGAGAATATATGAGTATGGGTATTTATTAGTATATTAGAGGTTAGTACTATAATAGAGGTTAGTACTATAATAGAGGTTAGTACTACAGTAGACCTTAGAGGTTAGTCCTACACTAGAGGTCAGTACTACACTTGAACTTAGTACCGAAGTAGAAGCTGGAGTGTATCCAGTCTTTAGTATACATGTATACGAAGAGTGGTTCTTTTACCGAATTGGCGTACTCCAACTTCTGTTATTATTAAGAGAGGAATCAATAGAAGACGTAGTCTCATACGTAGGCTTAAAAAAGCTATTATATGAATAGTTGGTTCTGGGCTGGTTACTCAAAATCCTATTTATTTACATATCTTCCTCATTATAGCTTCGGCTGCATCTACAAGTAAAACCAATCCACATTAATTAGAACCCTATGCTACACAATATTAACTTAGGTGCAACATTTAATTTACATATATATACTTCGCTCATTTTGTAGTCACCACCATTCATATTTTTAGCTTTTCTCTATTCTTCACTATTTTGCAGCTCCACACACTGTAATACTACTTACCAATTAGCTTACTTTCTCTCTTCTTTCTTTCTCTCTTCTTTCTTTCTCTCTTCTTTCTTTCTCTCTTCTTTCTTTCTTTCATTCTTGCTGCTACATACAGAAACTATAGATACCACAGGAATCCCCCTTCTTGACTAGTTCCCAAATGAATCACCATAGTTAATCATCTACCAATACTCCCATTACAACTCATTCTACTACTACTACCTCTACTACTTCTACTCACTCTCCATTTCTTCATGCTCTACTTGACACTCCTCCCATTACGTTATCTATGTGATCTCGTTTACTGCAAAAAAATAGAAACGCTCACAAACGCGACTTATGAAAAATCATTAATATAAACTATCACTTTTCTTTAACTGCTATATCTTCGTCACTCGTAGCTGTCGTAACGAGTTTCAGGACCCAATGAAGCGTCGAAGCACTGGCTTACAAACACCAGATGTTTCTCTCACAGAAGAATCCGGATGCCAAGTTGAGTCGGGTCCAGAATCGGCACTGTCACCAGTAACATCAAGCAAGAGCAGCTCTCCTCCATCAGAAAAGAAATCAGAGAAGGTTCAATCAACGCTAAGATTTACTTCACCAAATTCATCTTCAGGATTATTAGCCTCAAGGTCTACCACATGCTCGGCTTGTGGAATGACATACTACGAATATGTCCCAAAGGATCGAGAAATACATAAGAAATATCATGACCTACATGCCCAAGGAATCCCATGGCCAGAATCGTTGTCAGTCAAAAAGGTAAAAGATTTGACTATAACCATCAATACCTCATTTAAAAGAGCAACAGGGTTAAAGAGACAGAAGAATACTTCCACTACAACGAAAGTCCAAATTATTGCTATTGATAAATCTAATAAGAAACAAGTCCAAAAGACATCACAAATGCTTGATATGGTCAACCGTGAACTCAATGCTCCTACAGATTCAGGAGAATGGATGAATCCAGGCATTGAATCAAGCAGAGCATTTGTTGTTGTAATTGAAAATAAAGCAGTTGGCCTTTGTACTACAGATACAATATCAGACGTGCAAAAGCAGAGCAGATGGATGGTCCATCGCACCCAGTCAATAGTTCCTAAGCAAGTTAATAAAAATTCAAAAATAGGTATATCGAGAATATGGGTGGCATCATCATGGAGAAGATATGGTCTAGCGGAAGCAATGCTCCAAGTGGTTCTTACCAACTCCATTTATGGAGTTAGTCTAGCGAAATCTCAAATAGCATTTAGTCAACCCAGTCACAGCGGTGGTCTTTTGGCAAAGAAATTCAATGGTGTGCAGCATAAGAGTGGAGAGATCTTACTTCCGGTCTATTTAGAATAAGTTCAAGTCTGGGTTTACTTAAAAGGAATTGTATAGAATGTATTATATGTATTTATAGAATAATTATGACATCATGAAGCAGCAAACACTGTTTGTCCACCAGCAACGGTGACAATACCCTCAACGTAACTATATACAGCTCCTGTCAAACCACCACTGACAAGCACCTTTATACCTCTAGGGAGAGAACCCTTGAATAAAGACCTGGGACCTTGCTCAAGGAAAAGTCTGTATGCTGTCAGAAGGGAGTCTTTGTAGATTGATTTTCCATTCTTGGACTGAATGTGAGATTTCACAACATCCAAAGGTTGAGTGGCAGCAATAACAGCCGTCGAGGCAAATACGTGCAATGCAATCAGCTGAAATGCTGTGTGCTTGTGACCAAACCAACTTTGCTCAGTATTGTGTGGATCAATAAACTGGCGTGCTGCGTTGTAGGTGGAGAGCCAAACAGTAGAGATAGCAACCTGACGAGTGAACGTTATGAAAGTACCTGCTGTGAAAGCATTGATACCTTTCAAAGTGTACATTTCTTTGATAGTGCCCAAGAAAGTTAACGTTGGGTGCTTGTTGTACTTAATTTTTAAGTTATCCCGTGGACTATGTGTCCGTGCCGGTTGAAACTTCGAGTACGGTTTGTTACCCTTATACTGAGATATGATATCTGATGTGAAATACGCATGAGGAGAAATGTATTGCCTCGTAAATATGTTCAGTGGGGGCTTCTGATGATGGTGTTTAGCAGAAGCGGGTGTGACAGACGAAGGCAGGCCCACACTAGAGCCAGGTCTTGTAGAGCTTCCCGTGATATCGTACCCAAGACCTTGATCAGCAGAGCGAGCAATTTCGTTTGCCAACGATTGATTTTGGATCATTGTGATTTTGATATTCTCAAAAGGGATCAACCAAAGAGTTTCGATGAAAGCACTCATTGCACCGGCAATGACCATTCTTGGGGCACTTGTCTTTGAGCTACCGTCGTGGCCCTCGATGGCCATTACCTTCGACAGCCAGTTGTAGGAGATGAGTCTTGTGGAGTTTTTTATGACGGTACCGAGAACCAAGGCACTACATCCTCTGTATAATTGAGCCACTGAACTTGGGTAATTTCCTGGCACGTTCCATTTCAACATGTAGGCACTATTGGAGAGTTGCTGCTGAGTCTTGATAAAGTCTAGCGGGTAGGTCAAGGTAGACGACACGGCAGCAGCGGTACAACCCGAGACAAGTGCTGTCAACAAGTTTTCGCTTGGAGGTACGTTTGAAGACATTTTGGGGACTTTTGGTGGGTTTCAATGGTCAAATGTGTAGATTGCTATCTGGTTGTGTGAATATTGGAGGTCAAAGTAACGAGAGTCAGTCAGTAATTGATTCAGCAGGAATCATTCAGATTCTTTCCAATTGAGGGAAAAGAATAATCGATGATACTTGTAGCGTATGTAGATGTCTCTATATCTATATCTATACATATATATTTATATATATCTACATATATAAATATACCAATCAATTCATACAATATGTTCCCAATATTGAACCTGCCCACACAGCAGTCATAGAAGAAAGAACAGTCGTAAACTTTTGTCTGCAAAAGAAGTCCTAAGAGAAGCCTCGAAAAACGGTTAGTTGCTATCATTTTTTCGCCTGTATGGAGGGTTGGTGGTGGTAGAGGGGGTTTAGCAGAGAGGGTTTTAGTAAATGGGGTAGTGTTTAGTGGTAGAGAGCGTATTTGAGAGTAGGTGTATGAGAGGGTGGGTGCAAGAGAGGGCATGCGAGGGTGGGTGTATTAGAGAGTGTATTGTAAGAAAATGTAAGAGATTGTCATAGTGTGTTAGAATATAAGAGTGTAACAGAGTAATATAGTGTAACATATTGTAATAGAGTGTAACATATTGTAATAGAGTGTAACATAGAGTGTATTAGAATGTTAGTATAGTGGAACATAGTGTAATATAGTGTAAAATAGTGTAATATAGTGTAATATAGTGTCATATAGTGTATAGTGGAAAATAGGGTAATAGAGTGTAAGAATGTAGGAGTGTAAGAGCAACAATTTAAGAGTGTAAGGTGTAAGAGTATATTAGAGGGTAGGAGTATTGTGCTACAGTGTAACAGTGTAATAGAGTAGAAGAGTGAAAAAAAGTGTAACAGCGTGTAACAAAGGAGGTGGTGTACGGGATTGAATATTCAAACAAAGGATAGAGTTCACCATTGAGAATGAGGTATCCATTGAGATAGAGTTCACTTGGAGATTGAGTATCAGATCGTCAGGTACTACTATCAAAGAGATTGAGCAGTGAATAAAAGTTAATGAAATAGAAAATACATAGTAATGAAAGCATATAGAGAGTACTAAAAACAGAGCAAGAGTCTGGAAAAATAGAGAATGACTATACTGAGCGAGAGATCTAATGGAGGATCAGTAATCCAAATCATCTGAGAAGAGAACGGTTGCCACTAACAGAATGCCAATATATGAGCATTTAGAATAGAACATGTTTTCGTGATACTACACAGGGTGGGTACTAAATAGTAAATTAGGTTGCAAAAAGTACCAGAACACATTACCACGCATTCTTTTTAGAAAGGGAATCCTAAATGTTTACGCAATCTTGTAAAAATGACAGTCGTTGGCAAGGATGGATGATTAGCATAGAAGGAATGACAGGACGGTTGCAAAAAATAGAGAACTGTATTATTTACTCCCAGATAACTATATCAACAGCTTTTTGAAAGACCCACTCCCATCAACAATCATTCACCACAGACGCTTTACAAACTCTCAAGGATAATTGCACGTATCCATAAAAGTATTACTACAGTAGTATCTTTTAGTACGATGATGACTATATCTATTAAGACAAATACCCACACCTCCGACTTCTCACTTACTCTTACATATTCACTTACTTTTATATTCATATTTTGCTCTTCTTGCTCAATGACCCACTTTCTCTCAATACTCACTTACTCTTATTGCTCGCTTATCTTAATACCCAAGCTCCTCTCAATAATCACTTACTCTTACTAACCACTTACTCTTGAACACTCTTCATACGCACTCACTCTCTCACACTCCCTCACTTCCCTCCCTCACTTCATACTCTCTAAAATGCATCTTTTATCTCTGAGCGCGCACGCCATTAACAAGAAAGTAAACATAAACAAACAGTCTGAGAAATACCACCGCGGTAGTAAATAGCGACTAAAGATTAAGTTAATCAATCTGCTTCTGTTATACATGGGTAATAGAAGCTACAGTCTGTGATTATCTGTTTTACCTACTTACATGTACTGAGACAAAGGTTTGACGAAAGAGATATTACTTAGACTCCACTCACAGAAATACACCATAAGAGCTGTGACTTCCGATCTGGAAACAATCCATTGAAGTAACTAATATAGACACAGACTTGAGAAGAGATTGTGTATTAGTTCTTATCTTCAATAGAATTACTACGTGTCAACCATAGAAATCTGTCTATGAAGTCATATCAATTCATATGAATTCCTCTATGACAACTATACCATCATCTCCAAATCATCACGAATTCAACGGTCCACACATTATCCATATACAATATCGTATTACCACAATATAAAATAGTCAATAACTACAGATATTACTCCCAATATTCACTATTTCCACAACAATTCCACTCATTGAATACCGCCAAGCTCCAATGAGCAGCGATGATACAAAACGCAGCGCCACGGAACCCTCCACGCCAAAACAACGTATCACACATGTAAATAGCCAAGCAGCAAACTACTCATTTCCGAATCGTCCCAGCTTCAGCTTGAAAGGAATACATCTTCCCCCAAATGAGCTCACACAGGCAACGGCTATACTATCTCAACAAATTCTGCAAGACCAAGTCGTAGGTTCAGCACAGCGAACCCATGGAAACTCTCGTTCACGTCGGTCGACTCCTGGTCGTTCGGAAAGGAACAGCAGGCCATCAACACCCACAAGAATAAATGAAAGAAGGTCGAGCATCTTACGCCTGCGACGCAGACGTTCATCCATGATAAAAACACTGAAAGGTGATTTTGTCTACGAACCAAACTATGAGGGTCCAATAACTATCGATTATTTGCGGTTCTTCTGTCGTGTTTCAATGAGAGAAATACAGAGAGATAAAAATGCAAATGAATTACGAAGTGAACCAAAAGAGCAAGTTCGGGAAAAGAATACAGATCCCTTCAATATCAGTGTTGTTGCCTCAGAAAGTATTGAGGTCGCTCAAGCTGTCACGTCACCAGTAGTAGAAAGCAATATTCGAGAGTTAGAAAAATCGCAAAGAATTACACATTCTCCCTCCTTGACGAGTTCGCCTACATCGCCACCTCGCCAATTATCAACCGAATTTGATCAGTCACTTCCCATACCGTCAAATATCGATGGAATGCTCAGATCTCCAATACACATCTCCCCCACACATCCAAGCCCTCCTCAAAGTGCTCTTCAAGAAGTCGTTTCAACCAGAAAGGAAATTTCAGATAATCAGCGGGAGAATCAAGACGAAATCAGCGAAATTCTGTTTCTCAATACACCTGAGAAGAAGCCACTTTCTTACTTAGAGAAAATTCTATTGGCAAGGAAACTCAGAAATAAGACTAACAAGCAAGATTCAGAGGAAGTCGCAAAAGCCGAAAACAAATACGCTGTTCCTTTCAGATCCCCCGTTCCCGTGGAATTCGTAGTACAAGATTTCAGCGATAATCGAAGTTTCATTAATGCAAGGAACAATACAACCTTTGCTAATTCAGCGGAAGAAACTCCAAAGGGGGGGTCTACCCAAGATGTTGGAGACATTACAATACCAGATGTACCATTAAAAATTAATGAACAAGCGTTCGATATCCAAGATCAGAACTATGACATGTACGATCCTGATGAAAGATACGATAACTACGAAATCCGACATGCTTTGCAGGAGACTTCTGAGTCACTCTCTAGTCACATTGAGATCACAGAGGGACATCAAACTCCCCTTAGGGAAAGAGCACTTTTGAGTCAAGCTCTCTCATCTGTAGAGCTTAGTGGAAGCAATTTAGTAACGCCACAACAAACTAATCCACTTGACTTTCCTAGTGGCCTTTCCCCTGCCAGAATTATACAAGAGCAATTCACTATTGGCGAAGAGAGTGTCGGCTATAATGAGCTTCTTGATGAATCCCAAGATCAGAACTCTGATTCGGAACACGAGCAGCAAGTACCTAACCATGCTCTATTAGAAGAATCATTGGTTCCCAACGCGAAATTGAGCAGAATACCGAAGTACAAGTCTCACTTTGCCTCAGGCGTCGGAGAATCTATACCCTTAAACACTGTCAAAGGATTGGTCAAATCTATAAAGTTACATCGGTTTAACACCAGTGAATTGCAGCTACCACCCTTGAAGAAACAGAAGACGACAAACATTAGCCAAGAAGCATATAAGGCGATCCAACGAAAATCAAACTCCTTCTTGCAGACTCTATTAGGCGACTTAGAAGCGTATGCTGACCATCGAAGCAATCACAACTCCTCACAGATCAACTTGAGTGATATTTTGTTGTACTTACAGAGAGTGAAGTTCACTGGTAGTGGTCCCAACAGATCTGAGCAAATTGACAAGATTTCAAAATTGGCAATGAGCTTCCTTCCACTTGAACACCTTATATCATTGGACAACAACCTCACAAACTCCATGAAAACGAAACGTTATGCCGACGAAGAATATTACGACACTGGTGATGATAGAGCTTCAAGTGGATCTCCCTCTTCATCGATCTCGTCGACACCGTCGCTTTCGAGGCCGAGAAGACGTTCACGAACAATTGATGAAACCTATACCGAATAATGTATAATAGAAATATAACCTACTGTAATTTACTCAA
This sequence comes from Scheffersomyces xylosifermentans, assembly GCF_036884685.1. Classification (NCBI taxonomy): domain Eukaryota; kingdom Fungi; phylum Ascomycota; class Pichiomycetes; order Serinales; family Debaryomycetaceae; genus Scheffersomyces; species Scheffersomyces xylosifermentans. Next base: position 519,629 of record NW_027042941.1, read on the forward strand.
TACATGTATTATAATCCCACTATTTACAATATTCACTATTTACAAATTATCACTGATAATTCAATACAATTGATCAATGAATTTATACTTGACTTTGCATAGACATTTCTCTTTCCATTGCAAGTTCCGCTTGGTTTCCTTTCACCAACTTGAACAATTCAAAAATGGCAGCTGGCGTAACTCCTTGAATTCTTCTTGCTTGTCCTATTGTCTTCGGTTGAATTGTATTCAACAACAGACAAACTTCATGTGAGATCTTAAGACTTCCTTCGTAGTTGTAGTTGTAGTTGAGAGGAAGCAAAAGGTTTTCATCTGCAGCATAAGCATTCAAATGAGCTCTTTCCTTAGGCATCCATGGAGCGTAATCACTTTCCACGTCTATTTTATTCATCAAACGACGGGAAATATTGGCATAGAAATCTGGTACTTTACCATCTGGTGTAAGCTTTGCCATATGTGGCAAAAGGTCAGAAATCAGCATGCCTTTATAAGAGAGTAGCTTCCATCCATCAACGATGGTATTTCTACTGACATCCAGTTCTAATCCTTTGAGGGCAGGAGACCACACAGCTCCTGAATTGGAGAGACTTGTTAAATGATCCTTGATATCGTTGAACTGTTTCATCTCCTTCGTGAAATGTTGATATCTTTCCTCAGAGACTACACCTAAGTGGTAACCTTTCTCAGTTAAGCGTGTATCAGCGTTATCAGATCTAATAGATACCCTGAATTCGGATCTGGAGGTGAACATTCTGTATGGCTCTTCTACACCTTTTGTAATCAAATCGTCGACAAGAACTCCTAAATACCCGCTAGCCCTTGTAAGCTCTAGAGGAGAAGATCCCTTATATGCTAGTCCAGCATTTATACCTGCCAAGCATCCTTGAGACGCTGCCTCCTCATATCCAGTGGTACCATTTATTTGACCTGCCAAATAAAGGCCATGAACCAACTTGGTTTCTAATGTCATTTTTAACTCTCGTGGATCAACATAATCGTATTCGACACCGTAACCAGGTTGTACCATCGTGACGTTTTCACAACCGGGCATCATTCGTACAAGCTTTTCCTGGATTTCAGCTGGCATAGTGCACGATATTCCATTGGGATAGACCAAATCTGATTCTAACCCTTCTGGTTCCAACCATACCATGTGTGAGGTCTTCTGTGGAAACTTGATAACTTTGGATTCAATAGATGGGCAATAACGAGGTCCTTTTACTGTTTCTCTTATGTGAATGGACTTATCCAAATTTTCAGCAATAAGTTTATGGAATTCAGCAGTTGTATGCGTCTGGTGGCAGTTGACTAAGTGATTTTCAAGATCAACATGGTCATTCATGTATGACATTGGTTGAGGTGGGTTGTCAGATGGCTGAATTGGTAAATTAGAATAATCGATAGTTTTAGCTGATAACCTTGCTGGTGTTCCTGTCTTGAGCCTACCCAACTTAAACCCTGCTTCTCTAAAGGTCTTTGATAATCCAAATGTTGCCTCCTCGCCTATCCTTCCTGCTGGATATGCCGTGAGACCGATGTGTATTTCACCTCCTAAGAATGTCCCTGTAGTGACTACTATTTTAGAGCACGATAGAACACGTCCATCTTCCAAAATTACTCCCTTGACTTTACCAAAATTTCTTCCCGTAGAATCTTTGCTTTCATCTCTCCGAGGCTCGATGATAATATCTTTCACCAGGGCTTGCATCACAGACAAATTAGGATAGTTCAAAATTTCCTTTTGCATTTCCTTCAAGTAAATGTCTCTATCTATTTGAGCTCTTGGTCCGTGAACGGCTGCTCCTTTCGAAGCATTCAAGATTTTAAAGTGGATTCCTGCTTTGTCTGTGATTCTAGCAGATACGCCATCCAAAGCATCCACCTCTCTTAATAAAGTTCCTTTTCCTACACCACCCATGGACGGATTACACGACGCTGTACCAATCTTGTCTACATGTGGAGTTATTAATGTTGTCAAAGTACCGGATCTAGCCGACCCAGTAGCGGCTTCACATCCAGCATGGCCACCTCCAATAACAATTACTGGATGAGTTTCTGTAGACTCATCTAGTAATCTCCTCAAGTCAGCATTAATAATTATCGATCTTTTTTGAGTTGTAGTTCCAAGTAGACTTTTCCTTGAACCAATCCTCGAGAATCTAAGCATGACTCTTGTTTCTTATCTCGTTACTCCACACTATCTTCACCAGAAACCTTCCATTGAATCGCATTTCAATCGATTTCTCAGCTGAAAAATTATTATTTTTTGGAACCTCATCTCTTCTTCTCCACGAATTGACAAGCCATACTAAGAGAATAGAAGAAGTTATGACTGAATTAGAGAAAGTAGCTATTGAAGCCGGCGGAGATGACCTTGGGGATGGTTTAGAGTATGAAGTGGACTTTTCTGAGCCAGAAAATGGTGCTGTGTATGTGGGATCAGCGGACTTCGACAGCGATGAATATAGCAATATAAATGAGGACGATAATGAAGAGAGGCCGAAAGTAGCCAAAACTGAAGCTATTACAAGTAAAAAGAGAAAGGCAAAGAGTTCCAAGTTACAAGACAAGAAACGTCTTAAAATGGAAATGGATATAGAGCAAAAGAAGAATCTTTCCAAAGAATCTTCCACTGAAGTGATAGCTGACTACATAAATACAAAAATTCGCCAGAAGAATGGTGATTTATCAGCATTAGAACTATCCGAATTATATTTCAACAAGTCCGATATTAGATCAACGGCCGAATTGATTGAAAATGAACGTAATTTGGAGAACTTACCCAAGTTTATAGAAACAAGATTTAAGAATATGTTACCATCGAGCTCCAAGAAGAGCAAGAACTCAAAGAAGAATGCAAAGGGAAAGCCAGAAATTGCCCCAAAGTCTGCTCACAGCACCACCGACTCAGAAGATAGAAAATTCATTGCTATAATTTCGATGTCTGCTCTTAGAGCTTGTGATGTTCACCGTGCAACCAAGGACTTACCTGGTTCCTCTTTAAAGGTCATCAACAAGAATAAAATTGAAGTTGATTTGAAATTACTTAAAACGACTACTTCTCGTGTGCTTTGCTGTACCCCAGGCAGGATACTCAAGGTTCTTAACAATGAAGAATCAGTTTTAACCAAGGAAGAAATCAAGATCGTCATTGTTGACAACTCTTATTTAGACGTCAAAAGTCAAAATATTTGGGACATCAAAGAAACAACAGAAGCTTTGAAAGCCCTAACCAAAGAGGGTTGCAAATTCTATTTGTATTAATACTCACGATAATATATCTTTTGCACATCATAATAGTGCATTTTAAATATATATACACTATTCAAACATATTAAACCAGAAGAGGAAGGTAAATTCCCTTGGTAGATGTGTAGTATTCGGTGATGGATCTCACCACGATTTTCAGAGTAACTTCATCAATGAGTGGCGTGCTTGACAGTTTGTTTATAGCCAGCAATGTTGTAGAGATCCATTCCTGAGCTGCCTCGCTATCTTTTTCTGCGAATTGTACTAAGAATACAAAATTTGCAAATAAGTTTATAATCGGAATTCGAGATGAGCTGCTGCCATTCTCAACATTAGATTCTTCTCCTTCCTCTTTTTCTATATCTTCTGTTACTTCTTCTTTAGTTGTACTTTCATCACTTTCCGACTTCTCCAAATTTACTGTTTGGACACTATCCACACTTTGACCTGATTCAATATCAGCCACTGCTTTCAATATTCTCTCTTCGATTAGTCTTTTGCGTATCCACTCATCCTTTGAATTTTTAAATATGCCTTTAACATGAATGCTCAGGAACAACTTTTCATATTTGTATTTAGTTTTATCTCCTCCTGCTGACAAGTACTCAGTCGCCAAATTATACATCAATGAAATCAATTTCAAGGATGGTCGAGTTGGCAAATCATCCGTGTTTTGGTCCAACTTGACTCCCTCGATGAAACTGTCAAATGCTTCATAAAAAGATTTTTCTGGTATCAGTTCCACAAGATTTCCGTAGAGCTTGGTACAAAGAGTCTCAATCTTACCTAAAGAACCTTCTAGATTCAACTTCGAACCCTCAAATTCGAGAATTCTTTCTTTGACAGAGAGTAGTCCATTTAGCAAATAATAGTGGGACTCTATATCATTCGATTTCAGCTCCTGCAAAAGGATTTCAAGTTGATTAACAAACTCCGCTATGCATTTCGAGAACGAAGCATTCATATTATTGCACAATTGTGAGAACTCGGAATCAAACCACTTGTTAGTGAAACTACCCCACAAGATTTCTTGTTTGGCCTCGTTGGAAGGTCTAGACAAGTATGAATGAAGGTTACTTAAGCAATTGAACGAGTTAAGTCTTGATGTATCTGACTCTTTGGAAATATCAACCAAAATATCAAAATCTGTGAATTTATCAAACCATTTACTAATAGATTCTGAAACACTGTCTTTAGAAGAAGAGAAAGATATTTCAGAAATCTCTTTGATATATTTTTCAAGGCTGTCGTCCATAAGTGTGGACAATTCGCTTGAGAATAATTCAAGATTTTCGTCAGTTGGGACGCTTCCATTTTCTTTGAAGTGCTCCTTGATGACTGAAATAATACTTATTGGAGACTCTGAGGATATAAGTTGATCATAATGTTGAGAGTACGCTTCTTCAATCTTTTTTGTCATTTCTTGCGTAAGTGTGACCAAAATATTACCACTTTTACTCCCTGTAATAAGATCTATCAAGCGAGATTTTGATTCGTTGAAGGTAGTATAATCAAAAAGATGAATGAGGTCATAAAAGAAATTATGAAACACCAACAACGAAGATAATATTTTGGGAAAGGTGTCACTCTTAGACGACTCAAAGCCAACGACCCTATGAAAGTAGGTATAAATTAAGGTGGGCAATTTGTGGATTGTGAGATCAATGTCATTAGATACAGATGTTGGTAATTCGATCAAATATATATCTTGGTCGAAGCGAACATCCTCTTCATCAATCCAATCCCTGAAGCCAATCAAATTGGACGCTTTCCACGGTTGGGTTACGGTTTTTAGAGCCTTGAAATATGAGCTATTCCTTTTTTTGAGATATTTCTCTAGATAGCTGCAAGTGTTTTCAACATACTTGAATATTCTGAAAAAATTTATGCGTGTAGGATCGTATTCGTCTGCCAGTTGCTCCAACAAAGACGACAAGTAAGTATACCTTACCAGAACAAACTTCTCAATAATCTTGGATAGAGTATTCAAATCATCACTCGTCCTGTTAACTATAGTATATGCGATCAAGTAATTAATAATTGGTGGCAAAACTTTGCTGTATGATTCCTTCTTTGATTGAATATATTCTTCGTTTTCGAAGCCGTCCACTGCTGTTTCGTCATTTGCCTCGTAATTTTCTTCTTGATATGCATCATCTAATATTTCTATATCTTCATTGAGTGCCATAGGACGCGTATTCACAAGTTCTTTCAATACCAATCTTTGATTTGATTTCACTCTGTCATTGGTTGATCCATACACCGCATTATCGAATAGACTATAACTAGAAAGTTCAGTTTCGAGATATTCAATAAAATTATTCTTGAATTGGAGAAATTTAAGTCTTAGATGAACATTTTCTTGCAACAAGTCAGGGAAGAGTGTTTCCACGGTATAGTAGACTTTAGCGTAGTAGATCAAATTCGATGTGTGAACCAAGGGTGAGCCCGATTCATTCGTAGCCATCTTCAAATCAAGTTTTTGCAAGCGGTTGTTGACAATATCCCTTACAATGGTCAATCGAGCATTTTTTTTTACATCTTTGGCCACCTTTATCCTACTGAGTGTATTAAACTTTGCATGGTTATTGGTATTGGTAAAAGGGATAAACCGTGACTTTTTGTATGACAATTCGGCCAATTTCAGGTCTGCTGAAGAAGTAACTTTATACATTTCGTCAATGTCTTCAGCAATTTTGATCAAATCACGGTATTTACTACCAACTAATGTATGCAAATCGGCCTTGGTCTGTTCTATTTTCGTCTTGTACTCTCTATTCAACTTCTGGATTTGTGGGACAGACAATTGGGTGAACATTTCGTCGACCGTACTATAAGCAACGATACCATCACCATCACCCTCGATCATAGTCGATTCGGCCTCCGGAACACTCATTGTCAGGTTTAATAGTACAGAATTGACAGAGACTACCGTTGTCTAACTGTTAAGTGTGTTGTCTTTTAGTGATTTTTCAATGTTAGAGACGTCACGTGTACCAATCTGCAATTGGAATATTTGTCGAAATCGACATTTTACATGTTTTTGGAAGTTTTCATAAGTATGTGGGGCACGTGATGCAATCTCCATATTCAGTATATAGTGGTGATGGATGATGGTTGATGGTGATGGTTGATGGGAGATGTGTTACCTACTATATACTTGTCGAAGTAGTTTACTCCTTAGCAGTATATTAGACGTATAATATGGGAAGTATGCTTCAAAGTTGTTTTCACAATTGTCAAGAGAGACAGTTTTCTATAGTGTAATGGGGTGCTCGCCACAACACTCTTTTCATGTAAGAAAGATCTTCACAAACATTCTACTAAGCTAGATCTCTGTCGGCTGTTTCCAAGATCACTCCATCCTTTATAGCCCCTATAAACCTCAACAACTTCATTCTACTCCCAAACCCAACGATACCACTATTTTCGTATTTTCAACCCATCCACAAGCTCTAGGGAGGTGGCTCTGCCACGATCCCATCCTGCTTATGGCTGCAAGCGCGGTTAGCAATTTTTCCCTTACCCAATTAGGAATGAGTCAACTAAATGCCCGTAGATTATAGATGAATTTGGAATACGATTACATTACGTTACTACGGTTTAAGTGGTGAACAGAGCTAGCTGGCTAGATGGAAAGTACACGGAAGAAGGTGAAGACTACTCGGTCTCGTACAGGATGTCTAACGTGCCGAAAGCGAAAGAAGAAGTGCGATGAGACTCTGTATCCCATTTGTCAGAATTGCCAACTGAAAAGTTTGGAATGCTCCTGGCCTCAGACCAAGCATGAACTTCATAAGAAATTGGAGGAAGTGAAATATATTGACGAGGATGGCAGGGACCATCGAAATAGTTTGAATCCCGTTGAACCGACGATGGTGGATGAAAAGCCCATTGACCTCGAAGATTTGAACAATTCGTTTCAGTTGGACCTCGTCTCCAATCATATACCCATAGGAAGCACATTAATACCTACAAGAAGTCCTATAATACCCAGTAAAGCAAATGCCAACTTGATGGTTACATCACCAAACACGACTTCGAAATTTTCTAGAGATATGCTGAAAATACGACGTCCTGAATCCGCTGATAACCTTGCCCGACACATGAAACGAAGTCACAAACCGGCTGAAATGAAAAAGACAAGCAAGAGCTTTAGCGGTGCAGTAAGACCGCATGGATACTTTTTGGAAAAGATAGCCATGCAACAGGACTGCGTGGAAGGAGATGAGATCAACAAGCAGAGTATGTCTTCCAGGATTAGCAAAACCCTGGAAGTTCCAAGTAGTAACTTTGGACCCAGTTTAGATTTTCTGGCTGAAGTAGATTCAGGAATGCATCAGTTAGACTTTGGTTTAATTAACGAGCTTTCAGCCATGTCAAGTTATGGGTCCAGAACTTCAAAATTGCAATCAGAAAATTCCCTATTTCAGGTGCCAAGTTCCACATTTACCTCTCCGTCAGGGTATTCGCCCCGATCACTCAATCCAACTTTGTCTACGGAGTCAAAATATAATCTCAGCTCAAAATCGCCCACTCCTGAATTATCGGGGGACGGATAGTAATTGGCAATTTTAAAGACTACATGAAGCTTCTGGATATATATGTGAGCTTTGATGATAAGTCCTGAAAGGACTCTTTGGCTCATTTCCTTATGGGGAGGAACGGGAAATATTATGTCAAGCAAAATGGCTAATCATATTCTGATGCCGCATCTTTTGGTTGGATGAAGAAGTATCTGAATGGCAGTCAAGGTATACAAAAGTTTCATGAAAGTAAGATTTAATAAAAAAGGAAGTTGCGTACGTGGCAGATATCTTCCTAGGATTCGTAGGGAACTAGGGAACATCTACAAGAGACTCTATGGAAGCTGCTTTAAAGAGGAAATGTCTTTTTTTGTTTTATTTTATAATGGGATATTGACTTGAAAAGAACTTGTCCGATCTCGAACTACAAGTTAAGAATACTACCCTCTCGCTTTCCAAAGCAATTCTTGACCTAATGGTTACAAAAGAAGCTATCTACTTTAACTGCTCCATTTACGATGAAAAATTGGCAAGTTTCTCGAGAATTCTTTTGAAGCGATTTATAAAAAGGGGGGCATATATATTTATAATTAGGATGCAACATAAATGCATAGGGACATTAGTTAAAAGCTGCGGCTTTTGTAATACGTACTATGGAGAGTAATTACTCCGAACTAAAGCTACCTAATTTTTTTCCAGAAAGCGGCTTATCATGAAGAAAGCCAGTGATACTCACTACTTAACACACAACATCTCTTTGATTCCAATGTCCTATTCCCACCTCTTCCTTCTTCTATTCTATCCCAAACCCACAGCGGATATCAAGCCAAAATGCCTTGGGTGCAATAATGCATATTCCGATGTTCGGATACTCGCCGGTGTAGAACCCCGGATTCTGCCGAGAATCGCGAGTTCGCTGGATGTCTTACAACATAAAAAATGAATCACTGTACATTAGCAATGTTTGTCGGTTGGGTAGTCACAATATAATCAAAATACCAAGTCATAGGGTCCTATTTGATAAATTATTTGAAATTTTTTCAAGCTAAGAGTAGTCATACCATAACATTTGGACTTCCTTACGAATAAAACTTCCGTTCTTGTGGTAAACAAGTTTTCATGCCAAGACCTTTAACTGTGCACTTAGTAGACCTCTTAATCCCTCCTCTCAACATCACCTGTGAACTATTTCACCCTCGGTAGTGCTTTTCTCCCTCGTAACTCTCCTGTCTCTCCCCGGATCCAAAATTTTCTCTTTCGACTTTACGAGGGGCAGACATTCAGTTCATTCATTTCCGCTTGTACATGTCTTATCGGCATAGCACAGTTCAAATACACCCACTTTGTACATCTTGACTCGGCCATAGCTCGCTTGAAGTCGCCCAACTCAAGTTACTTATTGTAGATATACCAAATTACCTCGCGATCGCAGTGGATCTCGGTGAGCTCATCTACTTTCAATTGAAAATTATCGATTGTTCACATTTCAGGTCAGAGTAGAAATACCACCAAAGACGGACTTTATCTTCGCCAATAGGGCAATAAACCACACCAGTCACTCCTTAAACTCGAATATACAATGACTTCGTTGTCCCACACCGTGGCTGACAACGCTGTATACTACCAAGATCAAGTAAACGGTTCCGCAGTGCCGGCACCAGCTTACTATAACCCACACACATCCGTACAACAACAGCAACAACAGCCAAACCTTCAACAACCGTCCCACTCTATATTAGACCACGGATCGTCGTCATCTGGGTCTAGTCACTCAACGCCATATTACGATGCCATTCCCCAAAATAATGCGCCAGAGCACTCCCAACTTCAACAACAACAACCATATTACGAAGAACAGCAACAGCACGTAGAACCACCAAGTCCGCCAGCAGACCTGGCTGTAGAGCAGCCATTCTATGTGAATGCTAAACAATATCACAGAATCTTGAAAAGAAGAATCGCCAGAGCAAAGTTGGAAGAGAACTTAAAAATAGCAAGAACAAGAAAGCCGTACTTGCACGAGTCGAGACATAAGCATGCCATGAGACGTCCAAGAGGGCAAGGAGGCCGTTTCTTAACAGCGGCAGAAATAGCAGAAAAGGAACGACTCGAAAAGTTAAAAGAATTAGAGAACAAACAAAACGAGGCAAATGGAAGCAGCGAGGATGCCAACGGTGAAAGTGACTCTGCTAACAATGTAGGCTCTTCGTCTGAAGTACCTTCATCCGATACTTTTAATAGAGAAGGAGAGTCTGAAGAAATTAAGGATAAGAGTGAAGTCCCGGTAGCGAAAAATGGGGAAGCAGAACATGAAGCCATATTCGAGAACTTAATCGAAGAACAGTAAAGGAAATTACGAAAATAATAATAATAATAATAGTAATAATAATAATTGTACCAAATAAGAGAATATTCAAAAAAGTATCTGAAGTAATTTCTATTGTTCTTTGTTTACCTGAAGACCTTGAATCTGCTGTTCAATAAATTTGTTGTCTTCAACATATAAGGATATCGCTGTTCAAATCTGACTTCATCAATCCTTGAAAGTAAAATTGACTTTTATACTTAGTTTGATTAATTTTCTATGAAAATGTATGTTACGATAGTTTAATGTATATTTGTTTGTAACCTTGATGCTAGGATTGTACCGCTAAAGTCTATAGGTAATTGTCCTAGTAAATTCTACTATGTCAACACAAAGGCAACTATCAATGGATCTTGCAGTAAAACATCACATACCGATACTATGTAACAAGGTAGTAGTCTCGTTGCTTAACCCATTTAATGCTCCAGCATTTGCCTTTTTGATATTTGATACTACCCCAAGTTTGATAGCTTCATAATCATTATTCTTTATTGAACTCACCGGATCAAAAGGCTTGTTACTGATAGAAGCAATCTTGGAAAAGTTTGAACCAAATGAAGAAGTATCCAAGTCTAAATCACTAAGAGGAGCATTTGATACTGCCACCGTTCCATTACCAAGACTACCAGCAGCTGCAGTTCCTGAAGATTTGCTGATACCAGAATATGAGCTTATGTTCTTGACTAATTGGTCAATTGTTGGTGTTGTCAATGATACGTAGACACCGCTCGTAAAAGCTTGGGTCGTCAAAAATTGGGAAATTCCCAAGTTTGCAATTTTCTTGTCCTGAAGGTTAGCTATAGTGCTGGAAGTGGGGAGGACGAAGGAATTGTAAATCATCTGAAATACACCTTGCTGGACCGAATCTATAAGACCAATTATAAATTCACCGTTGAGACTAGATGCGTTATTAAACCTACTGTTGGAAGGATCCAAAGAAATACTTGCAATAGTTGTAATGAGTAGTGTGAATCTCTTCGCAAACTTGTCTGTTCTCGAGTTTTTCAAACGAGTCAATAGCAATAAAGCAACCTGATTCAAATATTGTTGGAGCGATGATAATGGAATATTCAAGAGAATGGACTGTAAGAGATCAAAACCGTAAGAGTCATTCAATTTGGAGGAAATCAACTTTTGAAATACACCTAACAAAGGCGTTAAATCTTCATGAGATATGAAGACCGAAGGGTCATGCTCAACAATTGCAACAAGCAATCTGGTGATACCTGGAATATTTCCCCTAAATTCCCAAGCTCTGGGGGCGAGCAATGGTTTGACTAAATTCTTGTACGTTTCGGGAACGCCGTTGGCCCTTGGGTAGCTTTCGAGTAAATAAGCTAAGATTTGGAAAGTATATGGTACAAACTCTTGGACATCTTCGCCCAAAATATTAAGTAATGCAGGGACTACTAATTCCATATATCTTGTAATATCAGCCGTGCCGTATTTAATTAATAAACCCAAAGATTCGAAAATGTAATGAGAAAACTTAGGATTCGATGGATTTCTGGCTGTAATTCGAAGAATTTGCAACAACTGGTCAATAATAGGAAGGCGCTGTTCCAGTGTTAGCGTATCTTCGGCAGTGTGCAAAATTCTCATAATGGCTTTTACGAGGAATTCGTTTTCGGCGAGTTTTTCTGGGGTAGAATCATAAAGCAAAATCAAGTTGAAAAGTCTAGTCAACAAGTCATTCACAAATGGTGCTATGTCGTGCTTATTGAATACAGGTGCATGGTCAGCATGGAAATTAATCATTGCCAAAAGCTTCTCAATTGTAATCGCAGAGTATGTGTAGACAACTGGGTTTCCTCTCGTGTCAAGATGGTTTATTAACATTGGTAATGTAGCAACAAGTTGCTCCTTAGTTAATTGGTTCCTGAAGGTGAAGATATACTTGATAGAATCGACCTTGAGAATAGGATGAGCTGTGCCAGAGACCAAATCGTTGGCTATATTTTCAGTGAAGAACTTGACAACATCCACCAATACATTAGTTGATGTAACTCCGACATTAGTAACAGAACCCTTGGTGGCTAAAGAAGAAAATAAATAAATGGCTATGTCCTTGTTTCTCCAGTCATCGTTAGAGCTCACAGATAAAAACTGGTTAACGTATTTCATTACTGTATTGGTCAAAAGCTCGCTATTCAATTCCTTTAGTTCTCGTAAGAAGTCAGTTGCCGACTTTCTTCTGGAATCAAAATCTGAACCCTCTAAATCAGATCTGACAAAATGAATTGGCTCATCTTCAAACTGTTCTTCGTCCACCTCTCTGAAGTATATATTAGGCAAGATAATTCTGTCGATGATCTCATTGATGGAAGACTCGTTTTGAAAGATTCCTTGAAATGCAGGCATCTTGACAACAGATGTCAAGAAATGCAATGCCTTACCAACGAGTAAATCATACTTTTGCTGTTTTGTGACGTAATTGTTGATCAAATCCCACACGGACGTGATGAATGTTTGTACTAAAGGCTCAAACACATCGGCATACCTAGTAATGTAAAGTGAAATCAACTCAATAATGGAAGTTTTGACTTTGATTAAAATATCAATCTCCTCATCTTCGTCGTCCTTTCTTATAAGAGGGGAATTGAATACCAAGTATTTGTGAACAACCTCCATCAACACGTTCATATTGTCTTCGAAAAACTCAGGGATATCCTGGCAATTGAAATCAAAGTATATCTGGAGCAAAAGTAGGAGATTCTCTAAGTAAATACTAAGTTGAGCCTCATTCGAGGCATTTTGATCGATGAGCCTATCAACCTCGACGAAAAGCTTCAAAAATGGGTCAGTAAACTTATTAAGTACTAACAAGATTTCCAGGAACAACTCATCTGAGCGAAATAATGGTCTCCATTTTTTGAAAATCGAATGGGAAACCAACAAAATGGCCTTGTTACTGACAAAATCTTCGAGGGACAACTTTCCTACAAGGTTATCAATGAGGTTGGGCCAGTTCTGTGGAAAGTCACTTTCGGCAATAAGGGTGATGGCCTCACCTATTTGAACCTGTAACTGGTTTGGCAATTTGATCATAATGTCCAATATTTCGGACTTGATACTTGCCACATCATCCACAGGGAGGAGATAACTCGATCCATCGGCGTCAATCCATTTACGTTTGACCAAATTTTTGAAGAAAAGGGCGCCCGCTAACCGCACAGATGGCGACAAATTGGTTGATGCAATGACATGAAGTAGGTTGATTGAGAAGCCAGGGAGAGTCTCGATGCTTTTCAATTGGGTCTCGGCTGCCTTAGCATGCTGTGGAGAGAGCGATTGCTCAAGATATCTGGGAATTGCTTCTAGTGAATTCTCAGCCATTTTTGTAATTCCAGCTTTCTGGGTGATCACAGTGAAATATTAGTGGTTTAGTGTGAGTATTGAGCGAGTTCGCTTGTCAGTACGTGGTATTGAAATGAATATCCAACGTATTGAAACCTGTGGTATATTTCGTCTCTAACTTCTGTTCAAGATGTCAATTTTTACCGACTCAATTGTATCCTTTTTCTTGCTAAACGGGTATACAACTGTAGTCCAACAAGAAAACAATAACACTAAAACCAGTCAAATAGATAATAATAAAGAACTATCTATTCCTAATTACGATTCTTCAGTTTCTACTCTAAGTGGCAAAATAAAGACTTGGCTGCTTACTACGTGATATCTCAAGTGACAGTTGTCCTATTACAACTTCTCACAAATCAATGTGTCTACTACTTCTTCTATCGTCAAGATCTCGTTACCGCCAGTTCGTTTCTTCACTTTTGCTGTTTGCGATCTCTGATTTTTTTCATTGAGAAGAGTGTGCATACAGTTCAGAGTGTGTCAATTTTGCAGTAAGATCGATGGAGAATTAAGTGGACGAGAGGTGGGAGGTATAAGGTATTTAGGTTGTATATATGCTTTTATGTGTGGAAATATGATCATTGGTGGATGGTTAAAGGTGGGTTTTGGTCTTTTTACGGAGAAAAATGGATGGAAAATGGTGTCTTACTGGTGGTATAATGGAAGTTATTGTACTGTAGGAGCCCGTACCGCAAAACGAGTAGTCACCGAAAAATGAATAGTAGTTACTACGAATTATTCATTAGAAGATGGATCAACTCAATGAAAAATGAAATAAAAAATGACTATTTCGGTGTTTCTAAACTCCTACTCATCTACGCTTCATATCAATGGTATTATTCTATTAACTACAACATAAATAAAAAATAGTATTATAATCCAGGAGAAGAAACGTCTCGGCAATGATCTAGCTGCAATGCACTGAGAAATATTTCATAAATAAATATGCTAATAATTGAAGGAGCTAGTGAATACCTGGTCTCCTGCTGAGTACAATTCCTCGATACAGACTTCAATCATCTTATCACTCTGCATTTTTCTGATAGCCTCTCTTGTTTATTTCTCTTCTCTGATTTTACAAACAAAAAGTGCGATTACTTGGTAGCTGGCAAGACAGAAGCTTCCTTAGCTTGTCTTTGCTTAGCAACGGCGTAAACCAAACCGGCAGCGAAACCAACGAAAATCGAGGAAACGGACCAGAAGTTGACGGCAGCTTCAAAGAAAACTAAACCAGAAAGGGCAATTGGCAACTTGTTCAAAGCACCAACCATAGAGTAGGTGGTGGAAGAAGTAACTCTGACACACCAAGCAGAACAGTAAGAGATACCGACGGAAGATGCACCGGACAAGACCATAGCAGCGATGGTTGCGACTCTGTTGTCTTCAGGGAAGTTACGAGCCAAGTTCTTGGCGGACCAGTCCTCAAATACGAAAGAAGAAATAAGCAAGATTGGAATGGACAACAAGTTGTTGTAGTACATGGTGTCGAAATCCTTGAAGTTGGTCAACTTTATTCTCTTTCTCATGATCAAGACAAAGGAGGCAGAGGCGAAACAGTTGGTGAACATCCAGGCGTAACCCAAGTACAAAGCGTACGCAGAGTCTTCGGATTGGTTTGGATCATTATCACCGTAGTAAGCAATGATAGAAGACAAGACCATTAAAAGGAAAGAGCCCAAAGCCATAGTCGTGACCTTACCACCGAACCAGATAACTTCACCGTAAGCGATTAAGATGATGGTCAAGTTCTTGAAGATGGTGTAGACTGGAATTGGCAAGTATTGCAAAGCCTTGGAACCGGTGTAGATCATGGCAACGAGCAAGAAGGCAATTGGGGACCACTTCTTGGCCTCATCCTTGTTGAATTGTCTGTAGGTGATGACTCCGAATCCCTTCAAGGTACCGATGGTGGCGATACAGACAATGGACTGGACGGCCAACAAGAAGAAGTTAAGGTTGAAATCAAACCCTGACAACACGTACTTGTTGGTGACTGTCATCAAGATGGACGAGAGACAGTATGAGAGAATGGAGATTGGCCCCGAGTTGGCGATGGAGCTGGCGTAGTTGGATTTTTCCATGGTGAATGACTGATTTTTCGAGTTGGCGAAGTACTTTCTACGGACGAGGTAGATTGCTTGTGAGATAAGGTAGAACAGGACAATTCCCATGCAAATGTTAGACCGGTGGGATCGAGACTAACAGGCGAAAGGTTGGAGCGGAGCGAAGCGACAAAGTGTCTGATGAACGGGATGTTACAAGAGACGAAGGGACGAGAACACGAAAAGACGTTTGGACAAAATACTCTGTCAACAAATATTACTACTCGCTGTGAAAACCTCTGCTTACAGACACCAGCAAAATTCTCAACACGAAATTAGGAATTGACAGTATATAAATAGAGGCCTGTGAACAACAACACACAAAGGAAGGGGAAAAAAAAAAAAGAAAATCAGGCGTACAGTAGTAGAACTGGTTCTGTAGGCATTGTGTAGGCACTGTACAGACCAGCCAGGCAAAGATGCAAAATGAGGGCGTTGGAGTATTTCACGTGTTAGAGAGATGGAGAGAGGCAGTGAGGCAGAGAGGGAGAGAGGAAGTTGGTAGTGGAATTGTAGTGAGCAAAGATTTTTACTAGGTAAAAACTGGTCAAGTTCAGATTAGTTGTTGTTGAAAAAAATTAAACTAAATGGCAGCTAATATTTCGCTTAAGGCTTGGGTGGTGGATGTGTGTTCGCGTGGGAAAAGTGCTGTGTTATCGTTGACGTTTGTTGTTGATGTCCGTTGTTGTCTGTGTGGTGGTATATTGTCTGTTCTGTGTGTATTATGTGTCTCTGTATATTACCACGGAACGGGGAGTGCACCGCGAGCGAAACTCATTGTATAGCCTGATTCTGTTCTGCACGCGGTGGACGTGTTGATTTCACTACGAAATTCGTTGGGAGCAAAGAGCTGCCAGGCGAGCTGTATATTATAGTGTTAAGGGGCACCGGGGGTGAAGGAGGGGGGACGGGACCATAAGAGCGATTGTCTTAAGTTGACGAAAGTGTACCAATGGTAGTGCCAGATTTGACAAGATACGAGGTTCTTCTATTTGAGCAGCACATAAGAGTTTCTGCCTTGACGCGTTCTATAGATAACGATATTTGTTTCGAACGTGTTTGACATGCAGCAATATCTTCACTATATAAGATTGGTTCACCCTCCACGGCTACTACAACGTCTTCTACACCTTCCACGTAGTTACCCATGCACACATGGCTATCGCGGCAGTGCAGTACCCAAAGAAGCGTTATTTTTCACCAACAACCACCATTGCTAAACCTCGCGTTTGTGAGACCATTACAAGTGCTGAATAATATTTCACAGTTCTGTTCGTAAATTAATTTACCGTGGTAGCAAGTCGCCTCGAGATAGACTGTAGAGGAGGAGATGTTGGGATTTGAGTTGCGCCACGGGCTCCAGAACGGCACCAAGACAATGACTTCCATCAATGGAAATATGTAATGGTATAAATTGTAGTAGCGACAGTATCTAACTCTAACTAACGATCTCCACAATCGAGCACAATTACCGAGGAAATCACGCAAAGACCACTTATCCTTCCTTTCCCTCAGGTACCAAACAAGTTAAATAGAACATCACCAACGATCGGCATGCATGTCCTGATAACTCTAACTCTATTTTCCGTACTTCCAACCAATAGCATCTCTGCTGATGCTAAGACACACACACGCAGCTATGGCTGCATCTTGTCCCTTTTAGTAAAGTTTTGTTCCGTTTTAAGGTTTGAGCATGGATTGCTGTGAGACTTTATCTGGTCTGTAGATACAAATGTGTACAGTGGTGCCTTCTGTGTCGGTGATTCGATTCAGTTCTTGCCGTCGCCTCGAGAACCGTTTCACATCTAATACGAGACCATAGCTAGATCTGACCGGGCTTCCCTATTGGTACGAGGAACACATGGGTAGCTGTTCAAGTTGGTGTGTATAAGCTGAAAGGGAAGGGAATGCTCTCTTACAGTGCACATGAGAAACTCTCTTAACCTGTACCTGAGAAGCTCTCTTAAGGTGTAAATCAAAAACTACAGTTAACTTAATTGGTTCACCTGGCATATTTTAAAAATAGTACTCTTATTCTCCTTTGCTTCTTACATCGTTAATGGCCCTCCCCTTAATACTATCTACTCTTATTTATCCTCTTTCTATGAATGCAACATTGACTATTATTAAATTTTATAAACTGTATAACTACATGACCATCCGTCGGCACTACTGATCTTACTCGTAGTCACCTCTATTGTATATACTGATGTCCACTTCGGCTTTGATGTCTACCATGTCACTGGCATCAATACAGGTATCGATACTGAAACCACGATCTCTTCTATCCTTCAATCTTTGGTTCTGTGCTCTGATCTTCTCCAACTCTTGCAAGTAGTTGTCTTCTACTCCGGTGATGTAATCACCAGTGAACACACCGACTTCGAATTCCTTGAGGGTGTCACTCTTGCAACAGTCGATAAGGTCCTCCAAGTCTTGGTAGATAACCTTGTCTGCGCCAATAACTCTGGCAATTTCATCCTCATCTCTTTGGAAACCAACAAGAGCCTTTGTATCGGCTAAATCGATACCGTAAATATGGTTGAATCTGATAGGTGGAGCACAGGATGCGAAATACACCTTCTTGGCTCCAGCTTCACGGGCCATGGCCACGATTTCCTTCGAAGTGGTACCTCTGACAATAGAATCATCAACCAATAAAACGTTACGTCCAGCGAACTCGGACTCCATGGCATTTAATTTTCTTCTGACGGAAGATCTTCTTTCAGCCTGATCAGGCATAATGAAAGTTCTACCAACATATCTGTTCTTCACGAAACCTTCTCTATATGGAATATTCAATGACACTGCAGTTTGGAATGCTGAAGTTCTGGCAGTGTCTGGAACAGAGATAACAACATCAATGTCAAGATCTTTAATCTTGGAAATCTTGTTGGCCAACTTGATACCCATCTCGATTCTGGATCTGTAAACAGAAACACCATCCAAAACGGAGTCTGGTCTAGCAAAATAGACATACTCAAAGATATCTGGGGCAAAAATCTTTGGTTCTACGACTTGCATGAATTCAGGCTTGTGTACACCAGAGCAGTCCTTTGGAATGATGACAGCTTCACCAGGCTTCACATCTCTGAAAGTAGTGAAACCGTGAGCTTTCAACACGACTGACTCGGATGCCAACATGTAGTCCTTTGAACCATCTTTGTTGACTCTTTCTCCGAATAAAAGAGGTCTGATACCATTAGGATCACGGAAACCGATGATACCATAACCAGCCAACATGGCTACACAGGCATAAGCACCTCTGATTGTAGTCATGGTAGCAGTCAATGCAGCGAACACATCATGGTTGTTGACTCTTGACTTGTTGAACTTATCCAACTCGGCAGCAAATATGTTGATCAAGAGCTCGGAATCGGAGTCGGTATTGATATGACGATGGACAACTTCATCTAATAATCTTCTCAACTCAATAGAATTGACTAAGTTACCGTTGTGACTCAAGGTGATACCATATGGAGAATTCACATAGAAAGGTTGAGCCTCGCTACCAGCCGAGGAGCCGGCCGTTGGGTAACGCAAATGGGTCAACCCCATGTTTCCCATCAAGCTGCTCATTCTGGTTTGGGTGAAAACATCTCTTGCCATACCGTTACCCTTACATTGGTAGAATCTACCTCTGGAGCCACAAGTGACAATACCTGCAGCATCTTGTCCACGATGCTGGAGGAACATAGCACCCTCCAAAAGCTCGGGAGCAACGTTTTTGCGCTGGTCACTCAACACTATACCCAAAATACCACACATTTCGATTTGTCTGCTCTTTTTAATATAAAACGTGAATTGTAAGGTTTACAACTGCACTTCTGCGATGACAACTATGCTACACCGACCGAATAGTCCGTGTGTACCTGTTGAAGGACGAGTTCTTTTGTTTTGAAGTCTGGCTTAGCAGAAGCTACAATGAAGAAAGCTAATTTCTTAAAAGAGAGAAGAAACAACAGTATAACACTATTAACAATTATTAATGAAAATTTAAAGTCGTGGAAAAAATGGAGATGATGATTCAGATATTTTTTTGTGCCGGTAAACGAAACTTCCCAAAAGAAATAAGACCTGCTGCTGAGGAAAAATATTGTATGTTGTATCTGAAGGGACACAGCGGTACGGGATGGTATTTGGTGGTATTTTGTTGTAAGTGGAGACTAAGGGAGGCAAAGTGCAGTCTTGCAGCCTATGGAGGGGTTTGAACCTGCCAGCTTGGGGCCTATTATCAATACGATTATAACTTCTGCTATTGAAGAAGTCAAAAGATAATAACTCATCCAATACGCATTTCTGCTATTGTCGCAGGACCGGCCTGATAAATTTTTTCTGGAGATGCGGTATCTGTGCAGAGTCGGAGTCAAATTGCCTCAGACAGGAGGTGCAGGAGGAATATCCGGCAGGAATGGCTTTTGTACCGTTGGATACCGTTGGATACCGTTGGGGTTTTGCAGCTAAGAGTTGTGCCATAATATGGTGGCCACGAAAGGTGAGAGGTTAGGTGAAAATTGTAAGGTAAAAGGTGAAAGATGAAGGTGGAGAGGGGAATGCAAAAGGTTGTAAGAATTGTGTAGTGGAAAGGAATAAGACTGAAGAGCGAGATCTGAAGATATACTATGGAAATCGCTAGAAAAAAACATGAAGGCCTAAAAAAATTTAAGAATATTTGCCATTTTTCGACTAAGTTTTAATAAATCCCCAAGGGCTCGTTGACCATTAGGGAAGTGAGGCTTAAACTTAAGAACTGAAATCACAACAACGAAGGCATATGTTTGGATCACTCAGAGCATCAAAAACTTAATAAAAGTCTTAGTAAACATATTAAATCCCCATCCCACTTCTTTTGCCTACCCCTCCGTCTTGCCCCTCACCCGGTACTGCAAATTAGTTCATCTTTATAATGGCACTTTAATACTAAGGACTTTCACAATAGCAAAAGCACACAAAATTGGCCTGGGACGAACTACACTTCCGTGGTATAGTAGATCTATTTGACTACACGATTGACTACACGTAAATCAATTTTAGAAGCACTATTCATAATTTATATTTTTTTGTGACGCTTGCTGAATATACGTTGTTAATTCAGCACGTTACCAATGTGAAAAATTTAGATTCACTTTAGATTCTTAGCCAATTGCGCCGTTAACATATTGTGTCGCATAGGATAACTATAAATAACCTGCTTCTTTTATATAGTAGGTTCCGTTTCTAGAAGGGAAAAGACCTCCTTGATCTCTAGAATGAGTGACTCACCTTGAAAGTTTGAAGAAATACATCCGACCATTGAACAAAGAGGTAAAAACCTTCAGGAGAACAGAATAAAACAAAAATGAAAAGTAGAAGAAAACTAATTGGGCAGAACAACAACGCTAATATACAATTCATGACTCATGAGGCCAGATAGCCCATATACCTTTGCTTTAAAATACTCAAAAGTACGCATTACTTAATTATGCCAACAATCATTGGTATTGTTGTTGTTGAGGAGGTGGAGGTGCTTGTTGGTATTGACCATTTAACTGTTGTGGTGGGTAGGGATATTGTTGGTAAGGGTAAGCACCGTTGAATTGCTGAGGTGGAAGACCCTGAGGAGCAAATTGTGGTTGTCCTTGTTGAGGTGGAACGACTTGTTGAGGTTGGGTTTGGACTGGTGCCTGGTGCTGTTCTTGTTCCTTGACTTGCGGCTGACCTTTGTACTCATAGCCAGCCTTATTGTGGATAGTTTCGTTACCTTTTGGTAACTCGTCGATCTTGAATGGTCTTGGGACAGCATCTTGGTTCTCGGCGACGTATAAATTCTTGTCAATTGTAGCTGGAATTGGCTTGATTTCGGTGCCCAATTCCTGTTCTATCTTGTACAACGAATAACGGTCATTCCAACTCATCAAGTTAATAGCTAAACCCAAGTGACCGAATCTACCGGAACGACCGATTCTATGTAAATAAGTCTCGGCAGTCTTAGGGAAATCAAAGTTAATGACCACATTAACAGCTTGAATATCGATACCTCTTGTTAATAAATCGGAACAAACCAAGTTACGAACTTTACCTTGTCTAAATTCATGGAAGACTTTATTTCTTGCCTGCTGAGGCATCTTAGCGTGCGAGTAGTAACATGAATATCCCAATTCGGTGATCTTCTTCGCTAATAATTCAACTCTATTGGTAGAGTTGCAGAAAATAATGGATTGATTAATTTGCAATTTACTGAATAAAGTGTTCAAGCAATGCAACTTTTGCTTTTCTTCTACAAAAGCATAGAATTGGGAAATACCTCTCAAAGTTAATTCGTCCATAAGATTAATCTCATAAGGCTTGTTTAAGTGGTCATCCATAAATGACTTGACAGCCAATGGGAAAGTAGCTGAAAACAACAAAGATTGTCTACTACGTGGGAAGAACGCTAATATTTGTTCAATAATTCCCTTGAATTCTCTGGACAACATCTTGTCGGCCTCATCCATGACAAACAATGGACATTCGGATAAGTCAGCAACCTTTCTGGAAGCCAAATCTAACACTCTACCTGGAGTACCCACTAAAACATGAACTGGATCGTTCAATCTCAAGATATCATCTCTCAATGATGTACCACCAGTGGTAACCATACATTGAATACCTAAATGTTTACCTAAGGTTCTGACGACTTGGGAGGTTTGTAATGCCAACTCTCTAGTTGGGACTAAAATTAAGGCCTGGATTTTGTTGACCTTTGGTTTAATTTGTTGTAAAGATGGAATGACGAACGAGGCTGTTTTACCAGTACCGTTCTTGGCTCTGGCTAAAACATCTCTGCCAGCTAAAGCCATTGGAATGGACTCTTCTTGGATAGGAGAAGGCTTTTCAAAACCTGCTTCGAAGATACCCATCAATAATTCTCTTTTCAAATTGAAGTCTTCAAAGGACTTACCCTTTGTGTTTAAGACATCTTCTGTCTGTGGTCTGGTATCCTTAGCAGGAAGGTTCAAGTTCTGTTTCCAGTTATCAGCCATTGTGACGGTTTATGTATGTATATGTGATGGTTAAATATGAAAACCTTAGAATGTTGGTCTCAGTCGAGGTGGTTGTAAATTCAGCTATGAACAATTGAATTGAAGACTAGTATGAGCCAACAATAAGCGGTAATATGGTGTAAGGGATAGGTATATTATAATACAAGAAGTTTGTTCTATTTCTGACGAATGCAAATGACAAACTTTTCTAACGGTGCTAATCGGTGGTCTACTATTTCCTTGACTGCTTTATGATAATGACAGCAATAAGTTAGGTATTGAACAAGTACACTATGCTATTAGTATGAATTTCAAGATGATGCTCCAATATTAAACACGAATAATCGCAAGGGGCACTTTAGGTGAAGATGTGGGTTATATTGTATAGTTAATTTTAGAACTACTGGGCGTCTATATGGCTAACTGTCAACCTATATAAAATGCTGTCTTCTACTGGTTGTCTCTACAGCGAACCGGCCAAACGAAAAATTTGAACGAAATAATTGGACGGGCACGACGGTTACCCGGCACAGCTCATAGTTAGTATTGTCACCATAGGTTAAGGTCTGGAGATTGTATGGGGATTGTATGGGGAAGTCTATTTGGGCAATAGACAACATTGGTGGGAATATGAGACGGTAGTTGAGGTCAGAGTAGGCATTGGGAATAGTTTTTATTTGTCAAATTGTGCAAATTGGATGTAGTGAAATGTACATGTTTCTGTGCACCAGAGGTGTATTTGTGTAGTACTGATTTTTGCACCGAGGCCAGCTTAGCGAGACCTTTATTGAATGTATGGCATGAATGTTTTTTTACTAGTATGAGGGAAACATCAATGTGCCGTGGCCCAATATTCCCAGAGAATACGAAATAGCTGTAGATATGCCCACCTTGAGTATAATAATCTTGTTAGACTTTTTTAAAAAAACTTCCCTTTTATTTCAGTAGATTCTTCTTTTCTGGTTTACAATGTCTCTTCATACCACGGAATTAAAAAATTTAGCTGATTTCTGGATCGTCCCGCGATATGAATGCTGCCATTTTATCATCGATTTGAGGGTCTTCAACCATCTTACGATGGATGTTATGCATGATATCCGAAGTTGAGACGTTGGAAAGAATGAGGTTCTGGTCGTGCAACTCGCTGATGGACAAATTAAACGGATAAACGCAATTTTCAGATGGACAGGCAATTATCGATAAACTAGGGTTTAACAAATGCTGTCTAAGAGCACTGGAACAGAGAGGGCATATCATGGCAAGGTATTTCCACCTATGTTCAAAATTTTTCCAAAATTGACGTTGCAAACGAAACTACGCAAAATTCCGAGTATATCCTTATATTCCACTCAACTTTTCCCCAGAATAAAATTATAAAATTATGAAGATATATTCATAATACATATATTTATATAAAAATCTCATTATTACTCTGCACCATAGAGAAGTACTCATCTTCTGTCTCATTTTCGCGATGATCTTTTCGCAGTATTAAATTTTGTGAGAGTTGCTTCGGTGCAGTTCTCCAGTTATCATTTAGCCTGCGATGATTTTTCAGCTAATGATGGATTTAATTAGTCATTTTCGTTTGTGGAGAAATGTTACTGCAACGACTGCAAAAGTAATTGAACAGCCACAATGAGATTATCAGAAGAAACAGTTAATAAACTACAACTGGACGCTTCGTGCATCAGAAATATATGTATTTTGGCACATGTGGATCACGGTAAAACATCGCTAAGCGATTCTCTCTTGGCCACCAATGGTATCATCTCACAAAGAATGGCCGGAAAGGTTAGATATTTGGATTCTAGAGAAGATGAACAACTCAGAGGAATCACAATGGAATCCTCGGCCATTTCTTTGTATTTCAAAGTTATGCGCAGAAAGCAGAACTCCGAAGAAACTGAGATCAAAGAGCACTTGATTAACTTAATCGATTCCCCAGGACACATTGACTTCTCGTCAGAAGTTTCCACTTCGTCGAGATTGTGTGACGGTGCAGTAGTTTTGGTCGATGTCGTTGAAGGTGTCTGCTCCCAAACAGTCAACGTATTAAGACAATGTTGGGTTGACAAGTTGAAACCGATTTTGGTGATAAACAAAATCGATCGTTTGATAACCGAATGGAAATTGACGCCTTTAGAAGCCTATCAACATATTTCCAGAGTAATTGAACAAGTGAATTCCGTCATCGGGTCCTTCTTCGTAGGTGAAAGAATGGAAGATGATATGATCTGGAGAGAAAGTGGATCTACCACTGAATTCGTCGAGAAAGATGATGAAGAATTGTACTTCACCCCCGAAAAGAATAATGTAGTCTTTGCATCAGCAATTGATGGTTGGGCCTTCACAGTAAACACATTTGCCAAGATATACCTGGCTAAATTGGGATTCTCACATGCTGTTTTATCGAAAACTTTGTGGGGAGACTTCTATTTGGATATGAAGAATAAGAAAATTATCCCAGGCAAGAAATTGAAAGCATCTCAGAGTAATATGAAACCTATATTTGTATCATTAATTTTGGAGCAAATATGGGCCGTCTACGAGAACTGTTTAATTGAAAGAAACCAGGAGAAGTTGGAGAAAATAATTGAAAAATTGGGTGCAAAGGTCGGACCTAGAGATTTGAGGTCTAAGGATTACAAGAACTTGCTAAATGTTATAATGTCTCAATGGATACCAATAAGTCATGCTATTCTTGGCACTGTTATAGAGTATTTGCCTAGTCCTGTTGTTGCACAACTGCAAAGAATCGAGAAGATATTAGACGAAAGTATTTACAACGTTGTCGAAAATGAAACGGATAAGACCAAATTGGTAGATCCAGCGTTTGATCAAGCAATTCGTACTTGCAACTCCTCGGATCCAGACCACCACACGTTAGCATACGTTTCCAAATTGCTTTCAATTCCTAATGAAGAATTACCCAAAGAAATGTCTTCTAGTGAGCTTACGGCAGACGAGATTAAAGAAAGGGGTAGAATTGCAAGAGAATTGGCGAGAAAAGCTTCAGAAGCTGCAGCTGCGGTGTCCGATGCGGGCAAAACCGAGGATGAATTTACAATTGTGAAGAAGGATGCATTTGAGTGGGAATTTGAGGAAGAGGATTTTGAAGAGGAGGATGAAGACGATGAAATTGAAGAGACAGAAACGTTGGTTGGCTTCACCAGGATTTACTCCGGATCGCTTTCGAAGGGTCAAAAGATTACTGTAATCGGTCCAAAATATGATGCTTCGTTACCAAAAGATAGTCAAGTGAACAAAGAGCAAATTATCCATGAAGTGGAAATCAAAGATTTATTCTTGATCATGGGTAGAGAATTAGTCAGAATGCATACCGTTCCAGCAGGTAATATTGTGGGTGTAGTTGGACTTGATCAATCTGTTTTGAAGAACGCTACATTGACATCACAAATAACTGAAGACAAACCATACATTAACCTTGCATCAACTTCAACATTAATTCATAACAAACCAATCATGAAAATTGCAGTGGAACCAACGAATCCCGTCAAATTGGCAAAATTGGAAAGAGGCTTGGATCTTTTAGCAAAAGCTGATCCGGTTCTCGAGTGGTTTTTTGATGACGATACAGGTGAGTTACTTATGTGTGTTGCTGGTGAACTTCATCTCGAAAGATGCTTGAAGGATTTGGAAGAGAGATTTGCCAAGGGATGTGAAGTAACAGTAAAGGAACCAATTATTCCATTTAGAGAGGGCTTAGCTAGCAACAAGCGCGATAACAGTGGTAATGACGAAGAATACGAAAATGAAAATGAGAAGAACCTTTTAGGTGTTGATCTAGAGTTTGATGTGTCTCCAATTCCTCAGGAAATCACCCTGTTCTTGATAGAACATGAAAATGAAATTGTAGCAATTGTGGAACACAAGCATGTGACTGAAGAGCAAATTGAAACTTTCAAACAAAAGTTGATTTCCATAATTGAAGAGAACAAGTTTTATCATGGATTTCAAAGTGCAGAGGACTTTGTAGATAATTTAGTCTCATTTGGACCAAGAGCAATTGGCCCTAATCTTTTTGTCGAGGCACAACTGAATTCCCATCAATTTAGGCATTTATTTGGCAATAATGTTGATATCCTCAGATTTGAATATGAGAATAATGTGGTCAATGGTGTACAACTCGCATTAAAAGAAGGCCCGTTAGCCTCCGAGCCTTTACAAGGAGTAATTGTGACTTTGAAGAAAAGTGGTATACTTACTGATGACAGTGGAGAGCAGATTAAAACCTCAAACCAAGGAAGAGTGATTGTACATACCCGTAACTTGGTTCATAAGGAAATTTTGCTGAAATCTCCAAGATTGTTCCTTGCAATGTATACCTGTGATATTCAAGCTACAGCAGAGGTATTGGGTAAGGTATATGCAGTTGTTCAAAAAAGAGGAGGATCTATAATTTCTGAAGAGATGAAGGAAGGTACGCCATTTTTCACCATTGAAGCAAGAATCCCAGTTGTGGAAGCGTTTGGTTTTTCAGAAGACATCAGAAAGAAAACGTCAGGTGCTGCCAGCCCTCAATTAGTCTTTGACGGCTTTGATATGTTAGAAATTGATCCTTTCTGGGTTCCACGTACCGAAGAGGAGCTTGAGGAATTGGGAGAATTTGCAGAAAGAGAAAATATTGCCAGAAAGTACATGAATCAAATCAGAAGACGTAAGGGTTTGTTCGTGGACGAAAAGGTTGTCAAGAATGCCGAGAAGCAAAGAACTCTTAAAAAGGATTAAAGTCATTAAATAGTTTTCCCCTAGAGTAATAGATATAATAAATTGGTCAAGAATATACAACAAACATTAATGCAGTGTGAGGACATGATATTTCGCAACCGTTTATGTGGTTGACTGCAAATTTTGTCAAGTTGATGTTCATTTCTGATGAAGCGTGAATTGGTTATTTCATCAGATCGAGCTTGATTCTACTAATTAGAGAAGATACCATCAACATCCTACTCTATTTCAAGATTGTACACATGAATAGATATCAACTTCTTTGCTATTATCAACTCTCTGGGCTAAACCTATGTTTGTATGCATGCTTTTTTGCAACCCACACACTGGCTGAGAAAACGGCTATTCAATTCTCCACATACTAAATTTTTTTTCAGGTAATTTCTGAATTTCCCCCATTGCAAAAGTATCTCTTCCCCACTGTCACACATGACATGCCACAGACCACTTCGACGACTTACTACTCTATCTCCTATAAGATAACCCATACTATTTGATCTATCAGTGTTACCTCCTACAACCAAAACCTTAACTATGAAGCTTCTCACCCTACAGTATCTGCAGGCGTAAAAATTTTCGATTTAATCACTCTTCTTAGATCCATTAACAGTTGAAGTGGATGCCAAAAGATCAAGATAGAAGATAGTAATAGTAACAATTGCATTATATGAGCTTCATGCCTTGTTCCATGTGTAGTATATAAGAACATGCCCATAGAAAAAACGAAGAAAGAGCCTGCTCCTAGCAGCAGCCTGACTTCAAAGGCAAAACTGCCAAGTACAAATGGTGCTGTTGCTGCTGCTAATTCTTCCACCATACAACCAATAAGCAGCAAAACAGCCATCTCAACAAAACTAGTGGTTGATGCCGCCAGAGCGGTTCAGAATATACATAATTTGAGTGCCACGCCGCCGGGATATCGAGAAAAAGCACCTCCCGTCAACGCCTCTGGTGGAGTATCACATAATGGCGGCAATAATACACAACTTGATCCCAAGAAACTATTTGAATTGGTATCAAAGAATTACGAGACATGGCTGCAAGCTATGTATAAGCAATTCCAAGATGAGGAAAATTACCTGCCATTTCCTAATGAAGACGACGAAGCAAGCGTCGGTATAGGAGCAAGCGATAGATATGGTGACTCGCAACCAATATTCAACTACAGTCTCTTGGAGGCACTCGAAAAGGCATCTGCTGAATTCTCTGATAAGATCAATAAAATGGATGACAATGAGGTAATTAATGAGATGAATAATAGAATAGAAACCTTGGTTTCTGGATCTTTGGGAGCTTCTCTTCCAAATACTGCTCCTAAAAGAAGTCCATCGACACCTCCTAAGGAAACAGAAGAGAGTACAAATACCCATAGGACAACAGGCAACTCGAAAAACGCAGGAAAAAGGATCATACATCCATCAGAGTCACTACTAAAAGAAAATGAAATCGACTTCCTCCGTAGTAAGATATCGCAGATGATAGGAACTAATGCTTTTAACCAGAATATAAATGGAGCGCCCTTTAACCCACGTAAGCGCGAAGGGTTCTCCTTGTATGATACGCAAGATGAAGAGGGCCTACATGAGGGTAATGCCGATGCATATTACGACGAAAATGGAGAATACCACGATGACGACCAGGACGACTACGACTTGGAAGAAATTAATAATGATGATCCTTACCTGTATGGATATCCTCCCACACATCACATTGAAGTGGAATTGAATGCAGCTCCAGAATGCGATGAACATGGATTGGATGGTTGTGATTGTCCAGTTTATGAATATGATGATGGAGAACGTTATCGTGGTGGAGAATTTGGTGACGAGGGTCCTTCATGCGAATTCACTTTTGAATATGATCATACCGGGAAGTTGGTCCCCACCTACAGTAATGTTGAAGAGAAGTTACGTCTTATGAGCTTACAATCACGTATATCAGCAGCAAATGGACTGAATGGTTCAAAATCTAGAAATGGGGTGAATGCGTCGAATATGAAATTACCGTCGATTAATGAATTGAATATTGGAAGTCATAACTTGAATTCGACAGATCTGCTTAAAGCATCCACAAAGAAAAAGAATAAAAAGAAAAAGAAGAAGAAGAACGCTTCATCCGAAACCAAAGATCAGCCACCACGTCACCACACAGGTGCTATAGGTGCTGGATGTTGTTTATTTTGCGAATATGAGCTCGTATTCGGGTCCCAACCTCGTCAAATGATGAAATGGTACGACCAAAGAATTCGTAGAGATGAACAAAGGAGGGAAGAAATCAAGAAAAAATTGGAGAATGCCAAACTGAAGGCTATTAAAAAGCAGAGAGAGATGAGGCAGAAGCAGTTGCAACAACAACAGCAGAATCAGCAACAGACTAACGAAGCTGGGGAAGAACAGAATATAGCTGAGAATACCGAAGAAGAGAAAGCCCACGATGTTACTAATAGTTCCGCTCAACAACAACACCCTCCCAGCACCGTGGCATAGCATTAGATTGAAAATAATCTATTTACGAAGTATACACTTGCATAGTATATATATGAAAGGAATGAATAAGTTGCAATAATTTAATGGTTGTAGAGATGAACGGATCCTTACCGCAATATAAAGAATTGCTGCAAGCCTTAACAAGTAGATGAAAATTACATTCTCTACATTTTGTGTATGAGCAGGCAATGCTACACTTATGCCTCTTTAGAAAAGTCACCTGTGAGAAAGTGAAATGTAGGTTGTAGCACTTCCAATCACGAACGATTATTATTGTGGGTCTTCTGGTGAGTAGCCTGACACACCAACTCAAATTTGCTGTTTTTCAGCATCCTTTATCCATGGTTCCGATCTGTGGGGTTGGGAGTTCCCAAGCTTTGTGCTTATACTTCATTACGATACACCACCTGTTCATGCCGCCATCGATCCTAATTGCTCATGGTATACATGTCGTAGCTAAGAAATTTGCACGGACCTAACTCCGCTACGAATAAACTGGAACCCCACAGCCAGAATGTCCCATTGACAGCCTGCACACCTGTATATGTGATACCTTAATTAGAAAGTCCTGTATGGCTCGCACTGTCTACGTAGTTACAATCTTATGAACAAGAGTACTGTAGGTACAGGACATGTTCACTTCAGAACAGAACGTAACGTCTTAGTACTGTATATTTGAAGAAATCCGTTATACTGTTGTTTTATGACAATAGCCTATTTATAACGACGAGGACGAGGAGGAGGACGACGAGACAGCCACAAGGCAAAGACTACGACGATGACTTCGGTTCTATATTACTATTGACATTATAGAAATGTAACATAGGCTCTGCCCTCCAAGGCTTACATTACAACTAAATTTTTATTATACTACATTTATACCACACATTATATTCTACACCATTAACGAACTACTCACTACAGATACTATTCCCTCAGACACAGCTCCCCCATACTTTGCCCCATTTACTATAAGCTTCCATGTCTTCCACGTGACTATCTCTCCCGTGCTCCAAAAAAAAAAGAAACGAAATGCGGGCGCCCCAAAAACCAACCATTTTCTGGAACAAACCTCACTAACGACTGTTCGATCCTTCATTTAGCACGGTTCACGATTCAGAGGAGACCCGAGGTAGGGGCATGACAGGGGTACAACCCTAGAGCGAGGGTTGCTCAAGCAATATTACCGTCATCAATGCTGTCTTAACCGTCTATATACTCCGTCTATACCATCTATACAGCAAGATGTAGCCTCTCCTAGCCTAATACCCCCTACTATAATCCCTGGGTGCAATACCCCATACAATTCCACAGAACAGGATTTGGCCCCGAAAACGACTTCACCAATTCAGAAAATTTCTTAATGAAGGGGGGTGTGGCAAGCTGGACGAACTATATGAGCACGCATAGGGCTTGGCCCAACGACAGGCACTTTTTTCTGTTATTTTGTTGCCACTTTTCTTCCAAGTACTTGCAACTGTATTTCTAGTCTGTAGAATTGCTCGTCTCAGACCGTTAACAACACCGTCCCGCTAGTAACACCGTCGTACCAGCAAATCCCAAAACTACCCAGATCGTGATATGTTTTCTCAGAGTGGAACAAATACCCCAATTTCATCAGGATTCAACGCTGTTCAGTACCACGAACAGCTAGGCGAAACTGTCACCTGGATCAAAGACTGGTATACGCCAAATTTGTCTAATACCTCTAGCGATGATGCTATCGCTGAGTCGGTTAAGTTAAAGGGCTGGTTCAAAACTAATATCAACCACAAGAACACGGCATCTCTCAATGCCAACCCCCACGATACCTTGGATTTGAATGAATGGAAATACTACAAGGATGTTCCTATCACCGATCATTCCAACAGATCCCCCAGCTCAGTGTCTAATTTCGTCAAAGATGAGGAGGAATCAAAGGGTATGGTGTCTAACAAAGAATTGGAGTCTGCGATAAAATTTAGCAGTGAAGAGGGACAAATCTCAGGATTGGGTTAGAAGAGAAAGTGATAGCAGTTCTTCCAAAAAGATGATACTAGGAAAATAGGAAATCATCGATAATGTGTCTTTATACCAAATCAAGTGTAGGTTTCCTCGTTGCTTCTTCATCAGTAGATACAGCTGTTTTAAATAGATTTCCTAAAATAATGAATAATATATGTGTTAATGAATAATCTTATATTAGCTAGTGTACAGAGTGATTTTCATGTTTTACAAGTATGAAGCTTGTTTTATGCCTATAAAAGTGATGGCTTCCTTTGCACGAGTAGTTGCATCTTTCAATTCAAGTACCTTATCGAAATCCCAGCTCTCTTCCTTAGAGATTGTCGATAATTCCACTCCTTCACGCTCTAACGCTTGGAAATTCCTACGAACTCCCTGTAATCTATACATATCCGCAGGATCCCCCACAACAGAGTAAACTATCATCATGGAATTCTCTGGCAAGCACTGGTATATGGTGTCTAATCTCTTATTTGTTTCTGATAATAAGGCTTCTTTGTCAACATTCTCCAGGATCTTTCCCGTGTAATGTGCTGGTGGGGTGGAAAGGCCGAAATTAAACTCTAATTCCCTCAAGCTCAACACCACAAATCGCTTATCTTGTGCTTCCTTCTTAAATTGTGCAACCACATCGTCGTCATTACGAACATAAACTCTTTTTACATGATTTGCGCTTGGTTCGTTGTACGACTCTTGATCTTTATACTGGCTGTAGTTGATCCATAAAGATTGGAAATCATCTTCTGATGTGCTATTTTCAATGGCCAATCTTTGGAAAATTGAAACTTCACCTACATTGAGCCCAAAACATCTCCCCTCTTGGATTTTTAACTTTACCAAGTCCAAGCAAGCTTGGGAATCCTCAACAGAAGAGTGCCCATCACCTGTATTCTCTCCGCATTGAATTTGACGATTAAGATACTTCTGGGTTAACCACTTCAAAGACGGCTTCAGTGGAGGGCCACGAGAGTGCTCAAATATGACCGCAGTATCCACAATTTTGGAATGTTTGACCCTCATAACATTGAGATCTGATTCTAGGGAATGACCAATTAAGACATCATCCTTCGATATAATGCTAACAACTTCCTTTTGAATATCTTCCAAGGTGGTGGTCACATCTTCCAATTTCTTCTCCGTTATCCCAGAGTATTTGGTCAAGTAATCTGTGATTTCCTCTTTAGGCTTCACCAACTTATCAAGTACCACTTCTCCTTGAAAGTTAATTATTGAAATACGAGTTAACACTTTGCCCGATTCTGCCTGACAGAATTCGCAATCCAATGCAAACGTATGCGATCCTTCATGATCAAATTCCTTTGTTTCAACCCATTGATCCTTTACCTCATCTTTAATTTCCATTGGATAATTGTGCAGAGAGAGCTGTTCATCCGTCATGAGCAAGTCATATATAGTTATTTTAGTGTTTTTGGATTTGTCCAAAATATCTTTCTTTTCCTTCTTAGTCAACGGTATATTTGTGATTGTCTGCAAAGGTGAATATATGGCTTCATTCGAACCTGGACACGAAGTAGGAATTATGTTATCGAAATTCTCAAAGAGAAAGGATAATTCATTTATTTTGGGAATTTCAGCAGTGGATACCAACTGGGGTTTCGATGATTCTTGATCCACATGGATTGGCAAGCCCGGGACAAAGCAGAATACAAGCTTAGGTATAGAATTTTGGTTGGTTAACTTGAAACACTTCGTCTTATCCGAACTACAATTGAACACTTTGAGAACCAACTCTCGTATTGTGCGGAAAGAGACACGATTTCCTTCTTCTTCCTCTAACGAAATCTTAACAGATGGCGGCATTCTGGCCTTCTTCTGCTTTTTCTTATGAACCTTCTTAGGGCTTGTTTCTTCTGTTGATTTCAAGAGCTTTTTTGCATTGGTTGCGGCTGTGGATGATTGTGCAGACGATCTTCTTCTTTTACTACCTTTATTAGGCGTCTTGAACGAATCGGAAGATGAGTTGGACCCCGCTGACTCCAACGGATGAAGCTCATCTTCATTCAACGATGACAACGACACTGCCGAGTCACGTCTTTCCTTCATTTCGGACGATTTAAGAAATTCCCTTACCTGAACTCGAGGATTTTCCGATTCGACGTCGAAGGTAGAGATGGATAGCCTGGCGGTTCTTTTGCTCAACGGGTCTTCAACTTCTACCTCGGGCATGCTGGCAGTGTGGCCCAATTTTGCGGTGGTATCTGTCGATGGTTGGCACTTGCAACTTTCAGGGGTTTAGATCAGAATCCCATTCCTGTTACTCCAGAGTCCACCAGACACCTTTAGGCATACTGCCGCCAGTGTGAAATCAACGACTTTTTCTGAGCTGCCGAAGATGGTATGGTGCGTGTGCAGGAATTAACATGTATTTTTCTTTGTTCTCTTTTTTTTTTTGCAATCATTAGGGCTAAATGGTAGTAGTAGTAGTAGTATTAGTAGAAGAAAGAGTAGTAGAAAAATGTGTAGAGTGTTGAGGATGAATGCGTTGGATGAGTTCGTTGAGAGTCTCTGGTTTAGTAGGTGGTGGAGTCGGAGGCATGTTACTGATACCGTTGGAAGATAAACTCTTGGAAGAAGTGCCATTGATGTTGGATCCTTCAATGCGTTCAAGTATCTTGTGTAGAAGTACTGTGTTCTCAGAAGAGTTCGCATTCGCACTGACATTTTCGTCTTCACTATGTGAATCGGTGGGAATGCTATCTGAAGTATCCTGTTCGAAATAGCTATTATAGAGAATCTTGAAATCTTGAATGTCCTGTGTTGTTGCTAGCATCGACCCGGGCAGCAAAAAACCCACGGATTTTGCAATAAGGATGATCTTGCTCCATGAGTCCCATGCCCTTGGGATATACTGGTTGACGAGAATTCCGTTGGTAGCTGCCGCATTGTCTAATTCCAATATGGGCTGGGCCGCCATTTCCAACCCAATGAGGTCCTCTGGGTTTTCTATGATGTCCTGAGTGTTCTCGGCGACGACCAAGCTGGCCCCGTGCTTAACTGAGATAAAACGCAAATACTGTTGCAATGCGATACTCTTGGTGGATATAGGATCCGATGCTAAAATCTTGGAGTCGAGAATGAAAAACAATTGAAATGGGACTGGAAGATCACATTCTTCATCTGCTGAATGGCCATCTGGATCTGTTGGTTTTGAATTCGATGTATTTTGTGCCGTAGGCTTTTTTTGGAAGTCTTGCTTGTAGTTTTCGGCCCCTTCGACATTCACTGAACGCAAGATTCGAATGAGAGGCACTAGCTCCTTAAAATGGCTGAAAAGAACGATCACATACACTTCTGTATACCTCTGCTTTAGGAGTCCTTTAATGTAAGCCAAAAATGCCCCCGAGTTCGTGATGGTATATATCTCGGATTTGCTAGAGCTCGAGTAGTCAATAGCCAGTCGAGAGCCCGAAGAGAGCACCAATACGAGGTTCTTTTCAGCTTTTGGCGGGATCAAGTTTTCGAACGCCATTGTTGAGTCTTAGAGTCTACGGGTATTATATATGTATACAAATAGAAAGAGCTAAACTGTCTGCTGAGAATTAATAATAATATATATATATATTTATATATATATATTCCTCCGACTCAATTCTTGTCAATTCTTCTCTCAATAATGTCTCACACTTTTATGTACTGCTGTCTATGTATCCCTTCACAGATGTCCGCTGGTCCTCTAATTGAACATTACACTGTCCATCAACTGCAGTGACTTTTCAAACGTCTAACAATCACAACATCGTATACACCTTTAATCCACGTCTGTCTGTACAGTCTCTTATAGTTTCTTAGGTCAGCAGAATCGGATGTTTCGTGCAGGCAGAAAAACTGTTCCTTTTGGTGAGCATAAATTAAGTAAGCGGCACTAAATATGAAGTGAATGTGTTGTAGAATATAGGTTATCTGTGTATACGGAGCTACGCCAGTGTACTAAACACACTATATAATAGAATTGAGATAGTCATAGAGCATGGGAGAGGGCACCAAGAAGAAAAACGGAGCTCTGGTGGGGCAAAATTCCGATGATGATGGGCTATTCAACCAATATATTGGAACCACCGAAGTCCCAGACGAAACTGTGATAGAAGCCATCTTTCTGGAACGTAGAACCGAACACGCAGATGATGCCGTGGACTACGAGGATATCGACGAATTGGCCGATGACGAAGATCTCCCAGAAGAAGAAGAGCCAACAAATGCAGCCCCTGATGACGACCTCGATGCCTTCTTAGGTGGGGTCCAAAACGAAGAGGAGCAACAGAATCGAGCAAATGAGGAATTCGATGATATATTTGGAGATGGCCACGGTATGGACAACTTCGGAGACAGCCATGGAGGCAATAACAATCTATTCAACGATTTAGACCATAATAACCACTTGTTGGACGATGACGGGTTAAAAGACTTGAATATGGGCGGCATATTCGAAGACATGCCAGACACCACAACATACACGACAGGACATGCCATTGAAAAAGAAGGTAGAAAGAGAAATCTTGCCCTGGAGGAAAATCGATTGCTCAAGAAGCAGAAACTAGAGAAACTAGTAAAGAAACTCGAGAAAAGGCGGATTAAGCGTAACATAGCCTATCATTTTCCAACTTATTCTAGACATAAAGCCTTCAACTTCCACGTATTCTTCTTGCCACAACCTCGCTACTATAGATACCAACGCCCTCCCATTGCGTTGAAGGAGAGCGTCAAACCTCTTGTACCGACAAAGCTCAATTTAGAAGTGGAAGTAGACCAAAAGAAGCTTTTCAAGTCAAGGAAAGCTCCAGTAGAACCAAAGGCAAACAAAGGAATCGTAAATATTACTCAAGCAGACTTCGATTTCATAAAAGATTTGAATCACAAGAGTACACAACGAGAATCTTTCTTGAAACAAATTTCCTTTTTAAGCAATGACTGGACAAATAATGATAAGTTCACGGATTTCTCCAAGGATTTGATTCTTTCGACAACAGATTGGAACGACGACGCCATCATCAATGCTGGTGATGATGAATTCGCCACCAAAAAGGTGAACATAGATAATGATATAATAAATGTCCAGTCCGATGATGAGGAAGATGAGAACATTTTCAACGGTGTCTTGAAAACAGACCTTTTGAAATTGGATATGAACGACCCTAATTTGTTGTTCGTACCTGCCAAAAAGACAAACAAGGCCAAGTCCTTGATACCTACAACAGAAAAACTACTCCAATTGAAGTTTAATATTTCCAACGACAAACAATATGAAATTTTGAAAAAGAACTACAACACTAAAGTCAGAAGTCAATTGAGTAACTTAAACATAGAGCATGCTATCCCTGCATTAAGGCTTCAAACACCATACTATAAAGTGAAATTGACGAAGAAAGAGGCACGCTCATTCCATAGACCAACATTCAATATCAGACCGGGCTCCTTAATTAGTTTCTCCAAACTAAAATTGCGTAAAAAGAAGAAAGATCGTGGTAAATCTCTTCAAGAAATTTTCTCTAAAACTACAGACTTATCTACTACAGACACAGCCCCACTTATTGCTATGGAATACTCTGAGGAATACCCCAACATTTTGTCAAATTTCGGAATGGGTTCAAAATTAATTAATTACTATCGAAAAGAAAGAGAAGACGACTCCTCGAGACCCAAGACTCAAATTGGAGAAACTCACGTACTAGGTGTCGAAGATAGATCGCCGTTTTGGAATTTTGGTGAAGTCGCCCCAGGGGATTTTGTTCCAACATTATACAACAATATGATTAGGGCACCAATCTTTAAACATGACTCTAGAAATACAGACTTTCTTCTAATTAAGTCGCAAGGTGCGGGATCCCATCAGAAATACTACTTAAGGAGCATAAATTTCATTTTTGCTGTTGGTAATATCTTTCCTGCGGTGGAAATACCTGCACCGCATTCTAGAAAAGTTACAAACACTTCAAAAAACAGATTGAAGATGGTTGTGTTTAGAGTAATGAACAGCATGGGAGTTGCTCGTGTTTCCGTGAAAGATGTCTCTAAACATTTCCCAGATCAAAATGATATGCAGAATAGGCAGAGGTTGAAGGAGTTCATGGAATATAAGAGACAGGGTGATGATCAAGGCTATTGGAAAATTAGAAATAGCGATACAGTGCCTACGGAGACAGAAATTCGTTCAATGATTACTCCTGAAGATTCATGTCTATTAGATAGTATGCAATACGGTCAACAAACAATTGACGATACAAATATGGTATTCAATAATGAGAAAAAAGAGGATGCAAAGAAAGAAGAATTGAAGAAAGAAAAAGAAAAGGAGAAAGAGAAAGAAAAAGAGAAGAAAGAAAAAGAGAAGGAGAAGGAAAAAGAGAAAAAAGACGAGGCTGACAAGGAGAAGGAGAAGGAGAATGAAAACGAGACTGAAGAAGGCAACCCAAAGAAAGAAAAAGAAAAGGAAAAGGAACGTACTAGGAGACCAAGAGATCCGGATGCGGAAGTCGACATGGATGAGGAATTAGCTCCGTGGAACTTGTCTCGTAACTTTGTCAATTCGAATCAAACGAAGGCGATGTTGCAGCTTAACGGTGAAGGTGACCCAACAGGAATTGGCTTGGGTTACTCGTTCTTAAGATCTACACAAAAGAATGGATTTAAACCATTATTCGCCCCCGTGAAAGAAAACGTCCCAAAGAATAACACGGCGGCTTATCAGCAAAGACTTTACGAAGCGGAGGTGAAGAGAATTTGGTACTCTCAAAGAAGTTCTTTGGTTGATCATGGTCCTGATTTTAATTTGCAGACTATTTATGACGAATATCGTCCTGTTAATCAGGATAAAGTTGTCAAGCATTTGGTGAAGCAAGAAGATAAGGACTTATATGAGAATAAGGTACTAAAAATTACCAGAAGAGTTCGAGATGAGAATGGTATCGTTCAAAGAAGGGTTGAGACTTTGACTGACCCTAGACTTATTACTGCTTATATCAAGCGTAAGAAACAAATCGAAGATGAGCTTTTGAAGAATGCAGAAGTTGGTGATATCTTACCGACAAATGACAAGGAATTGAATAAGCTTCGTCGTAAAGCTTTGGAAGAGAAGTTGGCAAGCTTGGAAAAGAAAAACAAGCAAAACAGAGCCAAGAAACCTCCTAAGTATTCAATTCATGCTGCTGCGGCGGCTGGAGGTACTATCATCGATGCCAACACCGTCATGTTGCCGGATGGTTCGTATGCAATTGGTGGAAAAGGTATTGGTAAAGGTAAGAGTACAACCCGTAGATGTGCCTCTTGTGGAGCCTTTGGACACATTAGAACTAATAAGACATGTCCGCTTTACAGTCTTACAAAAGGAGGTACTATTCCTGTCAAAAAGGATGAGAATGGAAACCCAATTATGCCACCCACAATAATTTTACCAGGTCTGGCGCCTACTGCATCCAGTTCAACTACCACTACTAAGCTGGGGAATACCCCAGCTTCAGCACCTACTGCTCCAGGCACTGATAACAAGTCCTCTTGAATAGAGTAACATTAATGATGAAATGAATATATTTGTATTTCTACGAACGGAGATGGTTGCCGTATTGGGATATGTAATGCGCTTAGCTTGTGCTGACAGTAAAATTGCACTGACGATCAAATATTGTGAAGTGCCAGGGTTAACCTGCATTAACTTCACAGAGGTGAAATTTAGACAACTTTGCTGCCATTTCAGGTCAAATTTTTCGGCGTTTGTCGATCTCAGCTTAGTGTTACTTCTATCTTTGTGTGTCTGACGCAATTTGCGGCTTATTTATTCAAACCGTTGAAATGTAATTCTCTGGTATATAACATGGAATCCAAAAATAAATCCGAAAGCGAAAGAAGGAAGGAGTCTGCGAGCTAGACGAAAGCTAAATGTGCTCAACAGCAATGTGTTTATAAAGACAAGGTGCCATGTAATGGAACGAAGACCAAGTTCCGGAGTTCGGATAAAGTCTGGAATGAGACTTCAGAAAGGTTTCAGTTTGCAACTTTGTAGAAATATGCTATGGATGCTCACTATGTGATGGTGCTGCAAACAATAAAGGCCGTACGTAAAATAGGACACAAACGGCCGAAAATTCTTCTTTCTTTACACAATATATTGTTTACGGCGGTCCTTGTAACTATGTAAACGCAGAGCCATGCGCTTAAGATCGTCGCAGGTGATAAATGCAGCGCTAACTTAGAGATCCAACAGTTTATGTAGTCAAGGCATGAATCCATCGGATAGGGCATTGGTTTCCAGAAAGTCCACTCAAGGATCTGTTCAGAGGAAATAGGTGCCTTGAGATCTATCCACACTCTCGCTTACAGTAAACTCGTGGTGACTGCACTAATATGACCTCCGAGAAGGTTTAACTTGAATTATTTGGCTATTGACGAACGAACGGGTTGCGCTTCTTTCACCTAAAATTTTGTCTTGGCAGCTGCCGGCTTAAGGATCTCCCACCTTTAAATTCAGGGGAATGTACCCACTGAGTTATGTTGGATGCATAATTAGCTTTATGGTTCCAGGACATTGCAACTTCATAGCCAATCATTTCAATGCAACATTCCGCTTTTCTTCTGTTCCCCGAGTAATCGACAACCATTGCTGTTTTCTGTCGACCTCTTGACAGTTTCCATCCTCACAAAATAAATTATTATGCGAATTTTTTTTTCTGTTAAACTGTGTATCCTTCATGTACGGCTTAATTAAGTAATTATTACCTGAATTGATAACTTCTAATTGTGCCGTAGCATTGGTGAGCCACGATTTATCTACTAGATATATATCTAGCTAGAGCCTCACTAAAACAGATTTAAGCTAAAATGTTTATTAGAAGCTGGCGAATTTCTAGGAAGTTTTAACCAGTTGGTGGTGTTTGAGTTTCCATTGTTAGACCTTTTGCTTTTTCTTACGGGGTTTTGTTAGGTGAGGGTTCCAACGAGCGCCTAGAATTTGTTAGTTAAGACTACAGAAGAGATAACACTACAATGCTGTACGAAAAAAATCAAGAGCCTTCATCGTTGGAGGCCAATGCCTATAGTTATGATCAACCAACAGCTGGATCCAGACAAAGTGGTGAGTCTTATGATAGCTCTTATAGCGACGGTTATGAGAAAGAAGGTTCGGCATTCAGCCGCTTTATCGATTCCTTCAAGCCTTTGGACTTAGAGGATGATGGAATAGATACCTCCAATATGACTGCGATGGAAAAGTCAATTATTGCCAGTGCTAGACATCCTTTGGCCAGAAGGTTGAAGTCGAGGCATTTGCAAATGATCGCCATCGGTGGTTCTATAGGTACCGGTCTTTTCATTGGTAGTGGTTACTCTTTGAACAATGGTGGTCCCGGTGGTTTATTGATTGGTTATCTTTTGGTTGGTTATGCTATGTTATGTGTTATCTACGGTTTAGGAGAGCTTTCAGTTCAATTTCCAGTCTCTGGTTCTTTCAATGCTTATTTCACAAGATTTGTTGATTCAAGTTGGGGTTTTACTTTGGGTTTGTTGTACGCTTGTTCGTGGTTGGTGTCATTTCCTTCAGAGTTGATTGCATGTTCTATGACCATCCAATATTGGAATACTTCCGTTAACCCTGCTGTTTGGGTTGCTGTATTTTACGTCGTTATTGTATCCATTAACTTCTTTGGTGTTAAGGGATATGGTGAAGCTGAATTTGTCTTATCTATGATCAAAGTACTTGCCGTTATTGGTTTCCTTATCGTCGGTGTTTGCATCATTTGCGGTGTTGGAACTGGAGGTTATATTGGTGGTAGATACTGGCATGATCCAGGTGCTTTTAACCATGGCTTCAAAGGTGTCTGCTCTGTCTTTATTGGAGCAGCTTTCTCATTCGGTGGTATTGAGTTGGTAGCTTTAGCTGCTGCAGAAACCAGAAATCCAAGAAAATCATTGCCAAGAGCCACAAAGCAAGTCTTCTGGAGAGTTACTATCTTCTACATCCTTACTGCTATTATTATTGGTTTCTTGGTTCCTTTTGACGATGAAAGGTTATTAGATGGCTCAACATCCGAAGATATCACAGCTTCTCCATTCGTTATTGCCATTCAAAATGGAGGTATCAATGTGCTTCCTCACATAATGAATGCAGTCATCTTGGTGGCCGTCATATCTGTTGGTAACTCCTCCGTTTATGGTTGCTCCAGAACATTAGCTTCTTTGGCTGTTCAGGGATTAATTCCTTCAATTTTCGGATACATAGACAGAGCCGGTAGACCAATGGTTGCAATTATGTTTACCAACTTAATTGGTTTATTAGGATTCTTGGTTGCTAGTGAGAACCAAGATACCGTTTTCACTTGGTTTTTCTCCATCTGCTCCTTGTCGTCTTTCTTCACGTGGATTGCAATCTGTTTCACTCATCTTAGATGGAGATGGGCTCTTGCTGCTCAAGGAAGATCTTTGGACGAAGTTGCATTTATTTCACCTTTAGGAAAGTTTGGCTCTTACAGTGGAATACTTATTTTATCTTTAATTGTTGTTGGTGAAATTTGGGTCTCTATCTGGCCAATTGGTTACCCAGCTGATGTTGTGCAATTCTGGGAGAACTGTTTGTCTTTACCATTGTTGATAGCCATGATTATTGCTCACAAGACTTACCACAGAACGTGGAACCACTTAATGGTAAAGTTAGAAGACATTGATTTAGACACAGGAAGAAGGGATATTGACGTGGAAGTCTTGAAGCAAGAAATTGCCGATGAAAAGGAACTATTCAAGCAGAAACCAATTTACTACAAGGTTTACAGATTTTTCTGTTAAAGATTAGCATCTTGTTGCAAAAATTAAATACCATCTCGTTTCAATTCGGTCAGTCAGCATATTTCTACATTCATTCATCGTTGTACAATTCTCATCTACAAGTCTAATTCTGTGAATAAACTAATTAATACATTCGTAAACATTAAGAACCTGTAATGACTATTTGAATAAATTGACAAAATTTCTTGAATAAATGTTCTTTTCTAACAACAGGGAATGGATATGGTCCACATCTCCATTTTTTCGTAATTTCATTAAGCATGGTGCATGATCTTGATGTTTTCGTACTCTTTGTCGGAGTTGACGTATATTTTATAAAGGGAGGATCTTCTGTAGTAACATGTGCTCATGTAGACAACTCCAGCACCGTAACATAAACCACCGATTAATAAAGCCTTTCCTGGAGCCAACATTGTAATTGAATAAATTTGTTTTGTTTTGATTATTCTTAGATAACTAAGTATATAGTACACAAATAAATAGAATGAAATTATCAGGAATAATTTTACTGTTATATATAATTGGCATTGATACCTCCACCATCCAAGATGGCTGAAAAAAGCCAGAAGTGTCTGCGAAAAAGTGAGGTCAAGGGATGCTTGGTGAGCCGCACGAGGTCAGGAAAGCGACAAAAAATGTCACCCCACCAGAAGATCACTCGATTTTTATCACCCTCACATCATCTGCAAATCTCACCATAATTATGTGGGATACCAGCCTATAGGACGCTAGATAATGACACATGGCCTGAGGGGACTGTCTGATCATATGTCTGGCATCCTAAACTTTCCGTAATTCGCTGTTGCTCACTATTATGGTTGCAGATATTGGATGGAATTTTACCGTTAGTACATCCTAACACCATCTCCTGCAGGCAAGATAGGTAGGAACTGACCTATGATCAACATGGGTAAGTCAAACATATCTCTCTTAACGGTCCAAACCGAACAAAATTCAATATATACGTCATTCGAGTGGTCTGTTAATTCGGTCGAAATGTGATTTGAACCTGATTGCTCGGAAAGAATCTTATTTTGTGTTTTTGTTAGTTTACACTTGGTGATTATACTCAGGTGTAGATTCCCCACAGCTACCGATTTAAAAAGCTGAAAATAATTTATAATGGACTCATCGTCATACATGAGCTCCATAATAAATGTCCGACTAGACAAAATGTCGGCTAAATTGTATCCTAACAAGCTGAGCAAATCGTCAGTGATTGAGACTATCTCGCCGGTTCTTCGCCAGATAATTGTTGGCGAGGAATTGAGCTGGGATAACTTCTCATAGTCAATGAGACACCTTTGGAATGTCATTTCCAAGAATTGTAAGTCATAAGGTTTCAATAAAGATTTATGAGCCGAAATGAATGTAGGTCTGTAACTGGCAATTAGCTTCAAAATTACAAGTAGGCTGTTTCTTTTGACTGCTTTCTCTTCAGGGGGTAAGTTATTGCCCAGAAATCGCTTTTTCAAGAAGTACGTTAACAGATGGTACGACTGAGGATAATCAAAGTTCATTATGTTATTTGTGTAAATGTCTTGGACTGACTGGTACATATGGTGTGTCACCAATGGAGATACGTACTCTGTAGCAATAGATGAGGATTGTTCTAGTTTATGCATTATTGGGTTCACAATAGGAAGCTGCGAGGTTGGTTGATGGGTAATGTTATTGTCAAGGAATTCATTGGATTCTAGCTTGACATTGCTGCTATTGAGATTAGGCAAGGCATTTGCTTCATTTGAGAATCCAAGAGATATGAATGGACGCGAGTCCTTTAGAATCTGCATAACCTTTTTGCGGGGTTGGGTTGGATCTTCGAAACTAGCACTACTGATTAAGTTTGCGGAGGGAGAAACAGTGTTTCTGTTGTACTCAGACACACTTGTGTTAGAAGGTGATGGTGAAGAGGGTTTTGACTGTAGAATAATATCACCTAACATTAAATATTCTTGATTTAAATAGTTGGAGCTGAACATTGACCCTATGCGTCCATTGGCGTTGGGTGCTCCTGTAGTGGATACGGAGTTGTTGATTGACATGTTATCAGAGTCAGTATCCTTGAAGTTCGACTCATCTAGCAATAACTTGTTAAGAACGTCATTTGTTGTATTCAACATTGTGTTATGAGGAGGAAACTGCTGGTCTGATGGAAATGTTGTTGTGATATTGTTATTGAGTTGTTGATTTGTAGCCGCTTTGACATTTGAAGCAGATTTAGGGGTTACTGCT
This sequence comes from Scheffersomyces xylosifermentans, assembly GCF_036884685.1. Lineage (NCBI taxonomy): Eukaryota > Fungi > Ascomycota > Pichiomycetes > Serinales > Debaryomycetaceae > Scheffersomyces > Scheffersomyces xylosifermentans. The sequence continues at coordinate 564,491 of NW_027042941.1, forward strand.
CTCGGTATTTCAGTCTTGTTCAGTGACGTGGAGTATTGGTTTGTTATGTCGATTGATGAAAAATCATTGTTTGTTGGTGAAGGCAACGCTGATGACTCCACTGTAGAACTAATACTGCTTCTTGATCTTTTATGTGCCTGGGAAGCTGACTGCCCTCCCTTGGAATTCGTGTGGAGATACTTGGCCCTCTTTCGTACTACATCTCGACATTCATGCCCAAGGTTTCTTTTCATACAGTTTTTGCATGGTCTTTCATTCGAACACTGAAGGTGTTTCTCGTGGCAGAACACACATGCCCGAGAGGCTGGTTTCCGATTCTTTTTCTCATGTGGTAGTAGTTTTTTTGTCATGATTTAGCAGTAGCCGCTTTCAAAAATGTGCTTCTTCTATCTCTCTTGAAAGTAGTTTCTGTGTATCACCACTGGATGGGTAAGTTTCCCCGTAATTTTAGCCTTTGTACTTGCATATACTGTGTATTGCACCACGGACTATTGACCAAACTGCAATTAGAGGTGGACAGCGACGCTAGTAACTACGTATTGTAACAGCCAGGAGATCTAGGGTACTTATATAAAGAAATCAAACTATTAACAACTCCGAGTGAGTAATATGTGTTTAAAAAATCATTGTAGGTTATAATGCACCCGGCAAAATACGGGAAAATTGCGGGGATCCTGCATGTACCGAAGAAGGTAAGTAGCTTTGCTATAATTGCAAAATGGAGTCTGCTGTAACTTCGGAGTCGGGCTTGGGTTAAGAGAAGTCGTGGTTAAGACAGCTACTGTGTGTTAAGTTACATGGAAGTGTTACAGATAGTTTTGTATCAAGAGGCTCAACTTATCCGGTGAAGCTGACTAGCCAATAGCAAAAGTTTGTTGCGGACGAGAACCCCATCGACATACTAATTTCCTTAAATAAGGTAGTAAATAGGAAAGAAACGCAAGAACCGCCTTTGAAGTTCGTTGAGTAAGTACCAACATTTAGGAAACCGAATGAGTAAAGGACAAGACTAAGTTTGTTGATTGAATCAACGTGTGTGCTTGTGTGACATAGTACTAAAACTCGAGAAAAAGCATCTCGGCCGGTCTCGGATCCTGAAAATTCGGCGTTGGCAGGGTGCGCTGTATATGCATAACGGTTAAGTACTTGAAGATATACACTGAGTAGACTTCCTAATGTTACCCCATAATTCGCTACTGGGACCAACAGCAGGCAACTAACATCAGCTACTATTTGGTGTTCGTGATGTTGTGAGTGGAACGAGTTAACGAGAACAGTTGAAATGTCGCAAGTTGACTGCAAGCAGCCCGCATTTTGACTGCAAAAGATGCCATAAAGGCAACGGAATATGCACTAAAAACAACTCGTTGCTACAAGCAATGTACATGTTTGCAACTTGCACATTCTCCAAGCAAAGAGCTCTCGAGATGTTTGAAAAGACAACTTCTAAGTGATTATCCATATTTTTTGTATCGGCAATATTTCACTATTGATGCAATTCAACTAATGTAACAAAAATCGTCTAAGAACTTTAAATTTGGCTTATTTTTGAAGCGATATTGCCCTACTAACATTCTCTTAAGAAAAGCTGGGGTAAGTGAACGCCTCTATATAGTTTACGGATATCGCAATCGCGGATATATACAAGAATTGTTATCAATGGCTCTTGAAATCACCTGGATCATTTCCATGGATTGGGCAGGAATACTAATAAGGTAGATTGTAAACTGATCGCGTCTGATCATAAAAACTGCGAACTTCTTTAGTCTCTCTATGTTATCCATAACCGCAGAAACAACAGAGTTCGTATTAAGTAGTCAATGTCTGAGGAAAAAGACGAGATAGTGTTGCCATATAAACATTCCGGTCGTTATGGTTACACTAAAGGAAGGTGGAACACCATCACCCTTGAACATCTAAACCAATACTTGGATACAAAGTGAAGCTCTAGTCCAAAGCCTCAACTTTCTGAGAAGTAGTTGCCTACTTTGTGATAATTCTGGTTGACAGCTACAAACTGATGGATGCCGAGGATAACAAACCGAAGAACAGTCACGGTACAACAGCCGAGAATCACACTAATGCCCCATATACAAGCATGAAAAATAGTTTATTTATAGAGTCTGGGCGGTGATGAACTTATGTACCACCAGTAGTTAAATCTCCTATTACTTTATATAACTTATTCCGCTTATGTAAGAGGAAATACAACAGAGAGAATTACGAATATCTCTGGTATATCTGGTTAAAAAGCATAAATGGCTTGGAGCTACCCCAAAAAACTTAGAAAGGGATTAAAATTTTAAGGGTTGGATTATTACCTTTTCGAGTCCACCCCACATCCTGTTCAGTTGTCTCTCCTATTCAAACGTCCCACATTTGTTTATTTTTTGCCCACTTCTCTACTTTGCGTCTAAATACAGGGGGGAGTGACTTTGTCCCCCCATTTTTTTCCATCGTATGAGCACAAGTGCATGATCGACTGCACAAGCTATGTTCATATGTACCCTTGCGCCTAGACATCTCTCAGGTTGAAGTGGCGGCTGCTATTGTTATACTTCCGTTAGTCTTAGCCCATAATTGTAAAATGAATAGAATGGAAACGATTCTCTGAACATGGTACATGGTATGTGAAAGTGATAGCGGAAAGAAGAAGCGAAGCTTAAGCTTTTAAAGTTTAGTTAGGAGGGGCTCAAAAAAGTTCTTTAACGATCATAGGAGATTCAGACTTGGCTAATCGGTACACCAAGAAATCCACTGGTGAATAATCATCCGAATTATGAATTAAAGACAAAACACAGGATTTATAATATTGATGCCCTCCAGATGGCTTAGAATTCTGCTATATTTATTATTTCCAGTCTCCTAAGTTTGGAGTCAATACGTAGAATTCACATCTGGCCACATATACAGTATTATATGAATGTCGCTCCATTCTCAAATAAATTCCCTTACCGTAATGTTAATATTTTAGCCACTGTAGATAGTAAATATTTAGGTTTGGTATCAATTAAACTATCCAATAGGTGCAACATTGAATGGGACTGAACCTGTGAATAGCACCATTCAATTGTTACAGATATCCGATTTTTGTTATTTTTGCTTTAGCTAGATAGACTTCGTGATATCAGATTATACCAACCTGTTTTGCGGACACACAAAGAGTACTGCTTGTCTTAGCTCAAACCCATCATAACTGAATCTTACTCAATGTCGCGCCCATTGATCAATTGATTTACTACAGAAGGGTCATTTTTGGTTGACATGGGAGTCTCAATATTATGGATATGAAGTGGCCGTTTTCTTGAGAGATGTGCGACATTCATCTGAATAATACTGTACAACACTCTGCTGCTATTTCGTAGAAAATATTAACAAATCCTATAAATAGAAAAGAGACGAAAGCATTACTAGCTCATGTAAAGCCCTTCATCCCTCTTAGAGCCATGTTGACAATATTGGTGTTGACAATTGGTGTTCTCAGTATGATGTTTTATCCCTAGACTTGGACTTAGTATATACGCAATAGCCGGTACTAACCGTAAGTAAATTAAGCCATCATCCCATTATCCTGTAGAGCTAAAACATATTAAAAGGAGTAGTCTAGCCATGGCAGAATTCACACAATGACAGCAATAAGACTCCTATTCCGAAACTTGGCTTAGCATTATTTCACCCTTACCCTTGAGATCCTTTCTGTCCATCGCCAATGCTCTGCGGTTATAATGCAAGATTATTTCCGACGGTATTAGAGCGAACTTGCCGTCAACTCACTAAATGCCTTCTTAGCTCCTTGACTTCCGCTTTTGTACGTACATACACGAATTGCCCCAATTCTGGCCCTATCTACACAAACCTGCGCTTCTTCAGTTTGTCAATCCAGTCTAGGCTTTAGCTAAAACCGAACTTCCTAGAGTTTATTTGTGATTCGGCACTTTCAACCTCATGTATCCGAGGTATGTACTCCTTATTGACGACAAATATAGTTTATTGAATTACTTTCATGTCCCCGCCATTCCCACCATTGCCACCCTGTTACTAAATGTTACTCTCAGTAATACTATGACCACTTTTAGTCTTAATATTCGTAGTCCCCTCTCCGCTTGAACAGGCACAATCTTGGGTACTTATCTCAACTTACCCTACGTTACCGCCGCATAGAACTCGCCTGACCTTTAAAATTTTATATTATTGTTTATAGGGTTGTTTCCGTGCCGAATTCCGAATCATCACAAGAGTTATCTCCTTCGTCCAGAATTTAAGGTAAGTGATTTCAAAATAACATAACACTTTCTTTTCTTCTCTTGTAACACAGCACTTGGCTTCGGACGTTATCTCGCTATTTTTTGTTAGTGGGCGTCACCTAATAGATATCCAACTGGTACCATCTTCGCTAATATCATAATGTCTGTCTGGCCCTACGTGCGAGTTGTGCTAAAGCCCTTCATTTTCATTTTCCAATTACTCTGGCGGATCTTCTGGTCGGGTCTTAATGGAAGAAGTGTCTTCCAACTTGTATTCAACTTCTGGATCAACTTCGCTCCCGTCTTTGCATGGTTACTAATCTTTAAAAATGCTGGCATCATCCCCAAGAAAATGAGACCCCATATTTATGTCAAGCTTGTAATGCGTTTGGAAAAGGCTGTTTTTGATATACGGTCCTCCCCCTTCAGCTCAATATTCAGTATAGTATGCTTGATAGCGATATCATGGCTTCTTTACGGCTATGTTTACAAGATCGAAAGTACCACCACTGCAAGCCCTGAAATAGAGTACACATTTGTTCCTAATGATATGGGTATGCCATCTGGTGCCAAGCAGAAAAAGTCACAAGAAGACGGAGACTTCAACTACGAGGAAACTCAAGCTGTTCAAAATTCATCTTCATCATCCTCTTCGGATTTGGAAGATTTTAATGAATACGAATTGGCAGATTTAAGTGCTGGTCCTTCGAATAGGAATACCGCTATTTTCAGTGCTCCAGGGGACTGGCAGGATGATGCCCACCACCAGTCTATAGAATTCTTTTCCAATTTACCAAGGAAGACGATCTCATCCCAGACAAGTTCAGTCAATAAACGAATCTGGAATATTTTGAAGCAGAAGCGTGCCAGGCCTATGAACTGCTGGCATGCATCACCTCCAGTTCTCTTGGCCCTTTCTTGGTACTTGCTTAACTTCGTTTATTGGCTTAAAGACCCTATTAATACCCCTAAGGATTTACTAGCCTGGTTCTCCTACGTGTTGGGACATTTTTTTGCACCCTTACTCACAGCTATCTGGTTGTATGTCTTTCATGCACCAGGAGCTCTCAAATTATTTTCATACGGGTTAGGAATGCAGAATATAGCTGGGGTATGCACTCATTTAGTGTTCCCCAACGCTCCTCCATGGTTCATCCACTTATATGGCGAGAACAAAGAACCCAATTATGACATGCCTGGTTATGCAGCCGGATTAACAAGAGTTGACATTGCCATGGGCACTCATGTTCACTCCGCTGGTTTCCACGCTTCTCCCATCGTATTTGGAGCCTTGCCATCAATTCATTCAGCGATGGCAGTCATGGTCTTTTTCTTCGTCTCGTACTACTCGAGATGGACCATCCTCAAGGTATTCTCTTTTTGTTTCATTGTATTGCAGTGGTGGGCCACAATTTACTTGGACCATCACTGGAGAATGGACTTGATCGTAGGGATGTTTTACTCAATTATCAGTTACACAATTCTTTATTGCTGGTCTCGTGGATTAAGAAAAGTTGACGAAGATTTCTTGCGAGCCCGCCTTAGATTTGATTTCAAGAACGGTAGCACCATGGGAATGCGTGTCTTTCGTAATACAAAGTTGCAAAATTTCTTTGATCCATTGTCTTAGACTATATTGATCGCCTCAGTGAATTGGCTGCTTTTGTCCCTTTGTGGACAAGTTTTGTCTCGTTCTACTTGATTCCGCATTAGGCAATCTATCCTTCGCCGCATTTCATCGCGCGAGCAAAAATTTTTTTTGTGTAGATCGTTGTAATAGTGGGGTCATCGGAGTTAGTCTCCGTCGAGGATAACACAGCCAATAGCTGGAGTCGGCTTGAAGAGACATACATATATTATTATAGTACCATGGGTTTCTGTGTCAAGGCATATATGTCAGAATACGTGCCAGGAGCGGACAGGATGCTCGATAAAATTTGGCCTAATACATTACTACCACTTCGCGGTCTGCATTGCACGGCCGCATATGTTATCAATTTTAATCAATAATAACAGCAATATCCAGTCCGTTGTCTTTTAGAGCTGCCTTTCAACTTACCGCTTAGTCATGCTTCCAGATTTCATCCTATGACGTTCAATATTCATCCCCTAGCCAAGCGATCTGCATTTCCCATGCAATACAATAACCTCTACAAATTGCCCCAGTGTTACAAACCGATGCAATTGAACTTATCTGAAACTACCTAAGTTCTGCAGGAATATCACTATTTGTGTATCATTTCTTTTTATTTTTGGGGACAGCCGTGGACGAGTAGTGTGACAGATGCGTTGGTATACCCCATAAGATGTCGCCGCAGTAAACATCCATGTCTAGGTAGACTTTTGTAGTGGGTGGGGACTGGTGGTGCATTCTCCTATTTTTTTTCAATGATTGCTTGCCGAATTTATACTATCCAGTGTAAGCCACTTCGGAAATCTAATTTCACACGGTTCCGTTTATTTCATTGGGGTGATTTCCAGTTGTTTATTTGAAAACTCTTCACTTTTAAAGCTGAAGTTAACTTCTTTATGATTTCTGAGAAGTTGTTTTGTCATTAAACTTCCTTGTTCCCCATTCACTTCTTCCCTAGCATTTTTCTTAAATCACCATTCGCACACACTCAAAGCAACATAATGAATTTTCCAAGACTTTATGGTAAGAAGTTAAAGCTATTCATCCCTGTCCTATTCACCATTTCTTGCATACTTTTCAGTCTACACTCCTACATCCCAGAAAGCATCCGCCAAATCATTCTTGAGGATACGGCATTAAAACATCATAGAGACCTGAGCTTCGATCCCAGAAGAAGTACTCTGGCCCTTTATTCATACGTACAAGATGTAATACTGAAGAGACCTCATAATTCCGCGATCGGAACAGAAGAAGGAATCTACTTCCACTGGGATGACTGGGTAGACTTGAGTCCTGGCAACAAGCTCTTGAACAGGTATAGGCAAGATTTTCCATCAGGAAAATGTGACTCAATTATATCCAAGTTTGCTCTGACCAACGCCTTCTGGGCAGAGTTCTTCGACAAGAAAGTTCTTCGAGGAATGGCAAATTTATACTGTTTAAAGGAAATTCCTAGGAGGATATTCATAACAACGGATGATAATATGGTCGAAGTGCCCGTCTTTGGCAAAAGGAGATTTGGAGAAGTCACGGTTCAAACTAAGAGAGATTTGATGGATTCCATGAGGATCATACAAGAAAACTCTACGGATACCAATTTCAAGTCGATTCTTATAAAAAATTATAGTGCAAAGCTCGACATAGATCCACAGGAGTTTATTTTCAATGCTGACGAGGAGATATTCAAACTACAAGAAAAGCTTGCGGACGATAGGATTACAGAGACCGAGCTTGAGTACTTGGAATTTTTAGAGTATTCCAGTCAATTGGTGGAGAAGTCAGATAGATATTTCAAATACCCTTGGATCATCACTGATGTGGTCCTGGGTCATTCACACCATCTTGCATACCCTTTCTTTAAAAGATTTATTGGTGAACGTGAACGTCAAAGTGTTATCCATCATATGGTGCGTGCATGGTTCCAGTTTGCAGAGATGAATGGATTCGCAAGTTGGTTGAACTCTGGTTCTTTGATTGGATGGGCTTATAATGGGGTTAATATGCCTTTTGATACTGATGTCGACGTGCATATGCCGATTACACAAGTCGACAGAATGGGTAGATTATTTAATAACTCGATTATTGTTGAAAATCCGAGATTTGGAAATGCTAAGTACTATCTTGAAATTGCGCCAACTTACACGAAACAGGGAAATGGAGAAAACTTCATTGATGGCCGTTTCATTGATATTAATAGTGGACTTTATATTGACATTTCGGCTCTACAACATACGGATGACAAAGCGCCCACTGGTTTGGTTCCCAATCAAAATGAACCAGGTACAATGATGGTACATTGTAAGAACTGGAATTGGCATTCCTTAGACGAGTTAATGCCTCTCAGGCAGACCTATTTTGAGGGTGGCTCGGTGTACATTCCCAGGAATGTATCCCAGATTCTCTGGAGGAAGTATGGTCCCGATTCCTTCACTCAAACACATTACCACGACCATATATTTGACAGGGAGATGGGTCTTTGGGTTCCTAACAGATACTGTTCAAAGAAGACAACTGATCGTAGCATGGACGAAACAAGAGGTGGCCTTGAGGAGGAATGCGATAAGGACTATTTACACGACGAATACGAGATCGTTCACAAATGTTCAGCCAGACATAAAGCATTGAACGAGGATATCGATAGACCAATACCTTATAGCATCGAAGAGGAAGGTGAGTTACCAATCTTGCGAAAAGATCCTTGGGATTACTATTATGATATAAATTATAACGACGGTAAATACGGAAAATGGTTTGTCAACCATGAGGTGATTGGAAAGCATTCTAAAAAGAAGAGTAAAAATAAATACATTGGAGGAGGAAAACATATACATACAATATGAGGTGGATGGGATTCTCTTGTCACTAGGGCAACAGAAACTCGATGATCCATACTCATAATACTGATGGACGGTCTACCCCGACATTCGTGAAACAGTCACTGTTACAGTGGTCAATTTTTGCATTTTATATACACATTCATATACATTTATAGTTCAGTAGATATCTAATTAATATGTATGTAGGAGTTCAGAATCAAAGCTGCAGTTCGTCCTATGATTTGCAACAATTTTAAGGTTGGACTAAAATTTTGGTGGGGCAGATGAGATCTCTTCGATTCAATAATAATTCAAACAATAAACTCGAGGATCACTACATACAGTCTCTTACCATAGTATCTATCTTAGCTTCAAACCAAACACCAAATTTTTCTTTGTCGAGCTGGATATTGTCGTCAACATACACGATAACATCAAGCATAAACCACACAAACACGTCCACAAAAGACAAGGCATAATATAATACACCGGTCGTCAGAACTTTTTCTTCGAATATCTCGGATGTTGGCTGAGCACACACATTCCGTCTGAGCGCTCGATACTACTTTCCGTTTTAAGACAGTCCTCAGCAACAGAACAAGGGGGTCCTCCAATTTTAGCAATTGTACCTTTCCTCGTCACAAGTTATGAACGACGCCACTGCTACGTACTACGCTACAGTATAGTGGGGTCTCGTTTTTGAGATCAAGTCCCCTCATCGTTAGAGCAACCGTCTTCTTTGCTAAAAATACATGTAATTTCCTCTCTAGGCGACTCTAAAAAATGTCCACGTTGCTTTTTTTCTTGGATCTTTCCTTGCGGTAGTCCAAAGCGGCTCCCCTTAGAAGATCGGCTGCAGACCTGCATGTGTGCTTTTGTTCCAGCGGTTGTGCATTATGACATTACGTAACTGTAGACGGAGTTACAAGGCTTGTAGTAGGCCCGTTTCCATGCCTTTGTCATTGTTCTGTGGAGACTTAGCTGTTCCTGACTTGATGGCTTTAGCACTGTTTATTGAAAGAAATTGTCAATAAGACATCGTCAGGAACCAATAGCTCTGAGGGTGACACTAAGATTATCTCTCACAATGTTTTCTCACCCATAATTCTCGACTAAAATTCCATCTCTCTTGTGATAATTGACGGTAGCTATTTGAAATGCAGCCCTATTTTGACATCACCTTTATACTTCTTAATCTTGCTGCATGCTGTATTTTTTCGTCCGATCAGCAGTATTTTTTCCTTCACAATCTACTGTAGATTCAAAAGAATCTAAGCCTTTGCGTTTTGCTAAACATTATATATCAGTTTCTTCGCTATAACTTAGAAAGCCATTCTATTCATATGATCCAAGTATCTCTAGAAGATAATTTTAGCACCAAACGAATTAGTACACTCAAGTAACCAGAGTAGATACCGAGAGCACTGACAACAAATATCATAGCATCATCGCAATCCAAATATGCCCATACCAAAATTGTACAATAAACGAGTCAAGCATATATTGCCCTTAGTTTTATCGATCATCTGTATTACAGTTGGGCTTAATTTCTACCTTTCGGAGAATATTCATCAGTTTCTCTTGGAGAATAAGGCACTAAACCAGAATAAACTTCTGACATTCAACCCAAGAACGAGTACTCTGGCCCTCTTCTCATATGTTGAAGACATCATCCAATATAATGAGACCGAGCTCATACACATCGGAACAAAAGATGGTATCTACTTCCATTGGGATGACTGGGTGGATTTGAGTCCAGGTAATAAGTTCTTAGATCGTTATCGACACGATTTTCCCTCAGGACAATGTGACTCGCTCCTCACGAAGTATGCGCTGGTTAATGGTTATTCTCTCGAATCCTACAACAAAAAAGTTCTTCGTGGTATGGCCAATTTGTATTGTTTAAAGGATATTCCCAGGAAAGTGTTCATCACCACTGATGACTCTATGGTGGAAGTCCCTATAGTAGGAAAAAAGCGTTTTGGAGTTAATTTATTGGGCCCTCGTACCCGAGATAAGAACCAGTTGGTGGAGTCCATGATGACAATAGAACAAAATAAGGACCGCTTGGGCTTTCGCTCAAGACCTTTGAAGCGCTTGCAGCCAATAGTACCGGTTGATGCTAAGGAGTTTATTTTCAGCCCTGAGGCAGAAATTTTCAAGTTACAGGAGAAGTTAAACAACGAGACTATTACTGAAAATGAACTCGAATATCTTCAATTCTTGGAATATTCAAATGATTATTTGGTCGACAACTCAGACACTTATTTTAAATATCCTTGGATTACCAGTGATCTTTTCAGAGGACATTCTCATCACTTCGCATACCCGTTCTTTAAGAGATACATCGGAGACAGGGAGCGTCAAAGTGTTGTTCATCACATGGTGCGTGCCTGGTTTCAGTTCGCTGAAATGAATGGCTTTGTAAGTTGGGTGAACTATGGATCATTGCTTGGATGGGTTTACAATGGAGTGAATATGCCTTGGGATACTGATGTAGATGTTCAAATGCCAATTGTTCAACTTGACAGAATGGGACGTCAATTCAACAAATCGATAATAATAGAGAATCCACGTTACGGCAATGCGAAGTACCTACTTGAGGTAGCACCTACTTATATTAAGCAAGGTAATGGTCGTAACTTCATTGATGCCCGGTTCATAGACATCAATAGCGGTCTTTACATTGATATTTCAGCTCTTCTGCACTCCAATTTCAAACCTCCTTCGAATGCTGTTCCAAATCAAGACAGCCTTGGTACAATGATGGTACATTGCAAAAATTGGAACTGGCACACACTTGAAGAGTTGTTGCCTCTCAGGCACTCGTTTTTTGAGGGTGGATCAGTATATATTCCCAATAATGTTTCCCTGATTCTCTCACGCAAGTACGGGCCTGATTCGTTCACTACCAAGCTTCGTTTCAAGAAACATAATTACCAAGCGGATATAAGTATGTGGGTTCCTGATAGAATTTGTAAATACCCCCCACCAACAAATATCCGCTTTAACGAAATCAACGGTGGTCTCACTTTTGAGGGCGCTTGTAACAAGGAATACTTGCAAGACGAGTATCACATTATACGGCAATGCTCTGCCAGACACAAGATGTTGAACCAGGATATCGATCGACCAATCGATTATGATATTGGCGAATGGGGAGAATTACCCATCTTACGCAAGGACGCCTGGGATTACTATAACGATATTAATGCCAACAACGTGAATCACGATCGTTGGGCAGTCAGCCATGAAATTGTGGGGAAGATCCATGAAAACAAAACAAAGAAAATGTGATGTCCTTATCGTTCATGGCTGCAGTATCCCACCGTAGTTGACTATATCAAGCGCTTGCATAGGAATCAGATGTCAAGCAAACTTGATTTAAATACGTTCTTCGAAGTGTGAAGAAGACCATAATTGCATAAAATTTTTGAGCATCTATATTACTATTTATATAATCTAATTTAATGACATATATTAGAAATATGTGGCTCCACCGTAGATCTCTTTGAGGAGTAAGACCACACGTAGTTTGGATTGGATAAAAAAGCCGAATTAAGCTTTAGTGCATCGCCTCAAGTTATACTATTTTTTAAATGCAACACAAATATACTTTTGCAGCAATTCGTTTCTACGACAATAGTCGCCTGCCCCCCTCATAAGGGATCCCGACAGACCAATAGCACTCTGTGCGCAGCAAGCGCATTTCCGTCAACGGACTGATTCTTTTGTTGGACTAAGGCGGGCTCATAGGAAACAGAAATGTGGAACATGATCCCCCAGATGATATTAATAATTTCTAATAAGGCACGTCTAGTTTGACCTCTATAAAGGTACAACTCTATGTACACCATTGGAACTATTGCACCTCGTTTTCAGGTTGTCGATTACAATAAATTTTACGAGTCTTTATCTTGATTATCTTTGGTAGCGTTTAACATCGTTATGAGTATAGCATACAGTATTATTCAAATGAATGTCGCACCTCCCTTAAATAGATTTCCTTTTGATAGTCGTAAAAATGACTGGCGGTGGAATGTTAAAAAGAGACAAGCACTCGGAATGAATGTCATTCTGAGCATATAAAAGAATTCCTTTAATGAAATTGTATATTAACTAACTAAATAATATGAAAGTCTTCCTATAAACTATATTATCTCTTGAAAATGGTAGTAATTCACTTGTTGGGAGTGATTTTACTTCGTAAAGAAGTGGATTACATTAGCTTGTTACTTAGCTTATATGTACCAGAAAGAAAGTATAAATATGTGCCTCATTCTACCACAAGAATGAGACACTCCCTAGTATATGATGTAGTGGAGTTATCCGAAATAATGATACAGATAAGTTTCTAAATTGTGCCATGCTTATTTGTCGCATCTACAAGATTATAATGGCTTCTTTTCTAAGCACAATTCAAAGCAATGAACTGAATGTCGAATACAATTCTGAATATATGGTAGCAGAACCGTGTTTGCAGTCTCGGTACTTCTAGCAGATAGGGTATCTTTCCCAAGAAACCTTTCTCTTTTGAGCTTAGCCTTTAGTAATGCCAAAATTGCTCAATAGGGTTTAGCTCTGGAGAAAAAGGTGGTAAATAGAGACATCTGTATCCTCTGCCTACAATAATTCTTGAGATACTCGGGTTTTTGTGAATACTTGCATTGTCCATAACTAAGAAAGAGTTTTGGAATTTTGGATACTTATCAAGCTCATCCATAACATCCATGAGGAATTGCTTATAATGAGCAGTTACAGTACCTCTAGTAATCGGTTCTTGTTCACCATCGTCTAATTTACGTTTCTTGATTTGCGTTAATTGCTTTGGTTTTCGTAGACTTAAAACAACTATCCCATCAATACAAATTGCTCCCAATATAGTACGACTTTCTGAACGGGTCGTGGGGGTTTTAACTACAGGGGTATTTCCTATAGTGGACCTGCCAAAGTTTCTCTTCATATTGATATTTAACCCAGCTTCGTCAATAAAGATGCAATTGGAACAGGAATCAGCCTATAAATCATTAAGTCTATTAACTGTTACAGAGAAGCAATATTATGTGGAAAGCCTCAGACATTCGTATTGAAGAGGTGCGACATTCATCTGAATAATACTGTAAACACCAGCAACAGCAAGCAAAATGGACCATATCCTAATCGGGCATTTAATTGCGCCATATCACAATCCCATAATTGCGATTCTTTGTGGGACCTGGTTCAACGAATATAAAGTGTTGATTCAGCCCATTGATTCTTGGACAAATTGTATATTAACTGACCAGGTACAAAACCACAGATCATGGTGAAAGTATTTATTACAGGTGCTTCTGGTTTTATTGCACAACACATCGTGAAACTTCTCATAGATAATGGTTATGACGTCGTTGGAACCGTAAGATCAACCACAAAAGGTGAAGCTTTGAAATCCTACTTGAATGTGGGAAACAGATTCCACTACGAAATTGTACCTGATATTACCTCAGAAGGAGCCTTTGACGAGGCATTGAAAAAGAACTCCGGCATTAAATATTTGTTGCACACAGCATCTCCATTCTTCTACGATACAACAGACCCTGAGCATGATTTGATCATTCCAGCCATAAACGGAACCAAGAATATTCTCAATGCTGTCAAGAAGTATCGTCCTGAAATCGAGAAAGTGGTCATCACCTCCTCCGATGCTGCCATCTACAACTCAGAAGACGAGCAAAATTCAAGTCTTTCATTCGATGAATCAAGTTGGAACAACATTAGCTATGAAGAATCGTTGAAAGACCCTATCGCTGCCTATTATGGAGCAAAGTCCTTTGCTGAAAAATTGGCCTGGAAGTTCCTAGAAGAAGAAAAGCCTAATTTTAAATTGATCTCAGTAAATCCTGTTTATGTCTTCGGCCCACAAGCATTTGATGGTGAAGTCAAAGAAAAGCTAAATACCTCCAATGAGTTGATTCACACTTTAATAAAATTGGGCCCCAATGATCAATTTGACAACGATAAGGGTGGCTTTATTGATGTTAGAGATGTTGCTAAAGCCCATTTGGTCGCATTGCAAAGAGACGATCTCATTGGAAGGAGGCTATTCATGATCAGTGGTCACTTTAGTACGCAAATGATGGTGGACATACTAAATTCGAACTTCCCTGAGTTAAAAGGCAAAATTCCTGTGGGAAATCCTGGTCATGGCCCACAAGACATCAAAACATTGGCAAAGGTGAGCAATGAGAAGACTCGACAACTCCTTGGGTGGGAATTCAATTCCTTAGATACAATTGTTACTGACACTATAAAACAAGTTCTTGCTGTTAGGGGTAAGCTTTAGACCTATTTAAAATATATGTATCGCTATCTATTCAAATTCCAGTACAGGTGTCTCCTGTACACCATAGTATTGTTTAACTGTGCTACTGCCTTGAGCCACCGACCTAACAGCAGGTGGTATTTCTCCTGTTTTACTATTGTAAAGATAGATTCCATTCTTAAGCGCTTTCTTTCTTTCATCTCTCTTATAGAAGAAATATGCTACGATCAAACACAATATTGCTGCGATACTGAAAACAGCACAAGATGTGAATCCAGCCTTAAATCTTGGAGCATCTGTGGTGGGGAAAGTTAACCTTTGCACCCAAGCGCTAGATTGCAACCCTAAGATATAGATAATCATCCACTCAATGGCCCTTTGATTACTGTCATGTCTTAGGATGTCACTTATTAAGGGATTGAATACCGAACTCTGAGACCACGACCAATACGATAGATAATATCCAGCCCACTTGGCTCGTTCAGGGACATTCCAAACGGCAAGAATAATATTTGCAATGGAGTTCATAATGTACGAGAAGATGATCATTCCAAACCTTTTTCCAGTTATATCAGCCCCAACACATACTATCATAATCCAAATTAATCCCAAAGCTGGAGGAATTGTAGTTAAGTTATTCAACTTCTGTGGGGTGTACCTATTCAAGCTCTTTAGCCAAAGAGCAAACGACCCACTTGCGGTATTGTTGGTATTAAACCCAAACATCTGAGCAAAACTTAACACCCAAAAGTGCCATGAAGTAAGAATATTCTTCCAGGTTTGCTTGTCAAAAAATGATTTCGTTGAATGACTCATATCAGTTCCATTCTCTGCCATCCTTCTTCTGGCTAACCGGATTTCATCATCAGTAAACCAAATAGAGTAACACTTGGATGGAGTTCCAGGTTGCAAGAAAAGTGTAAGTATGGCAACAAAGAAGGAAATTGATCCATCTATGATGAACATGTATTGCCAACCAGAGAGGCTGCCTTTAATAGTAGAAGCAGCACCCTGTAAAAGCCCTGACGTTAGAACTCCTATGAACTGGCCACAGTAAAATATAGCACCAATAGAACCTATTTCTTTGGGTTTATACCAGGAGGCTGCTGAGTAATGAAAAATAACAAAAAAAGGAGCTTCTGCTGAACCGACAATAAACCTAAACGCTTTCAACATTGCAGGATTGTAGACTTTAAAAGTTATCAACGTGAAGAGAGACCAGATGATCTCTGCACCGAATAACACGTAAGGCAATGGAACACGAGGTAATAAAAAAAGCCAGGGCAATTCGAAGATAATGTTTCCCACTAAAAAGATCACTTGAGTATCGATTAAATCATTTCCCTTCATTCCTATGTCTTCCTTAAGACCTGTCACATAAGCGTTATTCAAATTGGCTGAGTCCAAGTATTTGATCCAATAGCCTAAAAGAGCATATACTCCCACTGTCAAATCCAATTTCAATAGTAATTTGCTTTCTGCTGCACTTAGAGTCTTATCAAACCATCTGAACCTCCACCATTCTTGTTTCTCTTCCGTTTCCGTTGTAAGTCTGTATTCAAATTCATCAAAGAATTTCCACCAGGGACGGTTTGCTTCATCACGATACTCTCGAATAACTAGCTCCTTGCCCTTTTCAAAAGAATTCTCATCCGATCCGATACCCGAAATGGATTCCTTTGAGCTTGAAGCTGATGCAGCCTTTAGAAGAGCTGCTCTCTCTTCGCTTGGGTCGTCAAGCACTTCACGATAACGAGGTATAAACCAAGGTAACTTCATAATAATTATAATTATTCTTGGCACAACCTTTAATACTGTGACGACTATTCAATTCTTATAAATACTTAGGATCTTTTATAATCCATTTCTTAACTACCATGTAGTACCCTGTAAATCTGTCAAAGATATAATAATAAATTAATTATGCTGCACAAGCCAAGATAGGGATTGCGAAAAAAATAAAGTTGCAGCCACAGTTCCAAAGAGGTGCGATAACGATGGCACTCCACACCTCCTTGCTGCCAATTAGAGAACGGA
Source organism: Scheffersomyces xylosifermentans (assembly GCF_036884685.1). Taxonomy (NCBI): domain Eukaryota; kingdom Fungi; phylum Ascomycota; class Pichiomycetes; order Serinales; family Debaryomycetaceae; genus Scheffersomyces; species Scheffersomyces xylosifermentans. Next base: position 581,522 of record NW_027042941.1, read on the forward strand.
GAGAGAGGTGTTGTGCTTAAAGATGTCAGTTCGACACGATCATTTGAGCTTCTCATAGCAATTTCCTCAGAGAACAAAAGACTAAAAAGGTTAGGAATTGTCATTGTTCAATAACGTAATAGTTGGTGTTAGTAGGCACAGATCGGAGACTGAGTTTTGCAAGAAAGGACGAATAATTCAACGGTTCACCGTACTAAGGCTCCGAAGCACATAATAGCGCGTAGTTAAAATTACCTGATCCTGAGGAACACCACACTTCCAGTATATTTAAGAAGTTGTTTAGAAGTCTTTTCGATATTCCTCCAAGATAGTAGCACACAAAGACTACAACAATGGCACCTTCAATATTGTCAGTAGAAGAAATTGATTCAAAGTATAACGTGAGAAAGTTCGTGGATCCGCCACCAACAAAAGAAGACGTTGACCCATTAACACTAACGGCAATTGATTTGTCATATTTCAAGGAGGGGGAGGAGTTTCTCGAGCAACGTAAGAAATTGGCTAAAACCCTTGAAAGCTCCATCACAACTTACGGATTTTTCAATTTAATCAACTTTGGGGTCTCAAACGAAGACATCGAGAGGATTCGGGCAATAAGTCAGAGTTTGCTCACGATCCCTCATGAGGAAAAGTTGAAGTATCTCGCCAGTGCTGCTACTAAGGAAGAAGAAAAAGAGGGTAATATTGGTGGCGAGCGTGGTCAAGGCTTTAAACCAAAGGGGTATTGGGCCATCAAGAATGGAATAAGAGACTCAATTGACTTTTATAATGTGCGCGATACCTATCACGACTCGTTTTTGGAAAACCCTCAAAGACATCCCGAGTTGTTGCAAGCACATTTGAAAGAAGTTGCGGATTATTATAACTATTTGCACAGGGTAATATTGCCCAAACTTTTGAGATTATGTGATTTGATCTTGGAGATTCCGGAGGGAACTATAGAGAAGAACTATTTTCATAACTTGGGTACGAATCAGGATACTTCTGGGAGCCATGGCAGACTTATGTTGTACCAACCCTACGAGAATCCCGAAGACTTCGAACAGACTGACAAGGTCTTTTTGCGGGGGCATTCTGACATTAGTGGTTTTACGTTTATAACTTCGCAACCTATTTTGGCACTTCAAATAAAGGATGTTTTCTCTGGCAACTGGAGATATGTTAATCATCGCGAGAATTCGTTAGTGGTTAATATTGGTGATGCCTTGGAGTTTATTAGTGGTGGGCTTTTCAAAGCATGTCTACATAGAGTAGTTGAGCCACCATCTGATCAACTTGGGCATAATCGCTTAGTCATTATCTATTTTTGCAATCCGAGTGATGAATCTGAATTGGATCCGGAGTTACTTGAATCTCCGAAGTTGGCTAGACTTGGATATACGAAAGTAGACAAATTGAAAGATTGGGATAAAATCCAATTCCATGATTGGAACGACGCCAAGGGTAAATTACTAGGAAGAACAGAGGCTGGAGAAAGAAACTTGCTACAATACTACGGAAGATTCATTGAAAGATGGCATCATTTCGTGAAGACTTAATAGGTGGAGTCCAGTAATCATTGCGAATTCGTTAGATAACTGAGTTTTCCTTGGCGTTACAGGGATGAATTTTTAATCTATTCCTTTGATAAGCAGGGGTCAATTTTTGTCATCATATAACTTTAAATTAAATGATTCACATTCTTCTTCCATGGATGGGATAGTTTTGAAGTAAGCGGTAATACCTGCAGTTTCACATGGCTTGGCCATACATGCAGAAATGGCATTCGGCGGATTTAGTAAACACCATTCAAAACTCCGTATCTAGTCCCACTTTTGCCAGCGCGGCTAGTACTTGTCTTGCATGTAGCACGGAAGCTGGAGCTGTCAATTGATTTTGCTTGGCTAAATATACGCAAAGTAAGATATTTATTAGTATCATCTTGATGTCTGGCATGCTAGATATTGATTGTATGAAAGGAAACACCCTGGAGGTGACCGCACAAAGTTTGCTCCGTGACCCGGTTCTCTTGTCATATCCGGACCTGAAATAGTACCGTTACATTTAAAGGAGGCAAGAGCACTTTTGACGGTGATGATCGCTTTTTAGCTTTTTTCGGACGCACTTGGTTAACTCCGTCGCCAGGTCATACGGATTTTAGACGGATTTTAGGATCTTAGAGTCAGCCTTACTATTATTAACTCTACGTGTAGCAGCTATAGATGTGACAGTTGAAGGCGTATTTGCTTTGCAGTTGTCACATTCTGATGGAACGAAGGGCCAATGATATAAATACATCGCCATATCCTCCCCTGAAGTTATGATTCTGATATTGTTATGGTTAGTCAGTAAACCACTAAAAGTTATTCACTAATAAACAAACATGTCTACACCTCATACGGCTGATCCAGAAAAGCAAGTTGAGACCAAGCGCTTCATTGAAAGTGATGCTGGTGATGGAACCAAAAGAGAAGATCAATATTTACATGGTCTTCACTTAATCATCTGTTTTGCAGCAGTCTTTTTATGTATGTTCTTGGTGGCTTTGGATCAGACCATTGTAGCTACCATTTTAACTACCGTCGGAAACAAATTTAATGACTTTGACAAAGTCGGTTGGCTATCATCTGGTTTCTTGTTAGCCATGGCCGTTTTCATCCAGCCATTCGGTAAAATATCCATCATCTTCGGTAGAAAGATCACCATGTGTGTTGCAATTATCTTATTTGAGGCTGGTTCATTAATGTGTGCTCTTGCTCCAAATATGAACGTGCTTATTGGAGGAAGAGTTTTGGGAGGTATTGGCGCAGCTGGTATTCAGGGTATGGCATTCGTCATTGTTTCCGAAATTGTTCCTATCGAAAAGAGACCACTAGGAATGGCAGTTATGAGTTGTGTATTTGCCATTGCCTCTGTTTTGGGACCTTTAGTTGGTGGTGCTTTCACCACTCATGTGACATGGAGGTGGGCATTTTACATTAACTTGCCAATAGGAGGTCTTGCTTTTGTTTTCTTATTGTGGGCCTTCCAACCTCCTAAATCAACTATTGATATCAAGAAAGAGTTGAGAGAATTTGACTACATTGGAACCTTTTTGTTGATCGCTGGTTGTACCGTTTTCTTGTTAGCGTTGACTTTTGGTGGTGCTGATTATAAGTGGAATTCAGCAGCAGTTATTCTTTGCTTTGTACTTGGTGGACTTGTGATAATTGCTTTTATAATTTGGAGCGGTTGGTTCTCTAAGAACCCAGTTATTGCTCCAGAAATCGCTAAAATCCCACAGGTTATGGCGGCTACAGTCTGTCTTGCTGGTATCTTTTCTGCATTCATTGCCTCCTTGATCTACCTTTCCATTTACTTCCAAGTTATTAAGGATGCGACTGCCATGGGATCTGGTTTGCATTTGCTTCCCATGATTATTGCAGTTGTTCTCTGTTCAGTTAGTAGTGGTATTGGAATTCAAAAATCCAAGTTTGTCAAACCTTTTAGTGTTGTTGCTGGAATAATTGGTCCAATAGGTTACGGTTTGTTGGCCGTGCTTGACGTTGATTCCTCCTTCGCTCAACAAGTTGGCCTTTTAATTCTAGCAGGTGTCGGAGTTGGAGCTCAAATGCAACCATGTATTATGGCTGCCCAAATCAGTGCTCCTAAAACCCCAGGTTCAACTATCATGGTTACCGTATTTATTAACTTCAGCAGATCTTATTTCTCCGCTTTAGCTGCTTGCATTGCTGACGTTGTTTATGCTTCTAGTTTAAAGAACTCTTACAAGAAGGCATTGGAAAAACTCACTAATCAAGAAATATTTCAACAATTAGAAGGAGTTGATGTTTCAACTTTAGTGTCTAATAACTCTTTTATTGGAAGATTATCCCCTGACGCAAGACATTTTGTGAAAGTTCAAATCATGAAGGCTATCAGAAATGTCTTCTACATGAGCATTGGTTTTGCAGCTATTTCATTCATAGCTTGTTTCTTTATCACTAACGACAAGTTACCTGACATCAGTGGCCGTGTGGCTCCTCAAAAGGCAGAAGACAACGAAGATTCAGAAGCTACTGAGCAAAGTGACAAACTTCAATCAGAAGTTGATGAGACTGATGTAGCAGAAAACAAAGACGCTGGGAGCTTGCAAGAATCTGTTGGTTCCGCAGATGGTTCCAGCATCACTCAAAAGCAGTAACCCTAAAGAGGAGTATAAAATAATTACAAAGAAACCCTAGAACATTCCCGCGTCATATACAATCATAATAATAGATTTTGTAAATAGAATATACATTGGCGATATCCACAGGAAATACAATTAATTATAAGAACAGTAATTCATACCGTAATATTACCTCAGGCTTATCTTTATTTAAAACCTTATGTATTGCTAATCCAATCTCCACAGTATTTATTAGGAGAGATCTACATTTGCATCTCTTCCTGCAGTTCAACCCTTGAAATTTGACATGTCACAAAATATGAATCGCCAACTATTGACAAGATAATTTTCGACATTTGTCCAGATATCCTGTGTGAGAGTACGATGACGAAAGAAAGATCAGACGTTGTCGACATAATAATCTTAATCAGGACAGGTTTCATTCAGACGTTGCCACAGCAGCTGGCGTTAGCAGCATTCCTAGTTGCTGCGGAAGTAATGGATAAGATAGCTACCTAATTTGTTCTCGGACATGGATCGTATGTTTCACGATTCGAAAATACCACTTGTAGTAATCATAGACTAGTAGATAACCGGCAATCCAATGTCGAAAGACAGATTGGGGTATCCCATGCGATGGACGGCCCCATCATACTTTAAGGTTAAAATCAAAAATCTGAAAAGAATTTTTGTTTTAAGTTAGGCTTTCAAGATCTTCGATGAACTTCTAGACCCCCCACGCTATCTCTCAGATAATGTATTTTTCACCTTTTTTTTTCAACTTAGTACATCATTTCCACAGTAGACTGCGCTAATTACAAGCAGAACCTTTCATATGTGCCATACCGGGACTGATTGTGGATCTCTCGCTTTGACTCCGAACAATGCTCTACCATGCAACTACTCTCTAGAAAATCGTACCGTTCGGCGGAAAGACCGAACTAAGTCAATTGTTCTATTCATTGGTTAGCACACTACTTCGGATTCCTCGTTGATTGGCCAAGATCTCAAATTCCCAACTCTGGCTGTCACAATTTTCGTAAAATAATGTATTATAGTGAGAATCGGACCGCCTGCAGGGTTAACCCACAAAAAATGGAGACGCGAGGAGAAAAAAGAGGGGTGCCCAGACTGCAAGGGGCTTAGAAATCAGTTTTTTTGCCTGAGCAGAGTTGGACTACATGCTGCGGCAAGGGTGTTTATGCGTTGTCTTTGTCCGCCCTACAGGCTCATTTTGGCAGATCTTTGGTGCCTCTCGTCATCTGTATACTGTTTTCAGAAAAGCGATATGCGCCCACAAGAGGCTCCATATATGCATCATGGAGACAGCACCGGTTGACCAACGGTGTGAGATGACTGGATAAGGTTATGTTATCCGTGGTCCCTTGCCATAACGCAATATCTCTGTAGAATCTCAGCGAATTTCCACACCCATGTGCCTAGCCCCGCGCCATATCGCCAGACTCCCCTCCTCCAGATTTTTCATCTCCACTCTGCCAGTGTTCTCCTCCTCTGTTTCAGACGCTTCCAAGAAATACCTCTGGCCTCCGAATTTTTTCGTTACTAATCGGTCTAATTCACCTGACCCTCCCTCATACATACATACATACATGTTGTCTCAAGTTAAATATTAATATAAATATTTTTAGGGTCATTATTATTACACCTCTGCCATACTGTATACACCGCTGCCTGTGCCTATTACCAGTCAAGGCAACATTTTCTTCCGTTTCCATACTGTTCGTTTTCCGGTGTGCGGTTCTATGGTACGGTCTGGTTTGGTTATGGAATTTGTTGTGTGAGGTGAGGGCCTAGTGAGTTTATTAACTTTGTCCTCAAGTCTTTTATGGCCTTTGTTGTGCGCTCGCCTTTTGTCGTTAACATCATCGATTCTTTGTTGCCAGCAGCTGGATTCGCTTGTGTCGTTGATTGAGTCCTTCTCTGTAGTGTCTCACCAGTTGCCTTTGCAGTGTCGTTGCTGTCCCTATACCTTGGATTTAACCGCCAACATCAGCTCTCTGCTGGATTAATAATATTAAATACTGGCAGTAAATATCACCACCTGTGATTAAAAAAAAACTCATTGCCATTCTATCGGCAAGTTCTACCCAAACAACACCTTTGCCTTCATTATCATCCTTGAAAGAGTACAAGGACAACCAATACCCCAGTTCGTGTTTACAATACTTACAAGATGGACTCGACCGATTTTTCCCCAGAAAGCATTGGCTCGCCATTGTCCAGCTTCTACTACCCATCGTTAAGTCCGTTTTCTACGGCTTCAGATACAGCTAGCACCACGACTCTTCCCTCATCAACAGAATCTATTCTCTCCATGCCTTCACCTGCTACCCCGCCGCCACCACCAAAAGTTAAAAAACAAAAAAAGGCCACCAAGGTCACAAAAAAGCGTAAAGCATCTACTACTGAAAGTAAGACATCCAGATCTCGTTTCGGATGTGAGGAGTGTAAATCCAAGCGTATCAAGTGTGACGAGACGAAGCCCCGTTGTACAAGATGCACCTCGAGAGGTATTAGATGTAATTACAAGATAACACTTAAGTTCAGAGAAGACCTTGAAGAGCAAGGCAAAAAGTTCGGAAGAGAAGGTGTATGGTCCAAAGATGGTGGTGCGGCTAACTCCAGTAACGAGCTAGTGTTAAGAAGCAAGCAATCGTACTACCAACATGTTCGTAATGTGAATCAATTACGTTTTATCAATACTCAGTACAGAGACATACTTAAATTAGCCGATCGCTTGGCTCCTTCCCTTCAACCATCAATCATTCCCGTGGATATTCTCCATGCTGTTTCTGATGACGCCCTGAGTCTCAACTTCGCATTAACTTACTACATTAACTTTGTTTCGCCTATCCTCAACCCGGTAGGTAATCAGTCAAAGTACTATAATCTTCAATCTAAAAAGCTGAACAAGTATATTGTGGTGGAAAAGGGTTTGGATTTGTCTTCATTGGTCCAATACTCGCAAAACAATAACAATCTTTTTTACCTTATCCTCTCACTTGGTTCCATGTACTTGTCTAAACTAGATGGAAGCGGCACCAATGATTGGTTCCAAAAATCCAGATACTTCCAAGAGCTTGGAATCCAACGCCTTAAGAATGAGTTAAACACTCTCTTTTTTGAAAACGGCATGCATTCCCCTAAATTATACACTACTGATGTTCTCATCTCGCTAGTATTACTTATTTTATATGAACTCGCCAATGACTGTAACCGTAAGTGGACGGTTTACTTAAAGATGTGCCGAAAGATTGTTAATTCACCAGAATTCAAGTTACCTCATAATTCGCTTGAGTATCTGTTATTGAAGTTTGCATTGGAGTTCTTGGATTACCAAGAGTCAATCGGAAGAACAGCCTGTAAAGACGATAATAGTTTCTTCTTACAATTTCAAGAAGAAGAAGAGAACGAGGACGTTGCAAATGGTACCCTCGCTAAGGTAGAAAAGGTGAATTTAGTGTCGTGGATGGGATGTGACAGACGCTTGCTCAATATTATATCTGATATTACTGACTTGTCTTTCGAAAGATTTTCGAAGGGTATAACAGAGACGAATTACCAAATAATCTGTAATGAAATGAGGCACAAATTGGACAAAATGAGTTTAAATATGATGGAAACTATGCTTGTTCCCGATCTGCTTGATCAACCTCGATTGTCAACCGAACCAAGTACCCCAGCTGAGGCCGAGTTATGCTTGGTTAATTCCGAGATGGAAGTTGAAGAATTTTGCTTCTTGCTTTCTTGTGAAGTTAAAAGAATGGCCACAATCGTTTATTTGGAATGCTGCTTATTGAATAAAACGCCTGAAGACGAGATGGTTCAGAGGCTTGTGAAACAAATGTTTGCTCTTTTAGAGTTCATAGTGATAAAGAACGACTTCAAGTGGTATTCCACGTTAATCTGGTCGGTCTTTATTGCCAGTTCCGAGATACTGAGCTTGAGCGAAGATTGCGAGGAATTGAGATACTTAACGTTGCAGATCTTGGACATTTTAGAAACCAACACGCTTGGTAGTGTTGGCAGAACTCGTCAAATCATTTTGGACATTTGGAAGAGAAGAGATTTAGATAACAGTGACGATAATAGTTACGGATACTTGCGTAAAACGATTGATGACGGAAATCCTAGAAACGACGGTTTATTATTAGGATTCACTAATGATTGGGAAAAATACGTGGTCAAGGAAGATTATGCAATTTCCTTGGCCTAAAATCTTTGTATTATTTCTTAAAGCTTTTAATTTTGATTATTATATTTGTGAAAAGGTAATTTGTTGTTTGTGTTTTTTTATTTAGTTAGGTAGTACTAAAATTAATGAACGATACCCATGGTAATTAAGAGCTCTTCCGTACTCGAAGGTCCTGGTGGTCGCCTCTACAATTATTTCATCCCATCTTTACGTTAATATGTACATTACTGATGATAAATACCAATAAACTAAAATCAATAACTAGATAGTGACGTTCTCTCTGATGAATTTGTGGGCATCAAACTGCCCTTTCGCAAGAGCTTCGTTAGCTAATTCTCTCACCTTCCTTTGGCCACTTGTTAGGCCTTTGTCATTGAGGTCTAATGGACTCAATCCCATACATCTAAGGCCCTCCTCGTCCTTAATATGATTAACATCTGCGCCATGGTATTCATTCTTTTTGTCTTCCTCTGTTAATTGAGAGCTGTAATCTTCTGGAGAGTGGTTTCCCAAAAAGCTGCTCTTAGTGTCCAAGAGAATATTGATATTGGTGATCGTCAAAGGAGTTTGACCATAATATAATACGCTAGAATGGCCATTTCCGTTATGCTCCCTGTCTACCTCATGGGGAATATCAGCATGCCAAAAAACAAAAGTACCCTTACGTACGTCAGGAATAGAGATAACAGACTTGTCGTGGTATAAGTGAGGGAAGTACTCTTCTGACATAAATAATTGTCCAGTAGAAGGAAGTGCACCAGGAAACTTGGGCGTCTCTAAGTCTATCTCGTAGTCATCGATGTCACCACTTGCTGGGTCTTTCCAAAACAAGGGTCTTAACATAATGTATGCTATTGACAACTTTAAGTTAGGCAACACTCTTAAAGTTCCTTCTCCTGATTTATTATTGCTGAGTGCTAGCCAACCTTGAAGGGTACGGAAAGCAGAACAAATAGTCGACTTACCAGCTAAAACATGTTCATATAGATTCTCATTGGCATAAGCTCTTTCATCGAGACGGAATGGGTCAAACTTCTCCCAATTACCCTCAAATATTTCTCTGTAAACTTTGCGGTAATTGTCATCTTCCCATCTTTCAATGGAACTGGAATCCAAATGAAGCTTTAATGTGGCTACAGATCCTGGTTCTCTAATTCTAATACGGTCACCATAGACAACCTGGGTTTCCATATCAATTAACAGATCCTCATTCTCGACATGGAACTGGTGTGCCATTGCTTTGAATAATGCTCTTGTGTTTGGATGAAACCTAGCTTCCGTTTGTGGCTTCGTCCAGAATATGTTGTACCATGAAGCAGGATTTGGGAAGGTGTAGCCAGCAGTTTCTGGGTGTTGCTTGCAGAATTCAACCAATTCGTTGAACCAAGTATCAATCTGTTCTTCGTCGATGGTTTTGTGAACCATTATTACACCTCTCTCCTTAAAAAGCAGTGCCACATCATCTGGAAGTTCATTATTGTTGTTTTTGATGTCTTCCAATTCTACCTGAGGAATATAAGATGGACCAGCTTTTGCAATCACGTCTGCTTCTGCCTCGAGTGCTCTAAGCAAACGCTTCCAGCTCTCAGTAACCTTGGCAACATTTTCTGGGCTCACTAATTTCCTCTTCAAAATACCAAATCTCTCTTCGAGATCTGGAGGAGTAACAGTTTCAGTTAATCTTGTTGGTGCCATGATCTGTTAAGTATAGGTAAGGACAGAACATTTCAATTCCAATCTTGGGTGGAGATCAGAGTCTTTATAATATACATTTCCACAAAACTTCACCGGCATAATTCTCGTTCATTTCACCTCTAAACGTCGGAAGCGAGATGCTGACTGTATGAGCCCCGCATAATTGAAGCATATTATATGAGATTATGTGCTACAAAAGCATCTCCACATCCCTGCATTACATGCTGATGTTGAAGCATTCTCTTTTGGTGCAATTGCAACCCACCAGGAACTGCTTCCTAAAGGGGAATTGCTCGCAAAACTTCAAGATGATTGACGTTTTTGTGGGCACGGTTAATAATTTTGCACGGCTATGGACATACAAGCTCGCTAAGGTGCATAGAGGGCTTATTAGCACTAAGTGTTACTAGTGAAATTGCCGGAACTGTAATACTGTCGGTTCCTTGTGTCATTTCTGTATAATCCCTGTCTCAATAATGTCATTTTTTTATCTTTATGCTCACAAGGGGATATGGAATGCCTTCCCAAAATGGACATCTAAAGTATTTCAGAGACCGAGATATATACAAACATGATCAGACTAAGGAACACAGCAATGATTATCGCTGAGTATCTCGCTAGATTGTAGCCCCGCCTGACTTCACATTCTTTTGGAAGGCGTTTGGTTGTCTGACTTTTTATTTCAATTACACATTTCGAATTGTCACACACATTATCGCTAAATTATTGCACATAGCTCAACAGACGTATACTGCAACTCACATCCGCAGATTCGTTGTTACCATCCTCTTAAGCCCTCTTCACTATATGTATTTCTCAAGTAAACACTTCCCCGTTATATAATGTAATTTTTCTAAGTTCCCAATGATGATATGACGTCAACTTCGTACTTGAACTTTTCTTAGATCTTCTTTTTATATCTTGGAGAAATTTTGACAAAATCTAGTAATTTCAAAATTTCTTACCGCATCTCCCAGGCATCAAGTAACATCACTACAACAACCACAAGCACAATATTCAAGCACTTTCTACTTTCTATAAAAGCTAATATTCAATTACTGAACGATTAATGCCCATTGGACCGGAATTACATTGAATCCCACAAAGCCCGCACTCCAAAAATCTCAAGTAAAAAAGATAAAGAAGCGAGCCACTATTCTAAAGAATAGACATGTCTCTTCTGTTTCACAGCAATGTTAGCATTCTCTAAGTCGTCGTCTGTATATGTAAAACCAGTTGCAAGGGAGTGGTGGAATATTCGCCGTTGCTACGCAACAATGGCAGATGAAGATGTGGTGGACCATCATAAGCGTTTGAATTTGCATCAATGGCCCAAAAAGAGGTACCCTACACCAATTGAAATTTTCAATTTGGATGCTGCTGATTTGAGCAAATCTCCTTTGGAGATGAAGAAGATTCTCAAGAAGACTTATGTAGCATACGTGAAGTTGTATCACCCAGATGCGTCCAAAAACCTTCAAATTTACCATGAAAACGGTAAGGAACTTTCGGATGCAGTAAAGCGACAGCGGTTTGATCAAGTTCAAGACGCTTACAATATATTAAAAGACCCCAGGAGAAGAGTCGCATACAACAGATACGCCAGCAGTAACTGGGATAATAACAACCAGCCTTATAATAGAAATACCGAACCTTTTAGCAAGCAAAATTTTGAAGCATTTAGAAGGGCACAAGCACATCGAACCGCATACGATTTCAAGAACAACGAAGAGTTCTGGCAGGCAGGAACCTGGGATGATTATTACAAGATGAAATACAATCGTGCTCCTCCCACGAGGGAAGAACTCGAGAAGAACAAGTACAAGATTTTGGCTGGTGTCTTGATCGTTGCGGCATTAGCATTCTCGTTACAGGTAATGATGGCGCTTGATAAAACCAACGACTATTACATTCAGAATAGGTTAATGAATCTCCGGTCTATGGAAGACCTTCAAAACAGTACGGACAATTATGGAGAAGGGCTAAACAATATGGATAGGGTAAGGAGGTTCTTGATTTCTCGTAGGTCTTCTCTTTTAGTCAAGGATGTAGGAGAAATCCAGGGCAACGACAAAGAAATGAAAGAAGAAGATAACGAGATTTTGGTGAAATACGTTCAAAGGAACTGGGATAAAGAAACTTAGGTGTTTAGGTAATATATGATTATATCAAATAGCTGGAGTGCATATTTAATACTTTTTGTGGAGTATAAAATTTGCGCTCTGAGTCACGTACAAAATCCATGCCGCCGCTCCTGGCCATTATCCAGCATATCGAAGATGAAAAATTGGTGGAGAATGTTAACGCCCAAGTCGAGAAGGTGTATTAATTTGACTACTTGATCCAAGTCTACCTGGAAACAGTAGTGTGGAGAGAAGTATTGCAAAGAGTTATTTGTAGAAGATGGATTTCATGAAACCCGAAACAGTTCTTGATTTGAACAACATCCGCCAGGCTTTGGTGAGAATGGAAGATACTATCGTATTTGATTTGATTGAAAGATCTCAGTTCTATTCATCACCATCTGTCTACGAGCGTAACAAGTTCAATATCCCCGATTTCGATGGTTCATTCTTAGATTGGGCTCTTCTTCAAATGGAAAAGGCACATTCTCAAATCAGAAGATATGAAGCACCAGATGAGATTCCATTTTTCCCTAATCAAATCTTGAAGCCAATATTACCATCCATCAACTATCCTAAGATTTTAGCAAAGTATGCCGCTGACATCAACGTCAACGATGACATAAAGAAATTCTACGTTAATGAGATAGTGCCGCAAATAAGCTGCAAAGATGGAGAACAACAAGAAAATCTTGGTTCTGTTCTGACCCAAGATATTGAGTGTCTTCAAGCTATTTCGAGAAGAATCCATTTTGGTAAGTTCGTAGCCGAATCTAAATACCAGAATGACAAGGGCTTGTACATCAAGTTAATTCAAAAGGGAGATATTGCCGGAATTGAAGCCTCGATCACCAATAGCGCTGTGGAACAGAAAATTATTGAGCGTTTGGTTATTAAGGGCCAAAGCTACGGTGTCGATCCTTCTTTGAGATACAGCCAGAATCCGCAGAGCAAGATCCAGCCGGAAATTATAGCTAAGGTGTACAAAGATTGGATTATTCCCTTAACAAAGAAGGTGGAGATTGACTACTTGTTGCGGAGATTGGAGGATGAAGACGAGGATGAGATTGCCAAGTACCAATAGGCATTCTGGGGAAAGAGAGTGGACGAAATGAGTGATACATCAATGCCATAGAGAATAATAAGATACAGTACATGAGACCTTCTACATAGACACTTGACAATAATAGTAATAATAGGAAAAATAATATTTGATCGTATTCAGAACATGACCCAAAGAACCTCAATTGAGCTGCTTCCAGCTATACTTCCTTATGTATCCTAAAGTTATATTACCCAAAGTAGAAAATTCTTCTTTCAAAGAACTACCCAATAGAAGCTTTGGTATGCACAGAAACCTTTGACTAATGAATCATGCACTCGCCAGGTTATATGGAGGACCAAACCTTATCAATAGGGGGTATTGATTGGTGCGGTAGGACTGGTGAAGGTGGAGAGGAACGGGGTACAAAGAAAAAGACAGCTTTCTTCTTGTGAGTATGACATACAAGTATGCTACCGGAAGAGTATCGTGGACGGTAGTAGCGAGAAGAAAGTACTACTTTTGTTTATTTGCAAAGACTAATTATAGATGTGATTCATCTCTGAGGTTTAATTACATTTATGGAACCCCTTGAAAAAAAAAAACCCTCCTAATTTCATGATTTGCTGAAAAATTTAAAGACTCAATTTCACACAGCCAACCTTCTCTAGTGGGGAACAAAATTGAATGCTACACATTTTAACCATCACACGTACAAACTCTCTTTCTCCTCTTGTCCCGCGATACCAATCGTAGAATAGTAAGCGATCATCGTCAAAGTTTATTATCAAGCTCGGCACTACGCCATGGATCCTGCTCCAAGTCCATCATTCTAACCGTCTAAATGAAAATTTCAATTGACATCTACCGTTGGCTGAAACAGTCCTCTGGATGCAAACCTCTACACGATGCAAACCGTCCACAGTAGGCATACTGTAGCTATCCACGAGTGCTTGGTCGCCAGAACCGGCCGACCAATGAGACCCTCGAGGGATTTATTGCGTTTCTTTATCCGTACCCCACGAACCCACCAGGCAAAGGCACGACAGCATTTCCTGCATTAGTGCAACCTTTAACAGTGCATCTAGTTGTGTTCATTACAGTATTGCAATCGCAATGATCTCCACATCGTGGAGCGTTGTCGTTTGACACAACGATGGTGGGCATGTGATAATGAAAACTGTTGGTCTCTTCAATTATGCCATTACGGCAACGTGCATGCCAATACTCTGGATTCGATCAAAAACGTTCTACCTTGTCATACCTCTATCTAGTACAATTCCACTGATAATATTATGCCACTGTCAGGTCCACGTTTAGCATTTTCGGCCATGGCTGTATCTCACCCACGAGTGCACCCTACTGCGCACACTGTTTTAAGTTTTACAGCCAAAACAACTGTATTAGGTAGTAAATAAGTTGGTGAAAGGAGCACGCACACGTATGATACAATGCAACACGTCTGTTGGACCGAGTTGCAAGTGCGACGTCGTTGACAGTAACAGCACGAGTAGCCGATAAATTTAGGAATTGGCAGAGACGAGGATTAGCCATGTTGTTGGATTCCGAATTTCCACTGGGGCTGCATTTGTATATAAACCCACGTAGTCGCCTTTTTCACAGCCATTTGAATTCTGGCGGAACCTTCTCTTGTAGTACCAGGTAGTGTTTTTCGTCACAGCCAACGTTTGTTCATTACGGTCATCTCGTTAGCTCTACACTGCGCTCTACTATGTCAGAAATGTTGGTGGACTTGTTCCCTACTGATATCTCCAAGCTCTACGTTGTGACTTCCATCTCCATCGTGTGTGGAGTCATCTTCTTCTCGGCCAAGGTCAACCAAACCGTCCACTCGTTGCTTGTGTTCGCTTGGGCATGTTTCATTAAGCCATTGATCCAGAAGAAAGCTGGAAAGAAGAAGGACCAGCAGCAGAATTTAGAGTTATTCTACAAAAATCAAGCTCACATCTACGACAATACCAGAGAGTTCTTATTAAAGGGCAGACAAGAATGTCTCAGATTGGCCATTTCCCACTTGCAAAAGAAGAAGGATTTGGTGTGGATCGACGTTGGCGGTGGTACCGGTTCCAACATCGAGTACATGGACAAAATCAGCTCCATTTCCAACAACTTCAAGGCTGTGTACTTGGTTGACTTGTCTCCCTCCCTTTGTGAAGTGGCCCGTAACCGTTTCAAAGCCCACCAATGGAAGAATGTTAAGGTTATTGTAGCCGACGCTTGTGACTTTGAGATTGACTACAAATGTGCCGATTTGATCACATTCTCTTACTCCCTTTCCATGATCCCCACTTTTAACGCTGCCATTGACAATGCAGTCACAAAATTGGACAAACAAGGTATTATTGCAGCTGTCGATTTCGGAATCCAAAGCGGAGACACCTCTATGGGTAGAATTAACACTGTCGGAGGATTGGTCAACAGAAACATTCCTTGGATCCTCAGAAACTTCTGGAGAATCTGGTTCGAAGCAGACAAGGTATTCCTCGACTCATCCAGAAGAAATTACTTGGAGTACAAATTCGGAACGATCAAATCCCTAAACACTTACAACAGAAAATTGGGTAAAATCCCTTACTACATTTGGATTGGATGCGACAAGGCCAAGTCCCAGACGATCTTGCATCGCTTAAACTGCTTAGCCACGGAATCTCCATATTTAGCTCCTTCCACGACTCCAATTACCACAAAGCTTAAGGATGTCCCAATTAGTAAAGGTCATGAAGCCGCTTTAAACAACTTGCAGAAGAACTTGCCTTTCCCCTCTCTCTACTACCAGCGCGAAATCTGGAGAGTCTACTACGATGAGTTAAATCACATGTTCGAACAATTTAACAATCAGTACATATATGCTTTCACGTGGGAAGATCCGCGTGAAGATCACAACATTCTTAACTTCTCGAGCGAAGACACTGTTTTGGCTATTACTTCTGCCGGTGACAACATCTTGAGTTATGCAAGTTTGCCAAACCCACCAAAGAGAATCCACGCCGTCGACTTGAACCCATGTCAAAATCACTTATTGGAATTGAAATTGGCTGCGTACAGATGTCTTACCCACCAGCAAATGTGGCAGATGTTCGGTGAAGGAAAGATTGAAAACTTCACCGATCTCTTGATTGACCAATTGAGTCCTCACATGTCTTCTAATGCCTTCCAATACTGGATGGACAGAGGACACAAGACTTTCTCCAAGAATGGTCTTTACGACACTGGCTCCAGTAGATGGGCCCTCAGACTCGCTAAGTACACCTTCAAGGCTTTCGGCACTACTGAGGACGTTAAGAAGCTCTGTGAAGCTAGCACAATGGAACAACAACTCAGTATCTGGAACGAGAAAATCAAACCAACTTTATTCAACTCAGTTGTTGCTACCTTGATGGTAGGTAACCCAATATTCTTGTGGAAGGCTCTCGGAGTTCCAGCTAACCAAGCAGCTATGATGGGTCCATCTGTTTTCAAGTACGTTGTTGACACTTTGGAACCACTCTTGAAGAGATCGTTGATTTCCAAGGATAACTACTTCTATTACTTGTGTTTGATGGGTAAGTACGCCTACAATAACTGTCCTGATTACTTGTCAGTCAAGGGTTTCAAGAGGTTGACTACTCCTAGCAAGGAAGGTCCATTGGACAACATTAGAATTCACACTGACACCTTGAACGACGTCTTCTCCAGATTGAGCAAGAAGTCGTTGACCATCGCTATCATTATGGACCACATGGACTGGTTTGATCCAAACGGTCAAGATGTCATTGATGAGATCAATGCGCTTTCCAAGTGTCTTGCCGACAATGGTAGAGTCTTGTTGAGATCAGCATCTACTCACCCATGGTATATCAAGAAGTTTGAAGAATTAGGATTCTCCTGTGAAGCCGCTGCAATTAGAACGTCCGGAGAGTCCATCGACAGAGTCAACATGTACGCTTCAACCTGGGTTTGTACCAAGATACCTACTGAAGATGAAGAAGAGGTTGAGACTGTCGGTATTGGCCGTCGTAGAATGAGCAGCTTAAAGATTTAGAGAGGGCACAGTGATGATGACGAAAAAGAGCCAATAGACATCTTTTGCATTACTTTATTCTCTATCTCATTGTTTATATCCAAACACCATTGACTGGCCGCTAGTATATATGTTGTTCCCTCCTGTTATATACTTATGTTGAATATTTTTGTCCACTCTTGATTTAACTACCTATTCAGTTCTCCTTATTCAATTACTTATATTTATTACCAAGTTATAAAAAGAATAGATCGCAATTACCAATACAACTAACTATTGTACGTTGACACTATTGTAGTAGGTATAGACTTAGAGGAAGACTAAGTAGCTATGGAATTGGATAAAACGTGGCGCTACCATATATACATTTTTCACACAAATCTTGAAACGTTCGATTACGTTCGATTACTAATTTATGATATATCGGTTTTCTTTCTGAAAGCTGAAAAGGAACAGAGTATTGCTACAATTATCTTATAATTATATCGTAACGCTCATCATGACAAAGGGATTTGAGATTGTTCTTGCAGTTCCAATGGAATGCCAATCGTGTGTTGACTCTGTGTCAAGTGCACTCAGTAAAGTCCAAGGAATCAACCAATTCAAGGTTGATCTTGAGGCCAACCTCGTAACCACGGAAGGTACTATCCCTCCAAGTACAATTGTAAAGGCAATTCAATCTACAGGTAGAGACGCAATTATCAGAGGAACAGGAAAGCCCAACACTGCTGCCGTTTGTATACTTGAATCATTTGATAAGAAGGACTGGAACCAACCTGTCAAAGGCTTAGCTCGTATTGTCAGCGTGTCGCCAACCGATTTATTCGTGGATTTGACTGTTAATGGATTACCTAAGGGAACGTACTACCCATCAATCAGACAATCGGGAAATCTTTCGGAGGGTGCCTTGTCAACAGGTGCATTATTCTACCAATTGCAGCCAGTTGAAGTGGAAACTCCAGCTACATACTCTACTACGATCAATGCTCTTGGAGCCAGTGTTGTGGATAATGATGGTAAAAGCAACTTATTCTCCGGCCAATCTTTCCTTCATGCCAATTTGAGTATTGACGACTTGATTGGAAGAAGTGTGGTATTATCGAAGTTGAAGGACGAGGTGTCCCCTGATTCGCTTTGTGGAGTTATCGCTCGTTCTGCTGGAGTGTGGGAGAATGACAAGCAGATCTGTAGTTGCAGTGGTAAAACCGTATGGCAGGAAAGAGCTGATGCCTTGTCCAAGGGTATTTCCGTCTAAGAGAAGAGCCGAAAAGGGAAGGGGGTCCAATATATAGATAATGTTAGAGGATATTATGATTGAATGAAGTCTAAATATATGAAGTATGGTCTACCTACTAATGTACAATAGTGAAAAATTTGTAGTATACTGAGGAAATTACTTGATGGTGCAATAATACGCACAGTGTAACGAGAAGCATCCTACCAACGCTCTAAACTATCAGTATCGTATCTATCCAATCAATAGTAGCAAACTGTACGACCAGTGTACACCCCACAGATAAAAACTATTATTTTTGAAGAGCATCCATTATATACCATCTTCAAAGATCCCTACTCTACCATACTACTATACTACTAACTACTATTACTACTACTACATTACGACTACCACTCCTTAGTGTGGAATGCCAATGCCCAGCATATAACCTCATTCAGGTATGTATCAGATCTGCACTGCCTTGTAATTGTTTCCATGATTAAGCTTCCATTTAAACTCTACGGAAGTCCACACTACGACAGTTGGTAATATTTGTATTATTACTACTACTACTACTACTACTACTACTACTACTACTACTTTCTACTACTACTACTACTGCTACTTTCTACTACTTTCTACTACTATTATTACCACTACCACTACTACTCTACTAACTACTACCACTCTACAACTACCACTCTACAACTACCACTATACTACTATATATATGTACAACAACTACTACCCTACAACCCCCCTATACACAACACCCCCCCTTTTTCTTTCACTGGTTTCCTGTGCCTCCTTCCTAGTTGGGAAATCAACGGCTTAGTCACGTGATCCTAATAGTTAACACAAATTTGGTAGGATAGTTACCCTTGTTCATCAGTTGAGACGAAGACTCCGCTAACTATTGGAGTGGTCACAGCAAAAAAGTAAAGGATTCTACTGTATTCACGGTATAACAACGTGTGTGATACCTAGAAAAATATCTCGTCCCCGTTTTCATCCTACAACAACAATAGTATTCACAGCTTTGTGTCTTGTCTTACTGAGGAACCGTTAGTGAAAAATCGTGTAGGTAGTATAGTGGTGGATCGATAGATACAACCGTTACGCAGAAGTAATCTGAGACATATTCAAATTGAATAAGTTAGATTTTGCTTGTGGAGTACGGAAAAAACTTGAGATAAGGAGCCCACAGGAGTAGAATCACTACTAACTTACGACTTCCGTTCCTATACTACACAAGAACGACTGCTCTCTGCATTGTTTCTCGTTTGATTATTTGCATGGATCAATCCGAAGTTATCAAATTACAGACATATTCACATTTACAGAAAAACCCATTCATGGACACCATGTCACAATCGTATATATTAAATAGACCACAAATATGGCCTCTTCTAACAGAACAGATCGAGCTGATGCATCAGAAGAAAACATTGAAACTCAACAGCATCACTACCAAGATTCCTTTGGCAGACTTAGTGGAAGGAATCCATGAGTTTCTAAATCTGTACAGCCCACCACTCGAGTTGGAAAGGCTATCTCTTCAGAACAACCAAATCATCGAATTGCCAGCCAATATCACTTCCATCGCAGCACATATGAAGTACTTGGATCTTCACCAGAATCACCTCTCGCATATCTCCAAGAACATAATCAAAGAATTTGAAAGCTTGGAGATTCTCGACTTATCATCCAACAGACTATACACCTTGCCGTCAAGTCTCAATCAACTTCAGCACTTGAAAATCATCCTGATAGGTGACAATAGATTCAAGTATTTACCACCAGTGTTATGTGAATTGAGAGCCTTAAATTTACTAGAAGTTGCTGACAACCCACTTGTTTTGCCAGCTCAAGAACTCATAAAGTCTTTTCAAAACCAGCATTCCGAACTGGACTGGATCGAAGAGTTAAAGTCATATCTTCATGCTAACAAGTCGCTTTTGGAATTCAAAATCCACGAGCAACAACAACAAATGCAACAGCAACAGCTGCTGCAAAATGGCTCCAAGCCTAATCTTTATCCTCCTCCACAGTTACCCTCGGCAGCACCACCTATCCTTCGCTCTAAGAGTACATCAGAAACAAAATCTAAGGCTTCTAAAGCAGCTAGAAGAATGGGCTTAATCATTAAAAAGCTGGAAGAGAAAGCCGCGGCCAGTAATGGTACAACTTTGGAAAATGGTAATCACTCAGGTACACTGACAGCTAATACTACCCTAGAGGACTCTACTAACAATAGTTCCGTATTCTCTCCTGCAAGTGACTTTGTGAATACAGATTATTCATCCACATTAAACCTTCCCCATTCAGCATCCGCAGCACAAACTACATTCAATGTAGTGACTCCTCCTTTACCAACTGCTTCAGCCGTAACAGCTAGTACTATTGAAAATTCGCCTTCTCCTCCGGCTATAAATGTATCAAGAGCTAACAGCACAACGGCCGCAAATTCTGGCGTGATAGCTAACTCTAATGCTTCTACCCTCAGCAGGTCCTCAAGCCGTAATAGAACAAGGTCTAATACTTTAAAAGAGATTGATAAGATATTGGAGAAAAATGAGAACGTTGACACAGAACATAAATCTGGAGCTTATTTCAGAAGACTACTGACTCTTCAAGAGAATCCTAGTGACGAAAGAGATGGAATTCTTCAACAACATCAAGAGATTCTACAACGTCAAACTCTAGCACCCAGACACGATGATACAAGTTCTAAATCTTTACCAGCTACTACTGCCGCTACATCCCGTCCAGCCCCTGCGATTGTTGCAAGTGATATTTCGCCTTCAAGGGGACACAATGGTGGCAACGGAACCTCAAATAGTATTGGAACTGGAAATGTGAATAAATACACATCATCAACAATTGTCAAGGTGTCCAGAAAGATCCTCTTTTCGTTTAGTGAATTGCACTCTTCTGTGAGACGGTTCACAGGATTTTGCGCTGATAAAAAGATAACAATTAAAATGGTTTCGTTGTTATATACCACGAAGTCCAATATAGATTTATTGGTAGAAAACTTAGAGGTTATGGAGGAGACTGGTAGTAATATGGATCAGATTACCTCTTCACTTCATGTCTGTATTAATTCATTCAAATCAATTATGAATCTTTTAAGTGAGAATTTTTCAACTTTTGTTGTCAAGATCGATGTTTGTTTCATTAGAATGCTATATCTCACTTTGTTTGGGTCATTTAACGAGCTACTCAATGCTTACAGAATATTGGTACCTCCCACGAAGCAATCCAAATTCAATGTACCAACATTGCCAAGTAACGCAGTGGACAGCAAACAAAAATTATCAGTGAACACCAGTCTTATATTGGAGAAGACAAGTGAAGTGGATGAAAAGTTATACGTGACAATCGATAGTGCAACTACGAATGCACTGAATATCTTCAGTGAGCTCAGCAAGGCCATAAATAAAAGCGCCCTTGCAAGTGCTACTTCTGCCAATCCTGTCATTAACGCTAATGTTGCTAATAAAGTCAAAGAATTGACGAATGTGTGTATGTCATCTATGGACATTACTAAAAGATTGAAAACTAAGCTAATCACAATTAGAAATAACCCCTCACAGACAAGTAAGAAAGCATTTGGAGAAGATATCAACCTCTTCATTAAGGCAATGGTTCAGACTTTGGCTAGTGTCAAAGGACTTGTAAAGGACTTGCCTATTTTAGACGACATCAGAGCATCTATGTCCAACTTAACTAAAACAGCTAAGGAAGTGACGTACATGCTAGAACTTTCATCCTACAGATTGTTAGCGACTGATGCAGCTGCCAATGGAAGTTCTCAGCACCCTCCACCTTTGGTCACCATTCCAAGTGTTTCCAATTTATTTCCTCAATCCAGCCATCCATCGCTACAAAACCACTCGTTGTCGCTGGCTAACCTCGCTCAACTCTCTAGCAATACTGGGCAAGGGCACACTAATTCTTTGACACCAATAAGAACACCTCTTACTGCAACGTTAGGATCAGCGTTGCAAACTGGCTCTCACAATATGGTAACTGAAGGGCAACAAGTGGCACCTAATGCGACTATCAATTCTGGCAGCGGTCTTCCAGGAGCAAGCCCTCTTGTGAGCCCAGTCAATACTAATTTTCATGGACCAATGACTGTACCTGCGCAATCAACTGGTCAATATTATGCCAAAAATGGTCTCAATCCCTTTGACGGTCTCATAATGGCATACAATGATGGCGAAAAAGGAGAAGAAGAGTGAAGCTATGCAATACATATAGACAAGCATAACAAAGCAGTAAATAAATATATTACAGCTGTACTGACAGATGAGAATTGGTATTAAATTTAAATGATTAGTAGTAGAATGAAGATGTCTTGAATTGTAAAATGGGTATATATACCTTAAGAATTCACCCTTTGATGGACAGGAGCACTCCAGTTGCTCCTGTCATTCCATATAATAAATATATATGAAAGATGCTAGGGATAAGATTAAGCTGCGTGAGTGTTGTTGAACAATGCCTACTCATTTTAGTACCCATCCAGATCTTCTTCAGAGGAAGAGTTCTCGTAGACGTTGTGATCCAATAAATGGCTAAACCATGTCTTTGCATTGTTGTAGAATGAATATCCATGAACATCTCTGCCTAATATATTTGTTTCCTTATCTATTTGTTGTTGAGCAAAAGTGATTGCATCTATTGAATGTAGTATGAGATCTGGCAAGATGACATTGAGGCTCTTGTCTACCAATACAGCACTGTACACACTGTGGGCACGGACGTTATTTTTGAATGCTGCATCAAGATCTGATTTGGTGTAGCTGCTCTTGTCAAACATTAGTGACAGGATTGCAATTTTGGAATAGGTATCTGAAGTATAGTGAATGGGAGTAAATGAAAGTAAATGGAATTATGGAAGTCAAAAAACTGCCTCCCTAATCCTGGGAAGTTCGGGCAATCTATTATTTATATATTTCCATCGAGGGATGCGGCACCATTACAGATTTCTATTAATATCGCTCCGATCACCTGTCTGGTTCCAAAGGAGCCAATATGTCTGGATCCCTTTTAACCATGTAGGGGAACTATTAATCCGCTGCAGTGCATAGAATCTGCTGCAAGAGCTCGGTAAAAAAAATATTATTATTTCGGTCAGTCTCCCTTTGCGTTAATAACGAGCAATCCCAAGACTGCGCGGATAAATTAACCACTGTATGCAAACTGACAGGATGACTGGGTCAACCTACAGATATGGTGAAACCGATCTTGTAGTGACCAATATTGCCTCAAGTGCCGAACCGCTGGGAGAAGGGCAACCAAAAACAGAGAGTCAAAGTAAGCTAATATTACGCGAGACCACATGCAAAGGGTAAGAAGAGAACACGGTATACACTATTGTTTTAAGGCATTTGCATTTTTAGTGGCATTAAAGGTGGGGAGTAAAAAGTCACCGAAGCTTGAAGAGTGGAGGGGTGTGGGTTTGAGGGCGATTGTGATTTTAGATTCAAAATATTAAACTTGTTAAAAATTATCCTTGACGTAGCGACAGTGGCTCCACTCCAACATCGTCGGCAGGTCATCACCTTTTCCGTTATAAATACGAACTCTGGGGATAGCAGGTGTCTCTAATCGCATGATTCCATTATTTTTCGTTGTTTCTAGAAGAATACTGTTCCTTTGTTCTCTATTCTATTGATGACCACCATAACCTATCTTCCGTCTCGTATCTCTTTTTCCGCCTCGGGATAGCATTGCAGGACAGGCGTCCATGCGCTCTATGCTTATGCCACTTAACTTACGAATTCTGCCAGCAGTGCTACGAACATACATACCTAAAAGCAAGGACCTGGAGTCTGCTGCTACTGTACCTACTGTACCTACTGTACCTACTTTACTCTGACACTTGAGACTTCACACTAGCCCCCCTCTCCCCGATCTTACATCTCTATGCAAACTCCAACCGTGAGGCTTTCAACCTCATACTTTTGACTGATCTGACTACAGAGTCAAAATCACCAACCAGAGTTATTTCAAATGCAGGAAACCGTCTCTGAGTTATGATACCTGAAAAAAATTTAAGATCTTGCGATAACCTTATTGAAGACGATGTGAATATTTAGCACTACAGCATCTGTCGTAAGTAGAGGCAACCATGACGATCGAGTTAGAAGAACCCCCACTTACCCAGGATAACAAGCAAGTTTTCAAAGACTTGCTTGGAGGTACCATGGGTGGTATTGCGCAAGTTTTGGTAGGACAACCCTTTGATACCGTCAAAGTCAGATTGCAATCAGCTCCAGAAGGTACTTATAATGGAGCTCTTGACGTTATTAAAAAGCTTTTGGCTAATGAAGGTCCTAAGGGTTTCTACAAGGGTACATTGACACCTCTTGTCGGAGTCGGTGCTTGCGTGTCAGTTCAGTTTTCTGTAAATGAATACATGAAGAGATACTACGATCAGAAATTGCAAGGAAGACCTTTGTCGTTATTACAATTCTTCAATTGTGGTGCTATAGCAGGTTTTGCTAACGGCTTTTTAGCTTCTCCAATTGAGCACATCCGTATCAGATTGCAAACACAGACTGGTGCTGTCAAGGCTTTCAATGGTCCAATCGATTGTGCTAAAAAGATCTATCAATCTAATGGGTTAGGCCATGGTATTTACAGGGGTTTAGTTCCAACATTGTTCAGAGAATCCGTTGGTTTGGGAATTTACTTTGCCACTTATGAAGCCTTGATTGCCAGAGAATTAAGAAACGACAAGTCTATCGTTAGACAGGACATTGCCAGTTGGAAATTGTGTGCTTTCGGTGGTTTATCTGGATACACTTTATGGATTGGTATCTACCCCGTTGATGTCATCAAATCAAAGCTTCAAACTGACTCATTAAGTAAACCCGTATACAAGGGTTCTATTGATGTAGTGAAGAAAGTCTTCGCAAGTAGCGGCATCAAGGGATTCTACCGTGGTTTCATTCCAACTATTTTGAGAGCTGCTCCAGCCAATGGTGCTACATTCGCGGTGTTTGAAATCACTATGAGGTACTTGGGTTAATAATTCAACCACTCCTATGTAAATACACTAATTTTCTGTCCCAATACTTCGGAATGTTTCAGAAATTATACAATAATACTTCATAGATATTTATTCGCAACAGTACGAATATCAAAAGGGCTCCTTGTCGTTAACATGGCTCATTTTGATAAGCCGTTGTATTAATAAACATAGAAATAAATGATATTATATTAAATAGTAGCTGTATAGTAATCCGTATATCCCAGTAAGTGAAAATGATGCAAATGATAAATGCATCATAGTGTATCGTAAGTCGTAGATCATTCTCTTTTAGTTAGATGGTTAGCACCTTCTGGATGCATCTCAAAATCCGATCCCATTCCATGAATATTCTCGCATTGATTATTTTCATTTGCATAAAGTTCTTCAACCTCGTCATCTTCATAGTCTTGTGGTCGTATAACCTTTATGAATTCGACGAAGTCCATCATATACTCTCCATTGAACTCATAGCAATCTGTACCCAACAATTCAGCAGCTTCTAAATATGAAATTTCAGGAGCAGGTTTGTCTGTTGGGGTCATTTGAGATTCTTCATCAACCTCTCCCTTGCCCTTGGCTCTCAAGCTTTCTTCCCTCATCCTTCTGTTGAAGTTTTTGTCAATCCTTAAATGCAACCCTGGAATGAGATCTATCAAATACAAGAAGACACACGTAAGTATAAAAACGTACGAAGACGTCACTACACATCCCAACACCTGATAACCCAACTGCTTCCAATGTCCCTCAACCCATCCTCCTTGAGAATTGTATTGCTTGTTAGCAAAAATACCAGTCAATAATGACCCGACTATTCCAGCAATACCATGTATCGCAAAAATATCCAATGCATCATCAATTCTGAAGAAGTACTTCAATCTGGTAGAAAGGTTACACACTACCGCTCCCACGACACCAAAAACGAAACTTTTCCAAAATTCGCTTGGAGATGAGACATACCCACCGCCCGGTGTAATGACAACCAACCCTGTCATTACACCAGAAGAGAAGGAAATCATCGAGAATTTTCTCCTTGCTATGAAGTTCGACTTGCTTTCACGGTAATGTTGGTTCAACAAAACCCCTGTTTCTGAAATCACAGGAATCAAATTGGTACCACGAGGGCTAATACCTTCGTTTAAATCCAACGGTGCTGTTACTGGTTGTGGTTCTTGCAAGGTGGTTCCTTCGAGTGGTATAGAGGAGTAGTAATAATCAATCAGCATCCACACTATGCCACCCACGCATGAACAAAGAATAGTGTTCACAAAGATATATAATGAGTATACCGAGAACTTGAAGTCACATCCTCCAACAAAACCAACCCAGCCGCAAGCAACCAAAAATGTACCAAATATGATATGGCCCGTATTTATGTTTCTGTAATTATACAATATTTTAGGGTTACGTGGTCCTAACATGTAAGAGTAGGCCAAACTTGTGAAACCGCTGACTACGTGGATACAGTTTCCACCAGCAAAATCCAAAACTGGGAGCTTATTTAAATCCACGGAAAGCCAGCCGTTGGGATTCCAGAACCAATACGTTATTGGATTGTAGATTATAGTTGACCAGCAAAATAAGAAAACAAGCATCGGAAGAATCCGACCTCTTTCAGCAATACAGCCTGGGAATGTCAACCCGGCGCATATGACCTTGAAGAGTCCATTAAATAGGAAATGATTTAAGGAAAATATGTCTCCTCTGGTATTAGTGTAAATGGAAGTTATGGAAACTCTGAGGTGCCTCAATACAGCATAATCTAGGTTTCCGATGAATTTATTTTCTGCTTTAGAGTAGCATAGCGAATAGCCCCATATGAACCAGTCTATGAATACCAACGGTGTTAACAATATAGGAAGAGCAAACATCGTCATAGAAGACCTTCTCTGGGTCAACCCTGAGTAGAAGAATGCTATACCGACCACCACAATAGGAAGTAGCGATGTGCAATATATCATGTACAACGAGTTTAGCCCCGCTCGGATATCCACCAACTGTCCATCCTCAGACATGTTGGAGCTGTCACTACAGTTTTACTGGAAGTTATGGAGACCTTTTCCTGACTGATTTTACCACAGTTATTTATCCAACTTTTGTTGCTTCCTCTTCTGTCCTTGTCTCAAACTGAAAAAGAAGTCACTTCCGATAGTCCTAATTTTTTTTTTTCCACAACGCTCGGTGACGCTACCACCGATCAATTTAAACATGGGCTATATGCACAAATGGATCTATTGGTTACAGGCAGGAGTCAGCCTTTCCAGCAGAAGTCGTTGAAACAGCGACGGCAGATGGATGGAGATGGAAGGTGGCTTATTTGAGATGGTGTGGACCGATTAAGGTTGGATCTGTCGAAAGCCCGCTTCAACACCGCACAGCTGAAGCACACGGCATAGTATGCGGAATTCAGATAGGTAGCCACATTGTACCCGTTGGCTATCATAGCCGCGGTTTCCTCTTTTGTATAGCTGAGTTGGAATGTGGAGGTGTTCGCGTTGTAGCCGTAGTTACCATTAGAGTAGAACACTATAAGTGGAGGAAGAAAGTCGTTTTTAGAGAAAAACGGGTCAGAGGCGGGCCTGGTCAGGTTTTGGCTGCTATTGGTTGTAGTTGTAAAATTTCTGAAATCTCCGTTGTGGGTCATATCGGGGTAATCATCGTATAAATCGCAGCCAAGGAAAATCGGTCTTTCGTTCAAATGTTGTGCAATCATTTGTTCTCTGGTAGGGACCTTTGGAAATGCATATTTCACCGTAGTAGCTCCTGTAAAATTGTAGCCACCTCTTTTAGGCTCTTGCCGTTCGGGTAACGTAAAAGATGGAAGTTCTATGGTCAGAGCATTGTTATGATATCTTTCCTTAATCCTCTTCAAAGTGGTCCCGTTTGGGTAATTGAACATGTCAGCAGTGACATCAAGTGCTATTATGAGATCAACTTCTCTGGCTGAAACCAAGAAAGGCTGAAATGGAATATTCTGGCCATCATCTCCGCCATCAACTAGATATAAGTGCTTGTTCTCGGATACGCTTCTTCCCCTGTTTTCACGATTTGTATAACCGTAAAATGGATTGGGCGAGTATAGTGCATAATCAGGGTGTAGTTGGGGATCGACTAACGAATTGAACTCTGAACTCAAGCCGAAAGGCTTAAGGATTTTTTCAATCGCTAGAGAAGTGTCCAGCTTAATATTCATTAATAACTGATAAACATAGACGAATATGTGATTAAACAACAGGGAGGAAGTTCCTGTAAGAAATCCAACATTATCAAACCCTGAAATGCACTTCGACATGTTCGAATTCCCGATACGAAGAGTTGACTTTCCATTTGTAAGTTTGGTCCCCAAGAATTTAATAGGAATGAATGCTCTGAGATATGAATCCCATGAACCAAATTCGTAGGGGGTGAACTCATACAAATGTGAGTCCAAGTTTGACTCAATGAAACGAGGGTCCTTTTCCACCGTGCAAATTATAGGGAATGGCTGTTGAAATGACTTAAAAGATTCAAGTTTTGTGCTAGCTGTCATTGTAGCTCCTGGGGTTCTTGCTGAGTTTGTAAAGATTCTTCTAGCTAGCGCTCGTCCCCAGTAGTCAGTTAGAGAAATATGAAATCCTGCTTTCCGCTTATCTCTTACCTCTATCTGTAATTCCTTGTAATATTCAAATACCCTCTTGATAGAATCTTGATCACTGCCTTTCTGTATTGGCGTCTTGTTGGTGGAGTTTGTTCCTTTTATAAAGATTGACTTTAGGAACTTATCAATCATTGAATTGGCTTCTTTGTCTTCTTTATTAGTCTTCTTAGTGACACCTTGGTTCTTGATTGCAGCTGCTTTGTCACTGTTGGTGCTACTTTTTTTGAAAATGTTAAACAAGCTTTTAAAGAAGGAGGTACTCTCGTATTCTTTAGATGACTCAAGTTGGGATATTTTGGAGCAGTCCCCATCACTCAGCTGTATCTGGATCTTATCCTGAAAGGTCTTGGGATCAAAATTCGGTACCCCTTCTAGCAATTGATGCTCAACATCCCACATTTTAAACGTGTCCAAGGATAGTATTGGTTTAAAATCATTGACCAAATTACTCATCACCAACCATGAACCGCCAGAGATTCCCCCAATGTAAGTGGAAGCTTGAAGTACACCACCTAATACTTTTGCAGAAGCTGGATTCCGTATGTCAAATGCAGAGAGCATGCCAGCACCAATTAACATTGATCTGTATCCTCCTCCAGAAATGGCAATTGCAATCTTAATGGGTCTTTCTTGGCTGCTGAGAAATCTTTTATGATTAAAACCGGGCAAGCTATTTCTCGATAGTAACTCTAATATTGCATCCAGAGTTATCTTGTTTCTCTCATATACATAGTTCTTCTCCTCGGCACAGAGTTCCTATCATATTAGTACCATTAGTCTCCACTAAATCATTCCAATGGAATTACATACATTGTTGGCTTCTCTTATTAGAGACGTTGATGGGCATAAAACCGTGTACGGTGAATATGATAAGTTCCACAGATATTGAGCACTTGTGCCAAACCAAGATCCATTAGCCTTTAACAATCGATCATTGGTAATGTAGGTCAAAGAACTATTTCTAGTAAATTTTGAACTCTCATTCTTCCAAATTCCACTGTAAGCAATGCTGAACTCCGTAAGAAGGACTATCACAAGTACTAGTTGTATTATCATCTTTGCCGCCTATTATTTCGCTAATCATCTTTCAAGTTGAAGCTGCAAAATTTTACTTTTATATGTACGTAGTAGCGCGGTCTCTAAATCAGAGAGAAACCGCTGCTTATAACAATAACAACA
Organism: Scheffersomyces xylosifermentans; assembly: GCF_036884685.1. NCBI lineage: Eukaryota > Fungi > Ascomycota > Pichiomycetes > Serinales > Debaryomycetaceae > Scheffersomyces > Scheffersomyces xylosifermentans. Next base: position 611,825 of record NW_027042941.1, read on the forward strand.
ACTACGATTACAATTAAGCTGAGGAATCATCCTCATTTGTTTGATCAAAAGATAAATTTTATAAAACAATCTATTATATTAAATAAAGAAATAAACAATTAAGTAGCAAGACTATTTAGAAAACGAAGCAATGATGATGCAGATGCGTTTAGAGCTCTTCATCAGAAGAGACGTAGTCATCACCCAATTCCTTCTTCTTCTTCATTCTCTCCTTCTTCTTCTTTCTTAATTCGGCGGAAGACAACTTCTTCTTCTTCTTGGCAGCAGCAAGCTTGTTACCCATAGCATCGAATTTGTCTTCTTCGTCACCGTCCTTCTCGGTCAATCTTGGACCGGCACCTTGACCTTGAACCCAGTTGTGACCGGATGGAGTCATCTTACCGTCTAAGACGGCCCAAACTTCCTCAGTAAGATCCTTGGTGAATTCAGCAGAGTGAGTAATGATAACAATACCACCCTCGAAAGCCTTCAAAGCCTTAGACAAAGCTCCCAAAGAGTCTCTGTCCAAGTAGTTAGTTGGCTCATCCAAGACGATCAAATGAGGTCTTTGCCATGTACAAGCAGCCAAGACCAACTTGACCTTTTGACCACCAGATAAACCTCTGATTCTGGAGTGGGAAACTAATTCAGCTTCCAAACCCAACATAGCACAGTGCTCTTCGATCTCCTTTCTGGTCAATGGTCTGAATTGACCGGAAGCCAAAGCTTCCTTCATGTCGACCTCGGCGACCAACTTGGAGTGGGTATCCATCAACTCACCTCTTGGCAACCAAGTGTTGTCAACAGACATCATTGGAACCCATCTCTCGTTCTTCATACCGACGTTTTCACCCAACATCCAAGAACATTCGTACTCATAAGAGTTCTTGAACTTTCTTCTGGCGTGAATACCTTGGATTCTTCTTGGGGTACCTTCGACCTTGAAGATCTTGTTCATGTTTTGCTCATCGGCTTCGTTGATTTGTCTAGAAGCTCTGTCCATGGTCTCTCTGTCCTCACCGGTTTGGAATCTCCATTGAATGTACTCAGATGGGGTTTTGTCCAAGTGGTTATCGATGTGAGCGAAAGCATGTTGCTTAATGTAAGCGATACGACAGTTCTCGTGGACGTAGACTTCACCTTCAGTTGGTAACAACTCACCAGTCAAGACGTTAATCAAGGTAGACTTACCGGCACCGTTTGGACCAATGACGGCAATTCTGGAAGATAAAGAACACTGGAAGTTAATGTCTTGAATTTGTGGCTTAGTAGTACCTGGGTATTGGAAAGTCATGTTAGAGACCTTGACAATAGCCTTTTGCTTGGTCTTGACACCCTCCAAGAAACCTGGCTCTGGGAATCTGAACTCCAAGTCGGAAGCACCTAACTCGTAGTAAGATTGAGCAGATGGGCACTTCTTGACGAACTCAGATAAGTTACCCTTGTACTTTCTCAACTTGAAACCTTCGTAGTGAATAATGTATTGGGTGACCTTGTCCAAGAAACCGGAGTCGTGGGAAACAATGATGGAAGTGATACCACAAGTGTTCAAGTAGTTGACTAACCAAGCAACGTTAACAGTGTCCAAATGGTTAGTTGGCTCATCCAACAACAAGATATCAGCGTTCTTCAACACAGCTCTGGCAAGAGCCAACTTCATCTTCCAACCACCAGATAAGGATTGAATTGGCATCTTGATCATCTCGTCAGAGAAGTTGAACTCAGTCAACTTGGCAACGACAGCTTCCTCAGTTAAACCGACCTCACCATCTTGGATGACGAATTCAGAGACAGTGGTGTCAGCGTGGGTACCATCAATGTCGTGCTCGACGTAAACGGTCTTACATTCTTCTTGGGTTGGGAAACCTTCGACTTGACCGTTAGCAATAGCTCTCATCAAGGTAGACTTACCGGCACCGTTTGGACCACACAAACCATATCTTCTGTTTCTCTTCAATCTGAATTGGGTCTTGTTCAACAAGATCTTGGCACCGTAAGCCAAAGAGAACTCACAGTTACATAAGTCTTCACCCTCGTCTTCCTCGTCTTCGAAGGATGGAGGTTGTGGGATGTTGTCGATAGCTCTCTTTCTGAACTCTTCGATAATCTCCTTAGCTTCCTTTTCGTGCAAGAAGATGGTAGCGAATGGCAAGATGTTGTGTAACCAAGCTTCTGGTTGGATTTCTCTCTCGTCAACCAAGTCACCAGCAATAGCGGCAATGTAGTTCAAAGCTGGAGCAAATCTATCACTGACAGTTTTCTTTTCTTGTTCTAACAACTTGGTCAATTCGTTCAAGGTAACAGCAATGTCACCAGCAGTAGAAACCTCTGGGATGGAGTCGTCTTCACCGACGGCACCAACTCTCTTCAAGGTGTTCAAAGCTCTTTGGGTGACTTCACGGGCTTCTGGGTCAGCAACGGTAGCAAAGTTACCCTTCAAGGATGGCAACAAAGTGGACAAGAAAGGAGCAACAACTTGTGGGTCCTCGACCAACTTACACATGTTGTCAACAATGACAGCGGCCTTTCTCTTGATGGCAGTGTCACGCTCAGCTAAACCTCTGGACAACAATGGGGCCATGATGGAAAGAGTGGCCATGGTAACTTCGGAAACGAAGGTGGTGGCACCTAACAAGTGAACGGTTTCTGGAACCTCAGTTGGCTTGGCAATACACTCGATCAACTTTGGAATAAACTTCTCGATATCCTTGTTGTCAATGGTCTCAGTGGACTTGGTCATAGTGGCAGTAGCAGCCTCCTTGACTTCCTTCTTGGTGTCCCACATAGCTTCAGAAAGAACTGGGATCAACTCAGGCATTCTCAAAGCGATCTGGTCCTTGGCAGTGTCAACCAATTGGGAAATGGATCTCAAGATAGCAATCTTCTCAGTCCACTTGTTGGTGGAGTTCAAGTTGTCAACCAACTTTGGCAAGATGGCCTTGACAGCTGTTGGGGTGATAGCAGTGGCAATGGCAAGAAGAGCGTTGGAAGCAGCCTCTTGGATCTCCTTGTTCTTGTCACCGGCTCTGCTGGCAACATCGGAAACCAAGTCGACGACAAATGGCTCGACACTTGGGGACAAAGCGTTGGTGGAAGCAATGTGCTTGTAGGCAACCAAAGCAGCAATGCTGACAGCGGAATCCTTGTTGTTGAGCTGCTTCTTGAAGTCCTTGAAGAACTCGACTGGAACGTCGTGTTCAACGATGGACAGGTTCAAGAAGGATGAGATGTTGGAGGCAGCTTCATCCTTGTTCTCAGCAACCTGGAGCTTGCTCAAGAGCTCGGAGAGCACCTCAGTAGAGTATTTAGATTCACTGGCAGCAGACATTTTCCAATGTTGTGTAACACTCCAAAAAGAAGAAGAAGAAGGTCGACGTTACTAAATCCAGTGGGAAAATTTTCCTTAAATAAAAGAATCACCACTGTAACTGGAAGAGTTACCCTGCCCATCCTACCAGAAAAATTTTCACTGTATGCCATAATCTCATCAGAAATTCGAAAATTTAATTGAGCCGCACGCCGCACGCCGCACCCGAGGGCACGCGCAGGAGTCAGTGTTTAGGTGCCAACGGGTTTCTTTTGGGGTGAAAAGAAAGAAAAGAAACATTAGTGTGAGATGGTATGTAGGATTGTAGGTGGTAGGTAGGTAAAAGATGAGATGTGAGATGTGAGATGCGAGATTGAGATGTGATGAGATATTTTGAGGCTGTTCATGGGACATGGGGTAGTCGTGAAGCGTAAGAGTGTAGAAGGAAGAAAGGAGTATATATGGTGGTAATGGGCAGTGGCAGTGAAAACTGGTAGTGGTAGTGTAAATGTAATGGTGATGCTGCTGGCCATGGATAGGAAACGGTTACAATGTTTCCCGCCTGGAATCCGGAACCCTTTGGACCCAACAGGGTAAAGTTTTGTCTGCCTAGCTCTGTGCGTAAAAATGCGTACATAATAGGTTTTGTCTGGTGTATGGTTGGCCCGCGCTGAAAATATCAATAGAGTTTCTTTTTCGGATCGGTCACATGCACCCAGAACTGGGTTAGCTAGTGGTCTTGACAGGTGTCAGGAATCCAAAGGTGCTGCGATGGGTGTAGTTCCGTGTTGTATAGACGGCAATGGGCTCAATTAGTGTACAGCAATGACATTTCACAATTGGAGTAGAAATGCTATCTCTGATGTTAACCAAGAGGGGTAAAATATGGCTATAATTGGGATTACAAATGATACCTGGATATCCAGCAGCTCAAGCTATCTATTCCAATTGCGGTAGAATGACTTGGTCGTGAGATGTTGCATTTATAATATTCATTGACTTTGCATTCATCGTCTCTGGCAGCGAGTTGGTCGATTAACTGACCCCCAAGTGAATTGAATCCATGATGCTCCTGAAAGACTCGCTCAAACACGAAATTCCACATCCAATAACTAATTAAAGTCCTTCCTCCACCTTTAAGCCAGGTTTTAGTATCTGCAAGGATTTTTAGAGCATCTAGTACATCAGCAGACCTAGTTGCAAAACTTTCTCCAGAGTTCCATTTATAGCCGCATCTCATTGACTCGTATACAGTCGGCAGGTTTGTGAGCCGAACTTCCTGTTCCGGTTTTTACGCAGGTATGGGCACGTGAGCCATATGGAATACTAAGAGTCCAGTATAGATCCACGTTCAACATATTTCCTAATTTCCAATGTGTATCACCGATTATTGTCAATTGGGCGTGAAAGGATTGTTGTAAAGCATCAGTTCGACTAATCTTTTGATGAATATACCTTTGATTTTTGTGGTTGCCCCTCCATGCATATCAGACGCGTATGCCTAGACATCTACAGTAGGAGATGATCCGGTTGGTTGATCCCTTGTAAAAATGGCAGCAGACTAGTCTGCCATTCTCGACCTTATTTGTCCCTTATCTAATGGAACCTTCTATTAAGAGTATAATCTTGGAGATTGCGATAAGGCCCATGCTCATGTTCTTCAAGAACTTGCAATATATATAGACCTGTATGGATGGTCCAGATAGTTCTTTGTACGCACACCCCGTTTTTACTGTTAGCTGCTAAGACATGTGCATAGAGATTTAGGCAATCATCTTGTTTTCTTGACTAATCCACCGCATTTAAATCTGGATTAAGCAATAGCTTATTACAGAATCATGATTGAAGCATTTAGCCGAAGTTAGTACCACCATAGATGTGACACCGTGTCAGTAAATATTACAGGCATCAATGATGCAAAAATCATCAGTATCATCATTAAGGAACTGAAAACTTTTTTGGCTATTTTTCGCCTTTAATACTGGGCACCAATGGCTCTGTTTTCAAGTTCTACCCCCATTGAAGCAGGTCTTAAAAGCAATACAAGCTAATATTTTCTTTCATACCACTCCATCATGATAGTCACCTTTGCACTCATTTCACTCATATTATGGGACACCATATATTTTCCAGTTAGCAGGTTACAAATAGTGGGACGGGGCACCCTGCGGCTGCAAAATCTAGTCTTCGAACATTTAGACCATAAGAACCAGCTTAATCCGTAGAGTAATGTTTAACTCACTTGGACAATATTATTAATGCAGTCCCCCCTCTCTGTTTGTGCCTTCTTGGCTCCATTGGTTCCTTCCTCAGGTCGTTCTGGTTACATTTTGCCGGGCTGGGCGCTTATATTTAAGATGCATAACTCTCATACCAGATTACCTATCGTCTATAATTTTGCCCCGACCATTTTCAATTTGTTCTCTGTATATTGTTATTATGCTCTTTGACGGCGTATCTGTACGCGGCCTCTTGGTCTATAGGCATCTGAGATGCGACGAAGGTTATGGAAATCGCGTGGTCTCCACATTGCACCATTCATCGCTAGTACCCCCTCAAGCGAGAAAATCGCACCATTCGCTAATCCACAGACACACAAGACACGATCTGCATCACCTTAACAAAGAACCGCTGGACGTTGAAGAATCTAGACGTTGGAGCAACCCGTACCCTCAGCATGTCGCAGTCGCGCCACTCACCATTGTCAATAATACTGACAGCTCTATGGTGTTCTGGTTATGGTTTTGGTTTTCCGTGGGACTGTATTCTTCGAGATGCTGTTCTAATACTTTCGATTAAATGGTGCACCGGTACAGCGGCCTCGTATTTTTTTATCTGCTTGTTGCCTGTTTGTAGTGAGCGCTTCTTAAATAGAGTATTGTTGCTTGCATCTTTTTACATCACTATTAGTAATTGACAGTTACTCTTTTACTGTGATCAGTAGCTATCGGGATTTCTCCACATGTTAATAGATAAAGAAACAAGATACGATAGACAGCTCCGGTTGTGGGCAACCACGGGTCAATCCAACCTCGAAAGCTCTCATATATGTCTTATTAATGCCTCGTCTACGGGATCAGAAATCCTCAAGAATTTGGTTTTACCAGGCATAGGAGAGTTCACCATAATAGACCACCGCTACGTGTCGTCACGAGACTTATCAGGAAACTTCTTTCTTAAACACAGAGACTTGGGTAAGGGTCTAGCTGAGGCAATTAGTGTTAATCTCAACGAGTTGAACACTGATGTCAAGGGCCATTCTATCAATAGAAACATCAGAGCTATCCTCGAAGAAGAGTCACCCGAATTCTGGGACACCTATAACGTGGTAATAGTGAGTGAGTACATCTCCGGTCTAGATATTCTTAAGGAGATCTTGTGGAAGAAGAGAATTCCTTTGCTCATTGTCAATACGGTTGGTTTCTACGGCTCTCTCAATTTAATTGCAAATGAAATAACCGTCATAGAGACACATGACCCATCAAGGCTATACGACTTAAGAATAGATAAGCCATGGCCTGAATTACAACAGTTTGTGGATTCAATTGACCTAGACGCTTTGGATGATACCGATCATGCACATATTCCATATATAGTTATTTACATCAAAGCTTTGGACTCTTGGAAGCAGGACCATAACAATCAGGCTCCACAGAACTACAACGAGAAGAAACAGTTCAGAAAATACATAGAACTGCTTTCTCGAAACATCAACCTCGAGGCAAATTTCATCGAGGCATCCAATTCAATCCACCGTGCATTACAAAAGACTGAAATCCCAAACTCTATACAGAAATTATTTGAAAAGGTAAATATCTTGGATGAGAATCTCACTTCATCTACTCCAATCTTTTGGATTTATATAAAAGCATTAAAAAGATTTGTGGAACTTAATAATTACCAGTTGCCACTACCAGGAAAATTGCCCGACATGGCATCTGATACCACAAATTACGTCAAATTGCAAACATTGTACCGCGAAAAGGCAAAGAGGGATCAAGAGTTATTCACGGCTGAAGTTATCCGCATATTGAATGCTTTGGGACGGTCAAAAGATGAAATAAGTAACGAATCCATAACGAGTTTCTGCAAGAATTCTCAATTATTGTTTGTTACTCAGGGTTCGAAGAAATTATACACTTCAACTCTAGTTCAAGAATTATTGGATAACACTAATGAATCTAACAAGGAGAATTTCAACACGTTAGGAATCTACTTTTCTATATTAACTTTCAACTTATTCACTGAAAAGTACCGCCGGGCGCCAAGTTTGAAAGATTTGGAATTCTTCAAGATGTTGTTCATTGAGGAATTCATGGTTTCTCCACCAGTTCCCTCTGCCATTGAAGCGACGTTCAAAGAAACCTTGAGTCACAATACGCGTAGCTACCATAACCTAAGCAGTTTAATGGGAGGTGTGGTAAGTCAAGAAGTTCTTAAGCTAGCCACTGCTCAATATACTCCGCTAGACAATCTTTTCGTTTTTGACGGTGTTCGATCGATTAGTGAGAAATGGAAAATATGAGTGGTTGTACGTGTGAATGGTTTGTATTTAGTCTATCTATTTCAATCTAGAAATTCTGGCAAGGTATTAATTGTCCAATATAAAGCTCCTACTATATCTATTGTATGTAACCCGTTATCATAAATCATCAAAGGAGCCTTGCATTCCACTAGAACTGGATTTGGCTTTTTTATTACTTTTCACAATATCCTTCCAGTCAACTTCTGTCTCCTCGTCTTCCGAAGATTCTTCCATAATTTGTTTCTCTATAGCATCCCTCTTTCTTTTCATCTTTTCTCTTCTTTCCTGTCTGGTTTCCTTCGTTTCAACTTTACTTGACCAAGCCTCATTCTTCACCTTGAGTTCCTTTCTTCTCTTGGCATCCAGTATCTTCTTTTGCTTTTCAGCCTCTAAATTGTCCAATCTCGATTTTTCTTTCTGCTTATCAGCATATGCATAGTTGTCCATATTAATTGGCTCTCCAAGCCAAGCATCTTCTGGCATGTCTTCTTTTGGAATGAACTTTGCTTCTGGCATTTTTGGCAATCGCAAGAGCCCATACATTCTAGCTATTCCGAGATAGTCGAGGGATTGATATCTAAAAATTGAAGAAGCCATATGCTTAGTATAGTACCTGACAAATCCCACATATGATTTGATAGCTATTTCGTGACGAGATCTATCATCAAGCATGAAATTTCTCAACTTGTTCTGGAACTTAATATGTTCAGTAGTTTCTAACTTAGGTGGCTCCATTTGCAGCATAGTGACACCCTTGACATCCATAAATCCAATGTAATCTTCTTCTGTGCTGTTTTCATTCAACATAACAATTGCTCTTCCCACTTTGTTAGCTCTTCCTGTTCTGCCACATCTGTGCAAAAATACGTCTGGGTCGATCGGAGGGTCTATTTGTATAACTAAGTCAACATCTGGCACATCTATTCCTCTAGCAGCAACATCGGTAGTCATTAAAATATGCTTACTGATAGAGGCGTCACCTTCGGTGAAACCTGATAAGGTTCTCAATCTTGGTTTGGTAGCAAGCTGTCCATGCAAGGAATAAAACTTAAATTCTTCTTCTTCTTTCTCGTCATTTACTAACTTATGAAAGACTGAATAGAAGTACTTCACTGAAGTACAAGTTGGAAAGTATACGATACATTTTTTGTATCTATATTCATGCAAAATTTTGATTAATGTGGTGATCTTCCTTTCTGGGTTGATCATCAAGTAGGATATGTGTAATGAAGATGGAGCAGAATTACCATTGGACGACTTCGACTTGACTGCAACTTTAACAGGGTTATTCATACCTGTTCTGAAAATAGTATTTCCTGCGGCCGAAATCGTGGCAGAGAATAGCCCTGTACGACGTTGTTTAGGCAAACGTTTAAGGATATTGACAACGTCTTTTTCGAACGAAAAGTCCAACAATTTGTCAGCTTCATCCAAAATAGCTATTTCCACGGAATTTGTCTTTACGTACTGGGATGATAAGAAATCCAACATTCTTCCTGGGGTTGCAATCAAAATTTGGGGTCTATCATTTAAGAAACGATCTAGGTCCTCTCTGACTGTAGACAAAGACCCCACCAATAATTGAGTTTTGATGGGAGTTACGTCCTCTGGGAGATATTCAAGAACGCTGGTGAACACAGATTGAATCTGGCTAGCCAACTCTCTTGTTGGCGATAAGATGATTGAAAGCATATGACCACGCTTTACTGGATCTGGTTGTTCTCCTTCCTCATCCACATTATATAAACGATTTGACACCTTCTGTAGCACCGGGATTGCAAAGGAGAGAGTTTTACCCGACCCCGTTACCGATTCCACAACGACATCTTTGTTCCCACTAAGCAAGGGAATAGTCGATGCTTGAACTGGAGTCATGGTTGGAAACCCCAAAGACTTGATAGCCTCACGGATCCACGGGTGCAAATCGCACCTGAGGTTTTCCCAAGATAATGAACCCTTCTGAGCTTCCATATTATACTATTTACAGAACTTAACAAACGTGACTATCTCTGACCTCCAAGTTATTCTCTATCTCAAATCAAATCTCTAATTAATCTCACCTCTTCTCTTCTCTTCTCACTAATCCATGAAAATTATCCACTGCAAAATTTATTTGGTTCCAAAATTTCCACTCACAGAAAAAATATATTTCGAGATGAGTCTGCAAATTCAAAGTTTAAATTGACAGTGAGAGCATATCATTTTTTTGGTATTGGACAGAACAGTAGAAGGACTTGTATGCTAAGATATAGAAGTTCTGCTTCGTGGATGATGTTCAAGAGGACATTTAGCAGCGTGTTAAAATCGGAAATGGGGCAGAAAGTTAGCAGTGGGTCCGCTAGTGGAGACTATGATAAATGGTCAAAAGATCAGCTTATCGAGAGAATCAAGGAATTGGAGACAAACCAGGATTCGAAGCCAATGAGTGCTTGCTCGTCGGAAGATACCATAGTTTCTCCAGTAACACCTGTGGTGGACGCTTCAGCATTAAAGGCAACATCTGTAGCCTCTAGCCCCATTTCTTCTGTAAGATCTGTTACCCCAGTGGATGTTCAGGCACCTTCAACTAAGAAGCAGAAAACTATCCGTCCCTTTGACATGAGCAAGTATAGCAAGAGATTCATTGCTCTAAGATTTGCATATCTAGGCTGGAACTACAACGGGTTGGCCTTCCAGCAAGAACCAACGCCTTTACCTACAGTTGAAGAAGTAATCTTGAAGGCTATGGCCCTTTCGAAATTGATCTCTGAACCCACTCCTGACAGTTGTAAATTCAGCCGTTGTGGCCGTACAGACAAAGGTGTTAGTGCTATGAACCAAGTCATATCCTTAGAAGTGAGATCTTCATTGACTGAAGAAGAACAGAAATTAAAGGAAAATGACAATAAGGAATTGAAATATATGTCTATGATAAACTCTTTGTTACCTCCAGACATAAGGATGACCGCTGTTTGCTTGAGACCACCGGAGAAATTTGATGCCAGATTCAGCTGTGACTATAGGCATTACCGTTATCTCTTCAAGAAGCAAGGACTTGACATTGACATTATGAATGAGGCTGCTAAAAGATATGAAGGTGGCCATGATTTCAGAAACTTCTGTAAAATCGATGGATCTAAACAAATTACAAACTATAGAAGAGAAGTTCACTCCGCCAAAATACTTCATCTCAAGGACGACTTCTACTTCCTTGACTTGAAAGGGTCGGCATTTCTTTGGCATCAGGTCCGTTGTATGATGGCCATGTTGTTTTTGATCGGCCAAAAGTTGGAAAAACCAAGCATTATAGATGATTTGTTCGACATAGAAAAATTTCCAACAAAGCCAGTTTACGAAATGGCAAATGAAATTCCATTGGTATTGTATGATTGTGTATTCCCAGAAATGGAATGGATAAATGCCGTTGCTGCAGACGGAATGAAGAAATATTTCAAGCATTTAGCAGTCTTCAGAGGCATCACTCTCGACTATCAAACTAAGGCCAATGTTATTGGTTTAATGGAACCATTGGTTATGGAAGGATCGGAAGAAGTTGTTAACACTCCGTTCAGAGGCACAATGAATGTAGGAGATGGTGCTGGTCGTAATTACACCAACTACGTTCCAATCGAGAAAAGAGATCTCGGTGAGTCATTTGTGGTTAAAAATCGTAGACATAAAGAGAAGAAGAGACTCAGAGCCATTGCCAACAGTCTAGCAAACAGTGAGGCTATTAGCAGAGCAGACAGTGAAGTTAATAGTGAAGTTAACAGCGAGGTTAACAGCGATTACGCGGACACGCCTGAAAACAAGCTGTAAATGAAAAAGTCATCAAAGTCTCGTGTAAATAGTATGTACAATAGAAGTTTCTAATATATCTTTAACTAGAGATCCACGATGGCTCCCAGTACTGCCACTCGGCCCCCTCGCCTTGTGAATCAACCCATAAAAATCCGTTCATTATCATTTCGTCTATAACAGTCTTACATCTCAACTTGTCCCATGCATAATTATCCCTGAGTAACCTATAAGTAACGTATCCGCCCATAAATCCACATAGTTCGTACACTTTCTTTTGATCATTTGAGATAGAACCACCTAGAGCTGAGGTGAACTTGAGCCATTTCTTGTCATGAATGGTCAAAATGTCATATCCCTTTCCTAGGGTATTCAAAGTTGACAATGATTTCTCTACATCACTTTCGGTGACTTCTATGTTTATGTATGAGTTTTCCCTTATAATGGACACTAATTCTTTAAGTGGGATCAAGCCTCCATTTATGTCTCTTGTCTCTTGACAAACTTCTACAATTCTCACAGCGAGACTGATAAAATAGTTATCTGATTGAGTCTTGGAACTCTGTGATTTACTGGTTTTCGAAACGGACCCTGAGTACAACAAAAGATCCAATGGGTCAATTCCCACCAGTTGGCAGATTTGGGTGAATTTATTCCTGAATTCTGAGTTCTGTTTGATTTCCTCTCCGTGTTCCCTGGCAAAGTTTACTAGCGCTGATTGGAACACCGAGAGCTGGGTAGATAGTTGATCTGTATGTCTTTCATTGAGAGACTGTCCCAACTTCGAATAAGCATCGCTATGCCAATTATTATTCATAGCGAATGCTATGTTTACAACAACAACGACAGCACCTTTCTATCTTGGGTCTACTCGGTACCTTTTGCAACAAGATGAAGATATTTAAGTAGATCTCACCCGATGCACTCTGAGATCACAATATCAATCTCCACTGTTATGTCGCTATATCAGCCAATTATTATCGCGAAATAAACACTTGCCTTTTACTAACTGGAACGGCTGTATATAGAAGTAGTGTCTACAGTGTCTACCTGTGTTTCTCTTCCTTCCCAATGAAGAATGGCAACTGTGTTTATCAATAATCCGCTAACTCCTCTTACTCCACTTCATTACTCCACCGGACTTCGCTTATTATGGATGGATTAAGCCTGTGAAGTCTAGGATTTGGTTCAGGCGCACGACTATGGATTCAGAGAAAAGGAGCTGCAAATAAATCCTGTGATTGAGGTGGGGGATTGGGAGACAGCCAGATACTTAGCTAGATTAGTATTCAACTATATACGAGTTACCAAATTGTGGCCAATTGCAAGTTTTACCCTGCCATTTGCACGTTCAGGAAAATACAACATTATTGTTCTTCCTTTTAACAAAACGTCGGATGAAATTCAAGAAATGCTGCTTCTTAAATTTTACACGAATAAACTTTCTCCAGAATTGCCAACAAAATACTCAAAAAATGTTCTTTAACTACAATTTTTATAAACTATTCCACATCATGATTCAAGAGTACCATATAAACGGATCTCAGTTTCTTACTTTTCTACGAACTCCCTATAATGCCAGATCATTTCTCTCCCAGATCGAACCTAACAACAAGCCCTCTTTTCTCATCCCTCTATCTATAATATCACTAACCTAGACCCATTCCTCTCATGTTTATCGTCCCACCAAATCTCTGATCACATGACTCTCCATACCATATCTTAATGGCCGCCCTACAAAATATTAATTTTGCAGTACTTCGCACATGTTGCATGTGGAGCTCGGTCTCTCTTCAAGCCTGAAGCGGTCTACGTGGATATCCGATATATATGTATATATATATATATACCAAGACCCAGGGATTCTTTCAGTGAAGTATAAATTTCCGAGTCGTCAGTAGCTTGCATATTCCAAAAATGTCTACCAATAGATTTGAAGTCCCTGTTCCCAAGGAAATCGAGGTGTCGTTTGGCAAAGGAGTCAAGGGAACAATTGCCATACCCCACTCAGAACAAGCCGAGAATCCCTATGAGGATGGGTTTGCACCAGCGACTCACAAAGTGGCCTTGATTTTACACGGACAAGGAGGCCATAGAAACTACTGCTACCAGAAACATTTAGCCCACAAATTGGCAGCAGAATTGGGTATTTACTCCCTTAGAATTGATTTTAGAGGTTGCGGATCTTCCGCAGACAATGAAGATGCAAAAAGGGGAAGAGTATTGGACCAAGACCTTGAAGACATTCTGGATGCAGCCAAATTCATTGTCGATGGCTCAAGAAATGGTTTGGGAATCAATTTGACATTGTCATCGCTCATTGCTCACTCAAGAGGTTCCGTTGCCATGCTCTTATGGGCCATGTACCAAGATGAGAGACTGAAGCGTGGTGACCCCGATGCAATTCTTGTGCCAAATTTGGTTAATTGTTGTGCTAGATATAACCTGCCAACCGTCTTGGACAGATACCCAGTTCTCGATGAATATTTCACTGTTGTGCCACAGACTTGCCTCAGACATGGAGAGATACAAGAAGTTCTCATAACCAGAGAAGAATTGATTTCACTTACTCGTCCAGACTTTTCAAAGATAAACACCCTTTCTCAGGATTGGTCTGTCATGAGTATTTATGGTTTGGAGGATGGAATAATTCCTATCAATGACAGTTCTCATTTTGCAAATGCATTGAATCGTGGTCGCTATTCTCACAGATTGGAATTGATTCCTCACGCAGATCACAACTTTTATGGGGAAATTCCAATCAAGAACGACTACGATGCAGAAGAGCACAACAAAGAAAATCTTCCCCTCAACAGAAAGAAGTTAGTAAATTACAACTATAAGGTAACTGAATTGATTCTTGATTTCTTGAGTCCTGAGAACGAGTTGCAGAGATTTTTACACTCTTCTCTGGAAATAGGGAGGTTATCCAGATGGAAGAATGTCGAAGGAGTAAGCAACTTCAGAGATATAGGGGGATGGAAGATACATAAGCCTACATTCTCGCTAGAGAACTCCGGATATCCAAAGGAAAGCTCTTTACAATATTATGTTAAGCCACATACAGCGTTCCGTTGTGCCAGTGTCGCAAATATCACTTCTCGTGGTTTACAGACGTTGCAGAGTTTAGGAGTTAAGAAAATCTTTGACCTCCGTTCGGATGGAGAATGCGAGGCTGATGGAGCACCCATTGATTTCAAGAAATACGGTATTACTAGAGTTCATGCTCCAGTTTTTTCCAAGGACGACTATTCGCCAGGTGCAATTGCGGTTAGATACACCAATTTGATGACGAGTTGGAACACTTATGTTCATGTGTACCAGAACATGTTGGAATTCGGAGTTGAAGCTTACAAGACCATCTTTGAACATATTCTCAATGAAAATACCCCATTTGTCTTCCATTGTACTGCTGGTAAAGATCGTACAGGAATCTTGGGAATGTTGATTTTGTTATTATTAGGTGTTGATAAAAATACCATTGCAAAGGAATATGAGTTAACCACTATTGGATTGAAGCCAGACCACCCCCACCTCAAGGAGAAGTTCCAAGATACTGTCAAGGAAATGAAGAAGAAATTGGGTGAAGGCAGTGACGTAGAAATGCTTATCTCGCAGGGAAGAAAGAACTGGAGTATTGAAGAAGATGGCTTCAACAATTTAATTAGTTCAAGATATGAAGCCATGTTGGCTACTATAGAGATGTTCAATGACAATTATGGAGGAATTTTGCTGTACTTGAAGGACGAGTTGAAATTCACAGATAGCCAGATTAGAAAGATCTATGAGAACTTGATTGTAGTTGACCCCCAAAACTTGGGCTTTGAAGCTACTGGTGCTCTCAACTGGGATCATAGAAATGCGGGCAAAGTGAAGTTGTAAGCGTCCCTACAAAATATTTATTAAATTTATACTTTTATATTCTGAATGTAAGAAATAGAATTAAAGGAACAGTGCAATGCGATGTATAATACAGCAACTAATGATATGATAGCCTATTGAAAAATCATTGATAGATTCACATAACAGGCAAAGGACGTTGTTTGAAAATAATCTTCTTCAGTATGATATCAATCATAGAGATAGTATCTTCTGTTGTATCGTCATTCTTCTTTACAGGGATCTTGAGGACTGCTAAAGGAGTTTCAAGATCGACCATAGTTCCTAAGAGTCTTTGAGACTTTCCTATGAATAGTATGACCTTTTTGGCATCTTTTTCGTCAAACTGTAGCCGTCCAAATTTCACAGCATGTCGTATATCATTCACAGTAACGAAATTTTGAATATACTCGGCATTGGATTCATCTATAGTGACATTCAAGGGTACATCCCTTGGAAAGTTCAACTCGCCTTGAATCTCTATAATTGACAACCCGGAAGGTGTTGATATTATATCATCTGAAGTTGCTTCTCTTTTATTGTCGACTTCCAAGTTAAGCTGTCGATGTACATCTGAGTAGTCAATATGGGCGGTCGGCATTTCTTAATAACTTAGACTTCTACTGTTATAAATCTTTATAGCTACTGATAACTTCTTCCTTATGGCTGTAAAAACGTAGACGCGTTAACCAATTACTTAATAGATGTTAGTTTTATTACATAAGCGAGATTTTCGGATTTTTTTTGTTTGTGTTCTTGTTCAACAGTAACAGCATGTGCTACCCCAATTAGGAAATTTTGAGTATGGTGCTAAAGTCCCAACAGAAGTCGACAATTATCATCGTTGACATGACCCACGATTCGTATTATGCTATTCGCCGTTTATGTAATCTTCAGTCAAGTCTTCACTAAAATCAAATCCCAGGTTATAGCGAATTTTGGCACAAAGCTAGGCAATCTCGTATTTTTGCAAGATGAAGAGACTTAAGGACTTCAACTGAATTCTTAACCATCATTTGCACCGATCGCAAAATATCATAGGCCACCTAGGTAAACTCATGAGATGTGGCCCGTCTTATTTTTGCACCCCCGGGTCTAACATGTACGGCAAGATGAGGCTCTAAGATACCATAAAAACTGGTTCGTTTTTTTGCGGTCTAATTTGGAACTAGATTGATTGAACTTAATTACTAGTCCTAAAAAGGAAATTGTCAGAAGAATGTTTTATCAAATGCGTATCTCATTAACTAATCGGGTAACTTTTGCACCTGTAGCAACATGCGTACTGATGTAGACAATAGTCAGATGACGCTAAACTGACACTTAATATTGTCATGTTCAAGAGGTTACTTCGAGATGGCTCTCTTGCTCAACTTTGATCATGCAGAGAATATATAGCGTAAGTCTCCCCTCCATCGACAAATTGGAAAATGCACCAAGAAACTTTTATCACAGCCGTATACTAAGAAGAAATCTCAGCTTCTTGTACTTGTACTAGAACAGAGTGCTCATCTACACTTCTCAAAGACTACAAGAGTAAGTTTATGTGAAGCCACTAAACAATATTTCCTACTTCATCGACCTCACTAACGCCAAAATACTTCACCATGTCGGGGAACTATACAGCAATTGAAGGTCTCATGCATCTTTTGCAATACCAAAATAACTACCCTGCTGAAGGAACAGGTAGTTATGTTCTAGCCAAACAGGCTCATAACTTGCTCGGACCAAAGATTCCTCATTCGATGCAAGCGTATACAACAGGTTATCAAATCAATCTCTTTGGAGATTATCCCGATCAAAGAGATATAGCGCCCAGTATAGTATTTGCCGTTGCCTTCGGAATTATAATGTTACTTCACTTAGGTATATTCTTGGTGAATTCATCCAGAGGTCACTATTTTTGGCTATCACTTGGGTGGTTCTTTTATTCCTTGATGAGGGTTATTGGATTTGCAATGAGACCGTTTTGGGGTAGAGACTTGAGTAGAATTCAAATTGGTATAGCAGGAGAAGTCTTCCTAATCCTCCCTTCAATTTTTCTTGTATCATTCAATTTAATTTTAGCTCAACGTCTATTCACCTGGCGACACCCTGTTGGTGGATCGAGGAAACTATTTTGGGGAACTATGATTACATTATATGTTGTTGTTTCTGTAGTTGTTATTATGACTATCGTTGCATCTGCAGTTCCTTCTTTATACCTCTTGTCAGAGACAGTCTACACAAGATACAAGAAAGTTGTTGAATGTACCTCAATTTTGGTCATTTTGTACTCTTTGACTTCCATTAGTTTACTTGGCTTATCATATTTCTTCAAACCAACCGCCAAGGACAAGGAAATATATACGTACCAACCTTGGTGGATCGAAAGCTTCTCTCCATTTTATTTTGTGAAACGAGGAGCTGCAAAAGAAGCTGCGGAATCATTTACCAAGCGTAATCACTATCATAGACATTCAGTTAGGGTGATTGCCGCAACGCATCATCATAACGTTGTTCAGGGTATGACACACGACAAAAAGGAGATTAAACACACTTTCTCCTTAACTCTCATTATTATAACTACATTACTCATTTTTGTTGGCCAAGTGCTTAGAGGCATTGTGGTCTTCCAAGGAAGGTATAAAAAGGACGCTAGCCCCATTGGAAGACCCGTCGTTATGTATATCTTCTGGGGTCTCTTTGAAGTCATAATTAACTTATTGTATATTGTGGGAAGAGTTGATTTAAGGTTCTATAGACCAGACAGGTTACCAAAGAGGATCATGAATATAGCTACTGCCAACCAGTCAGAACAACTGTCATTCCAAGACAGTGGTTACGGTTCCGGGTCCGGTTCAGACACCGCTGGATCACATAGGGCTCGTAAATTTGGCGATGAAGGCTTGGACGATGCAGATGACTCCTCCGACGAGTTTGGTTTCTTCGAGCCACTGTCTCAAACTTCTTACCATCCACCAGAACGTCCGTTCACCGCCCCATACCCAATTGTTGAGAAAACTGATCCCGACTCTGAGGAAGAATTTCACTTCTAACTTCTAAATTTCTCAATATCATGACATTATTCTCTGAATCAGAATACCAATTCCAACATACCTTGTATTTCTTTCATAGACTTCATTTCAAAATAGTAAATACATGCATTATTTCATAGTAATCTCATAACTATAAGACCAAATTTCGCAGCTATGTTTTAACATTCTCACGTGACTCCATCTCCATATATAATTTTTTTTATTTGGCATTAACAAGATATACAATATTCTTCATAAGAAGTGTTATATCTTAGCGTTGACTAATAGAAATACATAACTGCCATGTCAAGACCTGAAGAACTCGCACCTCCTGAGGTGTTCTATAATGACAGCGAATCTTTTAAGTATACGTCTTCGACTCGTGTCCAGCACATTCAAGCCAAAATGACATTGAGGGCGCTAGAGCTTTTGAACTTGGAGAAAGATCAACCACATTTCTTGTTAGACTTGGGATGTGGATCTGGATTATCCGGAGAAATATTGTCGGAAGAAGGTTACAACTGGATAGGGATGGATATTTCCCCCAGTATGTTGGCTACCGGCTTAGACCGTGATGTAGAGGGAGACTTATTTCTTAGTGATCTTGGTAATGGTGTTCCTTTCAGAGCAGGTACTTTTGATGCCGCCATTTCTATTTCAGCTATTCAATGGTTATGTAATGCTGATACGGCCAATGTGGACCCTAAAAAGAGATTATTAACTTTCTTCAATACGTTGTACTCTTCGTTGAGAAGAGGTGGAAAATTTGTGGCTCAGTTCTACCCAATGAACGATAAGCAGACTGAATCTATATTAGGAGCAGCTAAAGTCGCTGGTTTTGGTGGAGGTTTGATTATAGATGACCCTGAGTCAAAGAGACATAAAAAATACTACTTGGTTTTAACAGCAGGTTCATCAGAGAGATCTGTCAACTTGGCAGGTGCTACAATGGATGCTCCAGAAACTCAAAAGAGAATGAACAAGAAGGCATTAAAGAAATTCGAATCCAAGAAGGATTTCATCGCCAGAAAGAAAGAAACTATGAAGAGAAGAGGGAAGAAGGTCGCTCTCGACTCCAAGTTCACAGCTAGAAAGAGACGTCCTCGTTTCTAAGTTCTTCGTCATTTTCATTTTCATTTCCATTCCCTATATTCATTCCACGGGAACCCTTTGTTCCCATGTAGATCTACTTCTGGCTTTAGACTACTCTTATAAATTAGCATTACATTGTACATTACTTAATAGATAAAATGATTATCCGTGTAAATTTGGTCACCGCGTGTAATATACAGCACCAACAAATCCTCATTAACTATGAAAAATCATTAAACAAATTGAACGAGCTAACAGTTACAAAGGACTATATATTAAAGGAGCAGATTACGGACATTAAGAAGATATGTTTGGGCTCGCTGTGAAGAGAAATGCTTCTAAATCAGTCTTGGTTTCTCTCCAAGCTGTTAGGACCTTTGTGCCGTTGAAGAAAGGTATGTAGCATAGCAGAATACAAAAATTTTTCACAATTATGTGCAATGTACTAACAATTTATATAGACACTCCAACGGTATTCGAACCATTACCAAAGAAAAGAAACGGAGAAAATGCGTTGTCTTACTTGCAAAAGGAGTTGTTACAGAGATACGATCCTACCGGAAAGAGACGTGCTTTAGTGGACTCAAAGACAGGATTGCGTGCTGGAGATGTAATCAAGGTGACCTACTTGGATAGAACTGATGTGGTGGGAAGAGTTTTGGGTATAAAAAGAGGACAGAATAACGTAGGAACCAATATTTTAATCAGAAACAAAATCAACAGGATCGGTTCTGAGATCAGAATTCCATTGTTCAGTCCAAAGCTCCGTAACATTGAAGTACTTTACAAGCCAGAGGAATACTTGTCCAG
This sequence comes from Scheffersomyces xylosifermentans, assembly GCF_036884685.1. Taxonomy (NCBI): domain Eukaryota; kingdom Fungi; phylum Ascomycota; class Pichiomycetes; order Serinales; family Debaryomycetaceae; genus Scheffersomyces; species Scheffersomyces xylosifermentans. The sequence goes on from NW_027042941.1 coordinate 632,211, forward strand.
AGGTAAGCAATACTATATCAGAAACACCAAATTAGATGTTGACGACGTCGAAGCTTACGTTAAGCGTCAACAGCACAAATTAGAGAAGGCTAATGTCTCAAAGAAGTAAACCACACATAGACTTCGACAGCATCATGTACATATAAGAAAAATTAATAAACATTCGTATAATATATTCATGTGAACTATGTAGGAAGTATGGTAACTTTTCTTTAGTAGTATGAGTCGTTAAGTTTTCAGTTATTCGGTTTCTTGTTGGATTAGTGCATTCAACTTGTTAGTGAGTTCGTTATTGAATGTTACCTGAAAGCTGGGGTTCAATACCATCATGAGCCCTTCAAAAGTCTCCCTATGACGACTGCGATGAAGATAATCCAGTAACTGATACCATCCAGTGGCATTCACGGATACCTTCAATCTGTTACCTTCGTTTGTCTTAATGTCAAGATAGTATTGGTTACTTCCATTCGAGTCCTCGACGTCTCCTGACGGAGTTCCTGGAGCATTCAAGTGACACGACTGAAAGAATGAACCATACTCATTGAGTATTGTTCTTAGTTCTTCTTTCGGGTCGAATGAATCCATTGGAAGACCATTAGCGAAAGAATAGTAGTGTGAGCTTAATTCCTGTTAATTGTACTCCAATTCCGTTCTTTTATTCGCACTAACAATATGTGCAAACAATATAGACGTATAGTGCCAGTAGTGATAAATTATAAAAAAAGCTGTTCACTTTGTGTAGAATAGTTGTGCTATCGGTTAAGAATGCAGAGTAGAATTATATGAAATACAATTATTCTGGGTCAATTCATTCGCTAGTTTAAGAGATTCTCTCTATTAACTTCATCCTCACAGTATCTGCTATACAAATTTACAATTTCTACAGTCAAGGATTTAGTCACAACTGATTCCCAGTGTTCCACGTAGTTGTCAACACCAGGCGCCCAGAAACGTGCTCCAACTTAATGGTTGCTCTACGCTTACATCCACTTGTGAACCTCCGATTAACTTAATAAGAATCTACTAAATTAACTTCTATATGAAGGGTGGATACGCGATAGATGTTAAGGAAAGAGTACTTTGGCCATAAGAAAAATTTTCCACAGTGAGCTTTTATAGTGGTGCTTTGACCGTAGTCGAGATCGTCCGGGTAACGCTATTTTGATTGTAGTACATTGGTGCTCTTTTAGTGTATTTTTGCAATGTCAGTATTCGTTAAGGGTTCTAATTAGTTCTAATCAGTAGGTTCTACGTGTGTTTGGGATTATATATAGAAATCTTGTATCATGTCGGAGGTCCAGGAAAATTCTGCAAATTTGGTGAAGATTGACGTTACTCCGGACAAGTTCATAGGTGCTAATTTAAGAATTCGTCTTACTGATTCTAGGCTATTGACTGGAATATTGACAGTAATTGATCCCTTTGGAAATATTCTTCTCTCTAACGTAATTGAAACCTCCGTTGACAGGTTAAATCCTAAGAATTTTCATTCGAGGGATATTGGCTTGGTGAGTGTCCCTCGAGAGACAATAGTCAACATCAAAGTGGACATCAAAACTCACAAGAACATATTCGGTTAGGTTTATTACTATCTACGATTCTGATTGATTTAATATTTATCGAACATAGCTACAAGAATCGAAGTACTACGGTAAGCGAAAGACTTCGAATGCTCCCATTACAAGCTGGTACTGGCGATCACTGCTTGTTTTCTTGCTTGTACTTGGCTATAGGAATGGGGTACAGCCTTTTCAAATAATTTGTATTTGAAGTCTGTGCCTTATTGTGAGGGAAAGTATCACTTTTTGCTCCGTCTCTACCTGCAAGTTTGGACTTCTTGAGTTTCTTAACCATTCGAAGATTGGTTCTTTGATTTGTTCCTTTTTTGTTGAAAGCAATTTCTTTTTGATATTTGCGAGGAGGTTTCTTGATTATTACTCTTCTGCTTTTTCCATAATTCTTTGGATCGCGATATTTCTTTGGCACATTTACTGGCCTTCTAATGAATATGACATTACCATCTTCATCTACTGATTGTGTTTCTTCCCATTCGCAGTCCACTTCGTTGTCGTATTCATCGTCGCTATCCTCGTCGCTAGTCTCCTCAGAGTCGTCAGAATCGTCGCAGTCCGTTTCTTCGTCAGCTGGAATTTTTAATGGAGCCTTTGACTCTTGAGGGCTCTTTGGAGAGGGTTTATGTGAACTGAAAGTAGGCCATGGATTGAGTTCTGTAGAAGTGGGGTTTCCAGGAGTCCACAGAGGTATTGGTCGCTCAGGCGCTGAGAATGTAGGATTTGTTATAGGCTCAGGTTCTACTGTTTCGTCAACTGGAGTTGTCTCCAAGCTCTCGGGGCATGGATCTGTTTCCCACACTGACTGAGATTCAGTATTAACTGGAGACGTTGGATTTAGACTCGAAGAGCTTGTGGAATCTTGTTCTGGCGGTGGGAATATTGCTGGCGGTGGATGAGGATTTGCAATTGTAGGTCTACCATGTTCCATACAAGTTCCAAGGTAGTGGTCTCTAGCGCTTAAGAATGTACCATATGGACATATGTCTACTAGGCAACCAACTAAGGAATCTTCATTTGCACAAATACATGTGAGGTCCGCTTTATTGCGGACACAAGTTCTGGCTATCTCGCTAACACAACTTAAGAAACAAGCCGGTGGAGTAGCCACCACGCTCGTAAGTAGTAAATATAACGAGAAGAAGGTGACAAATGGCTTCATCCTTTGTTACTTGAAAGTTTGCAATATTGTAGAAGAAGAATCTGTTAGCCGCCAAAATGTTTAGCAAATATTTTGCAGCTACAGTGAAATACAAAGTGAAATGCGCGGCCATGAATCGTTAGGGATTATAAGGAAGACTAACTTGAAACTTGGAAATTGGCTTGGAAGTTGGCTTATTATTGACTCTTCGAATTATCACTAAATTTGAATCTATAGAAGGTTTTAAATTCTACAATCTGGTAGAGTTTCGGGGTTTTAGAGCATGCAAGTGCCCCAAAGTTCTCTTGAAGATTTACTTGACCACATATGGTTTGATTTATTACATGTTCAGATATTTGATATTTATTCATTCTCCTGTAAAAACTGACAAAACTTGTATTTTTTTTTTATTTTTTTTTTTAAAATGACTACAAATGCAGCTGATGTCTGATAATACATGGCAAATTACTATAAAACAGGAATTGAAATACAAGAGTCTTCAAGTGTCAACATTCACCTTCCTCCAACCGTCTTCTACAAAATCACATTCACCAGCAAAAGACAATTTTGCAGTCGCGCATCGACCAAAACTATGGCAATGAGAAGGATCTCATTTAAGAGACATATTCCCCAGACCCCAGTGTAACTTCCATAGTTTAAGAAGTGACACTCAATATTCTCTATATAAAGTAGAGATAGTCAAAATCTTTCGCCACAAGAGTCTAATCGCAAAGTCAAGTTTAAAGCTAAAACATCCACCATTTCTTACTACTTCAGATTTCAAGAGATACAAACAAACATTCGCTATAACTAAACTCGTCGCTAATAACTTCGCTCCTGCATCAGATCTTTGGCTGACGCTGTCTTTTCTGGTGGTACTTGCGATAGCGTTGTTTTTCGTTGTTCTTTTTTGTTGCTTTTAATCACACACACAGAGGACAGCTCAATCAAAGTACGTGCAACGGATTACTTTATTGAGCATTTTTGTATTGTAGGACAACTCCACACTTACATTTGTGTTCTGCGGGTTTCATAGGTTTCGTTGTTGTGATGCAAGGAACATACAAGGGCAATGGGTTGCCAAGACCCTACTATATGAAGCCGTCTTCCAAGAGAAAGAACTCGCCATATGACAACTTGAAGCTGCCTGTAGCGTTCTTCAACTCTCCACCACGTAAGATATTGGGATATCTCGTTCTCTTGCTTTTGTTTGGTACTTGCATGTACTGGATTTCCCAGGACTTGAAGCCATCGCGTCCGCCAGTTTATGAGGTAGTCAAACCTGAAATCATCCAGGCCTCAGTCAACGTCCCGAAGAATGCTAAGGTCGACAATAAAAACATTGAGAGAATAGTGAATGTTGGCTCGAAGGCAGACAAAGAGAGCCTAAACATTGACTTGGCCGATAACTTGGCACAAGGCTCCAAAGGAGAGAAGGGTGTTGGAGTCGCCGAGGCTCCAAAGGGTGGAATTGCAAACGAAGCACCTGTAGTAGGAAGTGATGAAGAGAAAATTGTAGGACTTGGAAAAAAGCCTAAAGCACAACAACAGGCAGCATCAGCAGATAAGGGTGCTGGAAATGGAGAGTCTAAGGGTTACAAAGCTGCCAAGAGTGGCCAAGAGGGAAGCCAGCAAGTTCCTCAAAAAATCGCTAACAAACCCCCTAAAGCTGGAGCTGGAGCTGGAGCTGGGGCTGGAGCTGCTGTTGTAGCCGCTGGTGCCGATGCTGAAGAGGATGATGATTTAGTTGATCCAAAACAGAAGGCCAAGGTCATTTTGGACGAGTCGGAGTAGAAATGACACATAGGCGTAGCACAATGGCGAAATTTAATCGCTAAAACACACAATCTTGACACATATTCACTTTGTCCGTATTTAAACAATTTATCAAGATTATGGAAGGTTCATTGATAGAATGTGTTATAATATTACCATGTATCCCGAAAGGAGGGATTTGTATGTCTACGTTCATAATGTACAATAAATACGAAGTATTAATTCTACCTGTAGCTCAATTTTGGCAGCTCAAATGGTTCTATTGGATTAGTGGCTACTACATTTATATGGTTGCCTCAAAGCGCAGCTTTCTGATAATTTAACGTACAACAACCCAAATACAGTATTACCTATCCAGCCGCGTCTCTTTGTAAATGCTCATGTATTATAAGTAACCAGTCGTGATTTGTCTATCAATACAAGTACTACCTCCACAATCATCAATATAACGTCACATTGTTAATATAAAGTGAAGTCATATTAATAGCGCCTGCATATAAAGAATTGCAAAAATGTTTCGGTTATGAGCTATGAACAATAGCTGTGAGACAACGAAAGATTCTTGGTCTTCCAAGCTAACAATCCATATAAATTCATGGGTAATAGTACTACTCAAGAAAAGAAAAGCAAGCAGTGGAAGCTCTACAAAAAAGTCTCCATCTGATGTATGAAATAAACTCCCATTCTAATTATACCTATATTTTTTCATTAACCTCTACTTATACGCCTTTCACATAATAATACACTTGTCGTGGTTTCCCCTTGGACCAACAACTTCTTCGTAATGTTCCTTATCCCTTTCCTTTAACTTCTCTTTAACCTCAACAGGGAAATACTTTTTCATTAGCTGCATTGCTTCAAGATCCAAATTAGACCCGTCAGCTTCTGCAATTGCATTTTCGTTTCTACAGATTGGGCAATTCACCTTGTTCTGTTTCTTCAACTTGACCAAACATCTCACGCAGAACAAGTGTCCACAAGTTAACCTGATTGGCTTATAAGCAATGGACATGCAAATAGGACATGTGTAATCATCCAACTGTGGAATTAAAGTGAGAATTCTGTTTTGAATAATGAAACAAATTGACTGTGCGATAGAAGTTCCTGTAATAAAAATGTGATCGTTGGAAATTAATTGGGGAAATTTGTTCAGTATACCAAGAGAAGTTTGTTTGTCAAACTTTTTCAAAATCTTTCTAAATGCTTCTGTGTTTATGTATTGGAATTGCAAGATCTTCAAAAGATGGTAGTTCAAACTGACAAATTGATTAAACGCATTTAAACTCTTCTTATTCTTAAATTCAACAAGTATTCCAGATTTTTCCACATTCTGTAGGAATTGCTCAAGATTTCTCTTAACCTGGGCACCATTTCTTTGAGATGAAAGCATGGAAGTTTCGTTGTACTTGAAGAACACCTCTGAATCTAAATATATTCTGAAAAGTTCACGCCATTTGTACATGTCCGAATTTTTGAACTTGGAAGATGTTTTTGATAGAGCAGCTACAACTTCACTTATATCTTGAACCTCTCCAATAATTTTGGATTCTTCAGTCGATGTTAAGTTATCCAAATTCTCTAATTCATCATCTAACATGTGAAAAAATTTGGTATCGGAATTCAACAAAATATAAATTTCATTCTTCTTCTTTCTCGAATCGTGAGATGAGTTTGGACTCATCAATTGCCCATCAAGGCTTGTTGATTTTCCTGCTGGCTCACCTTCTAGTGGAGGCGAGCCCTCGCGACTGTTGGTAGCAGATACAGTTGGCGAAATTACTATAATTTCATCATTCTCTTCACTTAACTCTATTATCTTTTCAGTATCCAGATCTGAAGATTCTGGCAGAAGCGAGCGCTGAATAGGCATACTTCTTGAAGGCTTTGGTGTCATATGTTGAAGCGGTTCGTCACTTTCCAAAAGAGATTCAATTCTTGCCTTCAATTGCATTCCCAACTCGTTAATATGATCGTCAGTGAAATTGTCATTTGAATAGTCAAGAGTGATTTTTAACATGGGTTTTATATCATGGTGGTCTTCTAAAGATTTTGTCAAAGTATACTCGGCAATGACTGGATTTGAAGCAGTAGCCTCATGCTCGTCGACTTCTACTACTTTGGAACTATTGGAGTCTTCAAAGAGCAACTTTAACGTGTTCTTCTCGAGACCCAAAAATTTGAGTTCATTTACCACTTTGTTGATACATTTCTTTAACGCTTTGTACTGAATGGCAGCTTCCATCCATTCTTCGGGGATATCTTCTTCTAGCAAAGTTTGCTCTAATACCTTTGCAAACTTCATTGTTGTTGGTTTGGCTGATGTATATGTTTCGTTGACTTAGATATTAAGGGGTGGTCTAATTAAACAAAGGCCAATCTGTAATATTGTCAGCCTTGCGATGAGCGATGAGCGATGAGCCCAATAACAAATTAGGAACGCGACGTCTTGATTGGCAGGCAAGTTGAAGCCGTTTGAATAAATTCTTTACTATCACTAAATCAACACCGTTTACCAAATAGCTATGTTGCAACAAAAAATGGAGCAATGATATTTGACGATAGTACGGCGCTAGTCGTGATGAGATGTTTTGTGTACTGTATTTTATACTGTTTTGTATGCTAGCTCTCCATCTCAGATGTCACACTGGAATAATGGCTGATTGTGTGTATACACTATATAATTGGAGAACCCTATATCATCAAGACTTACAAACACTTCCCCAGGTAAAAATATTATTTTCTTGTCCTTGGTATCTGCTTGGCTCTTTCACTAGACTATTTCAAGATAGAGTATCTAATGCTTAGGAGGTATAATAGGGTCGAATGCAGATAAGGGAATAAAAGCTATGAAATTTTGACAGCTTCTTGAATTTTTTTTTATTTCAAAACACGTGGGTACAGTTTTGTTTGTAGCACAATAAGAGTGGTCTATATTATGTACTGTAGCTAAGAGCAAAAAGCGTTGTAGTTGGTATATGGAGCTTGTATGGTGGGACGGTGGCCAGAGTGGGTTTTTGCAGCAGGTGCGGTTAGTGGTTGTTTAAATATCAAAGAAGAGTTTCTTCCAAGTTAGCTGTCTTACTTCGATGGCAACATGACTCGCCATCCTAGATGGCCGCCTTGATAGGCCATCTCTATGGTGGGTCGATGAAGTGGGTTAACCACTTGAATCCTGTGTGACCACTTTTTTATGTACAGTCTGGTATGGCGGTATGGGTGTTTTTGAATTCTTTTCTAAGTTAAGATTGCTATTGACTGCAAAAAAAAAAAAAGAAACTCCAGAAGTGGTTTGCTGCGCTGATTATCTCAGTATTATCAGATTCATAGGTTTACGTGTTAATTGAAGAGATATGATTATATATAGTATCATACGATTAGGCTTTCGTATCGCAAATCAAATTCATCCTTAAGTATACTTATCGTACAAAGGGTCTCATAAAACATACAACCCCCGCATTATTTTCAAAAGCGACGGTTCTCTAATGGAGCCAGGTTTGACCCAGTTTGGAAAATTCTGGGGCCACTCCCGCGTCCACCACGGAAGCCTCTTCCACCTCTGCCTCCACGGCCACGACCATAGCCGTATTTAATATGACTTCCGAATCCTCTTCTATCGTATTGCCTTAATTCAGGGGGAATTACTTGCTTAGCCTCTCTCATAATTTTACATAAGTCTCCTCCCAAATTGGCATTCTGGTCGGTGAAGAATGAGATCGCAGTTCCTGTACTGCCAGCCCTACCTGTTCTTCCAATTCTATGGACATAGTCCTCGATATTCCCTGGCATGTCGTAGTTGATGACGAAGTTAATTCCCTTAACATCTATAATTCCTTAGTTAGTAAATTATTACATCGCACAAGTTGGGACATTCAAGTGTCAGTTCGACAACACCAAGATGTCTAAATTCAAAATAATTGTCTATCTTCCAGCACACTGGTAGACCACACACCTTTTAGGAATTCTATTTATTGGACGCGCTTGTGTCCTTTTGAATTCATAACAGATCAATTCGCCAGAACTAATGAGATATGGATTCATAAAGACATTGCGCGAACTGGAGATAATATGCCGCAAAATAGTTGCAAGCGTATCTCGATCGCTAGATAGAATTCAGATAGCTTTGGTGCCAGTCACAGTTCCCATAGACAACTTTATCTTGATAAAAACTTTGTCCCACCTCTCTAAGGGTTTCAATTAGGGAGTAATACACTCAGTCCTATGCAAAACCAATGCCGTATTAAAACTTCCAAGTGTAAGTAATTCGATAATAGATACCCTATAACAATTCCGTTAGTAAAACAAAACTTACCAATACCTCTTGCGGCTACATCTGTGGCAACCATTATAGGCGAAGTTCCTTTCTTGAACTCGCTCAAGACCCAATCTCTTTCATTTTGTTCCTTGTCACCATGGATAGCAAGTGCTGGCCATCCATCCTGCCTCAAATACGATGTAATTTCATCACACTTCTTCTTAGTTGTGGCAAAAATCAAAACCTTAGACTCTTTGTCTTCCATCGCTTTCTCCAAATGATGTACCAATTTTTCCTGCTTCTGGAACTCTGAGGTAAGTTCTACTATTTGAGTGATTGTATGCGACGCGGCCAATTCCAACGATCCTATGGTCACATGGATAGGGTTGTCTAAGTAATCACTTGCTAAAGCTTGGACTTCTTTAGGCCATGTCGCGGACCACATAAGAGTTTGACGATCTGGTCTAATCTGATCCACGATTTTTCGAATTTGTGGTTCGAAACCCATGTCTAACATTCTATCGGCCTCGTCTAAGACTAAATAGGTTACCCTCTTCAAATTAGTCCTTCCTGATTCAAGCATATCTAGAAGTCTGCCAGGTGTGGCAATACAAATTTCTACTCCTCTAGCCAAATCTCTTGTTTGTGCTCCTTTTGGTACTCCTCCATAAACACAAGTGTTTCTAATCAGCGACGAGGAACCGAACTTGATGCACTCTTTCTGAATTTGAACCGCTAATTCTCTAGTCGGAGCCAAAACCAAAACAATGGGCCCATCTCCTGGACTCAACAATGGCTGGGCATTGATATGCACAATAGCCGGTAATATATAGGCCAATGTCTTACCTGAACCTGTTGCAGCAATTCCTACCATGTCTCTTCCACTCAAGGCCATTGGCCAACCCTGACTCTGAATAGGCGTGGGTTTGGGAAAACCTTGACGTTCAAGATTGGTCAATACATAATCTGGAAACGACGCTTCCTGAAATGTAGTAATAGGATGAGGAACGCCATCTCCAAACACACTCATCTCCTGTTCTTTACGGAAAGCAGCAATCTCTTGGTCAGTGCGATTAGAAACGCTTGGGCTTTCTTTGTAGAAGTTCTTCTCAAATTTCGGCAAACGCTCCAAGTCCCACTCAGGTACAGCCAACTCGATTCGCTCATAGCTACCTCTTCCTCTATCACCTCCGCCATAACCTCCTCTCCTTCCATATCCTTGGGAGCCGCTGCTGTTGCCGCGACCTACTCTGCCCCCTCTTCCTCCACGACCACCTCCGTAGCCTCCTCCGTATGAATTCTCGTTATAAGATCCTGAAGTACCTCCATAGCCGCTGTTGTTACCACCATAACCACCCCCACTATTATAATCTCCTTGGCCTGCCATGCTATTATAATTGGACATTTCTAAACTAAATATTAACGATATTTATAACTCAAAGTAGTTGAAATAACTAGTCTAATTTGCAAATAATTAGGAAGAAAGAATCACTTTTCACCCAGTATTATGTAGAATAACGAATGAACAACTCAATTATAAAGCGTACAACAAAAGGGGGAACTTGTCATTTAAATACTTATATGGGGACATATTTATGTACCGGAAAATGAGCGTCTGTAGATCAAACCAAAAAATGGCGTAAGCCTACTTGTTTGCGACCTACAGAAATATGTTACGATTACTTTGGCTGGAATATGCCACTAGCGTGTTCGAGATTATTATTCACAAATGAAGATATGATAATAGAGTTATAAAAAAAAACTTCCGATACCGGGAGTCGAACCCGGGTCTGCTCGGTGAAAGCGAACCGTGCTAGCCGTTACACTATATCGGATAATCATAAGCACCTAAGTTTGGAATCGAAGGACCCTTTGACGAGAGTATCAAATATTGCAAAATCGCGCATCCATGCCGCAATAATGAAATAATGGATAAAAATCGAAGGTGGACCTCTCCAATCAACTCTATTGCAACTATCCACTGTGTTCATTCTTTCCCCTTCATCTCTATTATATCGAATAGTCCATGGGAGGTTATGAGAACCACTCCTCTTAAAGCCATCTTACTATCTCTATTTATATATTACCTTCCTACTCAAGAAATGCGGAGTTTAGCATTGCGGCGGTGAACTTCAGCTTTGACATCGTTAATGACTTAAGGCCCTTCAGTAGCCATTAAGGAGACAGAGGCTAACTAGTTCCTATTTCATGCGCTCTATTTAAACAATGTCACCGTCTCGTTAGTATCGGTAGGTGTATTTTGAGGGCCATTACTCACAGGCTAGCACTTTTCCTCGTAAATTCTCATTTACTTGGAAAGAGTGTGTACCAATATTTTATTCCGAATTTATAAAACTGCAGCCAAACTGCTGTTCCCTTCTCCAGTCTCCTTTCCCAATTCAGCTTTGTCAATGTTAATTTCTTCCCTCAGACTTTTCATAATTGAGTTTAGGTACTGCGTAATGAATCTAGTGAATCTAATGTAGTCTAATGTTAGCCCAACCAAGCACAAAACACACCATCATAGCATTATCTTAATCTTGGGAAACTGTAGTGTACATCCAATGAGTGGATCAAATAATATCTTGTTCCAGATTCTATGTGGGGCTGTCTAATTTTATGTTTCTACTCAATAATTTTCAATTGAGGCTTCTGAAAAAACGCCGAAGTGGTATCCGCAAAATATCTCTGAGCATATATCATTATCGTTCTCGTATCTACATTTGAGACTTTTTCGTATCAATGTCTTAGGTCGAAGTAAATAAAAGTGGGCTTGGGAATTACACAAATACAATCTTCCCGCCCAACATGCATGTGTGCTAGTAAATACCGCTAACCATACAAGTAGACACACTCTACACCATACAAGTAGAGTGTAGAGTGTGTAAAATCTTTTCCCTAGATGTGGTTTCTTGTCTTGACGATCATGTTCAACCACAATTTGTAATCGAAGAAGTTCATCCTGGACTAGTCCCTATCAATAACTTATCATAGAACTCAAAACACAAAACTACACAGTATTGTGACGCAAGATTCATGCAGCTAAAGTGGGTGCAGCATATTTTCTCATGTCTATTTTACGTAAGCTTGATATTTAGCCACTTCTCGTTAATTATAATATAAAGTTTAAGTATCTTGCAGTATTTTGAAATGGAGATGAAAAAATACCAGAACTGATTCATACCACCCCACAAAGACAACTGTCCCTTTAGGGGGAATACTGAGGGAGTCTCCTTTCAGCTAGCAAAAGATACGTAAACTGCTTCGTTGGACGGAAACTACATAAAACATTGGTCCTCGACCACCTTCTAGTTTCTTGGGAATTGACCTTATCCTTACCATGAGCAGCGAGTTAATTGTGGAGGCAAGTGCTCCTTTATACCTAGCATTGGGCAGTGCTGCCACTTGTGCTACATTTGTGCTCTTAGAGTTTGTTAGTCTGGCATTGAAGACACAACCCATCAATTTGAAACGGCTTTCAACTTTGACTCTTTCCATTGCTTTGGCTACCCTTTGCTTTAATGAGTGGGACAGGATTCAGGGTTCCCTCTTTCCAAAAGAAGTAGAATTAATTCAGAAGTCCATAACCAATGCAGAGTCTTTTAGACCCTATTCTGTCTCAACCATCTCTACGATCGGTAAAGGAGTCGAATATTTCCCTGACGCTGCCATCACATGTAATCTCGCCCGTCACGATGATGACGATTCCATTTCAGTATCCAAGACATTCGATCTCAACAAAGATGGAGAACTAGCAGAGATTCGAGCCATGGCAAGAAGGATGGTAGAAAATAGAGAGTATCCACAGTTGAAATCTATCTTTTCTGAACCTCTAAATCTCACTGATGAGGAAATTCTCAAAAGGAATTGGTACAAGTTTGCTAGTTCAGCAACATGGATGGAGATGTATCAAGTGAATTTCCTTGTTAGCAGAATTCTTTATACAGAATCAGGACATAGAGGAGCAGCTAATGTCCTGTTTCTCTACGGTCAAATTTTTGACAAGGATTGGAAGGAAATCCGGAACTACAAGTTCAACAGTTCAAGTTTACTCTTTCCCACAATATTACCAGTAGAATTTCAAGTTGAAGAAGGCAGAGATTACCAAGGGGCTGAGGATCCCCGAGTTGTTTTAAGGACATTCTTTAACAAGCGAACAGGTCAACTCGATCAGGAGCCAGTAATACTGTTTTCCAATCTACAGAAGGGAAAAATCTACTGGAGATTACATATGAGTGTCTACAGACCGTTGTCACATCCACGTAGGGCTAGATTAATGCGTATCAAGGACGAGTATCCGAGAACAATGGAAAAGAATTGGGCGCCATTTTTGGACGACGATGGAGAAGACTTTATAAATTTTATCTATAGCTTTAGCCCTCTTCGTGTGGTTAAGTGCAACTACGAGTCAGGATTATGCACCAAGGTATATGGAGAAGCTTTACCGGTTTACGGCAACAGTACTGGACAATTCAGAGGAGGAACTAATCTTATTCCCATCCCAAACCACCTCTTACCATCGGGATCAGGGTTCGCGGAGAGAAAGTCGTGGTTTGGGATTGGTAGGGTAGTTGTATTGTCTTGCCATCGTCTTCATAAAATATACCGTCCAGTTGCCTTCATAATTTCAAGAGATGAGGAAATGCAATTCCACATCACTTCAACCACGGAACAATTGGATTTCCATGTTGATGTTGAACCATGGTTTGGAGGTTCCATAGTCAATGATGTTAATGTAATGACTCCAAATTCAATTAGCAATTGGGACGTCTCAGATGAAAAGAACGACATAATGACTTTAACCTTTTCGAGATCAGATAAGCTGAATGATCGAATATATATTAAAGGGTGGCTAAGGCAGATACGGAATTCGTTGGATATAGATGTGAAGTCAACAAGAGATTATTTCTCGAAATCCGATGAAGTATTATCACAGATGAATAAGTTTATGACAGCTTGTGCGTCGTTTAGGATTGACCAATATTGTGAAGCTCTAGTTAGGTTGGAAACAACAGATGGACTTTGTGCAATTGAAGATGATGTATAGTTAGCAATATTATATGTCTAAACGCCCAGTTTCTTAATAGCAATTACATTCAATTTTATATTTTTCTGACAAATTTTGAAAAGTATAGAAAACACTAATTGTTGAAATTTATTTGGTTTTGGTATATTGAATACATTTATAAAAGACCCCATATAATCATATAATAGTATATATGTGAATAACATATAGCATCTATAAAGCAAAAAAAGACTACATGGATAAACCGGTCAAGCATGTCAAGTAATATAGTGACAGTGGGTACCATATATCCAAGTAATTTTGCCCAAAGTAAAACCAAAAAACAAGCACATCGTTTCCCTAAACTATGGCCCTTCTCTCAAATTATGCTCTTCAAGAAGAAACAATTCAACACAAGTATCCACATAGAAATTCTAACTGAAGAACAACTCACATTTAGTCTCTCTCTTTTTTTTGCAGCATTTCCACTCCACTTGTCGCACTCATACAAACTATGAGCCATTCGACAGAACTTTCTGGAAGGCGGTGAACTTTCACGGGCGCAAGAAAAAAGGTTTATATACAAACGGTTGTTTTATGTTGTACAGCAAGTGCATAGGAATATTGTAGATTTTGTAACATCAAAGAAAACGTTGTTGTGAAGAAAGACTACATAGTGTTCTGGGCGAATACAGTCACAGTCGAACTACCGTTAGCATTATACAACAGAGAAACCATGGAATTCGAATTGGAACCGACCTTGGAGTCAATCATTACCCAAGATACCTTGAAGTGGATCTTCGTGGGAGGTAAAGGAGGTGTTGGTAAGACCACCACATCTTCATCCATTGCAGTTCAGTTGGCGTTAACCCATCCAAATGACCAATTTTTGTTGATCTCAACCGATCCAGCTCACAACTTGTCGGATGCCTTCTGCCAAAAGTTCGGAAAGGATGCCAGAAAAGTCGAAGGCTTGTCCAACTTGTCGTGTATGGAAATCGATCCAGAAGCTGCCATGAGTGATTTACAACAACAGGCACAACAATACAATAACGACCCTAATGACCCCTTGAAGAGTATGATGAGCGATATGACTGGCTCTATTCCAGGTATCGACGAGGCATTATCATTTATGGAAGTGTTGAAGCACATAAAAAACCAAAAAGTTGACGAAAATGACGATAACAAAGATCAAATCTCCTACAAAACTATTATCTTTGATACCGCTCCTACAGGTCACACCTTGCGTTTCTTACAATTACCATCAACTTTGCAGAAGTTATTGGGTAAGTTCCAAGCCTTGTCTGGAAAGTTTGGTCCTATGTTGAACATGCTTGGTGGTGGCGTTAACCAACAAGACATGTTTGAAAAGTTGAATGAAGTGCAGAAGAATGTCACTGAAGTCAACGAGCAATTCACAAACCCAGATTTAACAACTTTCGTTTGTGTTTGTATTTCCGAGTTCTTGTCGTTGTACGAAACTGAGAGAATGATCCAAGAATTAATGTCATACCAGATGGACGTAAACTCCATTGTTGTAAACCAATTGTTATTTGCTGACGATGATGAGAAGCCATGTAAGAGATGTGTCAGTAGATGGAAGATGCAGAAGAAGTACTTGGATCAAATGAACGAGTTATACGAAGACTACCATTTGGTGAAAATGCCATTATTGGGAACTGAGATCAGAGGTGTAGATAATTTGAAGAGATTTTCCCAGTTCTTATTGAAACCTTATGACCCTAAGGTTGACGGTGCTATTGTCACCGAGATAGAGGAGAAATAGACGTAATTATATATCACCATTCATCATTTTCTTCATATAGCCAAAATACATAAAGCACGTGACTGAGTTAAGGGCCGCTCGTAAACTGGAAAATTTACATCCGATTGACAGATCAGTCACTCTATTCATGACAATCTGTTGTGTCCATTGTCTTGAGTGTTTTTAACCATACAGTTGAATAAGGTTGTCGAGATACAGTAGAACCCTGCAGCACGAAGAAACACGATGGCTAGAGGAAATCAAAGAGATTTGGCCAGAGCTAAGAATATGAAGAAACAACAGGAGTCCAAGGGTCAGAAGAAGGGAGACCCAGCTAAAAGAATGGAAACCGACGCAGAGAGGATGAGAAGAAAGCAAGCTGAATGTACGTAAACTTTTCTATGACAATTGTATTCTAAGAACATATAATTCTCCATTATTTTGAGCAAATTTCTAACTTATCTTTTGTAGCTGATGCCAGAAAAGCTGCTGAACAAGAAGCGAAGAAGAAGTAGTCTGTCTACTGGTTGATATGTAATAGTCGTTCAAGAGCTCCGAATCGCCCTAGACCGACATCAGAAACGCCATAGCGAAACTGCATGCTCATACGCTTCATTTCGTCTATTATTTTAATCATTCAATAGTCAATATCTTCCACAAAACGCATTAATTAGGTTATTCATTAGTCTTATAGTGGAGAGCGAGACTTCTGATTCTCAGCGGACCAGAGAGTTTCCCATCTACCCATCTACAACACTCACAGTTACACAGTTGATAGCAGTGCAGTACTTACTTCACTTCAACGACAACTTGACTTTAAAACCCTATCCTCTATACTTCCATATGTACGATATACGACCAATATAGTAATAATTAGTGCACTCGCAAACGTGTGGAGACATATTTATAATTATATACAATTTATAGCCCAATCCACGAGGAAAGCAAAAAATTCCTCTGTACACCGATCGGTTCTCAGAGAAGACTCCGCTCTGTTCGGTCTTAGTACACCCACCAAACATATCCTCACACCACGTCGGATCGCACAAATACTCGTAATTGTACTATCGTTGGCATATCTTTTAAATGATTGGAGCTTATATAGTGGGGACTAAGGTGCAAAAAATGGCTATTAAAGTGGGGGTTGAATCCGATGCATAAACTGCAAACACTTAACATGTAGATACTTAAAGCACCAATTCTCGGTATGGGATTTTTCAGGAACCAGAAACCTTGGCTTCCTATTGACCATCGACGTAATAGTCAGTTAACTAGCAGTGTTGACGAATTGAGTAAGTGACCAATTGAAAACTACCTCTACTAACTATGTTGATCGAAGAGACCTACCATGACGTCAAGACGTCCTACGGAACTACAATGAGATTGTTCGTGTACCACCCTAAGGTTCCAAACTACCCTAATGTCAAGTTCCCCGGTGTCATTGTCTACAGTGAAATCTACCAAGTTACTGGTCCAGTAACCAGAATCGCTAAGGACATTGCTGGCCAAGGATTTATCGTGGTATGCCCTTCTATCTACCATAACTTTGAAAGTTATGAGGCTTTGGCCTACGACGAGGAGGGTACTGACAAGGGTAACAAGTACAAGATCGAGAAGGAGGTTAAATCTTACGATGAGGACAACGACTTGTCAATTAAGTACTTATTGTCTTTGCCAACATGTAACGGTAAGATCGGAGCTACTGGTATGTGTCTTGGTGGTCACTTGGCTTTCCGTGCTGCATTAGACCCAAGAGTCAGTGCTGCTGTCTGTTTCTTTGCGACCGATATCCACATCCATGCCTTGGGTAAGGGCAAGAATGACGATTCCTTGAAGAGATCCAAAGAGATCCAGGGCGAGATCATCATGATCTTTGGTGACAAGGACAACCACGTTCCATTGGAGGGTAGAGACTTGATTAGAAGTACTTTGAGAGCCAACAAAGTTGCCTTAACTTTCATTGAGATCAACGATGCCCAGCACGCTTTCGTCAGAGATGAAGCTAGTAAAGGTAGATACGATCCAGCTATTACCAAGTTGTGCACGGATTGGTTATTTGAGTTATTCAACCGTAAGCTTAAATTGGAGTACGGTGAAAATGATGGCCAAAAGCGAGTCATTGAGGACGTCTGTTAAGTAGTTTTTCTAAATAGTAATAGAGTCAAGCATAATATTGTACTTGGTTTAAAGGGTAGTGCGTTCATCCGCATTAACTACCCCTAAATTTGAACTTCTAATATATGGATGCAACAAAGATACAGTAAGGATGCAACGGCATTTAAAAACATAAACTAATAAGAAGTAAATATATTTCACCTTGTGAGTTCTCTCTTTCTTTCATTTTCACCCTGCTTCCCTCCTCTCTCTCTCTCTCTCTTTCATTCTCTCTCACTACTAATGGTATCCTAGGGTATTATAACTACTGGAAGCCGGAAGTGTCATAATTAAATACCATAGAACAATTGCATTCAAAAAAAAAAAATGGAACTCAACAAGAAAGGAAGCTTTCACTACCAAAGTTAATAACGACAGAAGATTATATTTTTACCTCTTATAGTAGTATAGGTCATTGAAGTAGACACTGTTGGAGGAATACTTCACCAACTTGGAAGACCTCTCACGTGATCACTAATAATCCTCGGCTTTCTCACATGAAAGAGACTACGCCTAAAAAAATCCCAAGCGTGTGGAGAAAACTCTATCTACAATCCCTAATAATTGGCATAAAAGACACTGCGAGCTGTCCCATAGAATCGGTTACTGTAGCGTGTATATTCAATAGGAATGGTGACCAATATCACCTCAATAGTTAACAACAACTCCACGCATAGCAGCCCTTCCCTCAACAAGAAGCAGGAAATAATTGATAATCTTATCAAGCTAGCCAAGGAAGAGCAACAGAGAGGCAATAAGTCTGTGACTCAAGATAAAATCTCTCAGCTAACTTCATATCTCAACAAACAACAACTGATAGAATCGAACAGAAAGGGCGATTCTGATAGCAAGTACTCTTACTCTAAATTCAAAAAGCTTCCAGAGGTACCGAAACCCAAGTTTTCTCCACTTTTCAACAAATTTGATCTCTCCAAATCAGTTGCTTCAGTTAACAGCACAGATATAAATAGCGGCGTTGAAAAGGGCCGCAGAAAGCAAGTTTATCGTGGAAGTAGCAAGTTTTCGTTAAAGCGATTAGAGAGTATCGTTGTGGAAATTTTAGAGTCGTTGGCTAATCTTCTAGACAGTCTTCATTTACTTTCAAATTTACCAATGTTTCCGAAAGTTCTTCTGAACTTGTTGAAGCACACCAACAAGTTATGGGTTATCATCTTAGTATTTTTGATAAGAAAGACAATATCACAACTATATAACGTAATCCGCAAGGAGAGAAAGGTAAAGGTTGAATTGGAAATCTTGAACTTCAAAAATGGCAAGGGATCTCAATTTATTAACGAAGATATCAACAAGAAGTACAAAAAAATCTTAAAAGATTTGAAATTTGACAAGATGATGTTGTACATTGAATTATTTGGTAACTTCTTGGACTTTACGTTCAATTTTATCGAACTTTATGGTATTCCGGTTCCTGATTGGTTCATGAGCACGTTGAACGTGCTGAGTATGGCTATGACTGTGTACAGAATGAATAAAGATGATGAATATGTTGATGATGATATCACAGAGGACTTAATATAAGGAAATCGATCCTCAAGTTTTTTGGGTAATTTTGACATGCTATCAGTTGTCCAGGAGGACTAATAATGATTGAATCATACAAAGTAGAAGACGTTTTTCGTACATAGAAAAAACAGCAAGCGGTGTTTCTTAAGAGATTAATAAATGATTGTTTCAGATTGTATATTCACTACTTAAATAGAACTACTTACTACAGTCAAGTCCATTGGATACAATAGCCTTGAATGACGCAACGGTCTTACTAAAAGAAGAAATATTTTCGATAATAGTATCGTCCGGGGGCTGTGAACTCGTGAATCACTATTACCTTTCAAGTTAAAGTGAGAGCCTTTCAGTAGTTTCCTCATGATTCCTGGATTCTTTAAATAAGTGTCGCATTTTCTTCGTCTTACATCTGTTTGCGACACAAATCAAATATGCGAAATACTCGAAGATCTTAAGAAAGCAAAGAAAGATCGAATGTGTTTACTTGTCATGTATTTGTATATATACTCAAAAGGAATGTCTATAGAGAGACTATTGCTGGACAGCGAGCTTCGTCTCGGCGAAATACAACAAAAATTAATTTCCGCAACTCAAGATGTTACTGAATCATCTTTATCGAGAGAGCCTTATTTTGTACAGCAATTCTATGAGGACACTTCACCAAAAGAAATAGACGATATCAATAAAGACATCGTACAAAACGACCTTTCCACATTGGGAGTAACACAGTTGAATCACAGATATGAACAGGTTTCTAATGATATTGTGGAATTGAACAAACTTGCCCACATTCAAAACTATTTAGTAGAGATTGAAGATCTTTTGGCTAAACCGAAGTCCATTTCGAGCCTTCTAGACTTCCAACAATTGTTCTCCTTATTCAAAAGTACGAGAAACGAAACGACAAAAGGTACTACTTCCCAATTTATTATCTATAAGCATATTTCCAAAGCGATTGATAATGCATTTGCTCGTTTTGTAGATCAATTGGAAGACAACCTCAAGTTGTTGATTCCAAATGAGTACACCATTGAAAATGTGTCCATATTACATGAATTCAATGCTTTATTGCATAAAAATTCTTTGAAGCTCGAGTACTACTCGAAGTTGAGATTGAAATGGGATAGGTTGGTAGATAAAATACTTTCTCCAGGCGAGAATAACTATCGCTTGCATTTGTTGGATGAAAAATTGAACGACTATGGATCCGTAGCAATTGATTTAATTTCAGACGAGAGCAATGCTAGTGGCTTTATATTATCTGTGCGAAACTTGTTAGAGTTTATCAACTATCTTCAATTGGATACTTTAAAGCACTATTTAAACTCAAAGATATCCCGTTTGCTTATCCACAAAATATCCACAAATATTGATATCATCATAAATAATGACAACAGCAAAGAAGACTTAAAAAAGTTGATAGAATACAGCAATTCAACCAGCTGGAATGTGTTAGCTGGTTTACATAGCACTGATACTAAACTGATTGAAGAGAAGCTCAATAGTATCTATTTGGAATGGAAAGTCGACAACTACATAGACAAAATTAGAGCTTCCTTTAATTCAGGACTGATTGATAAAATTACTGAATGGGATGAGATTCCTGAAGTTAAATCCGAAAAAGCTACTGCGACACAAGAATTAGGACAGACTCCAAGCGAAGAAGCTGATGCCTGGAATGATGGTTGGGACGAAGCTTGGGATGATGACGTAATTGAAGAAGACCAGAAGTCCACTGAGGCAAAGAATGATAATAATGGCCCAAAGATTAAGGTGTCAGATTTATCAAAGGAACTTGCATCGATTGTACACAACTTCCAAGAACATTCTCCTGATATATCATATCTCATAGGGTCTATTAAAGCACTCTCATTGGCCAAATATCCACCATTATCGAGATCATTCTTGATCTATAACGACATGAAGAAAATTTCTGTCTCGTTACATTCGCCCGAGTTACTAACATTTGTGGATGTAAATTGGAATCAATACTTAATTAGATTCTTTGAGCAAATTAAGGGTATATTGAACTCGCTCAACTTGACTGACTCTATATCGAATGATAGTCCAGAGCCCGAGGACGAATATAGCGACCTCGATGACTACAATCTCAACCAGTTGAGTTTGATATATTCTTGGTTTGACATGCTAGTTCAAGAAACAGAGCTTCAAAATACTAATGAGGCTAAATTCAAAGAATTGATAAACGCGTTAGTCTCTTTTATCAATGAATGGCTAATAGCAAAAATCATTTCCTTTTCTGAAATATCAGAGGACCGCTCTATTAAAATTGTGAAGATTATTGATTCGCTTAATAATGTGACAGTTCCATATGTTATGCTTATTGGAGAATCCAAAGAAGATATCAAGTCATACAACAAGTTGAACAATCTTAAGTTCTTGCTTAAGAATCACTTGAAAGACATTATGGACAGATTCTATGAAGGTGACTTATTTGATATTGAAACGGAGGAATTAATAAAGATAATTAGGAGTGTATTTATACAGAGCGAACTTAGAGATAACTATATTACAGAAATCTTAGAGTTCAGAAACATGAACTAGTTGAAAAAAAGCAAATACGACGTGCCCTTAGAATTAAGATTAGTCTACAATTAAATCGTTGTAGATTCATGTATTAATGAGTTGTGTAAAATATTAGTCTCTAATTAACCAAAGAACATTTCGGAGATCCCGAAAGACGTCTAAAATGTACCGAAGATATGAAATATGAAGCTTTCATGTAGGAGAACTACTCGACGACCTTTCCGCTGTTAATCTTTTTGCCAGTTTTGGCAATGGTATTGTAAACGGTATCGTAGTCAAGAGAATCGACGGTGGCGACATCAACGGTCTGCTTTTCCAAGGAAATGTCGATGTTGGAAACTCCGTCCAACTTGGTCAATACCCTGTTCACGGCTCCAGAGCAACCGGAGCAAGACATTGTGACGTCAAAGTGATACTTGTGACCAGACATTGTATATATAATTATTAGACAGTTGGGTGAGGAAATCGAAGTAGCAGACAAAGTAGCAGACACCAATAAGGATTCAGAAAAGTTTCCTTTACTGATGAAAAAGATAATGGGTCTGACATAATTTATATAGCATTACAGAAACTCAGTCCTTTAGTAATCGGAATTGAGCTAAAAAGACGCAAACTCTTTTCTGGCATATTTGCCTCAAAAATATGCAGTGCAGATTGGAGCCACAGTGATATATGGTAGCACCCAGTCGCGGGAATTACTGCAAAAAGATTAAATTTGTATTTAAAAATAATATTGTTTGTAGTTTATGCCTGAACCTAATTACCTCTTAGGGAGTAATAGTATTAAGAATTTACTTTCTTCGACTGAGGATACGGATAAACTCACGCTTAGAATGGGTTGGAAAGGTCTCGATTTTTCGGGTAAGGTCGTCCAAACTTAGCTGCTTCTCTATTATGTACTGATCGATCAATACTGCTATTTCGAACAGTAGATGCTCGTAAATAGAAGATGCCGTGGGAGCCTTGTCCTGAAACACATCGGTTGTCACTCGGTTATCTAATTCTAGCAGTAATTCTTTAATCAACTCGATCACTCGCTTGCGTGCATTATATAGCTGGAGATCTCTATCATTTCTAATCCATTTTAAATCCCACCTTTCCACTCTCTCTGTTACCAAAGTCCATTCTTCAACAACCTCCACCACAGTAGATATTGAGCTATTCATATGAAATTGATACAATTGTTCTTTTCTGGGCTGCTTTTCATTGTTATCATCAGTTGGCTGGCTCAGCAATCGCGACCTCTTTTTAGAATGTTCTTCAACTGTCGAATTACCTTTCCATGCCCCATCAACAACACCAGAGTCGACTATTTGATGTAGCACATCCTGCTTGCGGATTATATCATCGTTCGCTGAACGTTTTTGGGCTCTGCGAGCGGTCTTTATCGCTTCCAGAAAAGCTGCGCTTTCTTCTTTTTCCAATAGTAGTTCATCTTCTCCCGTCTCATTGCCTGCTTCGTAAGACTCAAGAAAATCCTTCACCAACTTCATATTCGGTATCCGACTCTGACGTGGTTGCAGTTCATCTCCTTCGTTGTTTAGTTGGTGTAATCTATTTAAGCGGCTCAAAATCTCCTTCAACTTTTTGGTTGTAATATGAGGTGTTTTAGGTATAATATCCTCAATGAGAAATGATTTGAGCATTTCCCCGTTAAGTTTGAAATTATTCAACCCTTTCAGGGCGCAATATTGAACATACCTTTTAATTTCAGCAGAATATAGTCTCTTACTAGCCTCCGTTAACCCATTTAGAATCTTTGAATGCGTATACATCTCGTTTAATTTTTCAAATAGCGACTCCTCTAGATTGCTTCGTTGGTTATAGACAATACCATTCAGTTGCAAGATTTTCTCATCCTCTGTCAGTTTATTTGAACTCAATATTCCTTTTGATTCAAGATTTTCTGCTTCTCTTAAAAATTCACTCATTACATCAACCAAATTTTTTTCATGGTACGCGCTATCGAATGCTATTCTATTAAGTTGGTTCAACTTCAATAAACTGCTACGAAGATTTTTTAATCTTGTGGAAGCATATCCGGAACTGCTATTTTGGACCTCATGTCTGAGATAGGATCTAAGTACGTCATTGTTTAGTAAAAAGTTGTCCATATTTTGACTAGCGCAATATCGAATAAATCTTTTCATGTCGGTCGAATAGGCTTTAAAAGTCTTCCCTGTCAAATTTTGTAGAATTGGTTTCGTCTTTTCAGAATTTATTATGTGATTTGTGAACATCTGCAATAGAAATATCTCATTTGTGGATAACTTCTTCTTTGCAACTTTTCCTAACTTTATGATTTTCGTTGCATCAATATCTTCACCTTCTGTGGCGGATTCTGGGGCAGAAGGTGCTGGTATGGTCGTGCTAGTCTTCACCTTCCCCGTGTAGCTTTGAACTAATTCCTCAATTAGATCATCGCTAAGAAGCTCGAATGGCTGCTCATTCGGATATACAATTCGATTCATATGGTACAATTTATTAAGTGGAGACCGAATACTCTTTATGGTGTTTTCACTAATTTGTCCCCTTCGCAGAATTTCGCTTTGGATCAATTCTTTTGCCAAAGTCTTAGTCACAAAGAAGTTGTCTAACCCTCTATTAGCACAATGTCTGATGTACCGTCTTATTTGATACAAATACTTTTCTTGAGTTTCACCTCTCAAATCACTGAGTGTTTTCATAGCCATTTCTGAGCTGAGAACTTCAGTATCAAACTTGTGAAGCAACTTCTTCTCTGCCAAAGATCGCTTTTCATACTTCGGTATAGACGATAGAGTTGCTGAGTTATCCAAAGGTTTAGAATCGTCAGTTCCATTTAATATAGCGTGTATACTTAAACCCTTTTCTGGTTCGCTACTGCTCTGGCTCGATTTTTTTGCATTCGCAGACAACAGTTTCTTCCGTTGAGCGGTTTTTGTAGTTGTTGATTCCACAGCCACTTTACCAGACGGAACTGAGCTTTTATGACGAGCCATAATGTACAACCAACGTCAAATTTTATAATTATATTACTTATCCGTCTATACCACGACTGGTGTAATAATTGGTGTATTTATATTCTGTCAATTTTTACATCAAAGGTAGAACCGAAAAATGAAATTCTGCTGTGGAGAGCAGGAAAAAACTTTGATAAGAGGTCACAAGAGTGTTGTGCCAGCTATCAATAAAGGAATAAAATTTAACTCCAAGTTATACCTCGAGATATCTTTTAGTAGTAATAGTTCCTCGCACGTAATATGAAATAAGTGTTGCCAGCCCTAGTTAAGTTTTAAGTGAATTCTATCAAGTAGACGAATTTATGTGGTGCGGTACTGAAAATATGTGGAAGCCTTATACCACCGATAAGCTTTCGGCAAATAATAGTACTGGACCCTTGTCTAGGATCTGGAAATACTTCTGAATCAGTAACTACTAGAGTTCCTAAGAGTTTATATATTGTTTTCCTTGCTCAATTGACGTTTCGATACTTGTCACATCAATTGTCACCATCTTCTTATCTCATCAGGATGAAATGGGAAGATCTAGCATCCGACACAGTAGAAAAACGAAATCAACTGGTCTGATAAGGCTGATCATGTGATTCACAAATGGGTACATACAGGATTTTTTAAATCAATCGCCATTCGTAAATGGGTTCCCGAATTTGTATGTTTTTAGGCATGATGGCGTGTTAAGTGGTATGGTGATTTTTGCATGGTTCTGCCAATTAGGTCAATTGATAAAAGTTTGGGACTTTACAGTAAGTTTGAATAATGGAGTGCCAATTAGTTCAATATACCAAAATTGAAGCCAAGTACATCCATCCAATGACTGCAAAATCTGCTGCATATTTCATTACAAGCCAAGGAAACAACTACAATTAAAATTTCTTAAAAATAGACAAATCATTATTAAACTAACTAAAAATTCTATATAATCTAACAAAATTACCAGAAACAAAATTCTGTCTCAAAATGCCATTGCTGTCTCAAAATCTTCAGCTGTAATATCAGATTTTGCACACATTTGCTTGAATATACCATTGGCATTGAATAGGTTCCAGGGAGTATCAAACTCTCTCACCTCACCCTTATCTAAGGTAATAATACGGTCGTAGTTCAAAATCGTTTTCAACCTGTGAGCAATACACAATATGGTGCAGTGTCTAAATTCGGTTGCAATTATGGCCTGAATCTTGCTATCAGTTTCATAATCCACCAGCGAGGTTGCTTCGTCTAAAACCAAGATCTTGGTGTCTCTTATTAAAGCTCTAGCAAAGGCAATTAATTGCCTCTCTCCCAATGAAAAATTGAGTCCCTCATCCTGAACTTCTTGATACAAGTGGAACCGTGGCAAGTCGTCCCCAGTTAATTCACCTATATCTATACTTTTACAATTGGAAATTTCAAATTCACTCATTATTCCTGATCTCCTCAAAGCATCCCAAAGCTTTTCGTCGCCATGTTGATTAAAAGGATCCAAATTTCTTCTAATTGTTCCGTTGAATAATACAGGGTCTTGTGGAATAATAGAAATCTTGGACCTTAAATCACGCAAACCGATTGTGGATACGTCTATTCCATCAATTAGAATCCGTCCTTGATCCAATTCCGTGATTCTATATAAAGCTGTCATGATAGAAGACTTACCGGCACCTGTCCTACCACAAATACCAATTTTCTCTCCAGAAGCCACCTTGAAAGTCAAATCTTTCAAAACCAAGGGTAAACCAGGTCTGTATGCCATTGAAACACCATCAAATTCAATTTCTCCGTGAGTCGGCCAATCAGCAGATGGTTGTGTTTTTTCTATTGTATATTCAGCTTCTTGGGGTAATTTGAAAGCATAATGGCAGACCCTTTCCACCGAATTCATTTCATTCTCGACAATTGTGAATAATCTAAAGAATTGAGTAAACTCCTGCGTTAATTGCATTGAGTATGTCAAAATTAAACCAACTGTGGCAGCACTTAAGTTGAAAACACTGTTAACACATAATAAAGCAATAGCCAAAACAAGAAGAACTGACAAAGCCTCGAGGTGGATACCTAACCATCTCTGGTGGGCATTGACCAAGAAACTTGCTTCGTTCAATTTATGTATCAGGTTGTCATTTTTGTCAGTGAATTTTAATTCAGATTTGTATGCCTTGATAGTGTCTATACCGCTTAAAACTTCACTGAAATTGTCATATACAAATGATCTCTGCACTGCTTCTATACGCTTAATTTCTCTGGTAGATGCCTGATAGTAATTACATACAACAAGGAAAATGAACGAGACAAAAGGAACAGCTACTGCAATCCACGGCAAGTAAACAATGAAAAGAATAAGAAAGCCTATAAGTCTTGCAGTAGTAACGGTGAACATTCTTAAATTTTCACTGATTTCATTGTCTAAAGCGTCAGTATCCTTAGTAAATCTGTTCAAAATCCTTCCCACTGGAGTTGTGTCCATGAAAGACATTGGAGAGTGTAAAATTTTCTTGATAGCCATCACATTCAAATTTTTAGAAGTATTCGTTGTCAAAGTTATCAACAGAATAAATTGCATAGTGAGGAATGCAACCCAAAGTACATTGAACATGACATAGAGTCCAATGTAGAAGCCATCTGATTTACCAGGAAATTTCTTTGAAATCCAGAACGACAACCAAGTATTTGTAAAAATTTCGCAGGATGTAGATAAGGTCAAACAGAAACCAAACACAATGAGAAATCCCCATGGCTGTAACCGGCCCGCTCCATACTTGATATAGTTGAAGTAGACATCCGACTTTAAATGATTGACAGCCTTTTCTTCTTTCTGAATCAATTTGCTCCTCGATCCATCCTTTCCTTTGGTGATGTCTCTGAATGTTTCTTCGTCATCTTCTTCCTCGTAAATTTCATCGACTTTCAGTTGTGTTTTCCTTCTGGTAAGGCCACCGGTAGAGGAATAAGAAGTATTAGAAAACTTGGGGATAAGTTCCTGAACAATGTCATAACTATCTTGCATTTTTTGTTTTTTGGAAGCTTCTTCTTCAACTTCCTTCTCTGTATCTCTATGAAAGGCGGTTAACTTTCTGAAGCTTTCGTTTGTAGACTTCAATTCAGACATTGTACCAATTTGAATTGTACCATCACCATTCAAAAACACAATACGATCGGCTTGGTTAATTAAGGACAACTGATGAGTTGCCAATAATCTCGTCTTATCTTTAAGAAGGCCCATGAAACAGTGATCAACTATGTGCTTTCCAACTCTTGCATCAACTGCACTCAAAACATCATCCATAAGGATTATATCCTTGTTGTAATATACTGATCTAGCCAAATTTATTCTTGCCTTTTGACCACCTGACAATGTAACACCTTTCTCACCCACTTCAGTGAAGTCACCAGAAGGCAAGTTCTTTAAATCTTGTTGTAATGAACAAGCATATACCACTTGCTCATAGTATTCACGATCTTCCTCTGAACCAAAAATAATGTTTTGTTTGATGGTAGCATTTTGTACCCAGGGCGCACCGCATAGAACCATGGAACCATTGATGTTGACTGATCCCTCATCGCAA
Organism: Scheffersomyces xylosifermentans; assembly: GCF_036884685.1. NCBI lineage: Eukaryota > Fungi > Ascomycota > Pichiomycetes > Serinales > Debaryomycetaceae > Scheffersomyces > Scheffersomyces xylosifermentans. Next base: position 660,487 of record NW_027042941.1, read on the forward strand.
GTCATGTAACCAGCTATGGCATTCAATAAAGATGACTTTCCAGATCCAATGACACCGGTAATCGCGATGAATTCACCCTTCTTCACGGAGAGGTTGATGCCTCGTAACCCTGAGAAAGAGTTAGCCTCCTCATCATTATCAGACAATGAGCTCATTTCAATGGCTTCCCCATCATCGCTAGCATCGCCTTGTTCTTCTTGGTTGTCATCATCATTATATGTCTCCCAATGAAAGCTTCCGTCATTGATTTGAATAGCTACTAAGTCTTCATTATCATCTCTTCTGATATAGTTGCTACTTGGTTTCATTTCTTCTGCAGTTAAAAGAGCTGCAATTCTTTTCAAGGCCATGAACATGTCAGCAGTTGCAGACACTGCAGGAGGAATGAAATTCATTATGAAAGATAAAATTTCAAAGGATGAAACAGATGAGAAAATAGAACCGGCATCTCTTGTTCCACCCTCTATTCCGTATAGCACCAAAAAGGCTATCATTGCAGTAATACCCGTTAAGCTCATGGCTACCGCATACACAAAATTCCTTAACCTTTGAATTTTGAATATGAAGTTGATCTCATTGGACCTTGCCTTCATCACATTGGACAAATAAGGAATCTCCCAAGAATAATATTTAATAATCTTCAAATTAGTTATCAACTCTTTCATAAGGCCAACCCTAATGTCAGTGAGTTTACTTGCAATGGCTCTGTAACGATATAATTGAGAAGTTGTGTAAGAAATACCTAACAAGAAAAGTGCAAGCATGGCAATTCCAATAACTGCTGACACACCAATGTTGAGAACCAAAATAACAATGACAATTGCAATAGGAATAGGGAAGGTCAATAGAACAGGAGTATACAAGCATGCAAGCTCTACTCTGGACAAGTCTGTTGTTACTATAGAGGTAATATTGGCTTGGGTGTATTTGTGTCTAGACTTGGCACTCAACTTGAAAGATTTCTGGAGCATGAAATGTGTCAATGCTGCCTTGATCTGGGCGGCCATAACCAAACCACGGTATTGGTAGTGATTAGCAGTGATACCGGCGGTGAGTTCCACTAAGGCTAGTCCAAAGGCCCAACCTATTCCAATACCAACATTGGTGTTTGAACCGTATGATTTACTCTCAACATAATTGATCAACTTCTTTATGAACAATGGTAACAAACCATTGAAACTCATGGCAATTGTTGCAAAAACTCCAGCGATTAACAAATCTCTTTTACAGGTAATACAAAGAATAAAGAACAAATTGAAATGGGTAAGAGTGAAATCCTCGAGATCATCCTCTTTACTCACAGAAGTAGTTGCCTCCGTTTCTCCTCTTTCCCTGTATTTCTTATGTAAATGTCTATCTTGTGAGTACTCTAATTCTCTCTTATACGCGCGATTGAACCTTTCCACAAAACGGGAAACATGTAAGTCGTCTTGCAAAACAAAAAAATCTTGTGGGTGAAGTGTTCTTCTGTAACCCACGTTCATTATAGGGTGTAACCACGAAAAGAAGATTTTACTAAGGAAGTTAGCCTTCTTGTAGGGGTATGGTTTACGTTCGTCATCTGATGGTAGAGGAACATTCTTGTACTTGTCCTTGATAAGAAAACTAAAGAGTCTTTGTTGCGGTTTAAGCTCATCATCTCCTAGCTCTAAAGAGCTCAGGTCACTTTCCATTGTATTCAATGGCTGGCAGATATGCTTCGTATGTTACTGAATTACTCTATTGTTGTTAAAGCACAAACCAGCTATTTATATAGCTATCTAGACATGCGCATCCAAAGCCTGCTTCGGTTATACTTACGAATTGGATATACATTGGAGCCGCACGGATGCAAAAAACCTCTATGTGGAGCCAGATGAGTAATCATGTACGAAACATGTCACATATCTGCAGTGGATGATTTATTTGAAGAAATCTGAGGGGGTTGAATGCCGTTGGGTGAGAATCGTTTAATTCCGATTAGGAATACGGTCTTCTAATCTTTGCCTGGGGTTGCTGTGAGACAGTGTAGATTCGGTCTGCCAAGGGGTATTTTGTCAAACATTTTGAAAACAGAGATATTTTCTACGCTCCTAGTCTTAGTTACTTTACTGTGACAATATTTCATTACGTGTTCATTTGAACAATTGTAAACTCCGAAGCACAAATAGAATTATGGATAGAACAAATTAGAATCCGCTTGTGCTTCTTATCAAGATTCCTTGCATATGTGAATGACCTGAATTGTAATCTCCATTATTACTCAAAAGCCATAGGGAATCAGTAATGCTGTCCTCTCCTATAATTGTGTGGAAATAAGACCAAGTCCGGCTCCATTGTTCTCGGTTGCCGTCGCGAAGAATTCCCTTTTAGGACTAAAAGCCTCGGACCTTAAAAAGCGCATGGAAAGATATTTTTACGAGATTGTTCGGCTGTATTAGTGCGATTCCTAACTTGGCGTTTAGAACGGTGGTGGTATTTCTCCATGCAAGCTTTATTCATGGTACTCCTAAGCATGTAGTGGAATGAAATTTAATAGGGGGACGACGATTGTAATTGTGTGACCGTCTTTCTGGGTAAATTCCTCTGGGACTGGGACCTCTTGGAGGATCGATACACACAATGAATTGATAACAAATGGATCACGTGATTAATTTCTCATATTTGCAATCGAAGTATATTCTGATAAGAGAAAGCAGGATCTTCAAACTTACTAAAAAGTGCAGAGAATGGCTGTCAGAACGGCATAAACCAATACCAATATCTGAAAGAAGCATTAAGTGGTGAATTAATGGTGACCTAATTTCTTTCATCGATTGTGATTTGGTTGAAATTGTTTTCCTAAGCCGTAAACTTGTTCGAGGAATCTGTCCCTCGTATATGCCAATCAAAAGAATTGACAACAGCATTTCGTTCTTCCCTGAAATAACAGTAAGATCGAATCTTCACTGAAATATCAGATTTCATGTTGATTTGGGAGTTGCATTACTGTCTCTCTGAGTTCTACGGTTTGGCCAGTGCCTGTCAGAATATCACGACAAATGTCTCAATCATACAATGGATTTCCTGCTGCTTCTCCGAATATACCGAGTACAATATTAATTGTCCTATATCAATTTCCCATTAAGCACTTACTGGACTGCAACCCGGTTGACGTTACCTTTATCGACGGTTGTTTTGGAAATTTCATCTCCAAAAGAGTAGTGTTCAATTATTTGCATCTCAATCATTGTAATTGCAATAATGTCGTCAAACTTTCTTGGGTTCTCAAGCCAAAAAAAAGAAACCAGAATGGTTCTAATAACTACATTAAAATGAATAGATGAGACTTCATATACATCGATACTAAGATATTTGTATTAAATACACGGAGACAGAAGTGAAGTCATTTTCATATATTTCAAAAGCCTCTAGCCTTTTCTTTGTGTATTCAAAACGTATAGAAAAAGATTGCTTTTTGCATCCTTTAGAGTTTTCCTCATATCTGTCTGTTTGCAGACTAATTCACAACAAGATTCTTGATATCACAATAATAATAAAAGGGCTTCTTCTGCAAACATTACCTAATGGCTGTTCACCTAACCCCTGACCAGCGGAATCTGAGCTCTGCAATACTACGGGAAGCGGACCCTCAACTTTACCGTCATAGAAATGGTATTTCCAACGCCACCTCTACCAGTACAGAAGAAAATCACTCGCAAGATAGACATGATGAAGGTACAGCAAATGAAGCCAATAGAGAGAATGCATTAAGAAGAGCCTATCAAGATATGAGAACAGGGGTCCCAGAGTCCTCTGAAAGTGGCACATCATCAATTCAATCGTATCATGAATTTGAACTTAACCAATCTGAGTCATTGACATTTTTGTACAATCTTCTATATGATGACAACTCCATGCTTACGAAGGCTGATATATTAAGCATATTGAATGCATTAAAAATCAGGGAAGACAGCCTTCCCTTTACTATAGACTCGATTTTACGGAGTGATATCCAAGGTGTAAATTGGCCGCCAGGTTTGAAGAAGAAATTTTACCTGGACCGATTCCGAGTGGGAAAGGATAACTGGTTTCATAACATCCCTGGTTCGAGAGAAAATGCGATTAAAGTATGTATTTAACAGATGATCAAAAGGATGCCGGGCAAGAAAGGGACTTTAGATCAAATTGATTGATTGTCGAAGGAAACATTTCCTATTTTTGATCTTTCCATGCATCATCTTGAATCCTGTGTCACGTATCTTCTGCACTATCTTCATTTACTAACACCACATAGGACCTTACGATCAAGTCAAGTAACATCAACACCGACTTTTTTAAATTTCATAAATTTTTCAGCAAGCTAAAGCTCCACATTACCCATTTCCAGTTACGTAACCTCGTTTGCTGTGGCTCAAATATTGCAAACGGAATATATTACCCACTGAGCTATTACCATGATCACAACCTCCAAACAGTTCAGAATAGCACGGCAAATGCTTCTAGTGATGAAGAGTATCATTCCTTTTTCAAGATCAATCGATTAATGCCAGACAATAAACTTACAAAAAAGACGGATTCTATGAGATTAGATTGTCTAATAGATTCCAGAACACTATCTAAGAATTCGAATAATAGAATATCGACTCTATGCTGTAATGACGAATTTCTAGTATGTGGGACCTTTGAGGGAGGCTTTATACTATCAGATGTTTCTGATCCCGAAGATGTCAAGACTCTTGGAGAGTATCATTTAACCAGCAACAGCGACGGCATAACCAACCACATTATCATCAACGATAGAGACAATGAGGTCATAGTTTCGTCAAATGATCGCAGTTTGCGTGTATTTGATTTGGAAAGGGCTAAAACTACCAACGATATGGTCAACATACCATTTGCCGTAAATTGTTCCGCCATCAATCCAACCAACTCTAACGAATTACTCGTTACAGGAGATCATCTTAATTCGTTTATAATTGACAAGAGAACAATCAACTCCACATTTAACAATTGCGTACAGTTCAAAGGACACAAAGACTTTGGATTCAGTTGCGACTGGTCTACTCAGAACCCGAATTTACTATTGACAGGTAATCAAGATACATGTGTTAGGCTCTGGGATAAGCGTAAGTCGGATGAGAGTTTATACGCCTGGAGTGGGTCGCTTGGATCTTCTGATTACCGGCATGGTGGACCCGTACGCAATTGCAAATTCAGTTACAACGGAGAGTACATTTCATGGGCGGAGAGTTTGGATCATATAGGTATCATGCAACTACTGGACTTGCAGAAATCAGAAGCTTGTATTCAATCAAGGGTGCAGTCTATAGACTTCATTGGAAAGTGCACAGGCTTAAATTTTGCACCAATTGAGGGAGGCCACGGAGAGCAATTGATCATTGGAGTCAACGACTGTCCTTTGGGAGGTATCCTAAGTTACAAGTTGGAAAGTCAATACAAACCATTAGACTTTGACTTCCACTTTTAATTCTATAATACAATATATTTAAGGAGATATATAAGGATATATATAAGGATATATATAAGGATATATATATATATATATTGGGTCATTTAAACAGTGAAGTTTTACCATTTAGTTATACAGTATGAGAGCATTTATTTTGTCTATAACGTTTCCTCTAGAACAGCAATAGGTGTATTTATATCACTTACACACGTCACTGTTCCAGCGGGAGACATTCTGATGGGTACAAGACTATCCATCGGTTGCCTTTGTTCTTCTCTTTGTTGTAACCTTCTGAACTACTATAAGCTCAGATTAATCGTATAATTTCATCGATATTCCTGGAGAGCCCTATCTTAGATATTGCTTACCACATGTCGTCGACATTCTCGCTTACTTGCAATTGTCCACCTACTTGTTTAACCACTTCATCCAACTTATTAATTTTCCACGACTCTTTCACCAAAGTAGCAATCACTCTAAGCTTATTTCTAGCCTTATTAATCCGTTTTTCAAACTCTGACACTTCGCTATCTCCATTTGTCATGGGAATATCCGATACTAGTTCGTTCAACTGGACCAAATGGTTTGAAACTGAAGAATTATAGTCATCTAAATGAACAGTCCATTCTTCTACCAATCCTTGGATATATCCTACTATCAAGAATCTCTGAAAGGCAGTTTGGTATCCATATTCTTTCCCCTCCGTAAGCTGCTGTTTCGTAGAGTGCTCCTGGCCCTCTTTGTAGCCCTTTTGGTAGTATTCCTCCTCTAGGTTGAGAACCTCATCGGTATCAATATTATAGTCGATGTCTGAGATATCCATGTCTCCGTTGTTTCCATCAAGATCGACTTTTCTTTTCTTAACTTGCACCATCAACTGGTTACTGCTGCCTTACCACGACTTAACTTGTCCAATGTTTCAGTATTTCTCTTGCAATTAACAATACAGTCATTCGTACTCCTGATACTATCGTTGTGGATTACTAACTATGGCAGCCGTTGGAAAAGAAGATGGCTATGCGCGAACTAAAGTTTGCAACTTGCGTCAAAGAAGGAAAATAATGATGAGAATGTGGATATATTTATACTATATTATATTATATGATATTATATGATATTATACTATATTAGACGTAACTATAAACGGTAGTGGTGTATTCTGCAGCTCGATATTGCAACACTTCATAGCGGTTTATTGAGAACATATTTTGGAGGAGTTCTTTTTTATTGTTCTTGAAGAGCTTAGTACTGTCTATTCATAAGCTTTTGTGTTCGCTTTGTATCTGTAGAATCTAGTGTCTCTCCAATTCATTTCATTAAATGGCTAATTACTTATAAACTAGAGCAAGAAGACGGTGTTGAAAAAGAAAATCCTTAATACGAATGAATTCAGCTGGACGGAAAACTACATCAGATGATGAAGTCGAAGAAGATGTCTTGGGTAACAACAAGCGATACAAGCAAAGACATAGAAACGACTTGCGATTGAACTACGATTCAGACTCATCTGTTGAAGATTATAAAAAGCAAAATGATGCCATTGAACTGAAAAATGGCATTAGCAGTGATTCAAAGAAGCAGAGCGATGACGAAGATGATGATATGTTTGCCAGTGATAATGATGAAGAGGAAGGGATGGATGGTGATGATGTGCCGAAAAATGCTACTTCAACGAATACGAAAAAGAACGACACACAATTTTTAGATATAGAGGAGTTCCTGCGACAGGAAGGAATTGGCAAATATGATGAGGAACGACAACTTGGTTTGAGTGCAAGTCAATCAGGAGAAGATGACGAAGAAGATGAGGACGATCCAGATTTGGACTATTATAATAACATAGAAAACCTCGACAGTGATGCTATTAAACGAAAAAACAAGAAGGATCCCAAAATGGAAGCTTTTGATCTTCGTGATGAGGCTGACGAGGGGAGGTTTGATAAAGATGGAAACTTCATAAGACAAGAAGAAGATGATCTAACAGACGCAGAAGAAGAGTGGCTTAATGATTACAAGAAGTCAGATGTTAAAAACGCAAAGAAGGCCCAAGAAATGCGGGAAAGAATCGAAGAGAAGAAATTAATGGACAAGTCAAATGATATTATGCCTATTCACGAGCTTTTGACTGGATTAATAGATCTTTTAGAAGTTGCAGAAACACCAATGGAAGCATTGGCAAGATTGGCTCCCCGCAAGAAGAACAAGAAACTTTCGAAGAATGGAATTGACTCTGATGCTGAGAAATTGAGAAAAGAAACAGTAATAAAAATAACTGATTTCTGTGATAAACTCATTAATGATAAATACTTAAATGACACTTACGATCTCAGTAAGGAGGAATTAATGAGAATATACAAGCAAGAAACAGGGGTTGAATTTCAGCAACATGCTAGAGGACTTAAGCGCTCTAGGGACGATGAAGATCCAGAAGATATAGAGCAAGACACACTTAAAAAAGACATTGACTACGGAGAGAAGATCTGGGAGTTCAAATGGGTCGGAGAGGAGGAAGTCAATGGGCCATACTCCAGTTATGAGATGGAGCACTGGAAAGAAACATACTTTAATAATAATGTAGAAGTGAGGAAAACAGGGACATCCGAATTCTTTCCTGTGGACTCTATTAAATTCCAATGATATACAACTAATATACATATACATATTCCCATGACCAAAGGCTATTCTTTTTGCAAGTAATCTATAATCGGGAATTGCAAATCTTTGGCGATAGATTGTATCTTTGTCCAACTGACGTTGCATCTCCATCTTACCCTAGCTCCTAGAATATCAGAAGAAGCAGATTTGCTGATTAGTCCCAACGAGAACAAGGTAGCAATTTGACTATATAAGTCAGTATTTCTACTTAGAGTGAACTTAGTTCTTTCGATTTCCTTCTTCTCTTCTCTAATTGCTGGGTCATCATGAAAATTCAATATTTCTTCCGTGTCCATTGTGTTCAACGAAGTTGCATTAGTTCTATAGATAACTGATAATATAGCGAGTAGTCTTTCAAGATCAAAGTAGTTTGGTGAAAGAAGTCTACTGTCTATGTCACCTTTTGTCAAGTGGCTTCTTTTGGCGCTAGTAGTTGCACGCTTTTTGTACTTCACAGCCTTGATTTTGGAAAAATTATGCATATCGTCCTTCTGTGAATTGAATGATGCCAAGTAAGATGCTATCAAGACATATTTGGAATGTACGGGTAAATCATCCACCCCTGCACTGCCGGCACTTTTATCAACTTCAAAGTCTCCCACTGTCTTAACCCTGGAATTGTTGATGATGTTTTCATCTTCCAAAAGCGAGCTGTTATGTCTATATACCCTCACGAATTCGGTCAAATCGTATGTTCTATCTATGACTTTTTCCACAAATCGATCCCACAACTTGAAGCAAATATTAATGAGGAGATTCATATCGGACCCAGTGTATACAAAATAAAGATCAACGATCATTTTGGCATACCTCATCCAGAATTCTTCGCTAGCTGGATTGTCATCAAATTCTGGATCACCAAATGAACAGAGCCTGTTCATCTGTAAGATCTGAATCACTTCGTGCTCCTCGTAGCTTCTAAAGTAGATGTGAGGGACCGAAGTCGTTATTATTTCTTTTGGATCATCTGAGGATGTTATGAATATAATGGAAAGATTCCTTATTTTGGTCTGTTCCTGCAATCTTATAAAACCACCGTAAATCTCATCCGTACTTTCTATGCATTGGTCAAATCTGTCCAAAACCAATACATGGCGATCTTTATAGTTGTTTTCTTTGAAAAATGAATCCAACGTAGTCAAGAAGCTGTATAAGCTTTCCCCAAGAGAACCCTGCTTGAGCCTACCAGTATCATTGATGCTTTGAATAGCATTGGGAATACCTGTATCCGAAGCAATACCTCTAAGACATCGCTGGAGTAAGATCTTCCGTGTTATGCACTCATCACACTTTATCACTGTCTTTTTGACTCCCAATGTCTCTAAAAACCGATTCACTATGAAAGTTTTACCATTGGATTTATATCCATGAACGACTATAGCTGGTGCCAGGACTTCCGCATTTTCTGAAACAAATGCATTTAACAAGTCTATTTCGGTATCTCTACAAAGTATGCTTGTCTTTAACGCGTTGGTCTGGTTCTCACTTAGCACCATCTTTGAATACTTCGGTGTCTGGTAACTCAGAATAACATTGATGCAAACTTTCCAATATTGTCCAAACCGCGATCTCTGAAATATACGCTGTGCTACCAAATACTAAGTGGTTGTAAATATACAGGGATGGGTGCAAAACTATTGATTATATGAAGTAGGGTACTTTTTATGAAGTTGGACTTTTTCTGAAGTAGGTACTTTTTATGAAGAGCTCAATTTGTCTACAAAAAGTCGATGACCACAATATTCTTCAAATTATGACTTTATATATATATGTATATGCATTAATTCTATTACTTTATTTAAGTTGCTTCTTCAATTAAGCCATTTAATAGCTGCAAATTATACGCTTTGGCGATGTTGGAAAATACATGCAATTTTCTTTCGACTTCTGAATGGCTAAATGTCTCCACCCATTTACCCGAACACTTACAAAATAAGCTCAAGTTGCTTATTCTTATCGAGCTGCATTTAGCACACTTGTAGTCTTGACTGTAGAATTTGGTAAGTACCTTATGGTATTGTGTGATCACCTCCTCTTCCATGGCAACTCTGTTATATGGCTTGTGACAATTGCTGCAATTCCAAAGGTCATCTTCTGAATCCCTACAAAAGTCAATATCTCTGATATAGTTACAGTAGTCACAAACGACCTGAGGAATCTTTAAAACAGTGCTTGGATTCCTGAACGTGGCTTCCGCACTGAATTCTTTCACATCAAATATAGAAAGCAACTCTTTTCTTAATACTCTGACTTCGATCGCCCTTTTACTTGACAATCCGAATACCGCACACAAGAACTTAATTAATTCTAAAGCAGGATTTTTCATATGCAAATGGGAACCTGGCAACTTGGGAAATTCGTATTCTTGTTTGAATTCAGGATTGAGTATTGAATCATTTTGACGACGGTAAATCTTTTCAATTCTCTTTTGTAATGGTCTTCTAAACATTTCAATGACGCCATTGAAAACATCCTCGTCTTCGGTTTCTTTTGAATCAAGTTTCTTTTGGCCCTTAAGAATATGTACGATTTGAGTTACTCTTGGAGTCCCGGTTTGTGTGTTTCCTGTCAAATTGTCCTTTTTGTACTTCGTAAGAGCATCCAAAAATATAACGAGCCAGTCTTCAAATTCATCTTGGAAGATAACAGGTAAGAATTTCTTTAGCTGCCAATTATTTGTAAGGACTAAGTCTTGGATTTCGTCGTTCGTTATCTCAGTGCAACTTCTTCCTCCGTAGTTATGTTCATCCATCCAAATCAAAATATCCCAGTACTTAATTATGTTCAAATCCAAAAAATTGAATAAGGGTTTCGATCTGGCAGCCTTGAGAATGTACTGACCAAACGCGTAGGAATTTTCAACAGACACTTTGCTTGTTTGAACAATCATTTTGTTTCTATTAGCAAAGACTACCTGAGCATTCATTCTTCTAAATTCTCCAATTAATTGCAAGAGTGCTTTCGTTGTTAAATTGTGGACATGATAATGCAATGAGTAATCGTATAAGAAAGACTCCTTTCTTTGAACCCACGAAACAAGGTTATTCATCATGGAGTCTGCATTTATATTGTTCCTTAAAGCGTCGTCCCACCAATCTTTGACCATACCTCTCAAGATTACCAAGGCTGGAGATGAAAAAGAATCCTCAGCAATCGTAGATGCCCCGTTGTTCTTGTCAAAAACAAGACCGTCATCTGCCAAGTCAGAACCTTCCGCTTCATTTATAAGTGAACTTGTGAGAATAGTATTGATTGTCAAATTCCCAATTTCAACTTCCAAACATGCAGTTTCATAAATCTCTGGGTTATTGATAGTAGGAAATTCAAGGTTTTCATAATCGAGTGCACGATCCAATTCAAAGCCTCCTTGGTCTGGTAGAGGATTCGACGACCACCACAATACAATGTTATTCTGTGACAATCTTCTAGCATACTCGATGTCAATCAAATATCCAACATTCTCAATTTGCAAGTTACATAATGGTACATTACCATATTTTGCAAGTGAGATCAAGTTCTTTATCCAGTTGGCTAAAACAAAATAATGGTTGATAACTCTCTTGGAAATCAAAGATTGCCAACCAACAGCTGGAAGTGATAATTCACTCACATTCATCTTGATGGAAGGGAAGTCGGAAGTAGCGCTCAAAAGATTCAAAATTTTTGTCGAGTATGGCGACTGAACTGCAAGCAAGGCCTTATTACTCTTGGAAGAATGAATCTTTCCGATGGCATTATTCAACTTCTTAAAAAGTTTTGAGCTGTCATGATAGTAGTAGGTTTCGAAGCTCATATTATCTGGGTATGCGATAACATTGTACATCTTCCCTAACCTATCTTTCTTCACTTCGTAGATATCATGATAAATCTTGTCGATGTTTGATGGTAATTCCTGGGCATTGGCTGATGGTTTCAATATATACATCTCAGTTGTTGAATCCCATGATTTAAAGAGTGTAAAAAACTCGTAGCTATTCGTGACAATGTGCAATAAATACACAATATCCATTTCAAATCTTTTCAAGTAATCGCCATCACTTATGCGGTTCAAATCTTTAACGTTGAAACCGTTTTTAAGACCTTTTCCTAATGCTCCCACCTTGGTGTCATCGAATTTCACAACATTACCAAGTTCTATTATAAGCCTTTCCACGGACCCTATTTGAGTCTCATATAATCCTAGAACATTGGAATCCTGTAGTAAGCTATCGACATTGGAAATCTCTTCATTATACCGAACTTCTGGTAATGTCAATTTGTATAGATGTGAGCCGTCATGGCCATTGGGCAAAATGGCATTAGATTTTTCCGTTTCGCAGCCAGATATGTACTTTCTTGGGGAGAGCTCAGTCTTAAAAGAAGCATACACCTGCTTTGGAACGTGAAAGGTGAAGGAGTGAACTTTCCCGCTAGCCAGTACATATACCCTGACCTCACCAGGCTTTGCAGGATCAACTTTGTACTCCAATATCTCCCAATTAGAACCTGCCACATTCTCTGCTTGCTTACGAATCAAACCACCTACTGAAGATCTATGTGAAGTTTCAGAATTGGACCCAAATAACTTCCTTCTTCTTTCCCTGTTGTTTGTTTGCATCTTCCACTTTGCTTTCTGATACTGTAAGAAACCTTGGTAGTCCTCGGTCATTGAAGGGCATGGCGCATTCAAGACAGCGCTATTTCTTTCATCTTCTTCGGCCTCAGCTATAGCATGAAGTCTTGCAGCCCGTCTCTTTTTTGACGTCACCTTACCAATTCGAGACTTGGTGACACCGCTATCAATCTCACCAAAGTCTTCCATATCTTTAATATCCTTTTCTTTCTTTCTCAATATATCGCTTTTGTCAGCTTGTCCAAAGAAGGAAGCAATTGAACTCTGTTGCTTAGAATCTTCCTTGTTGTGTATACGCCTTTGTAACCAATCAGGATGTGCAACTCTTGGAACTGGGTTTCGGATGTCTTGTAATGCCGCAGGAATAGTAATTATCTTCTGAACTACAGAGGAAAGACGCTCATGGTAATAACTCCAGTCAATAATGTCTCGTGGTCCCATTTTCTCCAAAGAAGGATCTTTCAACCACTTCTTTAAGTAAAACTCTCTCTTCTCTGATGAAAATATCGAAACGGGAACTGCTCTTTCGGTGACAGGAGCTCCAATAGGTTTTGCGCTGATAATGTACTTCGTAGCTAATCCGGCATCCTTGACCATTTCTTCTCCTAAGAATTCACCTAATCTCTTAGCAGTGGTAATAGAAGTTGACTTTTGATCTCCGTATTCAGCCAAACTCTTAGACATACTTCTATTTTCACAAATAAGTTCAATTAAGTCTTCGTCTTCTAGCAAGCCACCTTTTGTATCTAAAACGTCTAACCAGTTATTAGCAACTGTTGCAACTGCATCATAGCAACCCTCAAGGGTATCTCCTTCCAAGAACAATTTGAAAATATCAGACTGAAAGTTTTTGATCAATTGCAACTCACCTCTTCTCTTCAATTCAAAACCTTTCAATTCGGCTAAGGTTCCATCATCATTGAACACCGCGTACCTCTTCTTCAAACCTTTACCTTCTTCTTTGGAAGTGGGCAATATCATGGCCTTGTATGGACCATCAACTTCAAAGAAAATGGAATTATCAGAGCGCTTCTTATATTTGAATGTATCTGGATCAACCAAATCTTGATACTGATGGTTTGTGAATTGCTCGTGGACTAAGTAATTCAACATTGAACAGGGGTATTCGAGAAAAATCTTTTTACCATCCTTGCATTTCAATGTGTAGTTTTCAGGGAAGGATTTTGGTAATATACACCAAATACCATCCGTGTCTAATTCCAACGGCCGACCTATACGTTCAACTAAAGCTCTGGCCATCTGAATGATAGTAGCACCAGTAAGACACGTAACACCTGCCATTTCCATAGAGTACCACCTAGAACCCTTTCTCATGACGTAACCATAGAAGGAATTCAAAATAACCTTGTGAGCCAATTGTAACGAGTCGTACAATACAACCATCTTCTTGGCTTCATCTTTAGCTATAGTATCGTTCTTATCAATCTTGGAAACCTTTCCTTTCCACACTTTGGCCAAACCTTTAAATTCGTAACGACGATCTCTGAACGATCTCACAGTATTGACATAAAATGGATTTTCACGCTGACAAATAATGGCCTCTCTTGTCACGACCTCTGATTTCTTTATTCTGTGGTAGATCTTCCTTGAGTAGTCGCCAAGTCTCTTTTTGATGTGAGATGCCTGCTCTGAGTATGATAGCTCGTCAAAGGTTCTAGGAGGGAGCCAGGGTTTCGCAGCTGGGAAAGTCTCATTCTGTAAAGCGTTCTTGATCATGTTGTATTCGTTCATCTTAGCTGGATAGTATTCTCCTCTCCAAGACCATGGAAGTCTCCTATCACAGTCCTTACCGGGGCGGTTGAAATCACAAGCAGCACAGTCTTCCTCAGACTTCATAGAATCTGGTTGCAATCTGTTCGATGTCATAATGTTGGGATACATTGATGCCACATCAACATGATAAATTAACGGAGTTTCACTTCTTTTTGGGTTCTGCTTCAATTCTAGAAGCTTATTCCTGATTTGATCGTGAATTTCTTCAAAATTCTCTACGTCTTCCAACTTTCTACCATTTTCCACTTCAATACAAAATTTGATCGAGTTGTGCAAATTTCCTAGTAATTCATCAATGGCAGTAGGATCAACCTTAAAATCATTTGGCAAGTCACTCCTAAATACACCTGCTTCTAACGATTCGACGTGTCCTCCGACATAAGTTTCGGATTCTAATAAATGGCCATTATAAAACCGCTCAATGGGGTCTGTGTACTTATTGGGCAATAAAATATTCTTTTCGTACGCTTGGACCATTAACAACATTTCACATAATGTACCTGTACCCTTTCTCAAAACTTCATCTGGATTTAAAGGAATGATAGTACACAATGAGAAGATGAATGGGTGTACGTATTTGAAATATAAGTAGTATGTTGCAACGGCATCGGAAACGGAATACTCCGACAATAACTGTGGGTGATCATAGGCATACGGTGTCATCAATTCAGGATCTAATTCAGTAGGATTATAGCCCAATTTTGCTGTAGTGACGGCCTTTAAACCTTGTGATCCCTGGGGCAAGTACGAATCTCTTTTAACCCATCTGAAACAATCCATGTGAACGCAGTACTTCGACTTATATTCACCTTCGTTGTCCTTCGCAAAACCTATTTCGTCGAACATGTCCATATCGTGGAACCTTGTTCTATTCTCTACGAATGGCCAATCAAAAAAATCACCATTAAAAGTAGCTATCACAGTTGGTCTAGCATCTCTGATGTGTTCATAAAACCGCATCAACACATGTTTCTCATCAGGTTCATTGAATATAGTGAACATACCAGGATATTCTGGCCTCGGTGTATACTCAAAATCTTGAATGTCTTCAGAAATAATCTCACGATTGGTAATTAAGAATCCCTCTCCATCGATCATGTAAGATATCATCATAATTTGGTCAATCTTAGCATCGGGAAACTTCAATGGAGCCTTTGTTGTTTCAATATCGAATGCAAGGACTACCGGGTCGGCAAATGCAATTTTCTCTTTATCTTCTACAAGAGTGACTTCTGAATGCTTAACATATACATCGTACCACTTTCCAACTCTGACATTGACATCAATGGAAACTCGAACATGATACGGCACATCATATTCTTTTATGTCTTCAATAAATATGGATGGATCACTTGGTGAATCGTTGTTGGAGTTGAAATCGGCAAATCCACTGTCAGCTGAGATAGCGCCATAGTTTCCATTACTGTAGTCTCCGCTACTGCTTTTATTGTTATTATAGTTGAAGTTCATAGCTTGGTAGATGTCTCTACTATCTTTCTTCATCTGGTTGTCTTTAATAATTGGACTAAGCAATCTCCTTCCCATTAGTAAATCCAGAATATTGTGGAATGTCAACTTAATTAAATTTTTTTGTAATCCTACCAAATGGTTAGGAAGATTTAAATCGTCCTTAGCCACTCGAGATAGGTTCTTAATGCTGCATTGTTCCAAGTATTTTCGAAGCCATTCTTCGACTTCTGATTCATGTGTTGGGATCACTTCGAGAAAGAAATAGGGATCATATTGAAGTGTGACTTTAAACGAACCTCCCTCTTCGTCTAGGAAGTAGTAGTCAACACCAGAATATCCAGGTAAGTACTCTTCACTTGGAATAGTTGTTGCATGCATGTTTACCAACCAACCTTTCCTTGGTTTGGTACCGTCAAAATCGCCATGCTCTATTCTGTCAAACCCCATCATCAGGTCTAGTGCATCTATTCGCGTGACGAGATCTTTCTTCTGGATCGAGTCATTTAACATAGGGTTGTTCGCTATATATGGGTCAACTGGCTTCGTCTCTTGACGAGAGGGCCTGTTTTTGAACTCAGAGTTCACTTTGTTCTTGACAAAGCGGGCAGAACTTGAGCCTTTAAAGTTTCCACGTGAAGACATCCTCTTTTTTTGTATGTAATTAGCGGTGATTATATGGTCATATATGATTGTAACAAATGATTAAATAGTCTACACGGCTGGATGATATAAATTTATTATGAGATAGGCCGATGAAATCTATGCAAAATGCTCGAAGCAAATAGTTTCAGCCTGAATTCTCTCTACCGCACTGTAGTCGTTGATTCCCTATAAAAGGTAACGGGCCTACTTCAATGACTAGTACTTTACTTCCTAAGAACTAATTGAACCATCGCCATCTATAGTACATACACTACATTCTATTAGTTACGTAAGCTCAAAAACGCAAATTAACGCGTCGTTAAACTACGCGTTTGGATGGTAACTGCACGTGACACACTACTAGTATGTTATAGACATGTACTCTTTCTCCAAGGGATCTGTGGAAGTATGCTTTGAGATGTGTATTGTCTCCTCGAGGGTGAAAGAGTTGCACTTACGGAGATAGTAGAAACTGCTGAGATTTCCGTATTTTGTCATGTTTTGAAAGATCTCTGTCATGCCTATGAACCTAGCCTTAGTAGGAAGAGGGAAGAATATGCTATGAGGCATAATCTTGGTCTAGCACCAAGCTCTTTCTAAATAGTGAAGTTCTTTCTAAATAGGAATAGATGCCATTGAAACTACAGTACGCTACATCTTGCTACAACACCCTTGACCATCTGGTAATTACCTTCTATGTATAATGTCTCCTCTTATTGATCTACTATATATACTATTAACAATTGGCAATAAATACATCTCTATGCAACTACCTACTCATAAACAAGATAATCAAACCTTGTACAATCACTGAATACAAAAACAAGAATTGTACTCTAATACGTCTCTGCTTGGTAGTGACGCTATTGCTAGTGGCACCAGTAGCATTTGGCAATACCAAGAACTTCAAAGACCTCATCAAGAAAACAGCCAAATTGGCAATCAAAATGAGGACAACTGGATAGTAGGTCAAGTATCCATCGCCAATGAGGTGCTTCCAACACAATAATACAATGATGCACACATATTTGTAGCCCGAGAAACTCACTAAATCCCATAATGTACTTTGAGAAGAGCAGTTCAACAAGTATAACCCAATCTTGAAAATTGCAATGTCAATTACTGAGAATGCAAGCGTTTGAGAAGCCAAGTAGCCAAACAATTGAGGATGGAAGTCTCCTTTCAATCCTTGGAATGAAGCCCACAACAAAATATACGTTACAAAGGCCATCAATGGAATATACAAATCTGGTGCATTTACATCATGGATAGGTGGGGCAAACAGAGTCTGAGCTGTAGGGGAAGGATCTCCCGTGGCTTCCTGATTTGTCAAGCGGTTCCAGTTTTTGTTTCTGTAAGGAAACACTATAAGAAGGATTTTACGCAACACGTATGAGTTGCTAACCTGGAAGTAGTATTTTATGTCACCGGTTCCTGAGATAAAGGATCCAAAGTTCTTCTGGATATACTGGTTTGAAGACTCGAACCCAGAGCGGGCAAATTGAGTGGCCAAGGATGCTGCTGGGTCGTTGAGAAACGTTGGGAAAGCATTGTTGGGTTGTTGCGGATGAGCTTGATTCAAGTGCGGGCTTTGGGCAAATTGATTCTGTTGAAAAGTTGGATGCTGTGGTTGAGGGTAGTGGAGGTTGAACTGACGGTTCTGGAGATGGGCTTGTGCTTGTGCCTGTGCTTGAGCCTGAGCTTGCACGTCAGCATGTTGTTGCTGTTGATGTAAATCCGCGGCGTCTCCGTAAGGGTTGTACATTTTTCTACCAAGAGTATGGAAAATCCAGTAGGCTGAAACTGCTAATTAAATTATACAGGTGATGTATTGACTGTAGATTAGAGCTTCCTTATGACAAGAAAATAAGTTTAAGGTGAATCTTCTTTGACATTCTACGTTTTTAACGCTATGTGTTGTTTTCGGTTTTTGTGAAATCTTTTGATTTCAGAATGAGTGGCACTGAATGCAGGTAAAAATGGGTTTCTGTAATGGAATGTGAGGAATATATGATAGGAGATAGATAGAGAAGAGGGCTAACGATTTTTTTGGGACCTGATTACTGGGGAGAATTTCGATGATTCAGAATGTGGTATTTTCCCAACGAGTTTCTATAATAGTTGTGTTTCATGAAATAATTTTGTGGCTAACTCGAAAATACCTACCCCCATCTTGACTCAGAAGTTGGTTGGTTGGAGGCATATTTCATAATACACTCAGAGCTCTGTATGTATATACAGGATATTGTAATCAGGGGTATTGATATGTGAATTGTTTGTAGCGTAGGAAAGTTCTAGGTTCAATTCTCGTACGGAAAGGGTAAAAACGCTTCCTACTTTGCCATGTTCCACTAGCTTCTTTGCTTTGCCTGATTTGTCCCAATTTCGCACAGCCCTTCACGGCAATGAAAACTTTTTGACATTCATAACCCATTCCAGGTCCTTCGAAGTCCGCTTTAGATAGCAATTTCAAATGGTCACGTGATCAGAGATCCACGGAAATCTCTTTGCTTCTATCTTCCCAATGCAGGAACGCAACAGAACCCACGTATCCCACTTATTGATTGCTGTTTAAGATTAAATCAAAATACCCCCTTTCTTCTTGAACATCACTGGCAATTGCACGATAAACGAAGCTAGCAAAGTAATATTAAACCAACTTTGTCATATCAGTAAACAAAATGGTTGACGGAAAAGTTCTTGTAGTGTCCAACAGATTACCTGTGACTATCAAGAGGTCGTCTGCAGGTTCTTATGATTATTCTATGTCTTCTGGAGGTCTAGTGACCGCTCTTCAAGGATTAAAGAAGTCCACTGAATTTCAATGGCTTGGGTGGCCAGGTCTTGAGGTGCCAGCAGATGAACAGGAAAGGGTCAACAATGATCTTATGGAGAAGTTCAAGTGCACGGCTATCTTCCTTAGTGATACTATCGCTGATTTGCACTATAATGGTTTCTCGAACAGTATTTTGTGGCCCTTATTCCACTACCACCCAGGTGAGATGAACTTCGACGAAAATGCCTGGGCTGCATATATAGAAGCTAATAGACAGTTTGCTATTGAAATTGCTGGTCAGGTCAACGATAACGACTTAGTGTGGGTTCATGACTATCACTTGATGCTCCTCCCTCAGATGTTGAGAGAGGAAATTGGAAATTCGAAGAAGAATGTAAGAATTGGATTCTTCCTCCATACACCATTTCCATCTTCTGAGATCTACAGAATTTTACCAGTAAGAAAGGAAATTTTGGAGGGTGTCTTGAGCTGTGACCTTATTGGATTCCATATCTATGACTACGCCAGACACTTTTTGTCATCAGTTTCACGTATTGTGTCAAATGTTACCACTTTACCTAATGGAATCGAGTTTCAGGGCCGTTCCATCAATATCGGAGCATTCCCTATTGGAATAGATGTCGATAAATTTACTGAAGGCTTGACGAAAGAGTCTGTTATTCAGAGAATAAAGCAATTGAAGTCTAAGTTCGGAGATACAAAGGTTATTGTAGGAGTTGACAGATTGGACTATATCAAGGGAGTCCCACAGAAGCTCCATGCTTTTGAGGTGTTTTTGGAGGAAAATCCAGAGTGGATTGGAAAGGTAGTGTTAGTTCAAGTGGCGGTGCCATCCAGAGGAGATGTTGAAGAGTACCAAAATCTAAGAGCCACAGTGAATGAACTTGTTGGCAGAATTAATGGAAAATTCGGTACTGCTGAATTTGTTCCAATTCACTATATGCATAAGTCTGTTCCATTTGATGAATTGATTAGTATTTACCACCTCTCAGATGTCTGTTTGGTCAGCTCCACTAGAGATGGTATGAATTTAGTGAGTTATGAGTACATTGCCTGTCAACAAGAAAATAATGGAGTGTTGATTTTGTCAGAATTCGCAGGAGCAGCCCAATCTTTGAATGGAGCTATTATTGTGAATCCGTGGAATACCGAAGAATTAAGTGATGCCATAAAGGAGAGCTTGACATTACCTGAAGAGAAGAAAGAAATTAATTTTAACAAGTTATTTTCTTACATTTCCAAATATACCTCAGGATTCTGGGGAGAGAGCTTTGTTAAAGAATTATTCAAGTGCAGTGACGAAAAGGCACCAGTGAAGTCGAAGGCCTCCACCATTCAAAATCAAAAGGAAGTCAAAGTGGCTTGATCACCCAATATCTGAGCATGGGCTATTCTTTTTCCATTGATTCTGGTTACTCTTTTACTTAATTCTTCTGATGTTGACGAAATCATTCTCTTAGTCATGTTATCCCAAAGTGCTAAGCTGACATGGGTTCTTGCAAAACATTCTATAGATTCGTGCCTATAATATAAATAAAACTCTTTTATTACCTTACGGATAGATAGGTATTAATAACTAATAGTTAGAGTGATTAAGTGTAAAAAGTGAATCAATGTATTGAAAACAACATGACACAAGTATATTAGTGGTCGCTATAAATAGGGCAAATGAAGATTTAATTAATATAAGAATGCAATTTTAAGGAAGGGAATAAGTGAGCGGACTCAAATGTTACTACATCGCCATCTCTCCAAGATGGTCAAAGTCCATGGTTTTAAAGAGGGTTACTTAGTTGATCGACTCATTTAGTCAACTAAGTCTGTGAATGGGAGCTCGGGGCCCAACTTTAAGATTGTGTGAGATTCAAGGTTTGCCTTGGTTAAGGGTGTAATAAGCCTCTTGTTTTCCTTGTCTCCATCTCCATCTTCTGTCCTCTCGTTTTTAATAAATAATTTCGAGGGAGTTTGCGATCTGTTACCTCTCGCTGATTTTGATAAATGATTTGCTGACATGTCGGCAGTGATCACTTGTGGCTTGATTCCAAGTTTTGAAAGGAGAGAACTGTTGGAATAGATGTACGACGATGCTGACATCGTTAGGGCATGTTCTTCGGGTTTTGGCAAGACCATACTACCAGTGTACAACAGTGTGTCTGGTAAATGTACTCCATGACCAAAAAACTGTTTTGTAGGTGATGTTACTGACTCACTTTCGCTACTAGTTTGGGTTTCTGTGGGTTTGTCCTGTTTTTTCGTAGGTGGTGATTCTTTTTCTTCCTTTTCCTTGAAATGTGCTACGTCTTCTTCGAAGTTCTTGGCTGAGTTGAAAGCTGTCATTAAGTATGGCAATTCTTCTGCAATAGTAGTTTTATGCAATAATGATGATGTAGCGATAGAAGACATTGACTCTCTTCTTCTTGGGAGGATGTTTTTTTCTTCGTTAACTTTCGTGATTGAATGGATCATAGGTGGTTGCGTAATTGATGATGAATAGAGAGAACTTGCTCCGATATCTGAATCGTCAAAAAAGTCATCTTCTATGTCCGATGCTACTGCCAGGCTATTCCTTGGAGTTCTAACCAGAGAGCTACTATGGCTGGAATGCTTGTGGTGTTTCTTGCCGAAAGAATGAGGGTCTTTACTTACATCAACAAAATCTTCATCCTCTTTTTCAGGATCTTCCTCAACTTCTGACTTAAGGGGGCCGTAAAATGCTACTTCTTTTAACTTTTCTAGTTTAAACGCGTCAAACATCTTCTCCATATCATTTATAAGTGCTAAACACTCATATTTGGATTCGTTGTCCTCTTCGTCGATCGCCTGATTTAACTGCTTCAACAAATTAACAATAAAGCTCTTGTAGGTGACAATGGTGGAATCCTCGTCTTCGTCATCTAACATTATTTGGAGTTCTTTTCCGATTATTATTAATTTGGCTTTCAGGTAGGAAACAGTCAAGCTATCGACAACCTCATTCTTCAATTTAATGCTCTTGAGTAGTAGCGACGTCAAAAGAGTGCCGCTATCAGAGATATAGTCCATGGGTGACAATGACCTCGAAGCTCTCGTTATGACATCAATATCGTTCGAGATCTTACTGATTTTTTTATTTAACTCCTTGCATGTCAGTACAACCTTTTCAGCTATTTTGTTATTGAACTCTCTAATGTGAATATCCTTATTTTCGAAGTGTTCGTCACTATTGAAATCCAACGACAAGAACTCCCAGCTCTTGAAAATTAAGTTAGACTTCTCCAATGTCTGTAATATTGTGAATGTATTCAGGCAGAGCCTGCTAACTCTTCTTTCGGCTACTGGAAAACCACCGATGAGCAGTAATACCAGTGTATACTTGGTCCTATCTTTATTTAGGTTGGGGTCTTGAACAAGTCGCAAAATTGGATCTTCGTACGTCTCAATATCAGTCATGGTGGACACCGCAATACTGAGAATGGCTGTAATATCTGTAGTTCGAACTTAATTGCAGTCAATACACAGATGGATAAGCAAATGACAGCGAATAAGAATGATAATACCACTCCTCGGAGTCGATTATGCATAAATGATAAGGAAGAAATCACCCAAATGCAAGCGAGCGATATCACGACCTACAGAAGGAGCAAAGCACGATCTTCTTCTCTAGGAGGCTTCCGGAGGAGACGTTAGTTGGATCTTGTAGTTTATCGAATCAGCTGTTGCAGAGCTCTTTCTATGGCGGCACTGATGTTCGACCCTTGAGCAGAGCTTGTGATGCAAATTCTAACCAGCTAGTGATACTGGAGTCACTGCCACAGGCCAATGGAAGTAGAATACTATATGTTATCTAAAATAGTCTAAACTTATCCCAACTATACCTTTCACGGATGAATAAACTATAGTTCCGAATCCACGAATATAAATATTCTACGCCTTGAAAAAGAACTCACTGCTGGCCCTTCACTAATCTACGATTTTAACCAAGCAATCATCTGCCGCTTAGTTAACTGCTAATATTATCGAATGTTTTTTTCTGCCAGAAAGGGCCGACTGCGAGACTAAGCAATTTTACTATGAGATATGTACGAAATTCGGCTAACAAAAGTGTGAGTAGAGTAGTGTGGGCACGTGATCTGAAATAGGATGATTTTAGTTCCTCTTTGGGGTGAGATTTTGCGGCAACTCGATTGAGCACATCTTCATTGGCAAGGATAAAATTCTAGATTAAGTATGGAAGTTGATGTCACGTCTACAAAACAATTAAGGTTTTAAATATTTTTTCAATAACGAAGAAGCCTAGCTACTACACGATAAATAGAAACATAAAACAATCAAGAATATCCTTTTAAGCTAATTCTCTCTCACCGAAACCAGTGGTACAAATCCTTTGCTTTCTTGAACTTGGCACTCACTTCATCGCAATTGATGGGGTCGGCAGGAGGGTTAAATTACATTTTCAGAATGCATTTCGAATTGATACATCTATAACTGCAAAATGTTCGGAATTGGGCCAGCAGGTGTAATACCGTTAGGATTAATACCAATGTGTGACTTGGTGTAGTGGTATTTAATATGGTCGAAGTCTGTAGTTTCTTGGAATCCTGGAATTTTCCAGTATAACAATCTGAGCCAAGCGTGAATGTTAGGGTAGTCGTGTCTAATGGTTCCTATGTTACACTTGAAGTGTTGGACGTACACAGGGTCAAATCTGATAATGGTCGTAAATAATCTGACATCAGCTTCTGTCAATGTGTTTCCGAGCAAGAATTGCTTCTTCTCGCCATGGTTTTTCTTCAAAATTTCTTCAACTTTGTCCAAGTGAGTAAAAACATTCTTCACTTCTGAGTCGTAAACTTCTTGTTTGGTAGCAAATCCAGACTTGTAGACACCATTATTGATATTATCATAAATCCAAGAGTTGATCTCATCGATAGGCTCTTGTAATTCCTTAGGGTAGATGTCAACTTGTGCAAATTCCCCGGTGACTAGGTCATTGAATTCCAGGTTGAACATTCTGATAATTTCACTGGATTCATTGTTGACAATGGTCTCCAACTTTTTGTCCCACAATACAGGAACTGTGAATCTACCAGAATAATCTGGGTCTGCCTTGAAGTATAATTCTCTGATACGTTTGAAGTTGTACAAATGGTCCACCGTTCCTAATGAAACATCCTTACTTGGATCAACGGTCTTCAACTCCTCATCCGAAATGAATCTCCATCCTTTGTCGTCCATGTGCCAATGGACCACAGATACTGAGATAATTGAGGTCAATCCCTTCAATATTCTGGTAATCAAAGTTCTGTGTGCCCAAGGACATGCGAGCGATACGTACAAGTGATAACGGTTGGCCTCGGCTGCGAATTTAGAGCCTGGCTGAGAGCTGATGAAGTTTCTGAATTGAGATGGTTTTCTCTTAAAGGCCCCCGATTCTTTGTCGGCAAACTTTAAGATTTCGATCTTTTCCTTTGGTTCCTATTGATTTCACTGTTAGTATATGCTTGCTACTAGCCGCGTGGTTAACCCCAATAATGTATGAAAATTACTTACAGAAGACATATTGAAGAGAGTATACGACACAAAAAGTACGCTGAAAGTTAGGATATAGTAGTGAATCCGAATCCTGAACAATTGTTCACGTTAATGGTACCCAATGGATTATTTCAACACTATTATTGCTAAGCAACTGGGGTTCAACTTCAATTTATAACTGCCTGGACTCCTGTTTCCCCTTCGGATGACTGCTTTTTCTGTGCTGCATTTAAAACATTACTTAGTAATGGATTATTAAGACATTAGTGGATTACATTTGTAGAGTAATACTTTAGAAGCGGGATTTGGGCGTTTTGGGGCTTCGATATTTAGTAGGATAATGTATGTCTAGGTAGAATATGAGATCAAACCACGAGTTGAAATTTTGTGATCTAGTGGTTTGTTTTGTCATTGAATGGTCATTGAAATGGTAACTTTGTAGTAAAAGTTGAGAGAAATTACTGAACGGGAATTTCCTTGCTGGCAAAGAATCTCAACGAGCCTTGGACGCTCTGAAAGATATGGACAATTGAGTTCTAATATTGGCTGTATAGTACAAGCTGACTCTTGTATTAGAGAATCAAAGAGTTATTTTATGCCCCAAGTTAGGAAGAGATTGCATGTTGTGAAAGTGAAAATTTATGATTTTCGTAGAGTTCTTGAATAGAATTGAATATTTTAAGGCGATAATAACCTAGCTTCTAATGTCCTGTTACACTAACTTTGAATATGAACTTGAAATAAGGTAAGTTTAACCACAAAGACTACTTCATATACCGCGCCATCAAGAGTTACTAAATCAAGACTTTATAGTGCACGAGTCGCCCAATGCACTTTATGGTCAGGTCAAATTGGCGCTGTTTTCTTTCCCATGGCACTTTTATTGCCATTACCATCTCGCGATCCAGCAGGTTCAATTTCTAAGATCCCTGGCCGTCCAGGTGCCCTGCTTCTTCAGTTGCTTAATCATGCATTATGACAGAGAGCATTATGACTGAGAGTTTTTAGTGTCTCCAATGTCCTATCCTGTATTTAACACAGAGTTGCAAAACTCCTATTTCTTCCATCTAGAACCACTCTCTAAGTAACCACCACTTAACCCTGTGATTGGCAACAAAAAGATACACGCCCTCTCGATACCCTCTATGGTGCTAGCTTGGAACTATATAGATTCTCCTATATGTCCCTTCCCCTTCCCTTCTCTTCCTTCCCCTTCCCCTTCCCTCCTTGCTTCCTTCACATCTGAAGGTCAAACCTAACCCAATCTCCACCCCCATCAAAGTCGTGCACAACTCATATCAATCAATTTGTCGTGTTCTGCTCGCAGTTCTTGGGACAGTCGAACCTCACCACAAGCGGCTCACTAGTAACATATACCTTTTAGTAGTAATATATCATTATTGCAAAAAGTAGTTAGTCTTGGTAGACATCTTCGTCATTATTCACAGGACAGCCCGTTCAATCTGCTGCAATAAAATTGGCATAGTACTGAGTTATAAAAGGGTATCCCCAATTTTTTTTCACAGTAGTCTTACTTCCTTCCAACAACAATCCTTACAAAGCGCTCAACAAACCAGCGGCTGTAAAATCTGTTGACCAACAAAGTATTAAAACTACAATAGCAATTGCAAAATGCTGAATGTTGATACGTCCTCACAAGGCACAACTTCTGCGCTGATTGAAGGGTCATCGCAAAAGGCGCTTCCCATCGAGGACAACAATGATACCATTGCCGGCAGTATATCGCCCACTGTACCCAATAATGACAACAGTAGCAAAGAATCCAAGGTCTTAGAAGATTACGGAAATTCAAGTATAGATTCTAGCTCAAAATCCCAACTTCCTCCACCACCACCTCCGATACAGGTGCAGACGACACAACAACAACAACAACAACAAAATCAACAGAGTCAACAGAATCAAAGTCTGCATCAACACCAGCAGATAAATCAACAAAATCAACAGCAGTCAAGGAATGACGTGTCGTCGTACATGAACATTCCCAATAACTACATGTATCCTGGGAACAACATTATTAATTATAATACTGTGAACAGTGGAAACGAAAACAACAATAACTCCCAGAACTATTTCCTGGCCAGGTCTAACTCAAACCCTATGGAACAGCAATATCTGAATGGAAACGCTATAGCGATAGCTGCGGCAACTACTGAACAGGAAACCACCAATTATTATTTTAAATCTGGCCGACCTAAGTCTAAGCCAGAAATGAATATCAAAAAGTTCCCAGCGTCTAACATTAGTAAGAGCTCTCATACAAGGCCTTTTGGGTGTAGTTTTGCCGGCTGCACTTGGGCATTTGCTAGAATGTCAGATTTAAGAAGACATGCCAAATCTCATACAGAACCTTTATTTCACTGTCCATACTGGAGAAATGATCCCACCTGTCATAGAAATGGGGGCGCCTTTAATCGTTTAGACGTTCTTAAACGTCATCTTCGCCTTGTCCACTATGTGAAAGATAAAAAACAATTCATAAGTGAAGGTTCTAGAGATGATCCGGGATGGTGCAGAGCATGTCAATTAATGTTCCCAAATTCAAAAACGTTTGTGGAGCATTGCTTAGAATGTGCACAACAATTGGTACCAACGGAATGGAAAAATAGCTCAGGTAACAATCCCAGCAGCAACAATAGCTATTCCAAGCAGAAATTTTCCAGCGTAGTGAATCAGTCATTCATGCCATTGCCTCTACCACAACAACAAAGTCATAATGGCCAAGTAAATTTACAAAGCCACCAACAATCTGAATACAATGATAGTGCACAAGCTACTGCTCATCATTTATACGAATTGTCGAGGTTAAGTACAGAGGAGAAAGTTAATGATGTTTACTTTTTGAATTCAGATGCCAATCAAGAGTCCACCACAACTCAGACACAAAACCACTACTCACAGGGCCAGGCTAATTCCGTACCACCACTAGACGAGGAGAATTCCAAAAGAAGTATGGACTATCCATCGGAGCAAGACGCTAAGAGAGTGAAAGCCGATGCTATATAATAAAGTATCTCAATGTACCATTACTATATCCGTAGATCATAAATTAAGCTTGTAAAAAATAGCAGATTTTTTTAAAATTAACGAATACAGATAACTAAAGATACAAAAGAACTAAATTCTGACTAATTTACAGGCGATTTCTTACAATTTAAGCTTCATCTTCTTCTACATCTTGATCAGCATCAACTGTGTTAGTGTGGTCAAAGAAATCAAGAATGGCACAGTTTGGATGCAAAATATAAACCATCTTGTTCTTCTCTGCACTATCAGTACCAGATGTCTCTATCTCGTCTGGCATCCTGGTATCATTGTTTGTGACACTCATCAAGATTCTATCTTTGACCAATCTTCTCATCACCTTGTAGGCTAATTTTCTTTCCTTATTATATTCACTTTCAGATGAAATTTCGCTTTCCTTTTGATGCAAGTACCAAGATACGATTTCGTCAGCAGAGAGTCCCTCGCCTCCTTCAGCATCATCATCAGAAACTTTCTTTACAAGCAAATTCATCATAGCAACATACTTGTCATAACTTATTGATGTGGTTTCCTTTTTCACTCTGGTAGTCGCTTCGCTACTTGGAGCAACATCATGGCTGATAGTGACATCTTCATGACCTTCAGGAGCGTCCTTGTCTCCAGCCTCGTCCACGATTCCAGTTTCATTACCGTCTTCTACTTCAATATCATCCATTTCAACACGAATAATGGACTGCTTCAACAAGTCGTAAGCTTCAGCAACAAAACTTGGTGTGATTTCTTCAGTACAATTGGCTCTAGCAATGGCTTCTGACAATCTAATCATCGATTCCAATTGTCTGACAGTGATTCGGTATGAAGATCTACCTAAACCTTGAGCATCATCTTCTCTTAACTCCTTATATCTTGTTACCAAGAAATCTCTGGCTTCTTTAGTCATCCTTGGTTTGAAGGTCTTTGCATACTTAATGTATCTTGATAACTGCTCCGCAGAATATGGAGGATGAATGGCCTCATCTCTTAACATATGCAAATCGACAATGTGAGAAGCCAATTGTGTATCAATTCTCTCATTACAATCGTCCAAAATAACGAAAAACAAGTCGAATCTAGACATAATTGGAGCTGTCATATTCAAATTGGATCTCAATCCCATTTTTCTATTATATCTGCCTCCAATGGGGTTGGCGGCTGCCAAGATCGAAGTTCTTGCATTCAAAGTTGCATGAATACCTGCCTTAGCAATAGAAATAGTCTGCTGCTCCATGGCTTCGTGAATCGCCACTTGGTCTGAAATATCCATTTTGTCAAACTCATCAATAGCACAAATACCATTGTCAGCTAACATTAAAGCACCAGCCTCAATAGTGAATTCTCCGCTTTCTTCATCTCTTACAACAGCAGCTGTCAAACCGGCAGCCGAAGAAGCCTTACCAGAAGTGTAGATGGCTCTGGGAGAGAATCCGCAGACGTACTTCAAAAACTGCGACTTCGATGTGGAAGGGTCACCAACTATACAGATATTAATATCTCCTCTCAAATTGATACCATCTATAGTCTGCTTATGGACACCTCCCAACAATTGCAATAAAATTCCTTTCTTGACAACTTCATGTCCAAAAACAGCTGGTGCAATCGACTGCACCAACTTATTGTAAATATGTTCGTCCTTTACCATTTCCTTCAATTGAGAAACTTCAGATTCACTAATAGAAGTCAAGAAAATTTCTTGATCGTTTGTACCTTGGAAATCAACTTCGGAGCTGTCCTTGTCTTCGGTACCACCATTCTTGTTAATCAATGAAGAAACGTGACAGGCATGGAAAGCTAGTTTGTAGGTAAGATCTCTAACACCAAGAGCCTTTAGCCCACTCACACCAGAGCTCAACTCAGAAGACACTGCTCCTCTATTCTCTTTAACCGATTGGGGCTTTATACCTGGTAACCCTAACTGAGAAACATCTGGAATCACAATCTCTGTACCAGTGAATTTACATTTATCTCCCGGCTTGGCTCTTTCGACTGCTTCTCCACGTAAGATCACATCCAACGTACGAGGCATAGAACCGGTCGGTATTTCATTGGAATTCTCTTGGATCCTCACTCTTTGCCAATCAATAAACTGAGACTTGGCGACATTGAGTGTGAAATATGATTGGTTCTCACAAGATGGGCATGAGGTTGGTTCGGTGTACTTGAACACCTGCTCGATACCTTCAATAACAGCGGAACACATGTCACACGTGAAAGAAGCTCTGAACAACTCCGGTCTAACTTCAGACGTTCTTGTGACAGTTCCCAGAATAGACATTAACGACCCGATCTTACTAGTTCTGATATCTCTGATACGGTTGATAGTAGGTAAATTGAAGAAAGAGATTTGGAAAACTCTCTCGTTCGACTGAGAAGCTGTGGTGGACGACGACTGCTCGCTGAAACCATTCTTCGAATCTTCTTCATCTGCGGAGTTTCCCATAAGACTGGTATGTAAAAGACTTGGGGCATACTTTTTTAAGAGTCTTCTCAAACCCTTGAGAAGAAATGGGTAGAAACGATAGTATTGTTCTGAAATAGCCGTGGCAAGAACACCGTTCTCTCTTCCAACCAAATGCTGATAGTTGATGTACAATGTGCTAATTTCAAGTGTTTTCATGGTCTCGATCTGAGCCAAATAAACCTTCCCATCCCAGTCATCGCGCTCGTCGGTGGCCTCGTCTTTCTCTACAAACTCCTCAAGAAACAACTCGAAACTTTCTCTAACCTTTTCTCCTGTCACGTCGACTACCTTGGGTACGGCTATTTGTCTTCTTCTTCCGGCAACAACAGCAGATGTAGGGGCCAGGTTGGTAGAAACGGCTTGGGACTCCGAGAAGAGCATAGGTTGAGTACTCTGGGGAGTGAAGGCTCCTGGCCCTATTGACGATCCTGGTTGTGAGGAATGAAGCAAATGGGCGGCATCGGAAGGGATTCTCCCTGGAGACGATACGAAGTTGGCCATTGTGTAGATGTTGTAATTTGTTTTGAAGTTATGTGGACTATAATTAGTTGATTCAGCGGGTGAAGATAGTTGACAGAAAAATGCGTTTTTTCACCAGAAGGGTATGTAAGTCGTCAATCTATCTCAAGGTTACCTATTCCAGATATAAAATGGAATCTAATCAACCACTACTAAAACAAATGCTCAAAGAAACAAGATAAATGAATGTACAAATAAATGGTTATTTCAATTAAAAGTCCAGAAAAACGCCAAATTCACAGACAGAAACATTAACATTCAAAAAAAAAAAGAGTGTGTAGCACATAGTTATTAATGTATAGTGTGTAGAGGTTTGCGAGGTATGTGAGAATTGTGAGTGAGGTTTGTGAGATTTGTGTCTTGGTATTTTGTCAGACGCGTTCAATTTATGAAAAAATTTCCCAATCAAGTTAAATTGTATTGTTCAATTAGTGCATTTAATATACTTGTTTCCGAGCGTTGCATAGATACAGTAATGAGATGTAATGTAAGTATAGATATAGAATAAGGTGAGAGGTTTTTGTATGCGAATGTCTCAGTGTGGTTGAGCTGTTTGAACATGTTTGAGTATCATTTTGGAACATGTGAGCATGTTTGACATGGTTGATCATTTTGGAACATGTGAGTTGGAACTTGTTTGTACCATTTTTAGCTTGCTCGTTTTAGTTCTAAGTTCCTCGTTAAAATCTGTGGTCTTTGTACTATCGTATTACTCGCAGATATACCATAGAATATTTTAAAGGATATAGTAATCGTTTCCCTTGTCAGACTATCACCCGTTGGCTGACTACTATATATACATTGAATACACTACATGACGAATATCCATCACAGCTATTACATGAAAAATACGTTGCTATGACAAGAAATAATTGACAAAAACAAATTGTGCTATCTGGAGCAGTATCCTGTGTCATTTTAGTTGCTCCGTCAGTCAGTTAACCAGCTCCTGTGTATTTTAAGTATAGGAATGTTATCTGGTGGAACATTTTATAAGCTTCCCTGCGATAGTGTGAACCTCTGCTTGTATAAGCAATACAGAAACTAAGTACATTGTTTTATTCGAACACCGAATCTATTTCTTATTTCTTATATAACCTTTTTTAATCTACAGGTATAAATTCTAATATGGTTGACTGGTGAACATCGATACCTTCACAGTAAATCCACTCCAATCATAGTAACCTTGGAGACCTTGTCAGAGCTTGCGAGTTGCTGATAAATGGTATATCAGTAGTCCTGTATAATGTGGATCATAAATGAGAGATTGCAAAAAGTGCTGCAAAATTGATCTCATGATCTGTTTGGGGATTTAATTGGTTTCACTACAGATGATAAATTTATGAAAGTATTTATTAAAGCTCTTGAGAAGCTAACAAAGGTATACAGAACAGAAGTGGGCAATCCTGATTGCCACCGAAACTGAAAAACGAAGACACCAAAGAAGACAATGGGTCGAAGAACAAACTATTTTGAATGGCTATTTTCCAAAAATAGTGACTCAAAATGAAGAACAATAAATTTAACCAAAAAGAAACGAAGTGCAAATTATCCTCGCAAAACGGACGCTCAGCGCCCGTTTAATCACCGGCCAAAGGGAACAGTTCCATTTCCATAAAATTCACTGGTCGATAACGTAGTTGGTTGGAAAGTTGAAGAGTCAAAAGTATCAGAACTTGACGCTTGGGTAGGTGCCACAGAAGATGATGGTAAATCTTCAACAATGGAGCTAGTATCAGGAGAACTCAGAGCCTCGACCGGCGAAGAAGCGAGTGGAGTCAGCGACTCCACTGGTGTTGTTGCAGTTTGCGAGGCTACCGCATCACCAGATGATGTAGGAACTGCCTCAATACCAAAGTCTCCTAGTGGTGCATCCAAAGCGTCAACATCATTTGCTGAGGACGCTGTTGGTACAGCTTGAATATGGAAAGCCAAGTTTTGAACGCCCACGGGAGCAGGCAAATGGAAAGTACAGGGGTTCCTATAGGTCAAGTGGTAAGAAGTTGCTGTTCCTCCTGGTTGCGCTGGTATAATCGTATTGATCACCGTAAAAGCATTAGTACAGGTAGATGTTGTGACTGTAGGGATTGGTAATTCAACAATAACTGTACCGGTTCCACCAGGAGTAGCGGGATGTGTTACTCTTGTCAGTGCACCGTTCCAAGTTGTTGTAGTTGTGACTGTCGGCGTAGGTAACTCGACCAAGACAGTGCCAGTATCACCAGCAACAGCGTAATGCGTGCTTCTAGTGCTTGCACCTGTCCACGTAGTGGTCAATGTAACTGTTGGAATTGGTATGTAAACATTAACAGTAGCAGTGCCACCTGGTGCGGCTGTTGTGGTGTACGCCGTTGAGATATAGTACCCTGTATGTGTGAAGGTTACCGTAGGGATTGGTAATTCAACAAGAACTGTACCTGTACCTCCAACAGTACCTGCTTCAGTGACAATGGTACTGGCTCCAGTCCAGGTAGTAGTCAAAGTTGTGGTTGGAATAGGAAGCTCAACAAGAACTGTTCCTGTGCCTCCAACAGTACCTGCTTCAGTGACAATGGTACTGTCACCAGTCCAGGTAGTAGTCAAAGTGGTGGTTGGAATAGGAAGTTCAACAAGAACTGTTCCTGTGCCTCCAACAGTACCTGCTTCAGTGACAATGGTACTATCACCAGTCCAAGTAGTAGTCAAAGTTGTGGTTGGAATAGGAAGCTCAACAAGAACTGTACCTGTACCTCCAATAGTACCTGCTTCAGTGACAATGGTACTGTCACCAGTCCAAGTAGTAGTCAAAGTTGTGGTTGGAATAGGAAGCTCAACAAGAACTGTTCCTGTGCCTCCAACAGTACCTGCTTCAGTGACAATGGTACTGTCACCAGTCCAGGTAGTAGTCAAAGTGGTGGTTGGAATAGGAAGTTCAACAAGAACTGTTCCTGTAAAACCAGGGAAAGCGTGATGTGTGCTTCTAGTGCTTGCACCTGTCCAAGTCGTAGTCAACGTAGTGGTTGGAACTCGTATGTAAACGTTAACAGTAGCAGTTCCACCTGGCGCAGCTGTGGTAGTACGCGCCGTTGCGATATACCCTGTATGTGTGAAAGTTACCGTAGGGATTGGTAATTCAACAAGAACTGTACCTGTACCTCCAATAGTACCTGCTTCAGTGACAATGGTACTGGCTCCAGTCCAGGTAGTAGTCAAAGTTGTGGTTGGAATAGGAAGCTCAACAAGAACTGTTCCTGTGCCTCCAACAGTACCTGCTTCAGTGACAATGGTACTATCGCCAGTCCAGGTAGTAGTCAAAGTTGTGGTCGGAATAGGAAGCTCAACAAGAACTGTACCTGTACCTCCAATAGTACCTGCTTCAGTGACAATGGTACTGTCACCAGTCCAAGTAGTAGTCAAAGTTGTGGTTGGAATAGGAAGCTCAACAAGAACTGTTCCTGTACCTCCAACCACAGCTGGTTCAGTGACTGTGGTAAGATCACCTGTCCAAGTAGTAGTCAAAGTCACGGTAGGTGTAGGTACTTCAACAATGACTGTTGCTGTTCCACCAGGAGTGCCTCCATGTGTAACTCTTTTACTAATACCAGTCCAAGTTGTTGTTACCGTTGTTGTTGGGATAACTTCCTCGTATATAATAGTTATAACTCCTCCTGGCGTTCCTGGCTTAGTGATAATGGTTGACTGAGGAGCATTCCAAGTATTGGTAGTTGTAGTGCGAGGGATAGTGAGATACTCATATACTGTGGCAGTTCCTCCTATAGGTGCGGTGTATGTTACTGCGTAGGTTGTTGATTGATATCCAGTAATTGTTTTCGTGATAGTAGGGATAGGCAACTCAACTAAAAGTGTAGCAGTTCCACCAACGGTACCAGCTTCGGTGAGAGTAGTAGTAATACCACCGGTATAAGTCGAAGTTTTGGTTACAGTTGGAATTGGCAACTCGACTAATACTGTACCAGTGTCGCCAGGAGTTGCAGTGTGAGTAGACCTCGTATAGTCACCAGTCCATGTTATAGTCGATGTAACCGTAGGGACAGGTAAGTAAACGTTAACAGTTCCAGTGCGACCTGGTATATTAGCTCTAGTGGTCACTCTAGTTGAGTATCCACGAGTCCAAGTTGTCGTTAATGTTACTGTAGGTATTGGTACATCAATAAGAACGGTAGCTGTTTGACCAGGGCGATAAGCCCTGTCGGTTTCAGTGTGTGAGTAAGCTCTATTCCAAGTGACAGTAGTTGTCACAGTTGGTGTAGGAACTTCGATGATAACCTGGCCTGTACGTCCAGGACGTGGGACACTGGTAATTGTAGAGGTATAACCGAAATTCCAAGTCCTCGTGTATGTTACGTAAGGAGTTGGCACCTCAATAAGGACTGTAGCAGTTCCACCAACAGTAGCTGGTTCAGTTATTGTAGTTGTCACAGTGCCAGCATAAGTCAGTCTTCTTGTTACGGTTGGGGTAGGAACTTCGACAAGAACGGTAGCAGTTCCACCAACGGTGGCTGCTTCGGTGGTGGTAGTTCTCACACTGCCAGCATAAGTCAGTGTCCTTGTAACGGTAGGAGTAGGCACTTCAATAAGGACTGTGGCAGTTCCACCAAGGGTGGCTCTTTCTGTAGTCGTAGTTCTGAAACGAACATTGGTAGTAACAAGTACTGTTACAGTGGGGGTAGGCACATCAACTACAACAGTAGCTGTTTGACCAGGACGAATAGCTCTATTGGTTTCAGTTTGTGAGTAAGGCCTATTCCATGTTATAGTTGTAGTAACAGTTGGTGTAGGAACTTCAATGATAACCTGGCCTGTACGTCCAGGACGTGGAACCTCGGTAATTGTTGAAGTATAACCAAAATTCCAAGTCCTCGTATATGTTACATAAGGGGTAGGAACATCAACAATGACAGTAGCTATTCCGCCAGGTGTTGCAGCTATAGTAGACGTGGTTGTAAAGGTGCTTGCCCAAGTTACCGTCTCATATCTGGTAGGGATTACCCTATAATAAATTATACTTCCTGTCTCACCCGGTGTTGCAGTTACGGTTTCCGTCAGTGGGAAACTGCTGAGCCAAGTCGAAGTAATTGTTTCTGTTGGAATAGGAACCTCATAAATGATGGTGGCTGGGGTACTTCCAACAGCTCCAACTGTGGTAGTTGACCTGCGATCAAATGTCCACGTAGACGTTGTAGTAACAGTAGAGGCCGGAACGTATACAATAACTGTTCCTGTTCCACCTGGCTGTCCAGCAATGGTTGAAGTTCTGGTATTTGGAAAGTTCCATGTCAGTGTAGTGAACACGGTTGGAATTGTCTCCTCGATGTACACAGTAGCGGTTCCTCCAATAGGGGCCAAATGTGTCAGAGTAGTCCCATAATTTCTTCTCCAAGTTTCTACTGTAGTCACAGTAGGAATTGGTTGCTCAATAAATACCGTTGCTGTTTTACCTGTGGGAGCAAATTTTGTCAGTAAACCCAGGGTACTCAGGAGCCAGGTCGTACTCACCGTAACGGTTGGTATTGGCAAATATTGTACTACCCCAGTTGCCACACATCCAATAAAAGGTTTACAAGTACTACCAGTGGTAACTGAAGCTGTCAGTGAAAGCCATGTGATGGTAACAGTAGGAAGCGGTGGTGCAGCAAAACTGCTACTAAGACAAAATAGAAGGAAAACAATTACTTTATTCCACATTTTCGCCTTGCCAGATGAGAGCCTTCTCGAGATATTTCAGAATTGAAGTGAGAACTTGGTGTTTAAATACTTCAAAATGTCCGATTCATTTGTCTTTCTTGGCTATCTTTGGGTATTAGAAAATATGATTCGTAAAGTTATTCTCCTAATCGCTCTAGGTTAAATCGTTTGATGAAAATACAATTTCACATTTCGTAAATATAATGCCATACCGATAAGATTAGGGGAGGGTTGACATTCCTAAAGCGCCCTTCACCGCTTATAATGAGGGGATTACGAGACGATTGCGAGATATCAATTTCCAAATATCAAAAACGCCGTTGCATTTTCTAAATCAAACAAGGGTGGGACATGTACCACAACAGCCATGGTCTCATTCAGTTGCAGCTGAGAAGCATCAATTAAAAAATCAGTTGCAAATAAAATACACCATAAAATAATAGATGCAAAATATAATCTGCAAATTAGAGATTAAAAAAATCCTGCAATCTGCAAATTTATTTGGCACGTTATTTTTGAACCTGTTAAAATACAACACCTTCCAATGCTGAAGGTCATTACGAGAACCCCCATGGTTGAAAGAACCTTCTGGCCTTCGTACTAAGGTATACCAGCGTCCACTTGGTAATATAAGGCAATCGTAGTAGAGGGTCTTTGCTTCTTTTACCCAGAAACCTTACTACCATGTGTTTTTAAGAATAAATAAATTAACGAACTCTCCATCGCATGAACGAAATCACTACCGAGAGTTCCTCGCCACACAAGAGAATGTACCTACGGTTTTTGGCACATCTATCAAGGCCACTGTAGGTTATATTCGTCTCTGTATGCACTTTACCCAAGCGGGCAGAAAATTCACCACATTCTCACAACCTTTTTGAAAGATATTATTGGTCTTTTTTTAGACTTCAGTAAAATAATCCGGGCGCAAAATAAAACTTTATGGCAAGTTCTAGAAGTATATTCACCTCGTACTAAGAGCAGGCTTGTTATAGAAACCATGACATCGTCCAAATTGCGGTGAAGGGTTTGTGTGGACCCATGGAGATTTAGTGCGAATGAGACACTATACTTTTCTGTGAAACAAATAGCCACCCTAAAAGATGCCAATGTGAGGGGGCATATCCCCAGGTTTGAAAATTCGTAACGAATCCTGTGTCCTCTGTAAGCTGCATAAGGGTATATTTTGGCAGAAGTTGGTTTAGTACCAGTCAAAGTTTTAGACAGTATTGGTGAAAGTAAATATTTTGGTGGCTTTGGTTATATTAGGTGCATGGGTCTAAAGTATGGGAGTAAGGATCATATTTTTTTAGTCTGTCCGTCGCATAAAATAGGACACCATTGAAGCCGATTTGTAAGTGACAACGAACAGTCCAACCAAAAGTCCACACAAAATGATAGAATCAACATCCTGCTAAACGGACAAGATAATATTAGAGTTATCCAAGACTTTCTAGAGCGGAATACGAGCCTTTACGAAGAGAACTCTTTGAAGATGACAGTAACAATAAGCAGCTGTGCTTCCCTAAAATATCACAAGTAATAAATGGTTATAGTTACTTCATGATGGCTTAATGTCGCTCAATTGGCTAACTGGAATCATCTTACGTCCTTGGACCAATGGTAAGCAGTGACCCTCTCCTTTAATCAAATAATACCATAACAAATAACAAATTATTACTACATTATTACCACTAACAAATTATTTATGCTTCCAAATTTTTCTGTTGATAAAAAAGTTCGGGCGCGGTAGGAAAAAATGTCCCCAAAGAAGAATCCAGTGGTTAATTGAGGCCATTAGGTTTACGATAGAAAGGTGGGATGTCCATGATGTTCGGAACATTTGCTTCTAGACGGCTCTATTCGATCCAACGCAGTTGTGAGTATTATTTGTCTAATTTTTAGACCCTTCCAGAGATAATTGGATCATTTGTCACCCACAATTGGAAAAGTGGTCACTTCCCCAGTCTGGATCCCAAGTTACTAACCAACACCCCAGCAGCCCCCAGTTTACTCAACTTAAGGGTTGGTAAGATCATACACGTTCAACAGCATGAGAATGCCGACAAGTTGTATGTTTCTCAGATTCAAATTGAAAAAGCTGGTGAAGGACTGGAAACAGTACCAACAGTTCAAGTCTGTTCGGGATTAGTGCAGTTCATTCCGCTTGAGCAAATGAAAAATCGCAGAGTAGTTGTACTTACGAACTTAAAGCCTTCGAAAATGAGAGGCGTGAAGTCGGAAGCCATGTTATTAGCTACAGAGAAAACTACGAGTATCGATAGCGGCCAGGAAACGAAGGTCGAGTTGATCAACCCTCCCATAACTGCAGAAATTGGGGAAAAACTTCACTTCCACGGCTTTCCCTCCGATTCAGAGCCGCCTCGATTAAAGTCGAAAATATGGGAAGAGATACAGTCTCATTTGAGAACTAATGGTAAAGGAGAGGCAGCGTATTTCTCCGAAGAAGGATCGGAGCATGTATTAAGAGGAAACAGTCCGCTGGATCCGGCACGTTCAGATACTTTGACGAACACTGTAATTCGATAGAAGAAGAGAACTGAGTTTCGCCAAGAGGACGCAAGAGTCATGATCACTTGTCCACCTCCGTTATCGCCTTGGGGATTACGATAAAGGAGCACACATTGTGTACGAACATCCTTATTATCGGCTTAAATAACATTATTCCTTTGGCCACAGCGTAAAGAATCGTGGGGCTTTCAGCTTATTTTCAAGCTCTACACGCAGACTGTAAATATCATGTACAAATAAACCAAGTAATACCTTGATACCATAATTATTAATCTATATTTACGATATTATATTCGCACCTCCAGTTTAAGTTCGTATTATTTAGATTAATCCAATTTGGTGTATCTTAAGTATGGTTTTACCTTCTTGAAGTCACCAAACTTGGCCTTAGCGGCGTCGTCAGAAACTGTTGGTGGAATGATCACATCTTGCCCGTCAGTCCAGTCGACAGGAGTAGCAATACCCCTCTTATCAGCCAACTGTAATGCATCAACAACACGCAAAACTTCTGCGGAGTTTCTGCCGGTAGAAGCTGGATAAGTCATAGTCAATCTGATCTTCTTGGCAGGGTCAATAACAAAGACAGATCTGACAGTAGCGACCATACCGGATTCAAGGTTCTTGAAGTCGGCTTCAGTGACCATGTCATATTTGAATGCGACTTCTTTGTTGCTGTCAGCGATAATTGGGAAATTGAACTTGTCTCCTCCAGTGACAACTTCTTCGATGTCCTTGATCCAGTCCTTGTGACTCTCGACACCTTCTGTCGATAAACCGATCAACTTAACACCTCTTTTGTCAAATTCTGGCTTCAATTGGGAGAAGGCTCCCAATTCAGTAGTACAAACGGGGGTGAAATCAGCAGGGTGTGAGAAGAGAACAGCCCAACTGTCTCCGATGTATTCATGGAAGTCAATTTTACCTTCAGTAGTAGCAACCTGAAAGTTTGGGGCTGTAGACCCGATTCTAATTCTTGGTTGATCTTCCTGCTTGAATGAGATAAATCTAGTAGATAAAACTGGTGTAACCAATTGGCTTTGGGCCCTTGGAATAGCAACTCTGATAACGCTTCTGCGGAGCAATTGACTGGCCAACATGTCCAAAGTATTTTATTAATCTTGAAAGCAGTTTAGATTAGCGGAGACACTCAATTTACCTCAAGACTACTTTTCAAAGCAACAATAGGAGATTCTAAATCCAGATAGCATCCCATACCAAGGGAGTCTGAATAAGCTGAAAAAAGATCCTGCATCGTTTAATTGCAATATCTCACGTGATTTGCAGCTTTCAGACGTGATTTGCAGCTTTCAGAGAGATGCAATCATGTCTGGTTCTTTGTCATAGTTAGCAGTAATTGATACAGTCAGCGATTTGTTAAACTTTTAGTTAGAAGATGTGAGGTGGCTTTCTGCAAATGAGTGTCGTGGTCTAGATTATTATTAAGCTATATTATTCCTGTAACACATGTGAAATAACATAAATTGGAAAAAGTACATTAAAAATATTTACAGCGCAGTTAGCTAAAGTTTATCAATTCATAACACATGTGGTAGCCTATCCCTGTCTGCTCATTTTTCGGGAAGCATATTTACATCGAACCAACCCAAGAAATCGTCTTCTTGGTAGTTGTCGTTATTTAACCAGCCATTAGACTGCTGTTGGAAGAAGTTGTCCATCTGGTCTGCGACACCATTGACCTGGCCAATGTATTGCACTGGTGTAGCCTGAGCACTAGATGGATCCACCCCCAAGGCACTCTGCAGAATCTGCATCGAGTCACCTCCAGCGTACATCAGCTGGTTAGAGATGGCTTCTGTTGCATTTTGGGACATCATTGAGAACGTCTGTGGAGGTTGAGAATAAGCCTGCAGAGGAAGCTGCTGCAGTTGTAATTGTGCAGCCACTGGGGTTTGAGGGAATTCCTGCTTAACTAATGGAAGCTGTGCTGCTATTGCAGAAGACGAAGCCGTACGTATGATATGTGCGTGCGATGGGGCAGAATTGTCAATATCATTAAGGGATGCAGGTGTGTGCTGATCTCGTATAGTATCTTTCATACTTCCAGTGGCCTCTAACATAGCCAACGGTATTCCATTGATTTCTATAGGCTTATCTCCAGCTACACTTCTTGCTTGATTCATGGCTTGGTCTGTTGGTACCAACGTTGTAATAGTAGTACCATTAGGAGTAGTTGTGGTAATTGTCTTGAAGTCATCCTTCGTGATCTGATTGTAGAATGGCAACGGAGCTGGACGTTTACTGACGGACGTATCTGTTGTTGAATTCTTTGGAATCTTTGTGTCCTCCAATTCCTTGTTGTTGGGTTTGCTTTTATCTATCAAAGTTCTCCTTCTAGCTTCGTGGACACACCAAACCAAGTCGTAGAAGAGAGAAGCTGTTAAATGCGATCTCATTCTGTTGATGATGCTTCCTCCTGCTTCAAGATTGTCGTTCAATAAGATGTCAGGATAAGTATACAAGACTATGTTCAAATTCTCTAGCACTTTAGCAGTTCTGGAAATGTCATTTTTCAAGTCCTTCCAGGATGACAATGTGTTTCTCATCAATCTGTGGACTGTGACTATCAGTTGCCTCGAGCTGTCAACATATTTATCTATCAAATAACGAGACAAATGCAATTTGAACAAAAGTAATACCGAGTATGTCATTGCTTGCCTGATGTAAATTGGCAATTCGATTAACAGTATGTTCTTCAACATCTGCGACGTTATGGTAACAACTCTAGTAGCTGATAAGTAAGCTGAGCTTACGTACTTCACCTGGTCTTCAATTGGAGTTCCAGGCAAAAATGCAAAACAACAAATCATTAACTTTATATAGAGATAGTATACGTCTATCCCCGATCCTTCATCGATCTTCAACTTGAATTTCAATCTCTCCAATTCACGATCTAAAATGTTTAACGAACCTGCTCTATTCAGTGGTTCCAATAAACCATCGGGTCTAGTCACAGAAATACCCATAACATTTACCAATTTACACTGGAAAATGGAAAGGGAAATCAAACAACGGAAGTCCTTGGGTAAAGACTGATCTACTCTTGCATTCTCCAATAAATAGTCGGTAGTGTTAATAGAAGGTGGAAGACCCAACACTGAGGACCAGAATTGCTCGCAGAAGAATACTGCTAACCATGACCTAGTTCTCCAGCGCTCGGCATCCGGTCCTAGACTTACTTGAGTTCGGCTAAACTCTTGGATAAACTCACCTCCTCTATGTAAACCCAACTGAAGTGACAAGTTCTTAGCAAGTCCAATGAAACGATAAGAGCAGTCGTCCAAGACCTTTTCATTTGGCAATGGCCAAATGGAAAGAATGATCAATGCTTGGATGACATGTGTAGATCTAGGTGTCCTAATCCAACATGTTTCTATAGCCAATTGTTTAATTAAAGAAGCTAATGACATGTATAAGGTAGGCTCAGGCTCCGAAAGCGATGCTGTCAAAATGACCGTCCAGAATAACAATTGCGATTTGTGATACAACTCTGTAGCAGATCTTGAGGTAATTATAGGTAAGAAGGGTAAATGCTTTGTTATAAAGCGGTTGTGTAACTCATTGGCTTTTTCAAGGGGTAAGCGGACCTCTCCTAGTATGAATTCAGAAACCTCTCTATATTCGATTTCCTCTTTCTGGTGCATATTCAGAGCTGTTGGGGTATCGTTGGTGGAAGGGGATGTGTCGGACCCCTCCTGTAAGACATGGCCTATTTGAGATGGTTGGTTATGGGTGTTGCTGATGGAATCATTTAACTGAGGTGGGGCTGAAATGTTAGTGCTTGGTGAAATATGATATGTAGCGGGCGGATACACTGGCGATTGGTCGAATTGGAAATTCATAGGTGAATTGTTGCTATGGGTAGATAAGTGTCTGGGGGTGTGGTTTTGCAGTTGTTGCATGAAGTTGAGATTATGCTGGTTAAGAGCTTGTGTAAGAAGCGACTCATTCTTCGT
Organism: Scheffersomyces xylosifermentans; assembly: GCF_036884685.1. Classification (NCBI taxonomy): domain Eukaryota; kingdom Fungi; phylum Ascomycota; class Pichiomycetes; order Serinales; family Debaryomycetaceae; genus Scheffersomyces; species Scheffersomyces xylosifermentans. The sequence continues at coordinate 703,609 of NW_027042941.1, forward strand.
TAACATTTCAATCTTGGCCTTTAGTTCGTCGACGTCGCTCTTCAAGCTCTGGATTTGAGATCCTTTTTTGGGCCTGAATTGTGGGTCTATTTCGCATTTTAATCCCATCCGGTCACATCTTTGGCAAGGACTTGGATAATTCTCAGAAGCATTGCATTTGATCTTGTGCTGGCGACAGAACGTGCATGAAGTTACTGGTCTGTGGCCTGTCTGTTTTGATTTGTCACCACTGTCCATGTCAAGATGAGAATTGTCAATAGCCGAAATGGATCCGCTGTGGTTACCATTGTTGCTGTTGATATTGCTGTTTGTCGAAGCCTTTCTTTTCTTGGATTCTGTCAAGGACGAGCTGTTGATCGATCTTCTTTTGGCAGAAGTAGAGTTATTATTGGCAGGGAGACTTGGTGATGGTGTCTGTGGGGGTATGGATGGTGTTGGTTTTGGCAAGATGGACTTTACTTTAGATTTTTCCATGTTGCAGTATGATATATGATCAATGAGGAGTGTTTGGTCGATCGTGGATAATTACTTAAAAGATGGTCACTTCGCACATATGATGGAGTATAGTTAGTCTATGCTTTTGTACGCGAATTTAACGTTCGGAATGAATACCAGCTATAATAATGGCAACGTTTTTCCGAGAACACAATCTTCTTTCAAAGATCAATCTCGCGGTCTTGTCAAAAAGTGTTAACCGCTTATGGAAGTCCCCCAAATTAATGTATATCTGTGGAACCCTAAACGAACTGGTCTCTCCTCAACTGATCACGCACTAACTCTGGGTGGACGGAGGTATAGGGGTATCGTCAGATCGCGAAAAAAAAAGTCACAAAAGTTTTCAGAATCGATGGAAGCTCAATACTAAGCACTCTATTCTGATATTTAGCCCAATTACTCCTTGCTAAATGCTAGCTTCTATTTACACTGGTTCCTTACCACAAATTCCTGGACAAGTCGAAAATTTTTGGGGAATGAGAGGTTTATATTTTTACAGGAGTGCTGGGTCGTGCACGGACCGACTGATGGAAAAGATAAAATTTTTGCTTTTTCCTTTTGTTTGAGTAGCGGGGCTTAAGACGCCGCACTTACTGAATAGTGCTAGGTACCAAGGCATATAAGGACAAATGGGTAACGGAGGCAGCGTTTATATGGTGGATTGGACAGTTGTATACCGGACGGCGTAGTTGATCGTTTAGATAAAAATTTTCGATGGTGAATTCCTAAAAGAGTCATCGAAGTGCATGTGTCACAAGGAATCGGAGTCGATTGTGTTGAATAACGGGTGAGATTGGTTGAGTTGGGATACATATGGAGGTGAGTATTTTTGTAATTGAGAATTATATGTTATATGTATAGAGGCGAGACTTTAAGGTATAACTTGCTCGTGTATCATGAAATACGTATGGAAGGTGTTCATGAATAGATATTATGTAGCTTCTCGTTTATATTTCTACTAATTGACTACTTTCAATTGAGGAACACAAAGAGTGAGTGCATTCCATTTTGAATTAATGCCGAATTGTCGAGCCGAGAAAATTTGTAACATTATTTGATCCATATTTGCAAAAATGGTCAGAAATTGGTGAAAATCATCTTTCAAGCACTACAATTAACATACAATCACCAGTATTTTCCTAAATCATTTCATTTATACTTATTAACTAACAAAAGACCTCTACTTGACTCTATATAAAGAACTGGCCAGATTGAGAGGTTATTATGTTGGCTGGATCGCCATATGTCGTATTATAATTTTGGCAGCTGTGCATAGGATTACTTCAAGTTGTGCATATATTCTTTCTTGTAACATTGAAGAAACCTTGCAACACTGCTTCGGTGCTGAATGATCCACCGACTTACAGAGTACTTACTCTTTATCTTCTTCTACTCTTGGATCTCCAATTCCATCTTCATAGATAGCGAAAACACACTCGCTTTCAGGTAAACATGGACTGTCATAGATTTTACAAATTCTAGTCTCTGCTCTTCCTTTCTTGAAAGACAAACGTGTAGTTGAACTGTGAGCAATAATGTTACCACCAATAGGCTTCTTAGGGTCCGGGTTGTACATGGACGACATACCATCAACTTGAGCCACCACTTGGTTGGTAATGACTACTGCTATACCGAATTCATCGGCTAAACGCTGCAACGTTCTCATGAATTTTGCAACATGCGTTTGCCGTGCACTCAATTCTCCACGGCCAGAATAATCTGTACGATAGAGAGACATAATAGAGTCGACTATAAGTAATGAGAATCTAGATTCAGCCATCATCTGCGCTGCAAGACTTAATAATTGGAATTGATGTTCTGCGTTATAAGCTCTAGCATATGCAACGTTATCCAAACAGTCATTGGCATTTAAGCCATATCTTTCTGCAATCGAGACCAATCTGTTGGGTCTGAAGGTACCTTCAGTATCGATATACAAGCATTTACCTTCTCCACCACCCATATCAATCGGTAACTGACAGGTCACAGCAAGAGTATGACATAACTGTGATTTACCAGTTCTAAACTCTCCAAAAACCTCAGTAATAGAACCGGTCTCTATACCGCCACCCAATAATGTATCTAACTGTTTTGAGCCAGTTGTTAAGCAAATTAATTCTGATCTTCTACTGTGGAATTCACTGGCAGTGGTGAATCCCAAGGGCACTACCTTAGCAGCCTCATTCGAAATCTTCTCTGCTTTGGCTTCACTTATACCCTTTGTATTCATCAATATACGCTTTGGTGTGTATGCAATGCTCTCGATGGTGTGATAACCATCAGCTTTTAACTTCTTGATATCACCTATAGTTATACCATTGCCTTCCAACTGCTCAATAAGTAATGGTCCACTAAGCTCTTCATCGTCTACGTCTTGGCCATCTGGTTGCCCATACGCCGTGGGATGTTCTACTTCAGTCTGTGTCATGCCTACTATACTATCATAAACTATATAACTATATGATAATACACGAGATGTTTAATAACGAGAAATGAAAGACGCGGATTGTTTTTATTTTGGTTTCGTGATCCGAGACGTGTGCAGAACAGACATCTGTCGCAAATGTGTCAACTATGTCGCAAACAGGATTTGCGACTAGTAACACACATAACTTTAACTCTTCGGTGAGAGCCCGTTTGAGTTGCATAAAGAGCTAGGCCTATTATTCCGTAAACAATCGAACACAGTTTTCCATGCATGGGCAAGATTTTAATATAATCCCAAGTAAGACGTAAAGAAAAGCTTCTTAAATCAATGAAAGAAGTTTTGTAGATACCTACCATTTGGACTATATGATCCAAGTGCAGTAATAGAGTTGACCATTCTGTTCAATTATGAGGGAACACAACTTCAGAAATGATGCAACATTTGGAAAAGTTCGAATAATTGATCTAAAGTTCGAGGCAGCAACCTACCAGTAGATTCTATTTAGCGCCCGGTGAGCTTTACATAAGATTATGGGGCTATTCTAATATCTTATAGATAGTTGTTATTGGCGAGGTTCCATAGATCCCATGAACACTGTTGATTACCTAGCAATACGTGAACTACATAATGCAATGAATCATGTTTACGATTCGACTGAATTGGGGAAATGAGGCAAAGGAGTGCGTCGCTGAGTTACAGATGGCTACTCAAGTAGGTAACAGCCCAAGGTGTCAATAGTCCGCCACTGTTGGTAATCTTGTCTTGTTTTCTTGAGACCCGTCCGCATATGGGCAAATATGATTCAATCCGCAACTGTTTTCACCATGATTGCATAGTACAGGGGACAATATCTACAAGATGTTCCCTGTTCCATAACATTGGTTGGATACATAACCATGATTATGTTTTAGTCCTGTGCATAACGGCGAAAATGCAAGGGCCAGTTGATGCAATGTCACAATCTTGCTGTCGTGAAAATGATGCGACAATTAAGTGCTAATTACAGTGAACTACATATCACAATTGAAACATTCTTGAACAAGAATGAATGACACATGATCTAAAAATGAGCTATTATTAACCCTGCTAGCAAACTCCGAAAAGTTTCATAAGCTTTCTGACTAATTAATACCTAAACTCAGATAATATCGTAAATTAAAACTATACGAGCGTTGGATAAACTCTGGAAGTTGACGGGGAGAACGAAACGATGTCGTTAGAATTTTAACAGATGATGACATGGCTAAACCACAACTCCGAGTGATTCGTTTGGTAACCACCCAGTCCAGTGAAATAATTTGGAATAATTCAAATCAATACAAATAGGATGTTTCTTTAGGTATCTTTTGGATAATAATTGCAAAAATATTGATAAATTCTTTCACATTTCCACAACTGGCAACGATCAACCGAGCAGTACCATACAACCGCACTAACTCAGTGACCTTATCTATTTTATTGCTCGCATGCTATCAGTTAACTATCTTCTATCTGTAGGCTGAAATTTTAGACCCTTCTTAACGCAAAGCCAGCTGCAGAATGGAAACACCGTGTTTAACTGATGTCAAAATACCCTCACTATTTCAAGTTGTAAGGATCATCATGTTGATGGTTGTTAGTTAGTCCACCCCGGATTTTTTCTGCGACCTTCAAAATATTTTTTGCACGATGTAGCAACGGATTTACTCGGCAAGTCATTTAGAAAGAGCTTGAGAAGTGACAGCAGAGGATTGGCAAAAGAGATGAGATCCGTGACCAAGGCAAGGCAATCATAAGAAAAACCCCAGGTAGACTCTGAATAGTGAGATAGCGTTACTTTCTCTCCGCGTCAAAGGCTCGATCTAGTTGGGTGACAGAGTACGTTTCCACCTCCATTTTAACCAATTTCAGAAAGTTTAAACGTCGCTCTCTACTTGACGACTAACGAAAATTTTCTAGTAACCGTACTACGGCCACTAGACAACGCCATTGGCCAGTAAGCAACAATATCCCCAAACTGGGGTGTATTCGCACCAGGTGTTCCCTAAACAGGTCAGGAGCGCCTCCTGTCGTGAAGTAACGAGTGGACTGATGAAGAGCCAGTGGCTGCGCTGGTTCTATTGTGGGGGCCCATCGCGATCACGTGCCAGAGCCTTTCGCAGCACAATAGTTTCGCAGCATGTTACAATAGGACCCCATTGACGATTTCTGGAATTTGATCCAGGATCGTTACGATGTGCTAGCAAGGGGGCAGGGAACCACGCTGACTTCAAAATCACTGTGTCAATGCACAATCTCTCCAAGCTCCGAACCTGATTTCTCAATTATAGAATACCCATCTCGATCTCATTCTCTCGCCACCAGCCTCCCTCTCTTCTGTGCGCCTTCAAAACTATTTCTGTACGTTCCACGATTATTCCCACCGTTGAGTAGACGAAACTTCCCGTTCGGGAGTGCGAGTAAACAGTCATTCCAGTCGTGTAACCCGGCCAAAACGTAAACACTGCGAAATTCTTTATTTTGTTTCAGGCTCAATACTCGATATTTGCAGGACGCCCAATTTGCAAATCTTCCTAATTTGTGTTTACAGCCAACAGCATAGGATGGTATAATAAACAACCAGTTTCATGTTTTACAGAGGATAATTTGGGCGGTTATTCTATTATAAAGGCTAGAAATTGCATCTGAGAGCGGGAAGTTGTTGTTCTTGTTCAGACTGCAGTTTTTTTTGAACCTTTTGTTGTTCTTGTTTTCATTCATTTAATAGTTAACACCGTCTGTTCTTTGTTCTTTTGTGGTACGACTAGTTGATATCCGAAATATCTACGGCCAGCACACGCCGTCTCAATAATACCAACCACCATCGCGAACAGTTGGTTGTCCAAAACTCTGGCTACCGTTAGAGTCCACATCCCAAGTCCCCAGAATCCCTTGGTTCCTATCCCGTTGGCAACGTTTTCTTCTTGCGTGTCATCTACCAGTCACTCCTTCCGTCCCCTTGTTGCATTGTCTGTTGCGAAGACACCCATTCAACGGTTAGTCATCATCTTCCATTTGTTGTCTCGTTACATTATCCTTGGTAGATACTTGAATTGTTTTGTTTTCGATTCCAACTTCTAATTGTTATAGCATTCTTTCAGTTGATACCAACTTTTACAGATTTAGAGGTCATCGATTTCTTAGTTATTTCCTACCTTCGAAGCATATAATAGTGGAACACCGACAGCTCATTCTTATATTCTATTAAGAATCCCATCAGCAATTACATTAGCACCTTTCCCCACCTTAGCATTAAACACTACACAACATGGCGTCGCTCACTGCAGTATCACAAGCTCCTGCTACACATCATAACATCCCACAGGTGATCAGTTCAACGGGAAATGGCTCTGCATCAACCCCTAGGTCATCCCTGCAATACAACACGTCCAGCAATTCAACTGCAATGCCACCTTCATCAGTCAAAAGAATACACAGAGAGGTCCGCTTTGGGGCCTATATCTTAGGATCCACTCTAGGAGAAGGAGAATTCGGAAAAGTCAAGCTAGGCTGGCGTAAAGATGGTAAACACCCATCTCAAGTAGCAATTAAACTTATTAAAAGAGCATCAATTCTTAAAGACTCAGATTCAGAGGTTAAGATTCATCGTGAGATTAACTCCCTCAAGCTTTTGAGCCACCCCAATATTGTTTCGTTGGTTGAAGTCATGAAAAGTGGAAAATACATCGGAATAGTGCTCGAATATGCATCCGGAGGTGAACTCTTCGACTACATCCTTACTCATAAGTATCTCAAAGAGAATGTAGCCAAGAAGCTCTTTGCTCAATTAGTCAGTGGAGTTGACTACATGCACTCAAAAGGACTTATTCACAGAGATTTGAAGCTCGAGAATTTGTTGCTTGACAAACACAAGAACGTCATAATTTCAGACTTCGGCTTTGTTAACTCATACAATAGAGATAAGAACGACTTGATGAAAACTAGTTGTGGCTCTCCTTGTTACGCAGCTCCAGAATTAGTCTTAACACAATCGCCGTACGAAGGTAGAAAGGTGGACATATGGTCACTTGGTGTCATTCTTTATGCAATGTTGAGTGGCTACTTACCCTTTGACGATGATCCAGAAAATGAAGATGGCTCTGATATAGTTAAGTTGTACCACTACATCTGCAAGTCTCCTTTGACATTTCCTGAATATGTGTCTCCACTCGCTAGAGATTTGTTGCGGAAGATTATAGTCCCAGACCCTAGGAAAAGAATCAATATCAATGATATTCGTAACCACCCTTGGTTGAGCCCATACGCTAACTTGTTGTCCATTAGGCAACCAGAATGGGATAGAATTCATAAGGAGAACTTACCTTCAAGTGGTTCTAGTTCTGCCAGCGCTAGCGCAAATGGAACTTCTGCATCCATGAAGAGATTCTCAATGATTAACGAAAGAACTAACAGTTCCTCTTTGATGGGAGGAACTATGGGTCTCAGCAGCAGCGGAAGTAGCATAGCTGTGAGTGCTTATACCCCAGTGCAGAACCATGCTAACACAGCAAACACTGTTAATGGAAACACTGGTCACTCAAGATCTTACTCCTCCACTAGCATCTCATCGCAGTTATACTCGTCACCTTCGATATCCTCGTCGTTGGCTAACGCAGTGGCATTGCCTAAACTCAACACGGATTCCAGTAACTACACTACTGCCAACAACACCAACCCAAATAGTAGTTACGTCAATGTTTCTGACATCAATGCGTCCGCAAGATCATCACCTTCTCCTACCAAATCTCGCCATGTCAAATCTGCCTCCATATCGAATCCTTACCCCTCGGCCAGCATTGCACTCAAGGCGGTGGTAAATGAGAATAATGGCACTAACCGTAATTCTATTTCTGGCGACTCACTTAGCCAACCTCTCTTTGCATCGCCCCCACCACCAACCACTTCTTCAAACAATAAGAACTATCACTATTCAACGCCATCACAGAGAGCCACGACAACATATACCGGTAGTGTCATATCTACCATTGTCGAGAGTCCAACAAAGCCTCAGCAAAACGAATCGATCATTGCCCATATAAGTGGAAATGGTACTACCCCTTCACCTAGTCAAAACAACAACTTCTGTGGACTTCTTCCTCCATCTTCACAATCTCCTGGTATCCACCTGGGAACTTCATCTCCTAGCAGGCTCCCTCACTCACACAAAAAGCCTCGTCCAACTTCCTATCACCCATCATCAATGACATCTTCACTTATGTCTAACTCTGGCTTCAATGGAGCTGGTTCGGGCTCTTCTGTGTTATTAGATTACATCAAGATGCCTTCGCCTATTACTAATCTCCCTATGCCCCAATTTCTCTCGACGTCCCCAACAAAGGCCTCACCAGTATCCGAAACCTCTTCAGAAATGGCCAGTTCTTGTGGCTCACCAGTTGGAAGATCTCCAAGGACAGCCAATAATTCTAGAAGAAACTCTGTGGTCACGCATGTACACGTTAATGGCGTGTTAAGCAATGACACCGTTGTTCCTTCTAGTAACTCGCCAGATCCTACGAATAAGAGAAACTCAGTTTTGAGTTATTTAGAGGACAAGATTGACACATTAGAATTGAAACTGTTCCAACAGCTGCAACAATTGCAGAGCGATGGCACTCCACAGATCAATCAACTGCCAATCTTTGACACCCAAACATCCCCATCATCGAAGGGTGAAGAGAAAGAAGACGAAAAGGAGAATAAAGATGTTGAAATGCAAGATGCAGAAGGGCAAAACACAAGTGATACAACAGTAGCTGGCGCTGACTCCGACTCTATCGAGAAATTCTGCCCGTTGGAGAACGTAATTCAAGAGAAGTACCCCGAGTCTGTCAAGCCTATCGATGTTGCGGTATCCGCTCCATTGAGAGGCTCCAGAGGCCCTGAGCGTACAGGTAGCACCCACTCAAGAAAAGAATCTTCGCTTTCGGCAGCTCGTGACAAGGAATACTATAAAGAGAACAAGGAACTGAAGAAAAGAAACAGATTTTCCTTGCTTTCTTTTTACAGTACCTACAACTCTTCAACATCTAACGTGTCGTCACTTTCGAACTCCACTGCTGTTAATACTATCACAAACACGTCCCATGACAGCAACCCGGTCCCAGTTAAGAAGATTCTTGAGCCATCATCAGAGGCCAACGTTGCGAAGTCATCGAAGGATCAGAAGAGAATCAACTCAAGCTCGTCATCTCATTCTAAGAGATCATCTATTTCTATTTCCACAAGTAGTACTGCTAATGGAAAAGAAGCCAGTGCCGCTAGAAAAGTCATGGACTTCTTCAAAAGAAGAAGTGTCAGAATCAGTTGAATGACAAATGTTTATTCCTTCGAAATGTATATTTCTACTCTTAATTTATGAGCCGTCACTCCAGACGTCTCAGCATCATAACGTGCTTGATTTCCTGTTTCATATTTGTGCTGAAGCCCATTACAACTTCAGAAGGTTGCTGTTTGATTGAACTAAATGCTTGTACTTTTACTTCACGCTCTGCTGCTTTAATATTTTATGTCCTTGTTGGGTAGCCTATGTATTTCTATATAATGTCCAAATTTTTTTGAGCCTTCGCTTATCAATGTTAGTAATGCATATTCTGTTCAAGACTTCCAATTGTAGTTAGCTCATACACCCATAGGTGGATACAGAAGCTACGTTAAAACTAACCTATGAAATATAAAACTTAACTACGGATTTCAAGGTGACAGCTAGTATTCCTAGACCAATCTTCCTAGACTATCCTCTTCCACATTCTTTCCATAAACAATAAATATCCCACCGACATCTATTCCTACTCATAGTTCTCCATAACTGTCCTTAACTCTCCTTAACTCTCATTAACTCTCATTAACTCTCTGTGTTTGCTCCACACGGCACTAAAATCGTTTTTTCGCATCTAAATTCTTATCGCATAATTTTTTGCGACTGAAAAATAGATTTCATTATGACTAATTCCTTTCCTTTCCTTTCTTTTCTGGATTAACAAGTTAAAGATACAAGGTCAGTATGAGTGAACTGCTAGATCCGGGGGACCCAGATCCCCCGCAAGTACTTGAGAATGCAACAGAGTATCAAGAAGAAAAAAGAGCTCTAGCACCGCTGACTGAGAAGACCGCTGAGATTGTTGTTCCAGATGGGTCCGGTTCAGAGAACGAGAGATCCCATCAACAGAACATAAGCAGCGATTCGGCAGAGGACGCAGAGACAGATAAAGAAGAAAAGAAAGAGGAGGAGTTTCTTCAAGATGAAGAAATAAAGTCAGATTTAAAGGAAGAAACAGAAGCAGAAACTGAAAACGATGTTTCTATCGATGAAATAGACGAGGTAGACCTTGAGCAGCAGTCTTCTCCAGACAACTATGATTCAGACGATTTAGATGACTCGGACAACGAAGACTTTAATGACGGAACCCTTTCGTCTACTATTATTAGAGAGATCCAAGACGGAACTTATGTCTGTCTTGTTTGCACTGGTGAAATCGACCTGGACTCCAAAATATGGTCCTGTGAGAGTTGTTACCGTGTATACGATCTTGACTGTATCAAGGATTGGGCTCAAAGAGGCTCTTCTACTGACAAGACAAGCAAAGAATGGCGGTGTCCAGCTTGTAATGTTGCCACGAAGAAGATTCCATCGCGGTTTACTTGTTGGTGTGGTAAAGTACAAAATCCTCAGCCATCCCTAATTCCATTCAGTTGTGGAAATTCTTGTAACAGCAAGTACGAGGGATGCATCCACTCGTGTAGTTCAATATGTCATCCTGGAGCTCATCCTATGTGTGGAGCTATGGGCCCATTAATGAAATGTCAATGTGGTAAAGAAGCAAGACAATTGCCGTGCTTGATCACTCCTTATAAGAAAGGATGGGAATGTGAGACTCCGTGTGGAGTCACAGTATGTGACTTGGGTCATGACTGTAAACGAGGATGTCACTCTGGATTCTGCGGAGTTTGTGAAGAAACCTTAACCATAAAATGCTACTGTGGCAAGGAGAACTTGACCTTGAAGTGCCACGAAAAGACTTTAATGAGTTGCCAGGGTTTAGATTGTGATGGTCAATCTTCGTGGATTGGTGGTGGAACATGCAAGCAAAAGTCCAGAGTTTACTACAATTGTAAAATACACTTTGATGATTTAGATTGTCAACCGCTTCCACTAGAAACAAAGATTTGTAAACTCGATCCGTCACAAATTGCTACATGCTACTGTGGTAAAACACATGTGGAAGCCCAAGGTAGAACGAAGTGTACAGACCCGATTCCCGAATGTAATTCTCGCTGTGATAAGTTGTTAGCATGTGGATGTCGTTGTTTGCTTAAATGCCACCCTGGTGAATGTGAGTGTTTCGCTAAAAAAGATATAAAGTGCTCTTGTGGTCACGAAGTGTTCACTGTCCGGTGCAAGTTTATCCAGGATGGCTATGTTCCTCGATGTAAGCATAAGTGCTCAGTATTGTTAAGTTGCCGTAAGCATTACCATCGTGAGCAATGTTGCCCTTCAGAGCAAGAAGCTTTGGAACGTGAAAGACAAAAGAAGAAGGCTATTAGAAATAACACCCGCTCTAATTTCAATGACGAGGTAATGACCATGGAGCCTGTTCATATTTGTACTAGAACCTGTAACAGGTTGAAACCATGTGGCCAGCATTATTGTGAAGCATTGTGCCACAGCGGCCCTTGTGGAGTGTGTTTGGAATCCACTAATGATGATTTAATATGTAATTGTGGTAAGACAAGCATCCCTGCTCCTGTTAGATGTGGAACAAAACTCGTTTGCCACGAGCAGTGTATTAGACCTACCCAATGTGGACATCGCAGAGAGCCACATGAGTGCCATGATGACTCCGTCAGTTGTCCGAAGTGCACAGCACTTGTCGCTAAAACATGTAACTGTGGTCTCAAGTCAGATATTCCAGGAATTCTATGTTCACAAGAGAATGTCTCTTGCGGTAATATTTGTACTGTTCCAAAACAATGTGGCCATCCATGTTTACGGTCTTGCTCATCAAAATGTACCAAAGAAAATATTCACAATAGCTCAGCTCTTTGCCTGGCATATTGTAAAAAGGTTAGAAAGAACTGTCCCCATTTGTGTCAATTGAAGTGTCACGCCAATAAAGTTGGAAAGAGCCCCAACTGTGATATTACTCGTTGTACTGAACTAGTATCTGTAACCTGTGAGTGTGGTAGAATCAAGAAGAAAATTCCATGTGGCAGCACTGTTGAAAACACTTCCTCTATTGGTTCCACGCTCGAATGTGATGAAGAATGTGACAAGGCCAAAAGAGATGCTGAACTACGTGCCGCTTTCAACGTGGAAAGCACTCAAGATGATCTTATAAAGGAAGAGATTCCTTATTCTGAGTTGGTTTTATCCACCTACGAAGCTCAACCGACTTGGTGTTCTAGGATTGAGAATATCATGCGACTGTTTGTCGAAGACTACCACCACCAACTTGACAATGGTGTGAAATCTCCAAAGAGAACTTATCATTTCCCTGCAATGACTTCGCCTCAAAGAGCTTTTATCCATGAGCTTGGAGAAGCCCTTAAATTGTATGTTGAATCTCAGGATAAAGAGCCTAAACGTTCTGTGTTTATTGTCATTACCAGAGTAACTCAACTACCTGAAATGACCGTAGGAAGGGCGATCATCCATAAGAAGGAACTAATTAATGAAGCCAATAAAGCATCTGAGATAAAACAGAAAGATATCGAACTGCATTATTATAACGCTATTGTAATTCAAGATGTCTTTTTTGGAATTGTCAAAGATGACTTGGAGAGAGAATTATCAAATTACGTAAATGGATCACATGTGAAGTATCCAGTCTTCCAGTGGATCAAGGATTCCACCTTCGTGTTCTATTCTGAAGCATCTTTCCAGAATATTTCACTTGAAGAAGAAAACGAATTGTACTTGTTGGCAAAGACCTTTCGCAAGGTTGTTCGTGAGAAATCTTTAGCTTTCGACTGCAAATTATGCTATATTGATGACGAAGCAGCATATATTTTAAAAATTGAAGGAACATCGAGCACACCTTCTAGAGAACCCACACCTCATCCATTGAGTAGACACTCAAATGGATTTGAAGTTCTCAATGATGATAGTGCCCAAATAGAAGCGTAAAGAAGCTTCAGCATTAGATATGCATTATTTATATTTATTATATTCTAAAATTACTGTACATTATCAATATTAGTTTCTATTATGCATCTTTTTGGTTAAATGAACATAGGAGCTTAACCACTATACAGCTCAATGCTTCTCTTCGGAAGCTACCTCATTTGTATTCTGTTCTTCCCCATTCTTGTCATTTCCGTCGCCTGTAGTACTTTCGCCATCTTCTACCTTTTTATGTGTTCTCTTTCTTCTGGGCTTTTTCTCACCGGATTCTCCCTTGGCTGCGGTGGTCTTTTGCTCGGTTTTCTTTTTCTTTACACTCAAGGGATTAGGGCCCTTTGGACCTTTTCTCTTCTTAGATTGTGGGTTTTCTTCTCCTTTTTCATTCTTTTCTTCTTCGTCATTTGCAACACCTGCGTACTTGGCATCATTCAAGCCTTTCGTTAATTTCTTCCTCTCAAAGATCTCAGTAGCTCTGGCAGTAGCTTGTGACATAGGCTCCATAACCATAACAGATCTGTTCATAAAAATAAGAGGAACTCCGGGAACTCTTCTCAACTTGATTCTCAAGTCATAATTCTGGCCAGCAACCACATATCTATGCTTGTTCTCTCCTTTAATGTCTACAATGGATAGAACACATTCCACGGGATCGATTGCTTCACGATGGTTACAACGACGTCTTTCGAACTTCTTCGCGATATCTATCGCACTCTGATTCTTAGAGTCATACAAGGCTTGCATGCAACATTGTGTTATCATAGGCTTTGTTTCGCCTTGAATTGTTCTGTTCAAACCTTTCACTATATCAAACGATGCCTTCTCACAGTTTAGCACTATTTCACTATCCACTATGGTCTGGAATGGTTCTCTGAACTTGAAAGTGTGGAGATACACATTCATCTGTCTCTTGTATGCTTTGGCCCTCTTTTGCCTCATCTTGCTTATACGGTTATGCTATTGTTAGAAAGAACCATCATTGATAATCTTCTATATGAGATGAGACAACTCTAAATATAAAATTTCAGCAGACTGCACATAGACCAAATTGCAAAATATGGATACTTAGGCTTGTTGGTTATTATATATTGTTAGTTCTATTCAGATTCTAATTTATATTCTATAAGTCTATAAAGATTGTTTTCTAGTGCCCTTGACAACAATTGGTATCATTCCGCCTGTGGGGATGGTAAATTTTCTGTGTCCGATTACTGTGATGAAGGACCTTATTGTGCCAGCATGTGAAGTGATGGAGATTACGGAGCCATCATCTTGGTCAAAAAGCCTCTGTAGAACACCATCGACACGGAGAAATTGCTCATGCAACGCTTCTCTCGTCTTTGAATATTTTTCTGCCAATTCGTCAGTTCCTGGGAAGTCTGAATCGAAATCGAGCTGTGGATAATTCTTCTCAAGCTGCGACTTCAGTAACCTCTGGTGGCATAGATGAATACCAATTGTTTCTCTTAAATCCTCAATGACAAGGGGTCTTGGTATTGGCTTCCCTTCCCAAGTAAGCTGAAGTGTATCTATCGACCTCAGTAATGGGGAAACATAGAATTTTGAGGGAAGGGGTGCTCCCTTTGAAAGCTGCGAACTCCACACCTGGCAGTTCTCTTTGGCTTGTGCTTTCCCAAGATCAGTCAATTTGGCATCGGGACCCCAGGTTACCTCCCCATCGGTACCTAAATAGCGCCACTTGCTAAACCATTCTTCTTTAGGATATCTCTGAGAGGCAATGTTATGCCAGCCTTGGCCATGGCGTGCCAAAAAGAGCAATTTGTACTGTACGTTTTCTGGGGCGGTACTATTCAAGGAAGCCAATTCGTCAATGATCTGATCCCAAGGTTTTAATATACCAAAGTCTTCGGATGCATAGTTGAACGCCATATCGTTGGTTTCCTCGGATGTCTGTCTGAAGAACCCCCGGACAGGCTCAAAATCCCATGGTAATGGTGATGGAAAGTTGGCCTTTGAAGTGCTCAGGTTTTTCAACTTATCCCTACTCTCGTAATAGAGTTCATCTTGGTCAAGATCTTCGTGTGCGTCAGCATGATCTCTTACGTTCGGAACCAACAAGGACATTGTTGGTATTAGCTTTTCAGAATAGGTGGATGCTTATATAAATTGTGATTTTTCACTCTCTGATTACACACAAACAGGCTGCTTAGATTGATCTACAACGCGGTCCTTCATATATAAACAACATCCGTAATAATAGAAGTATCTGAGTCATTTCGGTGCTGTCTCTCTTGCTGCTATTGCATTTGTAGAATGGAGCACATATACAGTGTTGAAATATTATAAAGTGCTGAAATATTTTTCAAAAGTTAACTTTGAACTGAAGTAGCCATGATGCCTCTGGCTAGTTATGTTGCGTCTGTAACAGCTTGGAGGACTCCACGCCAAATTTTTATGAGCAAGTCATTTTTTGCATCTAGAGAGTTTATTATTTCAAAATTATATCTGATTCTCCATTGAGCATATAGGACTTTTTGAGAGGAAACTGAAGTCTCTGTGGTCACCATGGAGATTAGAGATTAATAAAAATGGATCGTGGTGAATGGGTCTCTTGAAATTCTCTTATTCCCTCGGAATTATTTATAATACACAGTGAATTTCAATCAACTACTTTATAGTTAACAAGTGGGTAACACTAGATGCGGCAGCTCACACAGGATGCCAACATTGAAGCATTTTATAAAACTTTAGGAAACATTAATGCTTCGTCATGGCTGACGGTCGTTGTTGGTGGGTGAATAGCACAGTGTCCCGTCAAGGAGGGTCTAGAACCCACATGAGATTTTCCAGTTCTTTCCGCTTAAGAGAGCGCTCGGTAGTGGCTAAACTATAATTGAGTTGTCACTTAATTAACTGCGACAATGAACAGTCAAATGGAACACATTTTTCCCAATAGTGGGTTTTAGTGGTAAGGTACAACGCTGAGCAGGCATATGCTCAATTAGCAAATACCACACAAACACTGTAACATGAGTACAGTTCTGTGTAAATGAGCACGTAACATCCGACAAACTTACCATACTAATTTATACAGAAATATATAGCATCCAAACCACTTACCATAATAATGTATACATATCAATATATAACATCCAATCACTTACTATAATATCATAGTATATATACTACCATACTATATATCCATCCACCCATAAGAAGCATCCTTCACGGACACACTTCACAGACTTCACACTTCACACACACATAACATAATATATCACAGAACACCAAACAATATACGAGTCCCGGATTGACACCTGCTTACGTAATGAACACATAACATCAACCACTCTCTTACATAACCCTCTCTCTCTCTCTATCTCTCTCTCTATCTTCATTCCTCACCCTTCTCTCACTTCTCTCACTTCTGTCACTTTCTCTCACTTCACATTTGGTCTCACTCTCCTGGTTCTTATCCACAAACGGCATTTTCTGCAGGTTCTCAACCTGTGCAGCTTGTGAATGTTGTCAATCTCGACTAAAGAAATTTTTGAGTTTACGACTTCTCTGTCTTTGACGTCATTAGTGTATTTGTAGCTTAGACGTGACTAGGTGCTAGCGTAGACAATTAAGGCAGCACTGGCAATAGGACTCCGTCAGCATAATCAACTTCTCGTTTCCTTCAATCGCTATGGCCGAAGAACTGACCAAACCGCAGGATGAGCTTCCGAAGAAACGGCCATTAGAGCCGACGCTGGAAAATGCGTCTGTCCATGACCAACATATTGAAAACGGCGAAACGGCCCCGGAGAGTGCCGAATTACATTCACAAGGAGGTGTGGACTCTGGAAAGATTGTGTCAACCAACGGTGACTACAAAAGATTAAAAATCGACACTCCAGCAACTCAAGAGGACGATACCACCATTTCTCACTTCAAAGTGGAAAAAGATATCCACAAGTTGGCACAAGAGCCTTCGAATCAAGAAACAACGGTGAAACTCGAGGAAATAGATAAAGAAAAAGTCCCAGACATAGGTAATGAATTACTAGCTGCTACAGAAGATGTCAAGGTGGCTGAATCCTCAGAAAGCCCCGTAAATAATGAGTCCCTTCCAGAGGTAGTTTCCAGCGACAAAGAAATTAAAAAACAATCAAACGGTGTCAAGGCCACCACTCCCAATATTGTGGTCGTCCCTCCGACGGTTCCACATCTATTCTATAGCCCCTTGAAAACTGGGCTCGTCTACGATGTTAGAATGAGATACCATGCTAAAATCTTCACATCTTATTTCGAATATATTGATCCCCATCCAGAAGACCCGCGTCGTATCTACAGAATTTATAAGAAACTTGCAGAGGCAGGGTTAATTCAGGATGTGTCACTTTCAGGCGTGGAAGATATCGGACCTCTAATGGTCAAGATTCCGATCAGAGAAGCCACCGCAGAGGAAATCTTGGAAGTGCACTCTGAGAGTCACCTAAAGTTCATACAATCTACAGAAACAATGACCAGGGAACGCTTGCTAGAGGAAACAGAGAAAGGAGACTCGATTTATGTCAACAATGACTCGTATCTCTCAGCTAAACTTTCTTGTGGTGGATCTATAGAGGCGTGCAAGGCTGTGGTCGAGGGCCGTGTAAAAAATTCATTGGCAATTGTAAGACCACCCGGACACCATGCTGAGCCAGACACACCTGGTGGATTCTGTCTTTTCAGCAATGTAGCAGTTGCAGCAAAGAACATTTTGAAGTCCTATCCCGAGTCGGTTCGTAAGATTGTGATAGTGGACTGGGATATCCACCACGGTAATGGTACACAAAAATCATTCTACGATGACCCTAGAGTACTTTACATATCACTCCATTGCTATGACAATGGTCGTTTCTATCCAGGTACGAAGTATGGTAACTCTGATCAAGTTGGAGAAAATCAAGGTGAAGGGTTCAACATAAATATACCATGGAGAAGTCAGGGAATGCATGACGGGGATTACATTTATGCATTTAATAAAGTGATTATTCCTGTAATTCTCGAATTTGATCCTGATCTCGTGATTGTCAGTTCTGGTTTCGATGCAGCTGATGGTGATATCATCGGTGGATGTCATGTAACTCCGGCTGGTTACGGGTATATGACCCATTTACTTAAAGGTGTTGCTAAGGGAAAACTTGCTGTCATATTGGAAGGTGGGTACAACTTGGATTCTATAAGCAAAAGCGCCCTCGGTGTTGCAAAAGTTCTAGTTGGTGAACCACCCGAGAATACCATATCTGAACAACCTCACTTGGAAACCATCGAAGTCGTTGATGAAGTGGTGAAGATCCAGTCCAAGTACTGGAAATCATTGCGCCATGGCATCCCTAGTGCGTCTTTTGATGACGTGTACGATTTGGCTGGAGACGGAAACGGTTACCAATTAGTCAATATAGCAGATCCTGTCAGAGCCAACCAGTACAATGATCTCTTCAACAAATACTCGTTTGTAAACATACCGATAATATCAAATTCTACTGAAAACGGAGAAAAAAACGGAGTTTTCACAACAGATTTACCTTCTCACTTGGATGATATTATCATTGCCAGCCCGGATGTTCATGATTGCTCGGTTATTGTTATTACTATTCATGATCCTCCTGAGATTTGGGCGAACATTAATCCTCTTAATGGAAACATAGAAGGCAATTCATCTGTGATATTGGAACACCCTTTGGTACAGATAATGGAAAAGATGAATAAGGAAATTGGTGGCAGCGAGTCAAAGGAGAAAGTTGGATATATTGACATCAATGTGCCCTCTTTCCAATTGCCGATTCCTGTAGGCTCTGCCTCCTCCCAGGCCTCTACGTACAATCCAACATTCTTCGCGCAAGAACTCTTGTTATACATCTGGGATAATTACTTGGCTTATTTTTCACAGTTGAAGAAGTTGGTTTTTGTAGGCTTTGGTGACGCATATCAGGCAATTGTTCATTTGTACGGTAAGCGTCCTTCACAAGAGATTAAAGACCTCGTCAAGGGAACTGTTGTATTCGTGAATAGATCCAACTTGAAGGCCTTAATTCCAGTCATGGACGAATCTATGGTTGATTGGTATTATCAAAACTCTGTCATTTTTACCAGTTGCTTGAACCCATGTTGGGTAAGTCTGAATGGAACTGCAAGAACCAGTTATGGGCCAGCCGAGGCGAACAATACTGAGGATAGCAGTAAGAGACCGAGAAGGAAGTTTGGGAGAGTGTTAAAGGCATCTGTCGACGGTTTATATGATATCATTAATGAGAGATTTGACGAGGGAGTGGATTTCATTTTGGACTCTATTGAGGAGTACTCTAGCAGCGATAGCAGCAACTAGTGGAACTATCAATTATGGACTAATTGTTTGTACGATTATCTTATATACTGTATTATACACCTTATTTAAAGAAACATTAATGTATAAGAGACTAAACTCATGGACGAATTACAACATCTACTTATACTCCGCTTAGTATTATTTAGAGGGAAAAGACTATAGATGGACATTTATACATAACTGGGAAATCGTTTGGAAAACAGTTCTTCGAGATCATCAACGTCAGGAAGTGAGATATCGCTCGAGTTACTTAGTCTTCGTTCTGGCTTTGGATCAGAACTCTTTAAGTATGTTGGCTTCTTGGGTTTTGGTGGCGGACCCTTTGATGACTTTTTAAGTGCGTGTTTCGTTACAACAACTGCTGGAAGGTGCTTTTCTGACTTCGGAGCATGCGAAGACAAACTGAATGGTACCTTGGGTGGTCCATGTTTGCGTGAACTATGAGAGCTATGGCTGTTACCGCTTGTCATCTTGATGCTGCTGTGATTGCTATTAGCGGATTTGTGCGTCCTCTTGGGGATCGTTATTTCCTCTACAGATGACCTAGACGACGTAGACGATAGCTCTGCATTTATAGCCTCAATATCTTCAGAGGCCTTCGAATCGGTATACTTACCGTATCCCAGTGCAGTCTTTTGAACAGACTCTTTACTTTTATTCAACATTTGTACTCTCTTTTGGATTGATAATTTTTTGGGCTGTTTGTCTTCTGGAACACGCAAGTAGTCCTCTTGTGTTTCCGCACTGACTCTTCTATTACCGTTTCCTCCAGTCAAAATCTTCTTTATGCTTTGCCTTTTGCTTAGCTTGTTACCATTTCCGCCTGTATTGTTTGGGCTCTGTGTGCCATTATATGAGTTGTTTCCAGTGCTTATCTTGCGGAAGTGACCAAAAGCAGCCTTTATACTACCTCCTGTATCGTTTCGAGAAGTTTCTTCCTTAGATCTCAAGAACTCAAGTGTGTCCAGCTTGTTGCTTTCAAAGCTTCTTCTACCAACGGTAACACTTTCATTTCCACTCAACTGGCTCTGTATATAATCCTTGATGGCAGATGTGGACTTGTTGGCATGTTTATATACATTTTCGTCCGCAAAGACACTCAATGGGCGGTTGTTACTACCAGAGTAGCCCATGTCCGTTGTGTGAGGAGGAATGTATGTTGATTTTGGTCTCGGAATTGGGCCACCTCTTCCTGAAGATGACAGCAATAATTTAGACTTATCAATTGATGCAAAAGGATCAGGGGATTTAGAAGAGCTCATATTGAAGGCTGATTGAACTTTGACTGATACAGGTTTAACAAGTAATTCATCGTCTTTCTTTGCTCTGACAGGGATTGAAGAAATAATTGGACCTTCTTCACTGCTACTATTTGAGCTGTTGGCACTATTGCTGAAGCTGATACGCATGTGCTCCTTAACGCTATACGGAATAACATCTGGTACAACAGTATCTCCTCTCATAGAGACTATTTCTCCGAGCAATTGAATAGCATTTGGTCTTCTTCTTGGATCTGGTCTAAGGCAGCACTTGATGATGTTCTTCATACGGTGTGAGAACATCAGCCCTGGAGCATCCCGGAATCTAAGGGTCTGGGAACAATTTAAAATCAGTTGTTCCATTTCTTGAAGAGAACCATGGTTAGGCAGCTCGAAAGGAGTGGTGTAGTAGCATAATTTGTAGAGAAAGCAACCAAGAGCCCAAATATCCAGTTTGTCATCAATCGGAAAGCCTTTGGTGAGGTCTATCATCTCTGGTGCTCTATATTGAGGTGTTGTATGCTGCATGATATCCTCTCGTATTGTCAGAATTTCAGCTGCTGTTTTGGGTGCTGGTATATAAGGAACAGCGGAACCAAAGTCACAGAGCTTGTATACTCCATCTCTATCGATGAGAACGTTTTCTATCTTGATGTCTCTATGGATAAGTGGTGGTCTAAGGTTGTGACACATAGCAACACCTATTGTTACCTGGTACATGATGTCAATGATCTCTTTCTCGGTGAGTTTGTTCACCAAACGAGTATTCATGTAATCGATAAGCCCATTATTCTCACAGTATTCCATGAGTAAGAACACCTCATACTGTTGTTCTTTCGAGTTGGCGCTGCCGTTAACACTACTGCCCATCCGCAGAGCATGAGAATCGATATACGATACTATGTGCTTGTTTCCCCGTAACCGTCTCATTGAGTCGACTTCCATTCTGAGAAGACTCAACTGCCACTTGGATGGAACTGCCACTCTCTTGAGACAGGCCAAGTTCAGGCCTCGAAAAGCCGGCTCAATGTTACATGTGTAGACATGAGCGAAACCTCCTTCAGAGATGTACTTGATGATTGTGATAGAATGTGACCCAACAGTGAGCTTAGTCCCAGGCTGATAAGCGTTGGGAGGCGGCACAGGCATTGCTGGAGATAGTTTATCTTGCTGCTTCTGCTCCCGAGACTCGAATTGGTTCTGACTTATGAAGGTGGCTATGGACAACTGCTGAGTAGTGAAGGTGGTTGATCAATTTGGTTGTGTGTTACACATCGAAGTCACGAGATCACTCACGTGCAATATTTGAGATGCTGCGGAGAGTATATTTGCAGCTAAGTGAGTGGGGGGAATGGGGTTGAGTTGTCTTTGATATATATCCTGAAAAGTTGAGAGTTAAAGTAATAGGTCCGACTCTTTCGATGACTGGAAGAATGTATCTATAACTTTTCATGATTCAGACTTCGTTTTGTACGAGAAGGAAATGGGTTTAGTTATTGTGCATGTCATCGTTAGATTATAAGCAGTTGTGAGCCCAGAGACCTCGTAATTTCGTGGCTAGTAGGAAAGAGATAGAAAGTAAATTGAAAAGTAAGTCTCAGATTGCTATGAGATAGAAGAGCACATCAGGTTTGGAATCTGCTGCAGAAATTATCAGTTTGCTGTTGCTTTCCATCTTTTCTTGTCATAGTTGTTAGCGATATTCATCATTTTTCGCACCCATTATTGGAGAAATAGTCATGATGCATAGCTAACGCTGAATATACGACACGTAAAATAGAGCTTTGGCCATTCAATATGTGAATACTATAGACTACAGTTGGCTTTTTAGTTGTAGAGTTGACACATCTTATACAAGAAAAGGCACGCACATCTTTCCTTTTCACAATGATACCACAATGATATATGAAATCTCTAAAAATTCTTATACATTGACGTCATTGGCTGCCCCATATTATTATCATTACTGCACAAAACAATTGAGAACACCACGTGAGACTTATATGCAAGCACATCAGAAAGGGTATAGTAATGTAACCCATAAATTTAAAAGGATGACACCATTAGTTTCAATTCCCAAGTTCGATATATTTGCCTTAATGAATGAAATATAGCAACAATGACAGAATTCTTTGAATTAAATACCCCCAAAAATCTAGATATCATCTCAGACTTACGGTTCTCACCGCTGACTCAAAACCATGCTATAGTGTCCACATGGTCCAACCAAATCTTACTATACGATTGCACTGGCGTATTAGAAAATCCCGACAGTCCACCTAGCACCAAGCCAATTCATGAGTTTAAGACCGAAGAAACTCCCTTGTGCATGCTTTATACGGGACCTAATTCCGCCTATGCTGGCTTCCTAGATGGTAGTATCAGGCAACTTGACTTTGAGAACATCAAGATTAACAGCCAGGAGAATTTGGCAGCAGCAACCTCAGACGAGGAAATTGGAAACGGAATAAACAATTTGGCCGTAGTGAAAAATCAGGAAAACCTTATTGCATCTACTTCTTTTAATGGGAAGTTGCAACTCATAGATACCCGCCAAAGAAAGCCTATCCTAGTGAACCAATCGGAAGACAATCCTCATAGAAAGATCTTTACTATGGATACAAGTAAAGCTTATTTGACGTTAGGATTGAACGCAAATCACATTGAAATCTATGATTACCGGAATTTGAGAGTTCCATTTGAAAAGAGAGAAGTAGGACTAAAGTATCAAATTAAGGATTTAAAATGTTTCCCTGACAATGAGGGTTTTGCCTTATCCACGATAGACGGAAGAGTCTCTATAGAGTATTTCGACTCTACACCAGAAGTCCAAGAGTCAAAGAGATTTACATTCAAGTGTCACCGGTCACACGATAAAGTAACAGGAGCCGATCTAGTCTATCCGGTGAATTCTATTGCATTTAACAAGCAGTATGGAACTCTTTTCACGGCAGGCTCCGATGGTTCTCTCTGTTTGTGGGACTGCGAGAAGAGAAAGAGGATGAGGATGTATCCGAAATTCTTGTCAGACGAGGAGGAACACGAGAGCATTGCTAAGGTGGAGGTGAACTATAATGACCAACTTATCGGAATAGCTACAAGCGATGATAACTACAACCGCCGGAGACGTTTATCCGAGAGCCAGAGCCTGAGGCAGCCCAGTAAGGTATATGTCAAGGTTCTTGGCAGTAATGAGTGTGCTCCTAAGAGATGAACGAGATGCTTCATTTGGAAAGTCGAAGAGGTGGATTGCATAAATTAGTCGCCGCTAATGCAGATGTTATTGCGCTAGGCACGTCCAAAAGCCGGTAGCTGTAGTGACGTGGTTGGCTGACAGAAATCATACTGGACGCAAAATATCCCCTGGAAGTTGGTAGATCGCTTTGGTAAGCCGAGTAACGCGAAAAGAACCACAGTAAAATTTATATATTAGCTAATGCTAGCTACAACAGGCTAGTGACAGGTAAGTCGTGTAGGTCATGAATATATATTATTTTACAAGTGTTGTAAAAAATCGTTACGATTTTGAACCAAGCCCCATAAAGGATCACCGACATAGAAAATCATTATTGTCACTATAAACCATAATATTATTGTCTGTCTCATTCTCTTGCCTTAACTATGACTAAAACTGCCACTTTTCCGTGATTTGCAGTCACCGGAAAAAAGCTTGAGAGCGGAAAATAGAAGGGTAACGGATTTCGAGATATTTCATGCAAAAAAGCTATTTGTATTTAGTAAAGAAGTTCTGCAATTCTGTTTTGGTTCTTTCGAGATACATAGCACGGATTCACCCCCAGATAGCTAGCAAAAAGGCCGTTGTTGATTTGGTTTTGGCCTCATCTAGTCTAGTTACTTGCATTAAGCGTCCGCGTTGTACCGATAGCGATCTCGCCTAAGCAGCATGCCATCTTTCCTTCAAGAGTCGCAGATCTTCGTTTCCTGGCTCTCAACGGTCGGTGTGACGATGTCACCAAAAATCACGGTGTCAGACTTGCGTAAGGACCACCAGGGACGTGGAGTAGTCGCTGTCGAGGACATTGAAGCTAACGAGGATATATTTACCATCCCTCGTTCTGCCATTATCAACGTATCTAACTGTTCATTGATTGAGGATAAACCTCATCTCTCACAAAAATTATTAAAACTTAGTCAGTGGGAATCGCTAGTGGTAGTTCTACTTTACGAGTTAAAGGTCAAAAATAATGACAGTAAGTGGCTACCATACTTCAACGTCTTGCCCATCAAAGACACAGACAATTACTTTTTTAACCAATTAGTACACTGGTCGGATGAAGATTTATCAGCATTGGAGCCATCACTAATCCTCGAAAGAGTAGGCAAAGATGTTAGCACACAAATGTTCAATAGATTGTACCCAAAAATAATTGTGGAGAGATTAGGATTGCACGAGTTGAAAGGAGTCACAATAGAAGAATTCTTCTCCGTCGCATCACTTATAATGTCTTACTCATTTGATGTAGAGAGACCAGCTAGCCTCGAAGAAAAGTTGCAAGCAGAAGACCAAGAAGAAGACAACGAAGAAGAGCATAAAATCAAGAGCAACGAAGAGTACCCAAGCGAAGATGATGATGAAGATGAAGATAAAGTTGATGAAGACGAGCTCCTTAACGGT
Organism: Scheffersomyces xylosifermentans; assembly: GCF_036884685.1. Classification (NCBI taxonomy): domain Eukaryota; kingdom Fungi; phylum Ascomycota; class Pichiomycetes; order Serinales; family Debaryomycetaceae; genus Scheffersomyces; species Scheffersomyces xylosifermentans. Next base: position 728,878 of record NW_027042941.1, read on the forward strand.
GGATTTTTCAAATCGATGGTGCCTCTCGCAGATACTTTAAACGCCGACACCACACTTCATAATGCAAGTTTAACATATTCGGAAAGTGGCCTTATAATGAGAAGTATAAAGCCAATAAAAAAAGGCGAACAAGTATACAATAGTTACTTCGATCACCCAAATAGTGAAATTTTGAGAAGATACGGATACGTCGAAACTCAGGGTTCGCTGCATGACTTCGCAGAGATACCATTGGCTATAGTGAGGAGCATTTTCAGCAAAGAGTACTCTGTATCAACTGAATTCCTCGATGAAATTTTTCAAATACTTAATGAGATAGTTATTGCTGACGATGAGGATGGCGAACTGGCTGAAATAGTATTAGACTCATATGATTGTTTCAAGACGAGAGAGGTAATTTTAGAATTCGTGTTCATCATTCAAGTTCTTACAATTATTCTCGCTATAAACGAAAAAGAGAAAATATCTTCATGGAACCATGAGGAGATGTACAAGATGGTGCACCGTGTTTTCCAGAAATGCTACCAGCTTGTAGAGTCAAAGAAACTTACAAACAAATTCAAAGCCAATTTCGAAAAAATCTTAAAAGAAAGGCTCAAAGCATATCCACAAATTGCATCCGAACCATATACAAAAGAGATGGCTTTCAGCAGGGCTCAGATGGCTGAAGTGGTTCTTAAATCAGAATATCAATCGCTTAAGAATTGTTTGGAGATAGATGAGACATTTAAGAATGGTCCAATGGGAACCTATAAGTTCATAGAGGACGAAAAATTAATAAGAAACATAATGAAGAAAAGAGCACCAGAAGACAGTGATAAGGACAACAAAAAGAGAAAGCTCTAGTTAGGATTTCCCATTTTAAAGACGAAGAGAATGTATTATAGTAACATAGAAAAGACTCCTTTTTAAAAATTCTACAACGTCAAAGGATTCTCAAAAAGCATAATAAAATTGTATTAGTGAACTGAATAATTAAAAACCATCCTATCCGTAGGATTGAAAATCTCTTAAAGTATTTTGATAAAAAATAATAAAGGTAGATGTATTAGGACTTCTGCAACTTCGATCTGTGATGTATGGAAAAAAATTGAGTGGATCATTCGCTATCCATTGCCATTTCGCTTCTTGCTGAAAACATTGGCGAGGAACTGCCGCTTTCGGAAGACACTGAAGTGCTGTTCCTACTAACCAGTTCTATATCTTCCAACTTTTTAACCACTAATTGTCTAGGTCGCAAAACCTGAAAGCCTTCTGCACTTGCTACAGGTTCTTTCTTCTTCCCGAATAACTTGGAAGTAGCCATTCTGGCCCGTTTGAGGAGCATACCTACCCGTTCAGTTGACTGTTGCAGTTGGGCTCCCGTTGCTGTGCTTTCAGATTTCTTTGTGGGTCCCCAGTTCGGCCTTGAATCCCATAAAGCTTTAACTTCTGGATCGATTGAGTCATCGACGAAGTACTTTTTGTATATTTGATCTCCTTCACGAACCGAATAATCATTAAGTTCCTTTCTCATATCGGAAAAATGCTGTTGTTTCGTGAAGGATTGCATGTCGCTTTCAGAAACCAAGAGGGACTGATCTTCACTCGTGGATTCAATTTCCGCTAACTGAGCTGGCTCGGTGACCTTGTTCAAAAGTGTTTTATCAGATAGCTCGCGATTAAGTTTCACCTTCTCAGAAATATGGTATCTTTCATTGAATATCTTTTCTAATTGCTCTTCATTTCTTGCACGGTAGTAGAATTTCTCATCATCTTCTTCGTCCCCAAGACTGAGATCATCCAATGGCTTGACCTTGGAGGGGCTATACGGCGAACTAGCTAACGTGTCCATGTTATCCTCGACTGGTACGCTGTTCTTCTTGAGAAGATTTAGTAAAGGAAATCCAAGTTTTAGGTCCCCGCTTGTTATATGCTTGTTGTTGCCTCCATTGGTCGACTTAATATTGCCAAAAAGTAAAGAATCTCTCTTTGCCTCTCCAGTTCTTTCCTTTTGCTTTGCTTCCATCTCTGCTCCTAGTAAATTATTGACTGGTTGATATTCAAACTCACGGTTGAAGTTATCCAAACTGTCAACACGCTCTTGCATGACCAATTTCTTTAGCTGCTTGCTTTCGTGCCTGCGCTTAATAATCGAAATCACCATCTTCCCAAAACTATAGAACAATTGCATTAGAAAGATGATCGCTACCACTAAGTGCATAATTAGCTGGACATATGCAACATACGTCCTGGAAGCTTCGCTTAATTGAAGCGGCTTTATGTATGGTATACATAGGACTGTAACAAGAAATCTTGCGACGGGTAGCAACCACTTCAGCGACTTCCATGTTATTTTGACAAAATATGGCCGGATACTAAAGAGGAATGCTAAGTCCAAGAATTCAAGAATTATTAAGCAAGTAACTTGAATCGATCCATGCTCCTGTAACAAACCTATGACCAACAGCTTCAGTAGAAGCGACCATAGGTCGAAGATGACGTAGTATACTTTGTTCGGGTGATAATGGTTATAGAAAAATGACCATAGTAAAATTGTTTTGATTGAAGTATAAAGACGCGAAGTCTTTTTATTCCTGACTAGTTTGAAATTCCTAAACCAAATTAGATAGTTGACCACGAAGTAGATGGCTAAGCCAATCCACACTGTAAACAAGATCAGTCCCATTACAATGCTTACCAGGGATACGCTCCCCGATTTCATGTGGCCAGTAATAGTTGCGTTGGTATAGTTGCTTGCGAACAGGCCATCAAAAACGGTAGCATTGATTTGAGTGTCAGTAAACATCGTTTTGTCGTACGCCGGCAGTACGAATAATTGCTCGTACGATGTTGAGTTTGAAAAAGCATCCTTGGTTAATTGCTTGTGCGACGGGTATTGCTTACTTTTGTTGTTGATATCGCCAGCACTAGCAAACATGAACGAGGTTAATATAAGGAATGGCAAGCCGAAAATGATCATAAATGCATCTAGAATTTGCCCAAGAATAAAATAAAGGTTCTTTCGAAATGTAAAGTGGAATTGCGGCTCATGAACCGGTGTTTCATACAATTTGAGTTTATCTCTTAATTTGGAATGCCGCATCAACCGTGAAAGAAATATCTTTATGACAAGAAAGATTTCCTGTAGTACTATCACTATGGAGACAACAATGAGAAAACAAAGAATGAAATTCGGCCAATTCTCAATGATGGACTTGTCCGTTGTGAGTAAAGTCAAGCTTTTCAATCCACCGGTGTTCATAGTCACATATATGTTGTCCAGTCTAGTAACATGTCTGGCAGCGCTTCGGTTCACAATGGGAACACCTAGCAACGCACACCACCTAATCTGACCTATTAATGGCTGATAGAAGCCAGGATATTGAAGGTCTAGGCCGCCAATGAAAAGTGCAAATTGAAGGTAGAGGATGATGCCAGGAACAGTCGCATCTAGCTGCTTTAAAAGCTGCTCATTGCAAATGGTTGATGCCTTGAAAAGAAAAGGGTTGGAAGATTCTTGGAAGGACGAGTACACAATGATAAGGATATTTAAAAGTGCCACGACCACTAAGAAAATTAAAATTCCAAGAAGGAGAACCCCTGAGACACTATCTGGCTGTACAGGAGTGACATATGCTTTACTACATCCGATCACCGAAGAGCCCTGCTTATTAGATATCACCGAAAAGCGTACTGAGTACGAACCCAAACGGTGAAAATGTTGTGAAATGTCTGCTTCATAGTAGATTGCAATTGAGTCATTGACATATAATGGACATTGTACCAATTGCCCTGTTGAGTTTGAGAAGATTTGTTGGATTGTTGTATTATCGGATGCAAAATAATCCGACTCATTTGAGGCAACGACAAAAGCCGATTGCAATTTATCTGATGTATCAGAGGTGTCTTCATCACGCTTGACGACGTTGACTTGAAATGAGAGTTCATTTTCATTAGTCTGAACATTAGAGACATGATGTCTATGCCCCTTCTCATATTGGTGATTATTATACTCTTTTATATTACTTGGGTGATGAATGCCATTATTTTTGCGGAGCTCCTGTAAATCATCCTCTTCCTCATCGAAGTTCCCAATCCTTTCTTCTTCTTCGTCATCTTCGTAAAAAAGATGTCTCCGTGCATTTATGGTTTCATTGAACTTATCGCTTGCAGGTATGAAATCAGGAGAGTCAGTTGGACCTGATTCAATCTGACTAGAAACGGGACGTGGGAATCTGGGTCCATTTCTGTAGTCAGTTGTATTTTTAACCGAAATGATATCACAGAACCGCCTGTTTTCATTGATGAAGGTTCTTCCCATAAAGTCAATTTCCACGTGAAATGTAGTATATCTGTTGGTAGTGTAGTTAACATCTGCTATCATTATATCGGTGCTTGAGATATTATTAATGGATGTAACCTTCAGGTTTATGAAGAATTTGAGTTTCTGGTGTTCCTCGTCCAATGCAGCATCAATAACGAATGGTGCCAAAAGGAACCCGTTCTCGACTAGGTTACACCCCTGTGTTTCTACAAATGCAGCACAAGTCAGTCGTAGTAGCGATAGTATCACTATAAATTGAAATATTCGTATTACTGAGGACATTGTATGCGTTGTATGTGATTAGGTATGCGATGTAGCGAGATGGAATGGAGTGCTACTGTAAGACGAGTTATGTTTATAAGACTCTGTTGAACGGCGGATTCAATTCTTGCTGCATAGGGTCTGCAATAGTAGTTCTGGTATAGAGATGATCTCTTTCAGTCGTAGAATGGGTATTATGACTCTTATTGGTCTTCGAGGTGTATGAAATGTGTCAGTCAATAACAGTGGGAATGGAATCCGGACGAGCAAATGAATGGCCGATATTACCAAGCAGATTTTGGGAGAGGATAGTCCTATTGAGCTATGGTTGTCCCCTTTAAGACTTTTTGGTTCCTGAAAAACTAATTTGACAGCCAAGGAAACTCCTTTTAAGGGTTCAATCGGAGCCGATCAGGTTTAACAGATTTTTGGGAGTCTTCCTATTTCAGGGATAGACGTATTTTACCACAACGGAACGACGACTTCTCCTTAATTGAGAGGCTTGCTTGCTTATGTTCTGTTGGTGTTCACTTCGTCGTTTACCCAGTTCTTTTCACGTCAAATGCACCCTGCGTCCACTAGGAAGAACGAGCTGATAGTAGCTCTGGTGATGGGAAACAGAGAACGGCGGCAACGGAGCTATTGAAGTAGCAAAAGTGACACTGACTATGATAGAACTATGATAGAGAGACTAGCAGGAAGAAGTACAAACAACGACAACAACAACAACAACCACCTCAATATGTCGTGTCTATACGAAGAGAAATACTGTTCACAGAAAACAACTCCACCTTGTCACTCTTTTATCACTACTACAGCTTGTGTGAAGTTTATCTCTTTTCCCAGTGCGAAAGTTTGGGGCTGAGAAAGGAAAAAGAGGTGAGTTATAGTGAGAAAGAGTGTGAGTGAGAGAAAAAGGCAGAGAGAGGGTGACTGTGTGAGAGCGTGAGTGCGTGTGTGTGATATGTGATGTGTGTAAGCACGAGAGTTGGAGAGCGTGAGTGATTATTTGGAGACAAACTAATGGGGTATGAGGCGCAGAGAGTGGTGCAACTAGTTGTTGTTTGTGGATTAGGAATGTCGGTTGAGGCAGCAGAGGTGGTGTAGAACGGGGTGAAAGAGACCGAATTGAAAAGTGGTTTAGTTAACTCATGCTAAATAGCATGATCTACATCAGTGTGTGATACGAATAACTATTACAGTAAAGTGGATGATACCATGCAGCAACATTAGTGATGGGTGCGTAAGGTGAAACTTGTATTCTGTACGCACGCAGATCCCCAATACCGTTGGGGTAAAAATCTGGGTTTCTAGTGAGACGTGTATAGTAGTGCAATTCCAATATGGGGTGGAGGTGTACAAATATGTGCCTGAACAGTTGGGTGTTGGGATTCTTACCAGCTGTATTCTTGCCATTACCATTCGATAAGCTTTCATGGGAAAATGTGTCTATTGTATGATATACCGTAGTCTCTATAATCAATACCTCCGAGAAAAAAATGACACAAAGGACAAAAAGGGTTATCTAAGCCATGTAGCCACGAAAGTTTCCGTGTTGCTCGTTCTGAATAGCCTATTTGCGAATACAGTGCATATACATGCTCAGATACGAGTTAGTAATGGATTCTGTAAAAGCAAGAATTACCGCGTTGCATGAAAGTGTATTTACCAAAGGGAGCGACTTGGTGACTAAGTGAGCCCGCTCCTGATTTCAATCCGTGATTCATATCCCTTCAGAGCGTCGATAGTTCCCAGGGTGGATAGCATTATCTGTAACTGCTTGAATGAACCGCCTGACTTTTGACTGATATAAAAATGTGAGATATTCGATAAGAATCCAGTATGGAATCTATTCCTTGCCATTTTAATTAGTTTAGTGCAAATAGGGTTGAGAAAATGGAATAAAAGAGAAATTGCAGTTACACGTTTCGTTCACATTTAGCATCCCTTTCGGCAATACAGCGGAATTCAATCAAATACTCTGGCAACCACAATGACCTCTTTAGTTCATCTAATTTATTAACCTTAAAAATGCTGTGTGAACCATAGATAGGAATGGTGCAGTATCTGATAATTGCACCCAAACTGCAGAAAGGGACATTAAACATTAATACACAGAACTTCACAGTAACATCTATCAAGTGGTTGTTCAGTAAAGTTTCAGCTAGCCTCATAATTCAATAGATAGATTATCGGATTCTGTGCCAATAGAGATTATATTGTATAATAACTAGTTATTCCAGTGAACTATAGGACATTGGAGAACATATGGGAAAAATCACGTGCCAGATCACGTGAAAGAAAATTCTGCACTAATTTTTGAATATGTGGTCGACGAATGTTTGCAAATTTCTATAGTTACAGCGGTTTTAGCTCAGTTGGGAGAGCGTCAGACTGAAGAGATTCAGTCACAGTTAATCTGAAGGTCCTGTGTTCGATCCACAGAAATCGCATTGTTTTTTTGAACATCGAATTGGTTCTGTTTTTTACTTCTACTTTTCACAGTGAATAGTACTAGTAAGAAAGCCCAACTTTGGAATAAATGGAAAAGTCACGTGATGAAATTCTTCTCTTAATGAAGAATTGTATTACGGGACTACACAGCTACTACAGTTCGTTACCTTGAGTTGTTTCTTCCTTTAATATTATATTGATACTGAATAATACCTTGATGTGATTGGACCGAGAATAGAAAGAATATTTGTTGAATTCATACTACTTCTATTCCATTCTGGATATATACAAAATGCAGTTTGACCACTATAGCGGAATAAGATGAATAAAGCTGGCAGTCTATTTACAAGAGCCCGAGCTGCAAGTGCTAATGCTTTGTTCCCTGGAACTATCTTCAGCTCAGTGGTCCTACTTTTCTCCTTTCCTTTTCCTCTTATGCATGAAATTTCGTTAATCGTTGACCTTACCTCTCAATTTAGGGTATAACCTTGAGGCATGGTAGTTAATTGTACTCAAACGATCAGACTCAGGTTTGTGAGTCTCCATACAGCTCTTCAAGTCTGTCTCGAAAGCAGCACATTGCAAAGCGCCTTCTCCGTTGGAAGCCCAACAGTTCAACAAGGAGGACATTAAGACAAAGCACTGGTTGGTGGCTTTAGAAACAACCGGTTTTCTAATTTTTAACCTTGGCAAAGGTGGTAGGTTCTTGGGTGGCGGACCCACTTTTTTGTAAGCCATTATAAGTGTTTAAGTATAACTATCAGTAGTCTTTAAAGAACTATGGAGTCTTAACTTCCCATTTTGAATTCGATATTCAGAATTTTTCATTCCAAAACTTGAGACTCGCACGACTCGGAAATTGTATGGGTTCCACGATTTGCTACCAGTCGTAAATTGTGTGTCTCTTCTTGGTATCTATTTTGTTATCTACGTTTGTATTAATGTACATTTAATGATACTTACGATTTAAAATCATTTTGGAAAAAAGAAGGAAGGAATTTAAACAACTTCTCCCTTCTTGTACTTTAAGGATAAGCTGACATCAACAAATGGCTCTACTCGGGCTTATGTCATAGGATAGCTCACTGAGGTTGTATGGTCTGCATATTATTGTGTTATACAGAGGGCGATTAACATGGTCAAACATTAACTTCCTAATTGATTGCATCGATTGTTCATTAACTGAAAACAAGCTATGTAGGTGCTAAATTATAAATAAAATAAATACCGAGGATTCGCCAATGTTTCTACTAAGGGAGATATTTCTTATATAGTCTCCGTTTGTGATGATTGTGTTTATGATTATGATTGTGATGATGATGATGATGATGATGAATTTTGCTATTTTCAATTCATATGATTTGTTACTTGTCCCCTTTTCTCCTCTAAATTGACGTGCAAAGCACGAGCACCCACAATAACACTTCTAATATATCTCTCAATACTGGATTCTCAAAGACGATTTGGCAACTTAATCATTCACTCGTCTTCAATATTCAATTAAGTTGTCAAATTTCTTCCACTTGATCATTAATGCTCCTCTTCTCAATACAGTCTTCCTATTACTGTTGTCCCTATCCAAACGCTTAACTCTATTATTTAACCAATATACCCTCTTGAAGCAGTTCGATCCGTTAAGATACGGACTGTACACTAAGGCTTCATACCCACCTTTAATTACCAAGGGCTTGAACAATTTGAGAAGCTTGAATTTGATGACATGCCCGATGTTTTGAATCATTCTCTTCATAAATTTATTCATATCCCGGTCATTATAGTACTTCACGCGGAATAACGTATCAATCTGATCCTCCAAGTTAATCAAGAATATTTTGAAAAGATGATTCCTGAGGCTCTTGCGCTGTTTTATAGAAGCAAGTACAGCCGAATAATTTGGAATCATTGAAAACTCCTTGAGGTTGTAATTTATAATAAGGAGGGATGACGAGTTGAGCGAGTTAGTCGAGTGAGTTTCGCACAACTTGAATTGATTGTGCTTGAGCTCTTGGTTACTGTAGAGAAGGAAACGTGAATTTAAGGATGACTTCATAAATGCTTCGATTTCATGCTGTAATGATTTTTTCATAAGAAGAACTTCATTTTCAATGCGGATAACAATGTCGTTGTGGAGGTCAAGAGAATTGTAGTTATCGACGGAGTCAATGAGAATGGAGTTTTTGGGGATCTCAAGTTGATGATATATATTATTCAAGAACTGATTGATCTGTTCTGGTTTCGACAATTCCGTATTGTTATTGTTGCTATTGCTGTTGCCGTTGAAGCCACTAATATCACTAATATTGCTTATATTGCTTTTAATGGTCTTCTTAGGGTCCACATTTGTTGAGTTCTCGTCCATTTCAATAAAATCCAAGTCTCTTTTATGAATAGGTATTTTTGTTCTGTACATTTGGAGATCTTCCACGAACTCCTGGGGATAACAACGATCTTCCAATCTATGCTTTCCAGATCTGAGAGGGAAGCCTGTAATGCTGCGGTCAAATCCCACGACGTTATATGGTAGATTGAAAAGGTTCTCATTATAGAGATATGCCCCGGGAGCTAAAGAAAGGTTATCAATCTCCTTCCTTCTTAATAGTTTGAATTTCTTAGAAATTCCATTAAATTGTTGTATGAGCACGTTAATTGGATCGTCGTAGCGGCGTAAATAGCGCTTGAAATATTTGAACTGAACTGTCTTGTCATTGTCAAGCTTTCCCAACTTGTCATAGATAGACTCAATTTTCTTGAGCTGCTCCGGATTGAAAAGATCAAGTTCGTCCGGAAGACTACGGATGAGTTCCTTTCTATTGAGAAAGTGATGGGAATTGAACGAGAAGAGCTGACGGCCCTGATCGAGGTTCTGTTGGATATGAAGGTCATCTGCTGACATGTGCGACACGGAGTCATAGAGGTCGTTAAGGCGGGAAAGGTTGTGCTGTTGCTCCGATGCGTATGATGGAGGGAGGGTGTTGTCTGATTCCTTTGTTGGTGACGTTGTTGAGGATTTACTGTTCGTGCTCTCTGCGTTATTATTTGGTGATGCAATAGTTTCTGAATTTGTGGTTTCGGCATTTGATGGCTTCGTTGTCACTACTGGAGGTATTGAAGATGACTGTGTGACATTAGCAGTAGATCCCGTACTGGTGTTCTGGCTGCTGAGTAGGGTCTGCTCCAGAGGTTGTGGTTCTACATGCTCAGTTTTTATCTCCGACTCCTCGTCCGACTTGATATTGCCTTTCTGCAATGAAAGCCCCAAATTTTTGAGTAGTTGCTTGGACTTCTCGTCTTTGAGAGCTGTGGAGGAGATTGAGAATGATCGATACGAGTATGCCGAAGTTCTGGTGTAGAACGATGTTCTTAGACTCGATAGTAGCCTCATAGTGTTAGTCGTAGACGCTGTGAAATGTATGAGATAGCCGTTGCAAGTTTAAATATGCCAACAAACGAACCCGCCAAATGTCTACTAAACACTGGTCTGTAAATTAATCTCGCCTTACCCACAAGATTGTCATAGGCAGATAAAAAAGGCTGATAATAAAAACGTGAGATCCCGATCTTTGAGGGTGCACGACCTTTGCTTAACTATGAGGGAAAGAGGGAATGAACGAGTGAGTCAGTAAAGTGAGAGTGAAGTTTGGAGTTAAGTCTCAGTTAGTAAGTGAGATCTTTGATCGGAGGAAAAAAAATGAGTGAGGGATAAAAAAAAGTGTGGGTCGGGGGATGAACTGTATGGAGTACATCGGCTGAACTATGGAAGAATGTAGGCGAAGGAGATAGGATAGCAAGGAAGCATTCTTTTTCTGTTGAAGTTTCAATACTTAGCTTACTATATGGGCAAAGATGCGGGAATTCGGAAATAGGCAATTGTACAAGGTGAAAGTGCGCGAAAAGTTGTGTTGAACGAGTTGAAATGGCATGGTTCCTGTGGTGTTAGCGTTAAAATGGATGCTCTCCTGATAGTTCTCTTCAGTGGTGCATATACCTTTGATTCGTTCTCCGAATACGGGGACATGATATTTATTGGAAAGCTACGAGACAAATGGTTGGACATTTAAAGTTGAAAAATTGGCTAATAGTGAATTATGTGCCCAGCTCACTTTTGGCCCCCAGCCTCAGTTTTTTTTTCCTTTCTCCTTGATTATTGGAAGTTAGGTGATATCTTTTTGATCTACTAACGAATGTTCTACTAACAAGAAATCCAATCATCTGTTTTTACGACCCCACATTTTCTCACGTGATTACAAATGAGATTGCAAACTTGGATATAATTGCAACACTTGGATCGAAGTCGCTAATATTGAAAAGAAAGGTTGACTATAGGCTCACAAGGAAGTGGACAGGATAGTTAGATATGTTTGAATTTTGCAATGTGATGTTTTTCTATTTTCTACGAGAAGGAGAAGAAGAAGAAAGAGATTATATAAAATTGCTGACAGCGATGACCGAGGAGACCTTCTAAATACCAATTGTTATGAGACTTTTACACATAACTTAGATTTTACTTGATTCTGATTTTTTCCTGTGATCTAGCAGCTTGGTAACATCTCAGAGGTTCTCATCATTTTGTTTAAGTTTTAATAATATGCCATTTTAGAGCGTGCTGCAAGTTTCGCTGAGGACGTGGTAAGCCTCCGACATCAGTGAATCATGGTACAGAATGAAATCACACAATGGTAAGGGAAATAATCCATAATAGCAGCAAGGGAGAACGTGTTGAAATTTTGCAACGGGCTATACAAATTCATATAGCACAACCCTTCGAAGCATGCTTGCAATTAACTGCACATTTGTAAAACATAGATCTAGAATGCAATTTCACCTATTCGCAAACATTTACTTTCACTGACTCCTTCTTTCACTCCTTCACTTACTCCTTCTTTCACTGCGAACATTACCCTCACGTCACTAATGTACCTCTCGCATTTTTGCATTGTCTATGCTACGGTCTTCTCTGCCTCACAATACTTCAAACACAACTGCAAAAATATCATTCGCGCCCCTGCAGCAACCATCTATTTGAAACGCGAAAGAGAAATATGCGGAGTATGAAGTACTTTTTTTTCGTGTTCTGTCTACAAGCGTGTTTGAGATTCTGTACCTGTTGTTTCACCTTGATGAAATATGTATTTGGAGACTCCGTAAAATATCTATATGTAAAATGGGGCAGATCAATGCCAGAGAAGTGAATGAAACCAAAAAATAACCCAAAACTGAAAAAAATGAAGAACCGTAACGAATGACATGAGGAGTATGTTGGAAATCCAACAGACTATGACGATGATAATGTGATGATGTAACGACAACGAAAAGCCTAGTAATTGTAGGCATAACACATTGGTTGAGAGTTGTTGTGGTTCAAAGACTTCAACAACTTGTTCAACTCGATCTCTTCCTTCAAAGCGGTCATTTCTATGATAGGATCCACAGTGTCGGAGGATCTAGGCATGGAAACAGACTTGCTTGGGGATGTAGATGCATACGAGTAAACAGAGCCAGCATCATTCATGAGCGAACTGGTGGAGTTCACGGAAGAAATTGAAGATGTGGACGTCTGTCTGTAGTGGGACTTTGGTTGGATAGAACCTGGAGTCAAGTATGATGTAGGTGATGTAGAGGAAACACTTGAGCGAGGAGATCTGGAAGTATTCATTTCCATAGGAGACAACAAAGCTGTTGTAGATCCAGATGGAGAAACCGATGAAGATCTAGAAGAAGATGGGGAGGAGTTAATAGATGCGCTGTCGGTAGACATATATTGTTGTTGCATCTCTTCGACTTCTCTTCTTTGCTTGGATAAGAATTTTCTCATCTTCGAAGACTGGATCAAATCGTACTTAATTGGTTCCAAGAAGCTCAGCAAAGCGCTGCACATCTCTTCGTTGCTGATTTTCATGTCCCAGTTCAATAAGTAAAGTAATTGTCTTTCCATCAAGTTGATGTCCTTGCTGGAGAACAAACCGTCGGTATATTTGGCCCAGTGAATGTTCTTTGGAGAAGAATCGTTATGGAACTTGGAAGATAAGATCAAGCAGCTGAGAAGAATTCTGTGTCTTGTACATGGCAAACCTTGGGCGTTCTTTGGTAACTTGGTCTTGAGACGGTTCAAGTAGACAAGAGTAGCCATCAAAGTACCGGTGTAGACATTGGTGTAACGAACCAATCTTGTCAAGAAAGTCATTAATGAAGGCAATGGCTTTTCAGTTGAGTTAACTGAGTATGTAGAAGTTTTGGTGTCCTTACATGGAATGACTTGCAAAGTTGATACCACGATTTTGTGGACCATGTCCTGGTTAACAGGAGTGTTAATGAACATGTTCAAAGCCTTCAAATCAATAGCAGATACCATAGTGACTGGTGTATGTATGTATGTATGTATATGAATCTAAAATAGATGCAAATATAAATGAACAAGCTGAATTCTTGTTCTTGATAGAAATGCGAGTGAATGAATTTACTGGAGAACAAATCTATAGGAACTGCTTCAACTTAAGGAATGGAGAACTCTATATATTTATACATCTTCATCTTCAATATAACTGTATTATTAAAGTCTGCATCAACCTACTTGAAATATTTTTCAGCCAAGTTTAAGGTGCTGCTGCTGGCGTCCTAAAACGGCATAAATTAGATACGCGAAACATGGACAAATATGGTACGTGCCAGATAATACTGTCTCTGGCGACGGTGGTGTTTGACATTGTGTGTACTACCGAGTCAAGGCGGTGCAGAATCGAAGTAAGGAGGCAGTAGTATATTTGTGTGGTACCGTGTATTGTACCTTTGAGACGATCACCACAACGATGAAGAGGAAAATTCACGCGATATTTGTGTAATAAACGTCTTGGTGTTCAAGGGGGTGTCCTACAGCTGGCTCCGGACTAAAGCTGCAGATGTACGACGCAATAAACCGTGTCGGTGGTGCATAGAAAGACAGACGTTTGTACTGTCCTCAGCGCTGTGGAGGTAAGTGTTGTAATGTACAATCCACGAGAAACTGATCTTTATACTGGGCGAAGGAACAAAACAAGTACACTAATGAGTTGAGAAGAAATTGAGGCCCAGACTCTTCATGGTGATGCCAGGAAAAGTGTGTAATCTTCACGAGAATTTTGCTGGTTGGTATCTGGCTTATTGCCCAGCCTCCATATAGTTTTTTCCTGCGAAAATGTGTGATAAAGACTCTGTATTGTGGGGACTACTGATAGAAAGCTCGTATATAGAGGATTAAACATAGTATATACATAAGTACCTTTCAACTATTCTCTCGAAGTTCAATAAAAACTATATGAACCTTTGTATTTGCGCTCATTGTTAACTATCGGTATTGTTTATGTCTAGGACACCAATCCTCAAGATGATGAAGACTCGACTCAACTAACTAACTGATGCAAAACCATGTATCCATCTAAACAGTAAGCGAGAGTAACTAGCATATGAATATTTACAGTATCCAGTTCACACAAAAGTCAGAGCCATGCACAAATACAAGTGAAAACTTCGCCAGAGTATGCAATCGAATCTAGCGAGAGATACATTGTTCTAGATTTAGTCACTAAAGCAGACCTATATCAGTTCTGTGGTACCGAACATTACAGCAAACTTCCCGTGTGATACAGTACTTGGAACGGCGTAGGCTCCTGTTGTAGACCAACGATACCGTGCTATTCCAGGTAGCACACCTTGCGAAGGAGGTCTGCAAGAAAGGAGAGAAAGGTGGTGGTTTCCTGCGACTGGATGCAAATTCAAGTGGAAAAAAGCGTACTTCACTGAAATAGTGTACATGGACGCAACTCACTCCTAACTTTAAGCCATTGTCTAGCCTTCAGGCGAGTATCTTGGTTCGTCCTGTAAACCATCCTTCTACATTTATCTTGAGCCCCCTCCTTAAAAATATTTGCACTTTTAAGATCTCCTTGTTAAATTCGCGGTAATAAAAAAAAGAAGCGCGTTTGACGTTGGATTGTTGCCTCAGGCAACTCCTATTATCGTCTAACGAAAGGACTAATACAAGGTCTGAATATTCTATTATTGTACTCAAGAAATAATTGATAATGCTGGTAATTGTTTGAAAAGAGCATTCTTCTTTAAATTGTATCAATTTATACCAATTAGTACTAATTTTGACACATATCACTTTACTATTTACAGCAGTTGACGAGAACGCGAAGAAAGTTCATAATTACAATGAGCCGCTCCATGGAACGGATAAAAATCTCGAGACGATCGGGAGATATTATGAACTATTTTCAAATACCGACGTTCAATTTAGCCGCATTGGGAAGGTCTGAAATGGTTCAATCTCTTGTATATCTGCTATCTGCTCTAAACATTAGCAAGACCGGGCTTTACTTTACTTCGATTATAATAATAGAATTAGCTAAGCACTATTCTATCAAATTACTACCCCTTATATTCAATCACCAGGATTAAATCTCCTATTCTCTTCCAAGATCTTTAGTCATAAGGATAACCATACTGCCATCTCTTTTTCTTCTTGAGTGCACCCAAAGCTGTATGAGTGGTCATATAATACCTGCTACCTGGAATGGTGGTTAGTTTCACAAAAATTACGTAATCACTATACATCAAACACATAACGTATTGAATTAAGCTCATCTATTCACTAACACTTAATGGAAAACTGTTGTAGGGCTAAACATGGTAACTTTCCGAAGCCATTGTTTGCTCTTCCAGACTGAATGGTGGTGGCGGTGGCAGATTTTCTCTTCTCTGGTGGCAGATTTTCTCTTCTCTTGTCTGTTACAGTTAGAGGAATGTTACTGTATCATTTTCGCTTGGGCTTGTCTCAATTCTGCAGCTTCTGTTCCGCATATTTTCCGTCCCGCTTTGCAACCATTTACTACGGTTAGATGATGACATCCAGTCAGTGCAGTGCTGCAAAATCAACGTTGACTTGGAAGTAGAATAGTCTCAGCGGGAATACTTTATATTATCCGAAAGTTGCTTCCTTTCGTATATAAGTAACTTGTTTTCTACACTTGTTGTCACTTTTTTCCCTTGCTATCCAACAATAAGATATACTAACGTTGGTAAAACAAATTCGATATGGCTCAGGTAGGAAAAACTTACTTCATTATAGGTGCCAACCGTGGTATCGGTTTCAACTTGGCCAAAAGTTACAGCGAAGAGAATCCACATAATGTTGTTTTAGCAACAGCAAGAAACGTGGAATGTGCAACTGAGTTGCAAAACTTAGCTAAGCAAAACAAAAATGTTTTTATTGTTCAACTTGACATTGCAGATTCCAATTCTATTGATAAGCTTGACGCCCAAATTTCCACTTTAACTGATGGTATTGATGTATTTATATCAAATGCTGGTGTTGCAAATGCGTACACAACTGTTTTTGATGCTCCAAAGAAAGTTTGAGAAGAGCATTACACAACAAATGCATTAGGTCCAATTTTGCTCCTTCAGAAGATCTACAAGTTTCTTTTGAAGAGGGAAACCAGAAAGGTCATATTTATTTCCACTGCCGGAGCTTCAATTACTGGATTCTTCCCTGTCTCTTCAAGTGCGTATGGACAATCCAAGGCTGCCCTTAACTACTCCGTTAAAGAGTTAAGTTTTGAACTTGAACCTGAAAACTTCATAGTCGTTGCTGTTCACCCAGGAACTGTTTCCATTGACTTAGGAACAACAGGCATTTCTCAGCTAAAGAAAAATAGACCAGAATTGGCTGAAACATTAGATTCGTTGGTGATTTCACCTAATGAGAGCATTTCGGGCTTGAAAAAGCTCTTCGACAGCTTGGAGAAAAAGCACAATGGCTTCTTTTGGAGTTACGATGGAAGCGAGATTCCATTCTAAACCATCAGCTTGTACCTTTGAGAGAGATTAGTGATATAAGTGATCATAGTAGAAATACAGATTTGTGTTATCGCCTAGTTACTTGGAGTGAAATCTACAATAAATTATTCCATTTCAATTTATTTAAAAGTCTTTTCAAAAAGTAATATCAGAAATTTGGGTATACTGGGTCTGTCATGCGTTTGAGTACTCAGACTGGTGCACAGCGTTTTGTCGTCACTTAGAACTCCTTGTAAAGAACTTTATTCGTAAAATAAAATGGTATCTCACTACACATAATAGCACTCTCATTCAAGGTCGTAATATAAGTTAACAATGCAATTTCAGTATGACATGCATCACTAAAGTACGTTACAACCGTGAATAAGAATCTTTATGTAATTCCTAATGAAGATAATAAAGAATAGTGGTGAGCTTTAACAATAAAACAGTGGTCATTGATCCTCTTTTATACTTCAGCAGAAAAATTTTCATTTCTCAAGAAAATACTTTTGTGGAACATTAAAGTGTTACCCGGCGTTTGATCTGGATTCTCAACCCTCGTAAAGCTGCAAAATATTGCTACCATTCAACGCTTTGGTCACGTTACTTCAAAGGTAATAAAGTAGTTAAGAAACAGCTACATGAAATCAAGAAATATACTCTATTAAGTCTAAATCTCATACATTTTCAAATAATGGTTGATCTACCAATTCTCATCTTGTCCATCACGAAGACCAAGTAATTGAGCAATAGGCAAAATATTAAATAAATCTATAGGGTAAACGTCTGCAGTTGTCAACTCATCACCTGGTAGCTGACCCAATACGTTAGAGCCATTATTGGCGTTTGCATTTAAACTCTCTGGGCTTAATGGATTCAACATTGGAGTTGGAATTGACAAGTTCATAGGAGTCAAAGAAGCTCCGTCAACAGAACTTCTTCTACGAGAAGGAGGGAAGTTTGCATTATCGTTTCCTGTAGCTCCAGTTCCGGGAGCACCAGTAGCAGCACCAGCATTATTACCGGCCGTCTTTGAATTACCATTGCTGCTACTATCATGCTTCATTGCTGCCATTTGAAACCACAATTTATCAATTTCAACATTCTCAAGAAATTGATAATCTTCAAATTCAGAATTGTTAAAAGATTCAACAGAAGAGGGATTTCCTCCGGTGGGCACTGAAATTGGTGATCGACTTGCGCCAGCCTGAAATTCATCAGGAGGAGCAACTGGATTGTCTGTGGTCATATCTCCGAACTTGTCACCAGAGTGTGCCAATCCAATATCTTCATCATTGAAGTCGTTAAACTCTCCAGAAGCATTGAAGATCTTAGTTTTACTGAATTTCTTGAGTGGAGTTTCACATATTATGGACAACTCACTAATTTGGTCCAGATTAATATCTATGAAAGGTTCATAGGTGCTTTCCTCGGTGTATTTATAAAAATCCTCACCAATAACCATTTTCAATAAAAATGAATGGGCTTTAGTCACTCTCCAGGCATAATAATAGCGCTGACTTAATCTTGACATAGCTGCAATACTGAATTGCGTAATCTTTTCCAATATCTTCGAAAGTTTGCACAACTTCGCAAATTTCAATTTGTATACGTAATTGTTTCTCAAATTTAAGCTGTGGTCCTCGTGTTGCTTTGTGTGGTAGATGGTACAGTTCAAACGAACCAAGATGGCCAAACTTATTTGTGTAGTTTTATGTATCATCGTTTCCACCGTGGGGTTTAAAATCAAGTCAGCTGTTTCCCCAAAATTAATGTGATTATTTGCAATCAAAGGGAAAAAGGAAGGTACAAACTCTCCGCAAATAATGGAAAATATCTTCTTCACATAAAAGTAAGAAAAGTCATAGTTTTTCTTTCTCTCATAGTAAAGGTAGAAGTGGAAATAAATTGTTAGGAGAAATCCTTTCATGTTGATATAGTTCTTACATTTCATAGTTTTCACAAAAGGATATAAGTAATTATCCAGCTGGAATGGAACCAAGAAATATCGTAATGTTCCATAATGATCGTTGAGGTGTACTTCGAAATCATTCAATAAGTTCGTTAAATGAGACATCTTCACTTTCTGTCGTATATCCAAACAAGCATCTAAAATCGCAGTGAGTTTATAATAATACTTTTCAAAGTAAGCAAATGTACTTATGACATTCTTTTCCATCTCGATGTCAGAAATGTTTTCATTACCTTTCTTATAATACGGTAATTTTGTATCATAGTAACTTTCTCTAATAGTCAATGGATTACCATATTGGTAGGCTTGGATCAAATCATTTATGATCAAGAAAAACCAGATCTTTCTTCCCAAATTATTTACTTTGTTGTCATTACAGACATCTGGGAAATTATCAGGTTCTCTATTGATTCCCATAGAATATGCCATCTGCACTAGCATTCCATTAAAAATTTGGGAGTCACCACCATCCGCACCATCACCATCTTCTGGGGCAAACATATGATACAAACGCATGAAATAGGCACATTGAAGGACAACCATGCTTGATTTCCGGAGCAACTCGAACTGATCGAGACATAATTGTGCAACGTCTATCACATCTATGTTAATGGGATTAGATAAAAGATACTTAAGCTCTTGTGCGGCTGGGGAAGGGTCGGTGGTATTCAAGTTGTCTTGATTAACTCCTCTTCTATTAGAGAAAAGTGCAAGGTAAGAAAACCTCAATATGATTAAAAGAATACCGATGTTGGCCAAATCCAATCTTTTCTCAATCTTTAAATCAGTTAAATGGTCATCAACATAATCTTCGGGGCCCAAAATTCTGGCCATCTCGAGTTTGAAGTAGTCTTCATCGATGAATGGCATAAATGGATATACATGAAGGAAAAACTTGTTGATCAAGGTCCATACTACTTTTTGTTTAGGTAAGATTATCTTGATCTTCTCGATGAGCTGCAATTCCCTATCCATTTTACCTTCATATAAAGTTAACCCAAGTGAAATTGCATGTTTATTCATCTGACTTCTCTGCTCCTCGAGATGGCCCATTTTTTCACAATTTTCAATGCACTTCTCATGTGGGACATCATTCAGGCTGACGTTTCCTTCAGCAATATCACTCAATTTGGTCTTGTTGCCATTATTTCGCATATCACTGACTTTCATAACATTACCATACAATCTTAAATCATTATATCCATCTCTATCTATGGCCTTTTCCCTGAATATGGACTCTTGATCATCTTTTTCAACTTTCTTCGTTTCTCCAGGCATTATCGTAGTAAATTGCTCCGAAGCAGTATTGTAACTTTGAATTTCAGAATTTAATGGCGGAGCAGGAGCAGATCTCTCCATTTTCTCAATTGCTCGTACACGGTCATACTTTTTGGTCATCATGAACTTCCAGAGATCTTTTAAGCCAGGGTCCTTTTTCATTATTGAAAGCCAAGCAAATGGTCCATAGTTCATTCTTCTTGCAGCATCACGAATATGGATAGGTGTGTATCCTTCATACATATTGATAGTTTCTTCGCTTGAGGCGTATGGGTTAATACCTACATAGGTTGGGTTCTTTTCGGGATTATACTGGAAGTCTTCCCAATGCAAGTTAAAATGTTGTTCTGGACCACGAATTTCATGATGCTGGCCAACTTGTATAGGTGGTAGTTGAATTGGAACGTTAGTAGTCTTTGTTCTTGCTCTGGAAATTGGGTACTTTGGTAAATTCGAAAGAGGAGAGTACGAATTAGGTGTTGCAGAATGGACATGAATGTGTGGGTTCACCAGGTGTGATGTGTTAGCTGTATTATGCGAAAGCTCTGACTGAACTGAGTAGCCTGAGTGGTTAGAGGACTGACTGGAATGACTGGATCTGCTGGAAGCAACACTATGGTTTTGCGCCATCGACGTTGGAGACGTCAGTATCGTAGCTCCTTTTGAAGATCCATTATCTTTATGTAACGATGATTCGATCTCCCTAATTTTACTCTTAAGCATATCTAACTGTGACTGCACCTCCGGAGGTGCTGGAGGACTGACGTTTTGCGAAACATGGAATGACGATTGTAGGCCACCATTATTAGTGGGTGGAGATGGGACTATTGGAGCACTGAATCGCTGTACAGAAAATGATGGAAGCACTCCTGACCCAGTTGGAGCTCGTTCGGATTTTGGACCGTCCACTTGACTGAATACGTGGGTGTTGTGGCTGTTGCCAGATCCAGTGATAGCTACTGGTTCTGACCATATGGGATCTGGGTATTCACAAAGGTGAACTACGTTATATTTGGTACAAGACGAGCAAGGTCTTCCTCTATCACATTTGACTTTCCTTTTTTTACAGTAAGTACAACTCAAGGAGAGTCTGTTTCTCTTCTTCGATTGGCCGGAGCCCAGATCCGAATCTGTCATTGCCTGGAGTTAGTGAAAGAGGAGTATTCGTAATATGAAGTGGTTGTAAAATCGGTTTTATAGCCTGAATTGTATGGCGGCAATATATCGAGATTAGTGTGTCTATCTGCAGAATGTTATAGCCGAGGCCTGCTTGGGATAAGGGTTTTAATTAGAGATATCTCCTAGTACTTAAGTTCTATCTATTGATGAGAGAACAAGTGACCAAAGTTTTAACTTTCTAACCTGTTAATTATTTTCAAAAAATGTTAGTAGTGGAATTTGTTGTTGTTATATATTATGACTAGTGTGTACCTTAAATTATGGTGAAATCTTTTGCTGTATCTGTTTATACAGTTCCTAAGTAAGACGAAAGTTTGTGAGCCTCTTCAATGTAGACGAGAGCCGTGCCTTGTTAGTATAAACACATTTTAAAAGGGTATGCATTGGTTTGGTTGTTGGGTTCAGAGGTTAGTCACGACTCGTTCTCTAACGTCTTAGAAAACCGTGACGCTATCTGGGGTGCTATTCTGGAACCATCGAGCACAACTATAAGTGACTATAGATGAAACTTTCTTCGCAGTTAAGTCCTAAAATGGAAATGCCATTATCTGTCATACGTCGGAAATAACTTCTGTTCGAGACATGAAGATGCCTTGTTCCATTAGATATACAAAGCCACATCTAACTATCGGTTAGTAAAAGCCGTGACCGTTGAGGTTTCTTTGCATGTTGAAATATGCCAAAGCTTCGTTAACTGTCATGGGACTCTAAGATTTCACTGGTAGCCAAGAAAATAGATCTCTAAATCGTACCTTGCAATATAGTTCATCTCAAAATATGCATATAAGCTAACTTCATTATTTAAGGCTTCTCCAGAAAAACATAATTTACACAAACCAGGGTGTGTCGAATACTCGTTCTACAGCAGTATATCTTTACAAATTCTCTTTATGTGTGCGAATAGATCTTCTTAGTGCGACTTTTAATGTTTGCTAAACTATATACGTTAACTATATACGTTCTCTTTATACCCCAGATTTAATTATTATAAATTGTACAAGAGCATAAAGAAAGTCACCACCGCTAGATGTATGTTTGATTAGTCCAGCTTTCACAGACATCTGTTCCTTAGCTCGTAAGCTCTCCTTATTTATGTCTCGAAAGCGTGGAATTCTTTGGTGACATGTTTTTGTTTTTGGTGAAATTGAAAGTCTTTTATGTTTCTTGGAGTCGATTACTCCAGCCTGATCCTTGTCCCATGCCACATTTCGCTCATTTACAATGTTCTTCAAATGCTTAGACATCTATGCTCTCCAAATCTCCGTACATATTAAACAATTTCAAGAGATCCTCTGTTTGAACATTTTGATGGGCGAAGAATTCGAACTCGCCATTTCCTGGGTTGGTGAAAGCTAGTGACGAACTGTCGATAGTGTCAGGAGACGACTGGGTACTAGAGTTCATATTCGACATAGGAGCTGCCATATTTCCAAGCGACATCGAGTCAAAATTACTTTGGGATATTTGTTCTGTAGACGGTATGCTCTGTGTGTTCAGCTGATCGCTGGGTTTTGCGTTAGCCATAAAGTTATTGGATATTGAAGACGCCATGTTGGGCACCGAGAGTTTTGGATTCTTGTAAGATTCGGAGTTGGTCTGGTTAGCTCTCTTAGCAAGCTTTTTCTTGAGTTCTTCCTCCTTAGCAGCCCGAAAGTCTTCACACAATTTACAGAGATGATGTAACTCTGAATTGGTGAAGAATTCAAGCATATTTGTACCTTTGTGGAAAAACTTCAGGTTGTACATTGTTGTCTCAAAAAATGCATGAGGATTCTCCATGCACTGCTTCAAAACGAAGTAAGTCATCACGTACAACTTATATGAATTCATATACGTGCGACTCAACTTACGGAAATTGCCCACAAAGAGCTCCGCTTCTACCAATACCAACAGGAATAACTTGTCAATAACTTCCAACCGGGGCTGCAAGCTGTGATCAGTTACTATGGCTTTAGTAAGATCCATTTTGTAGTGCAATAATCTAACGAAAAATGAAGCCAAGAAAGAATGCGTTTTGATCATACAGCGCTCATTTGAAGCAGTTAAGACGTAGTCATAGTGCCTTCCGAATAGCTCCACTGAGTTATCCAAGACAAATGACATAATGTAAACCAATTGGACGACACTCTTGATATAAATCTTGAAAAGTTCAATGCCTGCGTTCATTGAAGGAGTTTTTGACTCATTGTACTCATTTTCGTAATGAATTGCAATCATATAATACATGCACGACAAGTTTGTCCGCAATTGTATGAAGGTACAGTACTTTATCACCTTCAAATAGCTCTCTTCGTGTTCTGGAGAGTTGATATCATGGGTTGCCAGCGATGCTGGTTTACATATGTAATCCTTAAAAAAGTCTTTCCCAAAGAAGTCAAAGAAAATCTTTTCTAGGTGGTTTGTTTCATACAAAATATCCACCACTTTTGGTTTGTTTCTAACGTTGTTGATTTTATTCACGATGGATCTATAGCTGTCACAAATAGTTTCAATTCTTTGGATAGTGTCATTTAAGAATCCGGTCCTATCGTCCATGTAATGGGGTAATGCCACATCTACAAAATCTTTGTTGATAACATTTGGAGAACTTCCGGAATGAATAGCTGAAACAGCATCATTTGTTGCCAAGAAGTTCCAAAGTGCTCTCCAGGTCTTAATGAGGGGTTCTCTTGTACTAATAGATTCATGAGCCTCGTAACAGGTAGGGTCCCTGTTCAAACCAATAGAATAAGCATGTCTGAATGCTACTCCTAGAAGGATGTTGGAATCCGCTCCTCCAATTCCATGGCAATCCTCTGGTGATACCTGACGATAGAAGTATAAAATAGCCATACTTTGGACGTGCCTGAATGAGGATTTGGCTTCTATTAATTCACCACTTATGCAAAGATTTACAATAGTCACGAATTCCTCTGGATTTAATCGCTTCATATCCTTTATCATTCTTCGTTCGTCGCTACTATATTGATTATTGGCAGGATCATTATGAATCAAACTCATATAGCCCAAACGTAGAACTAACAAGAATATTCCCATTACATGGAGGTCATTCTCGCTTTCGATCGATACCTGAGTGTAGTACTCGTGGTTAAAATCAGGAAAGTGCTCTAGTATCTTGCCTATATCCAATAAAAGCGAGTTTTCATCTACCACAGGCACAAAGGGATGGACAAACTTAAAGAATCGACAGAAGAGCATGAACATATTCAACTTATTCGGTAAAATATCCAGAACTGTCTTCTCTACAAGCCTATAGTAGTCTTGTCTAGTCTTTTTGCCATTGTATAAGGAACCAAGTCCAGGTAGAATTTGAGGAAGCACTTTGTTGCGTTTGTGTTTCTCCTTAGAGTATTTTGGAAGTTGGATGCTTGGAGACTGCTCGGACTGTAATTGCGGAACTGATGTCTTGTGCTGGTGGTCAGGTGTACTAGCTTCCTGCTGTATATTTACATGCAATTTCACGTCTTCCTCTCCTTTCACCTTTATCTTAGGATCAACAGTAATATCCTGTTCGGCTTCTGCAATTTCTTCGTCTCCCTCTCCCTCTGTCTTTCCATCTTCTTCATTATCAGTGCTGCTAGCATCGTTGTCTCTGCTTACAGCTATTTTTGTAACTATTAATGCATCGTCTTCGACAACCATTTCATCCTGATCAGCATCAATATCTTTTCTAGGATCAGATTCCGAAATAATGGAACTGGGTGACGTATTCATAGATCCGGTGGAGGCCAATGTATCGATTCTTTGACGTTTTTGTCCAGGAGAAGGCACCGAGGTATCGTGTCCGCTAGTTGCATTAACATCAACAACGCTGGACGAACAACTGCTTGTTCCACCATTAACATGATGACGTTTCTTGGGTTTGTCTAATCGCATAAATTTCGCCATTCCTCCGGTTTTGAAAAGGAAAATCGCATAATTACGAAGGATCTTGATGAACATGTCACTTTTAGTTAAACCAATATACGAAAGAGTTCCCTGATGCTGCCATAAAGTTCCTTCTAAGTTAAGCGAATAACTGGCATTTGTGAATACATTGATCTTATCGTCGGGATTCACTTGAAGTGACGAGTTTGGACCAAGGGGGATTGAAACAAGTTTCGAGGACAGAAATGAAGAAGATTGTTGAGGTCCTAGGCCAGGAACAAATGGAGGTTGGTTTGAAATGGAGCTCATGGATACGTTACTTTCCGTAGGGGAGTAAGCAAACTGAAGTGCCCCAGAGGAAGAAATGGATGCTGAATGAGGTGCGGGCAACTGCGTTGTATGGCCGTAGAGGTTTGTAGGAGTAGGGCTTATACCCGTGTTTGTAGTGGAAGCCGTGGAGAGTGGGTTGTCGCTGTTGAGACCACTTTGAGTTGCCGTTGGAGTCGTTCCATTCATTGTGCTGACATTGCTATCAAAGCCTGCTCCGTTCGTCCCATGATGGCTGTTATTATTGTTGTTGTTGTTAGCATTGTGACTGCGTTCTTGAGGTGACACGAACAGATTATCACTCTGCTCGGAAACTGGATATGGGAAAGAAGGTGGCTGATTTTGGCCACCTTGGTTTGGTGGAGGTGGTGGTGGCGGCTGCTGCTTAAAGTGAGCGTTTTGATTGGGGTTTGAGTAGTCAAGTACTTGCGATATTGGTCCGGGGCCCATCTGATGAGCTCCTGGCTGTTGCTGTTGGTGTAGCTGGGAAGGTGGGCCATGATTGACGTGGGGTCCATGGGGTCCGTGTGGGGGCAACTGATGTAATATAGGTGGGGGCGGACCGTGTCCAGGAGGAGGATTTTGCCCTTGTGGTGGGTAGTACTGGTGTGGAGGAGGACCCACTGGTTGTTCGGGGATGTGATGAATATGGCTGGGGATCGGATCGGAGTCCAATGTATCATTTTCATAGAAGCACAAGTGAGCTATGGACTTCTTTTTACAGGAACCACAGATGGGCTTGACTCTGTCACATTTGGACTTTCTCTTGCGGCACACAGAACAGGAGGCCGGTACTCTATGTCGTTTTTTGTATGGTAATTCCATTATTGTTGTGATTGCTGGTTGTAGGTATTAGTATCAGGATATGGAAACAATTCGAACGAAAGCGTTATTGGCAGCAGTGTGCGATGGCAGTCGGTGGAATAAAAAAGAATAAGGTTTTATAATAATACCACCAAGAAGAATAATAGAACAAAATTCTCAAGTATGCAATCGAATGGTGACCACAAGTGCAGCGAAAGCTTCTGTTCTCGAAATGTGGGTGAAAACTCCGTGATGAATGGTTGAGAAACGAGATGGTTTAGTCAGAAAATACCGAGGCCGTCCAACCTAAGGTTAAGCCGAAGTGGTTAATCCCACCACTGGAATGTGTAGATAGTGATAAAATATTATCGACAAAGGTGGCGGCAATGCCTAGAATAATACTGCTAGCGTATTAATAATTTGAAATACTAGGAATCCAGATGGACCGAGTACTACCAAAAGGATTTACACTCACACAAATAATATATTCCTACCAGTTAGTTTGGGAGAGTCAGCAAAGTATCGTTCTTTGTGGATTCAGTAAGGGCTGCGAACTGCCAGTACGAAGGCGGACTTTGGGGAGGAAATGGTACTGACTCCTGGATGTGAGAACAATAACGGATGCGGTATGTAGATACGATAGCACCAGGAAGGACTCACGGTGTCGGAAAGCGAATATCTTTGTTTTAGACAGAGAAGAAATATTCGAGGTGCCGACAAATAAAATAATGAATGTGTGATATCAACCTTTTTGCCTGGCCAAAACAAACAACCTCTCAGTGTTCACTGTCTTGCTGCCGGTGTAGTGTGGAGAAATACGGCTTAGAATCGTGATGGAGAAAAAAGTGTTTCCGTGGGCAAGTGCCGTGGAGATAATAGTGGGGGGGGGTGGGGGGGGGGACAGGAAAATACAGCAGATATATAAAAAAAACCTTAATAAAAGGTTTTCGTTCGCTAACTTCAGGCTACTTCGAGGACAGAGATACCAAACGTCAGGATTACACCTCTTCTTTATGCTGATTACTTGGAACCTCAGATTTTCACTTACGTCTCGGAAAGAGCTGCGCGGCTATTCTCTTGAGCCCGCCAAATCTGCACTGGTACAGGACGAGGACACTGTTGGTGCTTACAGTGAAATCGTAGTCTAGAAGCAAGTCTGTGACTACAATGCAATTACGGCAATTGTATGTATACTGTACAAAAATCAGGGAGACCCTCTGTTTGACAGACTACAGGGCTCTATATATATTCTATATCAACTTGAGTCGTTCTCGCACTCATTAATACATATACATATACATATAGACAGACGTCATACATACAGTCCACCGAAATATTACAAAATATTATTGTTGTTCTACGGGTCTTTGTCAGGACAAGCTTCTATCGATTGTTTAGTCCTTGAGCTGTAAAATATTCTTGGGAGCTATCATGGAAACTTCGAAGTTATGAAATTTGGACGAGATGACCTCGGGGGGTCTTGGGCAATAGTTTGGTAAAACTGGTGCCAAGTTGGCTCATCATCAAATTTTACCTTTGAGGCGAATCTCAATTTATTTTCACATGCAATTTTAACAATAGTAAACTAAGGGCTTGAGAATGTATTCGAGTCAGACAAGTCTCATTTACGAAGCGGTAAGCATCAAGTCCCAAAATGACCACATTGGTCGATAATATTCGCAATAATTCCATTTGTGCTTCCGAAGTCCTGCTACTCCGGGACATGCTGTCTTATTTTTTTTTATATTTGCATCATAGTTTCATCTACTCAAGGTACTGGGTCTTCAAATAACACCTCCCACATTCATTGTCTACGTACAGTGCCTCTTTGAGAACTTTTCACTACAGAAAAAAGGAACCCTTGCATTATCTTCGCAGTATTTTATAATTCACGGTTTTACATATACGCAAGTGGATGCAATTTGGAGTTGTTCTAAGCATCGTTTACTGTAGTTATGGTGACTAGACCTTCGTTGTTCACACCGACTGAGATGCTACTGGTGGTAGGCCGGCTTCGCTCTCTCGCCATGGACTTTGCCTGTTGCCAAAATTCCATCGGAGTCCTAAATTGCCTCTTTGGTATACCGGGTGCTACCCTCCGATTCGGAACAAGTCAAAGTTATAAACGACATCTGCAACAACATAGAAGAAGGCGAAATCCCACGCATCAGAGAAGATTGCACCCAGCACATCTTGTTTGCTTACAATCAGAGGAACGAATGGTGGGCTCACAATTTATATTCTCCTAACGGCTCCTGTCAAACGCCGCAAGGAATTATGGTTGCCAAATTATTCCTTGCCAATGGATCATCCACCAAGCGCTTCGGTGAATATATTCATGCATTTATTGAAATTATCTCAATCGATGTACCTTGCACAACGACCTGCACTTCGGGTTTTAAACCACCATGTCTGTTTTATAGCTTGATATAGTTAACGAATATACATCGCGTATGCTGAAATTACCTATGTTTAATTAATACCGCCAAGTGCCCTATTGGGAAGGTGATTTGGCTACAGGCGGATGTTCACATTACGAATTTGTTGGTGGCTTTCGGAGAACTAGAAACTTCTCCTGAGTGTCAAACACTCCAGTAACTCCAGCGACTGTGTCAGCTATAGATGTAACTGAATGTTTAAAACAAGACAATGAACAATCGTTCATTTACCTTCCTCCTCGAGAAGTGATATGTTTTGTGCTCCGTATGCACTGACATTTCTGTTCTGAAGCTGCGATTTTGGGGCAATTCCTTGCAGGAGCTGATCTCGTACAGACCAAATATCACACACACTGCCATACAAGATTTGGAGCGATGTGCAGATGCCCAACCCTTGATCCTACAAGTCTAGGGAGTATTCTGGTTACTGAAGTGATCTAGACTAACAAGGTACCACAATATTGGATCTTGGCAAATGCGTATGTAGATACTATCCATGAATGCAAGCAGATGATTGATGTGAGACAATAAAGATATGGGAAAAGATTATGGAGAATCCCGGTATGGTCGTTTTTGTTGGCAACCATATCAACTAAGTTTCAACGTCGGTGGCTATGGACGCAAGAGTTGCTGGTGTGTGCCTCAATGAATCTTCTTTGTTAATTGAGTAACTGTTTCCGCCTTTAAGTCACGCTTCTTAGGATTACGAGTCAAATATCCAATAGTATTTAGTCTAAAATCAAGGTTTTCCGAGGATCAGGAGTTCTCGTGCAATAACGGCTCGTAAATCTCCAGATATAACCTTTCGTATTGACCAGTGAGTTTTCTGTTTCCACATAAAAGTGCTACATGACTTGAAAATACGGGCTCTTACCGTATTCCTATTTACAATTGGCACAATGAGTATATTTTACGATATTTTACAGCTTGCAATATTATTCATAAAATTCTGAAGATGATAGAACGAAACCGAAATAATAGAAAACTACGACTCTCACTAAAAAAAAGGTGTACAGCCAGATGATATACTTAGGGATCCAACAACATGCAAGGAGAACTTTCACACGCCAATTGACTGGATTGTTCCGGTTACCATCAAGGATACATGAGACAATTTGCGAAGTATCACCTACTGCAGTTAGCCGAAAAGCCAGACAACCACTCACTAGTAAATGCATAATTCAACATCTCTGCCCGTTTGGGGACTGTGAACACCAGCAAATTACCAAAACGAACTTGGGCAACACTAAACATAGTGGTACGTCAAACCATCGCAAATCTGTTTTTAGTTCCTGTACTCAATAAAGCTTTCCAAATGGATACAAATGGACAGTCCTTGGTTGTGTCATTTTGTTAAGTAATCCCACACCAAATATTTCTGCCGCGTTTTGGCGTTTTTGACATAGCACTGTAAAAATCCTTTTGGGACGCGTTGTTTATGAATACAATTTAACTTGCATTCCAAATGAAGAGCTGGAGTCTTCAGGTCAAGAGTGTGGATTTCACTAATGGCAATGAGCGTCTCCGATACTGAACTCGAGAATACATATTACGATGCCGCTGATGAAGAACTACAAGATTTTATAGTTTTTGACGAAGAGGAGGAACAAAGAAATGACAAAATATCTTCTAAGGAAAACGCAGTTGAAGAGTATGACGATAGTAATGGTAGTGAGACGTACGAGGAAGAACAGGAGGATAGAATTGCCACCATGACGGCGACGTTAAGACCAAACGAAACCCAAACTCTGAAACTCTTGAGGGCACACATCTCTGTCTTGGTGTCAGCATTGGGTGGTCCAGATCATACTTCCAATTTGACCCCTCCACCATATAAGTTAGGGCATGATGCACTTGCGTGCTTGAAAGATTTGAAAAGATGGATCAAGTCTGTAGATGACAAAAACCATAGTTACGAAGTGGCTTTGGCTTGTGCTGACTCGGGGTTGTTAATAAATGATTTGATTGTAATACTTTGTCAATGGGAGTCTCAGAACAAGAAGAAACAGGATATAAGGAATAAACGGATAACGGAAAAGATAATGTTAGCCAGTTTGGAGCTACTTGTTTTGTTGACTTGGTCAGTTGACTTGATAGCAGATCTGTCAAATAATCAAAAATTGCTTTACTACGATGTTAAGAAAGCGCAACTAAAGTATAAAAAGGCAATTCTCACTTATAATAAGGGACAAACTTTAAAGGCCGTCATACGATTGGTTTTACCTACGATTTCCAAAGAAAAACTTGATCGTGAACCAAGAGACAATGCCATTCTTCGGTTGGTCCTCTTCTTTTTCAGGAACATCTTATACATCGAACCACCAAGCTCTTCCATATCCATGAAGAATCATAAGTCTGTAGTTGTGTCAGACAATATGCCCGAAGGAGTATCATTGGACGATATTTCGCTCAATTCCACAATTGCTGCATTCAACAGGAATAAAGTTTTGACCCTTCTATTGACAATCTCAAGTAATATTGGAACAGAATTTGATAAGGAATTCCTTGGTCCAACTTGTTTGGAATGTACTCATTTAATTCTCAAAGGTGTAGATCCTATTGATATCTTGAAAATAAAGGAATTCCGGGCTCCTACTGAAATCAACAATCCAAATAATGCTTCCCAACCTTTGAAGTCCGTTTCAACTACTGCTGGAATGCAGTTGCAGGATTTGCTCAAGCAAGAATCGAAGAGGAAAAATGGCCAAACCCAAAGTCTATCAAGCAGGCATGGTCGCTTTGGTTCGTTGCTTTCGATCAGAGGAAGTGATTCTACGTCGTATGTAGTGTCTGGCCAAGAAGCATTGATTAACGCTGAGCATACAATGGATAGGCTTGACAAATCGAAGCAATGGAAGAATCGAATGGCTTTCAAATACGACTCTGACGAGTATACCACCTCTACGGGATCCGTATATTTGCATGATAGTGGTGCTAGCATCCTACACGAATTTGTAGAACTGTTCCTCGCCGGTGGGTGTTTTAATAATCTAATTGAATCAGTTGCATCTATTTTCACAGGTAACTCTGAATCTGTTTTGCAAAGAGAATATGAAGCAGCTACATTTTTTATGACCATTGCATGGTTTTTCCAATATAAGCGGGAGAAGAATTTACTTTATGCTTCAAAATCTAAGAATTTGCATCCCATTCAAGACGATGACGACAAGCTTGATTTTGGATCAATTGGAGCAGGCCTAAGTGAAATCAATTTCATTTTGCTAATTGGATACTTCAGAGACTCGTTCACAAGCAGAAATTGGAACTCATTACATGTGGCTATGATATGTTTCATGGAATTACTTCTAATTTCCAACTCCGTGTTTGCGAGAGAGAGAGCATTTGACGATAGTGAAAATACACAAGATGAGATTGATCGGGAATTGGCAGAAGGTATCATAAGAAAGCTCTTTTCTTTCAATGATTTCTTGAATATTCTTGTGCATATTCCTCAGACAGCATCGAAACACTCGCCTGATTATCTAAAAGTAACTATATCGATGGTTCACATTATGCTCAAATCGTTCGAAAACTTCGCAAAAGAGGATATTAAATTATACATTCAAACAAAAAGAAAAATGTCCAAACGAAACATGCCAAGAGTAAATGATCTTGATAAGAATACAGAGGACTCTTTGAGAGATCAAATAGAAGGTTCTGACAACGAAGATCTCGACAAAAGAGTTAGTGAAGTTACAAGAGAGAGACAGTTAGATTTCAAAGCGACAGAGGTGAGATTTTTCCATACTGCTACTGTTTCAACGTATATCGAATACTTGTCCAGATATGAGGACTTATCTCATGAAGAAATCAAGCGATGCCTTGTATTCTTCCACAGACTATTCGTCATCCGGAAAGATTTCACTGGCTTGTATCGGTTGGATTTCATGCAAATATTGCACAAATTGAGAGACTTCCTACCAATTGCCACAAGTATAAGAAAGAGTGTGGACGAGTTCATTACATATTTCATGAAGAAGTTTAAGGTTGCTTTGGAAAGGTTCCCAAATCCTATCGAAATTTTGTTTCCGAGATTTGAAGATGCTCTGTTGAAGACATATTTGGCTACAGGTGAATTGTACATCGTACCGGAACGTGAATATAAAGCACCGGCAACTGCAAAGAAACTAGAGTTTATAAACAAATTTACTGACGATGAAAAATTCAAGATCTTGGTAAGTACTCTTTATTTACATGACCTTCAGGAATTGACTAATTGGGTTATAGAAGAGTTAGACCGTATTTTAGCTATCAGATTGTTGGACAAAGATGCCATAGTTGAACTAATTGCCAATGAAAGAAACAGGCGCTACATTATCACAAATTCATATTTGCGATTGATGTTGGAGTTAATTGGCTTCGATTTAGTTTTCAACTTAAGTGAATTATGCGAATTGCCTAGGTATATATCTGCTGAAAAGATTTCGAGAGATTTAGAATCGATAAAGAAATGGAATGCAGAGCAGCCAGTTATTTTCGAGGATAACAAAGAACCTTCCTACTTCTTAAGAAGCGCCGAAAGAGATTACAACTACGACGATGGAGAAGATGATGATGACGAAGAAGATGAATCTATTGCCTTTGTTGCTGAAGCTGACCCAAGTAGTAGGAGAAACAACGGTAGTGAGCTTGATAATTTAGATGAAATGGAAAGGGCTTTAGAAGGCAGAACTCATACATCTTCAAATCTAAAGAAAGGGCAAGCTGTAAGAAAGAAATCAGACTGGAAGAGGCAGAAGTCGCCTAAAAAGAAATCGAAAGGAAGTCTACGCCCTCCTAGATCATTCAATGTGGACTCGGATGATGAGAAAGATAAGCAGATTAAATCATCTGAGAGAGTTGACCTGGCTGATGATGAATCCGATGACGAAGAGTTTTTCCAAAGGGAAGAACGTTTGCGACAACTCTTGAATGCTTCTGGAGGGATCGTTAATGCTCAGCAATTGGCAGAGTTCAAAAAAACATGGGCAAGGTTGGAATCAGGAGGAAGCAAAGAAACAGCTGAATCCGTTTCTCAAGCTATACGAGAAGTCTCAACAATTTCTGCGAAGACTGCGTCTCCTTCGCAGGATGATCCTCTTGGAGAGGCATCAGAAACGGCTGAAGATAGTATTTTGTTCAGCTCTCAAAATTCCATTTTAGAAACTGGTGGAGATTCTCAAAAATCCGATATTAATGCTACGGCCAAACCCAAGAGATCGCGAATTCCTGATGAGGAAGACGAAGTAGATGATATCTCTTACACTGAAGGAGTTACCAACTACTTGAGTGCCGAAGAAGGAGAAGATGAAGAAGAAATAGAAGAAGCGTACACAACAGGCCCAAGTCGGAAAAAGAGATTGATAATTAGCGATGATGAAGATGAATAGTTTATATTCGATATTTCAGATAAACTTACTTTCTAATTAATGCCAAAATAATTTGTATAAGAAATACACAAATATGTACCTTAAACGACACTACTTTCAATTTGAAGGCGGTTAATCGTCCACACAGTGTCCACCCGAGGTATCTTTAAGACTCGTCCGGATGCTCATAAATGACGAGATGAACATTACGGCGAAGCCAAATATTATACAAGTAATGCTGGGAAATGCTTTCCAAAGGAGAAACTTTCTTTTATCTTGCTTTCCAGCATTCTTATAATCAATGCCGTCCCATGAAAGCTTGAGGTAGCATAATGGCGGAATAATGTAAGCCATCAATGAAGCTGAAGTTGCGCCAATGAGTTCCAAAATCATGCCTAGATTACAAGTGAATAAGGAAACAGCCATGGACGAAAATACGAGTACTGTAGTAATGATGAAGTGCTGTCTCGAATCGAGTTCAAGGTTTGCCGTACTCCCGCTTTCGTCAGTCAACACTATATCCTTAAGGACGTCCCTGACGACAAAGATCTCCAATGGAAATGTGGTTAGCATGTTCAATCCAAAGCAAAATCTTGCAACGTTAATCCAGTTATCGTCGCTTTTGAAATTGTTTAAGATATTACCCTTGGTATTGTCGCCGAAGTTCAACAAGCCGCAAATACCCATCACCAAACAGCAAACCATGGACACTCCACAAGAGATGTGTGTTAACTTTGCAAACTTCTTCAACGTCGCGTTCTTCATGCTTTGATATATGAGAATGGTGTTATGGTGACAAACCAATGCAAAAGAAATAACTGAAATACCCTGGAAAATATTGAAGTTGACCGTCCATTCTAACGTGGTCAATTTGGCTTTCAAAGATGGATCCACAAATGGAGCCCTTGCTACAGTGAGAACCACGATGATCAACATTCCTACCAATGCGAACCCCGAGGCTTTTGCCAATTTCGAGATATCTCTATTAAGGGATAATGGATATGAAATGCAAGTGGTGAAAAGTACAATAATCGAATTACGCTTGAAGAGCCATCCAACGATAGACTCCGATCCCCAAACAGACTTCGGAATAAATGCTTTCAAAACGTGAGGAATGGTATCCCCTATGATGACGCAGAAGGCCATACAGCCACCATATGCAAAAGAACTTATGGCGAAGAGCAAAAGAATCTTGCCATATTTACCGTAGCAGTAGTTGACTGTGTCTTGGTAGGATTTTGTTTGGGACAAGTGTGAATTGATGACGATCAACCTTAGAGTCCAGTCGATTAACATCGTAAGGAATACCATAACGATAATGCCACCAATGAGACCACTATTTCGAAAAGCAAACGGCTGGCCGATGATACCGGCGCCAAGAATAGAATTGGCCATGTTCATGAATGCCATTCTCATGGAAGAACGGCCCGTTTCGGGTTCTTCTTCAGTATCTTCAACAATGTCCAATTCATAGTCGAAGGAATTTATCGCCTGTAATTCGAATTGGTCGACATCCATGTTGAAGTCGTCGTTGACGTCATTGAGCTCGTTTTGGCTGCTTTCATTGTGTTCCTGGTGATCTGTGTTGAAGTGAGACGGTGGTGGAGGCTTTGGGGTTGGTGTTGATGCTGAGGGGGGAGAACCTACACCACTATCTGGATCCGATTGCGGTATCTGTGTGTAGGGCTGTTTGCTATTCTTACTAGCAGCTGATGACATGGTTCTGTGGCGGCATGTGTATTCTTACTGCCTTACTAACAACCAATCCTGTTGTTTATGGTTGTGTTGATTTATCAGATTTACAACATTACGAACAAATGGTGATGAAAAGTGTGCATACTCCGAAACCAAAAGAAGAAGGAAGGGAATGAGGAAATGCGTGAAGTGAAGAGCACAGTAAAGAGAACGAGAAGATCTGTAGATCAAAAGATACTGTAGAGGGAAAAAGAAGGAGGCGGCGCGTGTACGAAGAGAGAAAGAAGACATTGACTTTAATAAGAAGGAAAACACGAAGAACGAGAGAGCAGAGAGAGCAGAGAGAGCAGAGAGAGCAGAGAGAGCAGAGAGAAGAGAGGAAAAGAGAAAAGGAAAAGAGATTCTTTTGCTTAGAGAAGGGGGAATATCGTGATTCGTCTTGGTTATATATCTATATCTATATCTATATCTTTTCTTATTTCCTATTTCTTATTTCTAGACATCACGATCTGTGATTGATATTACAAAGAAGGTTGCAAGACACTTGGTTGAATAGTCCTATCGTTTCTTCTTTTGTATTGATTCTGCTGTGAATTAAAAAGAATCATAAGAACAGATCTTGAAAAGAATAATATATAGAGATTGTTCCCTGCGTTTCTTATCCAACTCACCCCCAATGCTCAAACCAGTGGGTCAGGATCTATCTTCTCTGTCCTCTCAGCAGATTGTTTGTGGTCTCTGCAATGAATCGGCCTCGAAATATACATGCCCCAAATGTCAAGTGCTATATTGCTCTTTAGCATGCTATAAGTCTAAGAAGCATGAGTCTTGTTCGGAACAGTTCTTCAAATCCAGCATAGAAACAGAGTTGAAACAGCCTCTGACTATTCTAGAACAAGAAATTCAGGTCCAAGAACAAAAGAAGCTCATTCATACACTCAGTAAGTATTCGGAGGAATCAACTCATTCAAGAGATGGAAAAGGAAATCCTAAGCAACAATCAAGAACCAAGCCCAAGCTCAATGCCTTCTCCAGGGCCAGATCCAAAACTACACGAGCTCCGTCCCAATGGAAATACGTCCCTGCAAAGGCTACGGCAGAACAAATTAGAAACCTAGAGAAAAAGTTTGGTGCCAAAGATATCCATGAGCTTAATGAGAAGTTTCGTGATTCTGCTATTGACGAATTTACTTCATCTTCTGAAGACCGTCCCTTGACAACTGAAGAAGAGAAGGAATTGCAGCAATTAGTGGAGAGTGCACCTACGGAATTGTTACTTAAGGCACTTTCGCCAGAACAGAGGCGAGATTTTGAGAATTTGATTAAAAAGGGAAACTACGAATTCATAGATGATGAGGACGAGGAAGACAACGAGGAAGATGAACATGAATACCATTGGGATCATAATGACTCTTCATAATACGCCTAAAAGCTACACCATTTCGAGAGCTCTATTCTTTGATGATGATTATGTAATATTCCGGCAAATTGTATCTTCACTATTATGTAATCATGAAGCTCATCAGAAACTTTTTTATAAAGCGATATTAAATATTTCACAACCTTTATTTCAAGAGGAATAAGACCTACACCATATTAATTGTATATAAAGAAACAATATGGCATTTGATAGAGGAATCAGCAGAGGAGGAAGAGGTGCAAGAGGTGGTTCTCGAGGCGGACGAGGTGGTAGCAGAGGAGGTTCTAGGGGTGGTTACTCTGGACCAAGAGGTTCTTACAGTGGTGGCAGAGGAGAAAGAGGTGGATCACGAGGCGGTAGAGGTGGTTTTGTTGCAAAGCAACCGTTCGGACGTGAGGCTAAATCACACGAAATCAAAAAGGCATTGGTTCATAGAGCTAGATTGAGAAAAAATTATTTCAAGTTGTTGGACAAAGAAGGCCTTAGCACCACTGGTGGGGAAGAAGAAGGATCACAGGACGGAAATGATAGCGACGACGAAAGAAATCACGATGACGAAGAAGAGGATATAGGAGAGTCCAGCGCACCTTCGAGAAGACCCGTGATTCATGAATCCAGAAAGCAAGAGAAGAAGCCCTTGAACTTTGCAGAAAGAGCGAGAATAGCCAAAGAGAGAAAGGAACAAAACAGGAAAGATCAATTACAAGCTGTTAAAGATAGACGCGAAACGATGCAAAGAAAATTAAAGGAAAGAGAGAGAAAAAAGGAGAAGTTGTCGCAAACCACCAGAACTGGGCAGCCACTCATGGGCCCAAGAATCAACAATTTATTAGATAAAATCAAGAAAGACCTTGAATAGATGCTCAGTGAGCTTTCTCGAAAGCTTTCTTTAAACATTGAGCAAACACACAGTCACATCCAGCATTTTAATTCGTTTGTCTACTAATAACAATTTTCATTAAAATAGCACATTTTCAGCATAGTACACAACTTTTGTATTAATAGAGAATCAAATACATATATTTACAGGGTATACTGCCACTAAAGGGTGTAATTTCACAGGAAGAGTCTCTTCCTGGTATTTTTGATCATCACAATTATATCATAAAAGTACAATTCACCAACTCGCTTTTGGTAGTCCCACCAATTGTTTAAATAGTGAGCTATTTTCCTGATAGAAAATGATTTATACTCTTTGGATATTATTTCATTTTGTTCATCATAGACCACCTTGGCACAATAGTTTGCCAAAATTAAGAATGTTCTTTCCGGGCCCAACGGGTTTTGTAGGTTTTCGTCCAAGTTTCTAGTCAAATCGTTGGTTTTGAGGATCAACAATACCATTCTAGGCATTGTACTCAAGATATCCATTAAATCTTCCAATACTCCCTCTTGGGAGTGTAACTGATATTGCATCTCCTCTATTTCCTGTTCGGTTCTATTTTTGGATATATCATAATTCAAAGCGGTTTCTGGAGCTCTACCGGTAATAGCAGAAGCAAAGATCTTAAACTTCTGCTCACCTTGAATACCAGCAAATCTTTCAGCATACTTTTTCATGTTGGGTATATCGTTGTCTAACATAGCAAGCCAGAAATGAGAATAGTCTCTCTTCATTTGCACTGGAATGTCTCTATAGAGTCCATGGTCGTATAAGACAATTTCAAAGTTGTGACCAGAGTGTGACTTCTGCACACTTCTAATCGCCAAATTGCCACCATGAGGATCACAATGTAAGCCAACACCTGGAGTAAATATCATGGCATTAAATACGTGAGATAAGCATGAAGAAACTTCTGCTGGCGAAATGCCGTTATCCTTCAAGTATTTGAGGTTATCTAATCTGGCTCCTCCCACATATTCCATAATCAATATTCTTGGTTGGGCAGAGACAATTTTCGGTACTCTCAAAGCAGTCTCTTTTTGATAATTCTTGAAATATTCGTTGGTTTTACGAGCATTTTCGGCTTCGTTAGTGAAGTCTAACTCAATGAAAATAGAGCTTTGCATCTCTTCACCCAACCACGTAAGAGGATATTCCGGAAAGATTTTGTACATCAAATTAAAGACAGTTTTAGTCAAATAGACATCAAGCGGCACGAATTCTTGTAATGAAGGATGTTGGACCTTAACAGCAACCTTCTCTCCATTCTCTCTCAAAGTCGCTATGTGCACTTGTGCCAAAGACGCTACACCAACAGGCTGCGGGTTAAATTCGCTGAAGATTTCGTCTATAGTAACTCCCAAATCACTGATGAACATCTTCTCGATTTCAGCCAAAGAAGATTGTGGGCACTGATCCTGGAGTGGAAGCATCGTGTCAGTCCATTCTCTTGGTAATAAATAAGTGAGCGCAGTTATATGTTGCCCAAGCTTAATATATATTCCTCCGTTTGTCTCTAAAGCTTTTAAAGTGATATCTGCAGCCTTTTTGTGTGTTAAAGACAAAGCCCTATTGCGGTCTTCTGGTGTTTCATACTCTCTACGAAGAGTTTTCAAGTATAAGTTAAAACACCGGACCATCGCTACTGTCACAACGCTTACTCTCTCGGTAGTCTGAACGAAATGTCTTGTAGTATCATTTGTAGCATAAAGAAAAGAACCTCCAATACCTATTACTAAGCCTATTTTGAAATATCTGAACCTCGATTTAGTTGGGGTCTTTTGAGGAAAAGTCGTTGCCGAAGCTGTTGTAAATGTATGTCTTTGAATAGGTAAATGCCTAGGCCTAGGAAGAAAGCCATCTCTCCCGGTTTTCGGCCATGCTCGACGACTAAGCTTTGTTGGGCCTGTACGAGACAAACGAGATAACTGATACATCAATAGTTTGCTTGTGCTTAACTTAAAGGCAGATCACTTCTATTGGAAAGAAAGAATTCCTGGAGAAAAATGTAGACCCACTGGTTAACTACTGAACTCTATAAAATGAAGCACGTGATTTTCTTCAAAAAAAAAGTTGAAAATATTACATGTAGCGTGCAGGCACGATATGGTGCATGTGTTTTCCGAGTACGGTTCTGTTCGGAACATCGCATCGGAAGGTTGCAGTGGATGTGGGGGTGGATCCGAAATAATATTTGTTTTCTTTAATCGGTTGCAAAAAAGTAGATGTATTGTTTCGCATTGTTATATAGCCTGATTATGGGGAATGTTAATCAGAGTTTATGTTACTACATAACTTTGAATGAAAATAAAATTAGAGAATAGTGATAATTAGGTCTTTTGACAGTTTCCAGTTTTACTATTTTTTACAGTAATTTGAAGATTGTGTGTCCAATTTATTCAATATCTAATATGTGTACCTTAAATATTCTCACGCATTATTGGAAAAATCCTTCTATGCTTCCAGCGTTTTGCTCATTCCCAAACTCAATTTGTTCCAAAAGTGCTTCATTCTGCAAAAAATCGAAATCGAAATCGTTGAATGCTTGGAAATCGAATTGGCCAAGATTAGGTGCCGGAAAGCCCTCTGGTCTTATAATCTCTGCAATGCTTTCTTCCGAGATCAACGGTTGAGAAAGATCTTTTGTCTCGTTTTCATTCTTTTCCACGAATGTAGGAGTAGCTGATTCTGAAGTACGCAGTCTTTTATAGCTGAGCTTCTCTTCGCCTCTTATGTTGCTCTCCATTTGGTTATATGTCTGTGGAATTGCATTTTTATGGATGGCGGTATGGTCAAATGGGCACTTCCTTTTCTTAGAGTCTGCAGTAACCTTTCGTGCTGGCATCATGTTCATATGATCAATTGGACACTTTCCACTACTCTGAGGTGAAGGAGTACTACTGTCATCATCCATCGGTGTTGTAATATGCGAAATAGGACATCTGGTAAACTCCTTGGTTCCTTCTTTCGAAAGTGGCGAGCTTGAGGAGGTCAGCTTTATTGTCATCACTGGACAATCCTTTATATCGGATGCAGACCCCACGCCCCGGAATTGAGGTATATTTGCATGAATTTTGGCGTAGTTAATTGATGTCATTTTCCTGGAATTCTTCACAAATGTCAAGTAAAATTTCCATAATTTCGAAAGTTTTCCAGACTTATCCTTGTCCAATAATTGACTGTTCGACAAGAGGTTAACAGAATCTTCTACTACATCAACAACGCGAGTCTTAGTGAGATCCTCTAAACCTATCCCATATTCCGAAATTGCCTTGTCATTGTTTGAAGCAGAATACTTCAACATTTGGTTCCTTAAAATCGTTTCCTGGCTGAAAGTATTGTCATCATTTGCAACTCTCATGAGCAACGCCACTATAATTTGAATTAATCTTGTTAAGAGTTCTGTAACGGCCAGCAATAAATATTGGGAATTAATGCTTGAAGGCTCTTCCACGAGAACCTTCCTCAACTGATTAATACACTCTAGATATTTTATGAATATTTCAGGCACTAAAGATGCTACTAATTCTTCGTCCATATTTTCTTCTCCTTGAAGTAGGAGAATATACTTCATAAAATATGAAAGATAAGTCAAGATTGAAGTAGCTTCGAATTTTCTTATATGGCGCAAAGTCTGCAATCCAGGGTCACCAAGCCAAGTATTACACTGCCGAATTAAAGCATCAAGATTGGAAACTGTCAATCTGGGGTCTCCAACTTTCATTATTCCATGTGTTAATGCAGAAGAGACTCTGGATATTAAATAATGTACATGAAGTGTTATAGTCAACTCTTCTAGTTTGTCTGTGTTTAATGTGGTGATATACTTAAGGTGGTACAGAACCAGGTCAGCCTCTTCAATCTTAGTGTATAATTTCCTCAATAAGTTATCGAGTCTCTCCGAGTGTTTTATTAGGGGAACGAAGTTAAACGCTGCCAAGTTGGCCAATCGAACAAGGTCGGTCCAAATATAACACATGTGGATCTTTAGTTCTTTGTTTCTTTTCCTAGCTTGATTGTCTTTGAACACTATTAGCTCGGGGTCCTTCCAAAGCTCCACGGTGGAGTCCCCCTTTAATATTGTCTTCAATAATACTGTGAATAATGTGGTGAAACCAGGCTTTGGGTCAGAGGTAGCTCCATCCTTCTTATACTCGGCGATTTCTCTATTAAGTAAGGTTATACTGCAAGCCATTAGACACAATGACGGACTTACTGATTCGGCGAATTTCAAGCGTGTGACGTGAGTAACAAATTCTTGAACAATGAAAAGGATATTACTCAGTTTTGGGCCAAGTCCAAGGTAGATTATTTCTGTTGGGAATAACGCCTGAAAGTTGAGACTAATATCGTCACCTAGCTCGGATTTAATTTTTGACCGCAAAATATCTAGGGATTCTTCAATAACTAAAGCAAGCATGCACAAGTAGACACCTTTCATTTTAAGACGCTCAAATAATTCTTCGTCACTAAGACTTAGACGTGGATCATTCGAGAGATTTAATGCTATCTCATTCCCGTTTTTCTTTATGATACTTTGAATCTCGTACCTGTAGAAAGAAAGTAAGTCTCTCGACTCTATGTCATAGACTGAATTATTGAAATAGAAATCTATGAGAAAGTAAAGTTGTTTGTAGTTGATTTTTTCATTTCCTCGAATCAAATTGAGAGTAGAATCCCAAAGGTTCTGGACTTTGATAAGCAAGTTTTTACCCTTCTCGGAAATCAAGTCATGGTATGCTAACCTTTCTTGCTCTGTTCCACGGGGATTTGGAATAATTTCTTGATTATTAGGGTTTTCAAGTGTCGTTCTTGGTAGTGGAGCCGGCGAAGGAAGGCGCATGGGACTAGGTGTGATCTGGTCCTCAGTCATGAAGTTGAAATCGCATTCGATCACTGGGCACCTCAGCTTTTCGCCATCTTTGCCTTTTGTTACTGGGCATATTGAATAAGTGAAGTCTATCTCGTTGATTCTATGCGGTGATTTCTTTGAAAGAGGATTAGCTGTGACAGACAGATTGCCCAAAGAGAACGATTCTGTATTAATCTTTGAGCCATTATTCAACATGTTCATTTTGTACGTGTGGTAGATTTTTTGCAAATTAGTGATTTTAAACCAAAGTGTGGTAAGCTGGGGATCTAACTTGATTAAGTTAATCCATGAATATGTATCAATGTGGTGTGCTTTGGTATTTGTTCTTGCTAGCACAGAGTAGCCAGGATCGTTAATGACGTTCAAATTATCTCTATTTTTAACACTTGAGTTGTTTAATTTGCTTAAAATAGTTATAGGTTTGCACCCATCACTAGTGGGATCATGAACCTTCGGAGATAATTGCTGTAAAACAGAGAGCTGTCGCTTCAAGTCTTCAATCTCCTTTCGTTGTGAGTGTACAATTTTTTCATGTTGAGCTCGAAGAACTCTATATTCTTCAGTTTGCTCCACTGGGATCGCTATTTGTCTAATCGAAGTGCCGTTGTATTCATCGCCTTGATTTTCCTTCTTTATTTTGCTTTCTTGACCATCAGCTGAAGCTTCGACACCATTTCCGTGTCCGGGTGCTCCACCTTGGCTCCAATGAGGTTCTAAATATTCACATAGATGCTCTACTCCATTTCTAACACACCCACCACACGCTGGTTTAACTTTGTCACACTTTACCTTTCTCTTTTTGCAAATCAAGCATGAAACCGGTACTCTCTTACGATGCCTCAGGGCCTTGGGCGGATTTGACGAGGTCGGTGTCATGGCTGTTACTACTAAGTGAGAAGAAAGTAAATGAAATATATCTCAAGCAATAGTGGTACTAACTGATCCTACAAACGTTCTAAAGCTCGGAAAAGGTCTCCACCATAATTCCGCTTACTTTTATGCACTTATGTCGCTCCCACCTGCAAAGAGTACTCTCAATACTGAACAGTACATTAAATATCCTGATCAGTATAATCCGATAAATGGCTGTGAATCGCTTGAGGAGGATCGCTTGCGAAGGTATTACTACCGTAACCGTATGCAGGATGCCGACATAGGATGATTGGGGGTATAATGTGTTAAAGGTAAGGATTTTGGATCGAGACTGGGTAAATAGTAAGAGGAAGGAAGGAAGGTACAATACGATAATATACTTACTAGGTAGAGAAATATCATAATTAAAATGAATACTTGACTACTGATATTAGGTCAATTTCAATGTTTTCACGTGAAAGTCATGATCAAGCTAAAAGTCGTGCGAGTTACCAATAACATTTACCCTTCTCATACTGAAATATCAAATAGACATCATAAGTAATGAAGAAGATAGATGGATTTGTTATTTGGAGTCATAAGTGGTGCTTTAGTTACAG
This sequence comes from Scheffersomyces xylosifermentans, assembly GCF_036884685.1. Classification (NCBI taxonomy): domain Eukaryota; kingdom Fungi; phylum Ascomycota; class Pichiomycetes; order Serinales; family Debaryomycetaceae; genus Scheffersomyces; species Scheffersomyces xylosifermentans. Next base: position 773,271 of record NW_027042941.1, read on the forward strand.
ATACTTTGTACAATGTCGGCTGGAATACCCGTTCGTTTGTTGAACGAAGCTCAAGGCCATATAATATCATTGGAATTGACCACGGGCGATACTTACCGTGGAAAGTTATTGGAAAATGAAGACAACATGAACCTTTCGTTGTATGATGTAGTGATAACAAAAGGCCGTACGGGAGCTACTTCTTATATGAATCAGGTATTTGTAAGAGGATCGATGATACGGTTTATTACAGTTCCAGATATATTGAAGAATGCACCTATGTTTTTCATGAAACCAGGCGATAAACCAAAACCTCCTGTGAGAGGACCTCCTCCAAAGAGAGCAAAATACTAAGCATCAGGTATTTGTTCCAAGGAAAAAAGCTTTCAAAGAGCGATATGGAGCACAGGTAAGAAATGGAACTTTTCAATTCAGAATAAAGAATAGTGAATGTGTTGAAATAAGGTGTCATTGTGCACCTTTTGATGTAAAGAGTACTCGTCACACCACAGTTAACATATACGTCTCCCTTCAAATCTCTAAGTTATCTTTGCTCATCCAATTGTACACTAGAACCGTCAGGTTATTATAGCATTCATTAACATGTCATGATTATGTATAGAAAAAGGTAATAGAATCTATCACTTGTTTAAATCATAGTGTAAATATATTGAAAAATCTCATTATTAATTCTTGTATCTATACAATTGTGCATACAACCGTAATTATCTAAACCATTGTAACAATCTCCTCTGCAGCAGTTGGGTGGATGGCAACACAGTTGTCGAAGTCAGCCTTGGTGGCACCCATCTTAATGGCAACTCCGAAACCTTGCAAAATCTCAGAACTACTGTCTCCAACGATATGAAGTCCAACGACCTTCTCTTCTGGACCAGTACATACAATTCTGTAGACAGTTGGAGACTTCAACTCTGGCTCATCAACCAAACCGTAGTACATGTTTGTGAACTTGGAGTTGTAGATCTTGACGTTCTCTTCTCCGAACTTAGCCTTGGCTTCCTTAGTAGACAAACCGATAGAGCCAGCCTCTGGATGGGAGAAAACAACAGATGGAATATTGTTGTAGTCCAATTTCTGTTGAGCGTAGATCTCTGGGCCGAAAAGTCTATTCGACAATCTACGACCAGCAGCAATGGCAACAGGAGTCAATTCGACCTTTCCAATTACATCACCCAATGAGAAGATTTTAGGGTTGGCAGTTCTCTGGAACTCATCAACGCTAATTTGCTTCTTTTCGTTAAGTTCGACACCAACTTTTTCTAAGCCCAAGTCAATCAACGATTTTCTACCGACAGTCCAAAGCAATTCATCTGCTACTAAAACGGTACCATTACCCAAAGTAACCTTTTTCTGACCGTCTGATGTCTTTTCCACTTTGACGACACCACCAGATTGCTTGTGAAGCTTAATTCCCAACTTTTCGGTGTAGTGCTCGGTAATTGTGTTTTGGATAATCTCATCGAAGGCTCTCAAGACAGTGTCTCCACGAATGACAAAGTGGGTTTCTGTTCCAAGGCCATTGAAGACTCCTGACAATTCGACACCGATGTAACCAGCACCCACAACGACCACGCTCTTTGGTTGCTCCTTCAATTCAAAGAAACCATCGGAGGTGATACCCAATTCAGCACCTGGAATTGCTGGAGGCACAATCGGAGCACCACCAGTAGCAATTAATACGTTCTTGGCGGAGAAGACCAACTTTTCATCTTTCTTGAAGGTCTTGCCTTCTTCCACGAATTTGATTTCCTGGTCGCCAGTCAAAGTGACTTCAACGTCTCCGTCGGAGTTAGTGAACTTGGCGTGACCGAATAAGTAATCAACGCCTTCTCTTTTCAAGTTTGTTTCGTAAATTCCGTTCAAACGGTTCACGTAAGCGTCTCTCTTCTCCTTGATCAAGCTCCAATTGAAGTCGCCGTACTTGATTTCGTCGTCGTGGGCGGATGCCGATTTGGACAAACCATATGACTTCAAATGGGACTTTCTATGGGCAAGGTCAGCGGTATGCCACATCAATTTCTTTGGGACACATCCGACATTGACACAGGTACCACCCATCTTGTTGAATTTGCTTTCGATCAACAACACCTTGGCGCCGTATTTGGCAGCTCTTCTGGCGGAGGAAACTCCTCCAGAGCCACCGCCGATGACGAGGTAGTCGTAGGTTTTAGAGATAGGAGCCATTGCTTTGGAGGACGATGTGAGATGTCTTTGGATGGAGTGGAGACGGCCGGTCGATTGTTTGAGCAACGTTTTGGCCGAAGGGGTGAACATTAGAAACAACGACATGTATATATACTGTAGCTACGGATAATGGTATATTTATATTAAATATGGCTTCACACAGACGCAGGATCACCAACTGTGAGGGACAGTAACAAAACGGGAAGGTTTAAGTGAGGTACTGGAGAGAGAGGGGAGGGTGAGATTGAGAGTAGTTAAGGTTCTCAAGAGGGACAGGTTTTGAGCAAAAAGCAACTTTGAAGTAGTAACAGTAGAGACCGTGGCGTTGTGGAAATGGTACAGCTACAAACAGATCAAGATTAGTCATCGCTGGCACAAGAATTATAATTACGGGATCTGGAGATCTTGGATACGGGATACGAAGACGGGGAACGAGCTGACAGATGACGGTGACGGTGACGGTTCGGTGGGCAGAGAAAGTCTTGGATCGAGAATTCATTCTGAGTTTGTTAGTGAGAAGGTAAAGTCGGAGGGAAGGTAAAAATTGAGTCAGAACGGGCTTAAAGATGAGAAGTCCGTAGTTTTATTGGGTTTACGTTTTGTAGAGATATATAGGTATAGAATTGAGTCGCCACAATTGATACTTGAATTCTTGTGAGAGTACTAACTGTTAATTTGCTGGGTAGAGAATGGAAACCGACAGTTTTCTGAGAGTAAGAAAGTGAGAGAGATTAGCAGAAACACCAGGCAGTGAATGAATGGGTTCCGTCGCGCGACGACACTGCATTGCGCAATCAACGGCTGATGTCAACCAACCAGAGTCAAGCTACGGCGCTAGAGAAGAAAGCATAGAAGGAGAGAAAAATGCAGGACCAAAGAAAAGGGGTACCAGATACTGTTGAAGAAACCCCTGACAATGACAATTGACACTAATAGAATCTAGAACCTTTGAAGGAAAAAGATCCAAGGAACCAAGGAAAAAGATCCAATGAACTTAGAATCAAGAAATTAAGGAACTAAGGGACCAACAAGAACAGTCACGGAAAAAGTTCTAAACCCGTAAAGGGGTGATTGCCCCCTCCCACTCACCCTAATGTTTTCCACAATTATATATCATTCTAAAGATACATAATATTGATATTTAATCTTGTCCTTGACCATTTCACCGTGACTCAAACGGCGTATGGATGCCGCAAGCTCCAATCGGCTATACATCCCATGGAAAACAGACAAGCGAAAGTATGGGGTTTGAAATAATTCGGAAGATAAGGAAAGACCAAGAGTTAAGAAAAAGTGGCAAAAGAATTACAACTGTGATGAAGAACTCTAAAAAGTCCTGACTATCTGTAATAATGAACAGGGGATCATTCATTCATTCATTGTTTCATTCATTATGTAGGGCAGTCCTCAGTAGTTCAATGAATATTCTCGTATTGTTTCATCTTCCCTTGGCCGCAAATTTCAATCTCAACAATGATTGCAAAATCCCATGTTCGTAATTTTGCTATTTCCAGGCCCAGTATGTTTAGTACGAGGACGTCTATAATATATAATATCTGATTTTTTAAACCCGTATGTTTAATTTTCCAAGAAGTGCTTGCTATCCAGTAGTCACAACCTCGAATCTTGTGCATTCCAGTTGACCCGACAGGATAGCAATGTCATCATTTCCCCAAAGTCCCCTCTTCTATCTACAATTCATAATAGTGGTTCCTCCATCTACAATGGAAAATATTATTATTTACCTTATTATCTATCGTAAACTATGCCCAGTAAGGTCAATTCATCAAACAGTAAACCTGTGTCATTCTCCTTCGGCTGGACCCAAGCCGTTACGCCCTTCAGCCTCGTATTTGATACACTTCCGGAGATATGACATCGTAAAAAGTTGTAGTTCTTCACTGATCTCTTCAGATAATTCATCCAAGTCGTCCTCCTCGTTGTAATCATCGTGATTGTCATCCTCCATGTTGCAATTGTTGACAACGTTAGTTCCTGCCATATCATTGTAGTTGACTTCGTCGTTCTCTCTGTCATGCTCAGAAAGATGCTTGTTGTAAAGCTTATCTAGCTTCTTGGCTGTAACATTGTGGAACTTGTCGTAGTCAAAATCTGATGTATCCATTCTGGGAGTCAAGGAACTACGTCTTCTCTTCCTCTTGATATTGCTGCTTACAGAACTATTCTTGAGATCTTTGAGGGCATGTCGAGTCTCTTCAAGCGCTTGTACGAAGGCTCTATCTTCTTCCACAAGTGAAGTTATCTCCTCTTTGTCTTCATGGAAGGTTTTCTGGATATTGGCAGTGTTATCAACTGATGAGTAAGAGGAGTTATTCGTGATGTATTCTTGATTGAGAGTGTTGCTATAGCCAAAAAGTCTCAGAAGCATGTCTTTCTTCTGATTGATCTGCATCTGTCTTCTGGTAGCGATTGAATGAGTCAGTGAGAATATCTTCTCTTGGTTGCTCTGAACTTGCTTCTTGTAATCGTGAAGCATTCTTTTTTCATCTGAATTATACTTATTAAGGGAAACCAGTCTGTGCTGTAAATCTTGAAAAGAACTGTGTATTACATTCAATTCTCCTCTGGTGTATCCTGGAATAGACTGTATTATGTTATTTTTATTGACACCAGTCCTACCGTTATTAATGTTTTCACTGTTTTCCTTGTCGTTAAAGCTGTCGCTAGACCCGCTAGCAGATTCGTCTTCATCATCAAATTCATCTTCTGACTCGCTTGAAACTCCAAATATGACGTTTCTACTTATTCTCTCTGCTGATTCCCATGCCTTTATCTGTGATTCTTTCACAGCAGGTGGTAAATGGTCTCCGTGCTGTAAGTCTATATCTGTAGGGTAATTAGTGAATACTGCGTAGTCATAACCATTCATATTGATTGGTTTATGTATTATAAAGCTTGGTACAGACTTGTTTGGGTGGCTTTCATCTATTTCGTGGTCTACTGCGTTTCCATCGCCATCAGCGGCAACCTTTTGTTTCAGGGATTGCTGTAAATTTAACAACTTACTCTTTATTAAGCGTCCGTTACGAGACGTCCTTTGAGAAATTGGTTTCTTGGTGCCTTGACTTTGATTTTGTTGTTGGTTCTGTTGTCTTTGCTGCTGAAATCTTCGTATATTGTTACTTGGTGTGCTTACCATAGATGTAGATGACGAGCTGACCGTCCTTGTTGTGCTATTGTAAGCCGCCATGGAGTCATTCGGGTTGAATGTGGTGTCATTAGGCGCTAGGTGTGATGAGGCGGCCCTAGAAGTGTTAAATTTCGGAAGATTGTACTTGGACGATACATTGTTGGTATTACTAGCCGTTGAATTCATGATATGTATAGATTAATGTGATATTGATACAAAATAAGCTGGTTTTGAAGATATTCCCGTAGCTGTGGAACCTATTTTAATTGTGAAATTACAAGTTTACTGTGAAACGGACAGAAGCGGCGATTAAATTTGAGGGTACTGGCTAAGGAAAGACACTAGTTGTGTGGTCTAGTAAAGACTACGAGCGTTTACTCTCGGCTATGACGATGATAAATAAACAAATAAGGCACTGTCACCACTGTGATACTGTGTTGTAAGAGATAACGGTTGCAGTATTAATATTGTACACTGTTGTTTGTTATGTGAGTTACTGTGTACAGGTAGCAGCGTGCACAAAGAGATAGAGTTTTTGGGATCGTAGTTTGAAGTGGTGGCACATTTGACAGGACAAGGAAAAGGGGAAGAGAGAAGAGGAAAGAGGGAAGAGATGAAGCTAGAGGAGATAAATCGTGTTGGAGGATGGAACTGTCGGAAATGGGTACAAATAGAGTTGGTATTTTCTTGTTTGTTTTTTGTAGTTGTACTATAGAAAACATGACATATCAAGTGTACAGTGTACTGAGTGGCCATAGTATCTGTCTCTTCTAAAATTCTCGTTAGCGGTCTATCGGAAAGGAAATGTAACGAGAGAAGATGCTGGGGGATAAGATTATTGCAGCAAGGAGGTCCTATTCATTCTCATTGGCAAGGTGATGGGTGATGGGTGGGGTCGGGTGGGTACTCAACTCGTATATTGTACAGGGCCTGAAACCGAAATTTTGTGCTCAAAGAAGAAACCTACGTTGACTGCCCGATGAGGAAGCAAGTCATGAACCCGTATGGACTTAACTAATCCTGTTCATGTATTTGTACTGTATGTATTTGTACTGTACGTCTGGTGACAGAAAACAGGCTTCAGCAAACGAACGAGCTCTGTCGCAGCAGAGAAAAAAATTAGATCAAACATCAGACTCTCATCCCAACCTCAATCATCCTTGTCTCTTTTCCACGTGATGAGGGCTACAACCCTAGAACTACTAAAATCCTCACCATCGTATACACACCCTCAAAAAAGTTCACATTGTCTGCAGGTGCCCCTTCCTCTCACTATTCTCACGCTCTCATACTGAGAATTTTCACTTTGTTGGTAGCCAGACAGTGCGAAGGATTTTTGAGATTACTTAAAAATTTTCATCAATAGATTTTCTACGGAGTTTCTTATACTAGCAAGCATAAGTACTTAGACAAGATGGCTACTGAATTAACCGTTCAATCTGAAAGAGCTTTCCAAAAGGTTCGTAGAAATAAAGGAAACAGTGGAGAATCGAGGATTAATTTGAGCAGTAGAGAGTTGTAAGATGGAAATGAACAATGATGGAAATTTAATAGAGTGATGATATTCGAGGATCAGTTTTGACAGTAATAGAACAAAGCAAATATTCAAAGCAACATCAAGATATCAGTAGGGGAAATGATTTAATTATCAAGTGAAAGAAAGAATATACTACATTCAAAGAACAGAGGAAATATCATAAAACGAAATCATAAGAGAGATGTCTATGTATTCATCACAAGACTTCATTTAATCGTAGAATCATATTGAAAGAAACAGCAATGTCGACAATAGCACACAGTAAGGTGTGATTTTATACAGCAAAGATCAAAGTTCTAGAGGGTAAATTTTTCACCATCATTTCCATTTATTGTAACTGGAAGAGTACAATACGCTCTGTGCCATGACTCAAGATTAAGAATCGGCAATCTATGATAATGATATATTAGAATTCATACTAACTTTTTTATAGCAACCACACATCTTCACCAACCCAAAGGCTAAGGCTAACAGAAAGACCAAGAGATGGTATAAGGATGTTGGTTTAGGTTTCAAGACCCCAAAGGCTGCCATTGAGGGTACCTACATCGACAAGAAGTGTCCATTCGTCGGTACTGTTTCTATCAGAGGTAAGATCTTGACCGGTACTGTTGTCTCCACCAAGATGCACAGAACTATCATCATCAGAAGAGACTACTTGCACTACGTTCCAAAATATAACAGATACGAGAAGAGACACAAGAACGTCGCTGCCCACGTCTCCCCAGCTTTCCGTGTCCAAGAAGGTGATGTTGTTACTGTCGGTCAATGTAGACCAATCTCCAAGACCGTTAGATTCAACGTCGTCAAGGTTGCTGCTGCCGCTTCTAAATCCAAACAATTCGCTAAATTCTAAATAACCTCACAAACTGAATTACGAATTCGTTTTGTTAGTTGTATTCTAAGCAAAAGTAATATAAGATATTTATATAATGTTTTGTTCATGTTTACTAGGGTATTTTCTTTAATGTTACATTAGTCTTATAAACGTACGTATCTTGTAAGTATCAAATGGGAATTTGTAATTCACATCATTCTTCAACGATTCCTTGAACGAATCCCCCAATGTTGCTAAACTACCCAAATTACTTTAGCTTGAACTTATAAGTATTGAAATACATGCGTGTTATATTATTAAATAGCATGGCATTTTCTGTAAGCTTTCTACTATTAGTACCTTTTCTGCAAATCTCATCAGAGTCGTGATGTTTCTTGTGTATTTGTATCAATAAATAAGACATAAGCCAAAGCGTTGAACTATTAACTTTTTATCCTAACTTGCTGCCATGTTTCTCCATCTCTGTATCATACAAAGATATATGCTTTTCAGTATTTATGGTACAGTCACAGTATGTGATAATTAATTCACCTATAAGTTTGAAGGAGCCTCTGCCTTCTTTACATCCAATTTCTTTCCTCCCCATTTAATCAATAACTTCAACAACTCACCATCTTCGTGCAACTTTACCAAGTCGTCACATCCACCTCTACTTTCATTTGACTTTCCCACTAATACATTTGGAACGGTTCTGCGGCCGGTAGTTTCTGCCAAGTATGCTTGTAGTTCCTTTCCGTGTTCGTGCTTGTCGAGTTCCACGACTGTTGGAGCAGGGGTGATTTGGTAACTTGACAAAAGTAAGTCCTTAAGTTTCTTTGAGTATGGACAATATGACTTAGAGAAGATTGTCATTGGGGAAAGCGATCTGATTTGTATCAACGCTTCTGCCGCGTCGAATGTAGCAGTTTCACCTTCAGGCGTTGTGCTGTCTCCTTTCACGACGTCTCCGTCTTTATCATCGGAGATTTGCTTGTTGATCATCGCGTCCAATTTGGCATCATTTTTGGAGTCTATGAGTTTGTTGGTGGTCAGTACCAGAGGATTTGAGATTGCTTTGCCATTAGTAATAGGAGTGGATTGGATTTGCGACCTGTAGAGCACCACAACAAGTAACACGGCGACAACTGCCAATGAGATGACTCTGATTTGTTTCAACTTGAACATGCTGGTAGTTGTACTATGACTATGACAACTATGTATATATCGGGGATTCAGGCGATCAAGTCTGCTTCTGTTTCTTCTCTTTCTTCCTACTCTTTCTTTATGTGTTAACAGCTCACTGTGTAAAACAAACAAAAAAAAGATCCTTCAAAACCAGGAACGCACTCCAACGACTTACCACGAATTTCTGTTTTTGGGTGATCGTTTCAGAATTTGGCGTAGGCGCATTTTTTCTCTGGTTCGCCTTCTCTGCTCGCTAAGTGACATACCTGTTTCTGAGTGATATTTCTGAGTGATATTTCTGAGTGATGTTCTGTCATAGTAGAGATATGTCGTTGTTGAACTATGCCACAGTAATGCTTTTTTTATGACAGACTGAGAATGGTTGGGTTGAGCATGGAAGGAAGGAAATGGTAGGTAGCAGATGGGAGAGTGGACTGTAATGGTGTTATGGTGCTATGGTGGTGACGGTGGTTATACTAGTATACGCTGTGTTTTTTCTTCTTCTCTACTAAATGTGATGCTAATGTTGATATGTTGTGTAATAGGTGAATGTTATTTCAGTGCTATGATGGAATGTGTCTGTGTACAAATGTCCTGTGTAGGATTCAATGTTCTACCCTTTGGCCTCCTGATGAACGTTTAATATCCCGTTCAACGTTAGGCTCTATGAGAGAATCTAACGTATCTGCTTGAACGTCTTCGCTCAGACATGAAATTTCACATCAAATTCCAGATGGGGCTGACTTGTACCTGATTCTTTAACACTTAGGGATCCCTTGACTCGATCTTTCACCCCATAATCGTTATTTTCTTTCCCTCTGCACAAATCAGGATTGAAAATTAGCTGCCGCGAAAAGACCCTTGAGAAATACGAGAACGATGCCAGTTTACGAGAAGGGAGGGGAACGATATTATAATTTCGTACTATAGGAAGCAATGATATAGAGGATATGGCAAGTAGGGGATGCTGATTCAGTGGTAGCGTGTGTATTTCTTCATATTAGCTAGTTGAAGAAGGAATAGCCTCCGATTCACTTCAAAGTGTGGTTTAAAGACGTTGGGATTTGAACTTTGAGATACATATGTGAATTAATATGAAGAGTTTACGTTCCTTCTTCCCCCTCTCTCTCTCTCTCTCTCTCTCTCTCTGTCACTCACTCTCTTGCTATCCCAGAGTTCATATCATTTTTCAGAGTTACCGCTTTTTAAAATCTTTTCTCAAATAATTTGTCTAATAATGGAATAAATTGCCGAATAGTAACCAATAATGAAAAAATCACTACTTGGTATACTTTAAGAGAAGATACAAGATTATAATCCCCGTCATCCATTATATACGTCATGACAGTTTGGAACCAAATACCACGAAGCTGTAAATCCTTTCAGTGAATTTCAAAATTGCATTGGAGCTATGTATGATGTCAATATATATTAGGTCGTGTGACCAAAATATGTTTGAAAGCAGTCTGCGAAGTACACTGCAAATTTTGTCAAAATTCCTGTCACAAGACACCCCAGAAAGAGACAACGAGTAACATAAATAAATGGATATATGCAAGTTGTTGAAAGAAACCCAATGTACTCAAAAGAGGGGCAGACCCAACATAAAACATACTACCGAATGTTGACTACTGGAAAAGACAAACTGACAGAAGCAGGATCGCTCTTTCTCAGGCCAACTCATCGAAATAGATCATCGACAGCAAATAAATCCAACTTCTTCGATTTTGACCATTGCCGTCTTAAACCCAACCCCGTATTAGTTCTTCTGGAGTTTTGGAGATTAGTCCAACCCGGCGTCATATAATTTTTTAAGAACCGCTGCTCGAAAAATAAGTGAGGATTCACCTAACGTACTCTTACTCGAATGTAAATCACCAGTCGAAAAGGCTTTAAACCTTCCCTCTAGATCCTCCGTCTACTGGGCTTTGATCATGGTGAAAAATTCGTGTCGCTGATCTTTTCCCGAGAAGAAATAACCTCTGATGTATGTACGTCCTCGGCTTCAGCTTTTTAGATCATTGGTTAAGACATCATGGATGAAAATACGAGAACATAAAACGTGTGTTTATCTCGTACCTGCCATACTTATGACTTAAATTGTATTAAAAGCACTTACGAGGTAATAGATACTGGCCATAAGATATGTGTACATGCAGCTTCAAATGCATTAACTAAGAATTGCCCCTACAAGAAATTTATGGGTCGTTACCAGCATCTAGACTACACAAGGATCTAAAATAATTAGATGAACCGAAGATTCACAATGAAGTCACAAGAATAGATACCACATGTAGATAAGACTCGTGTGCCTCTAATTATCAATTTTAATGTTTTTCCATCTGCTGGATTACCTAAAAATAAAAAACATTGTTGATATGCATGCACTAAAAAATATTTTATTAGATACATAATTATCAAAGGGCGAGTTATAGGGTACACGTGCCTATGTTAAGCAGATATTATGTGCAATCGATGAAGCGTTACGAAGGAGCCTTGCAGTTCGGAGAATATCGTACCTTGTACCTTGTGTAATGTGAAACCTCTTACGATTTCTTCTGTACAAGTCCATGGTAATTGAAGGAGAGTGTTACAGTACTGACATCCTTCCTTCTGCTTTGTATTCTCTGGACTTGCGATGTCTGTGGACGTGTCATGGGTTCTGTTAGTTGAATAGGAGGACCTTGTCAGCCTCGCCATCGTCCCAATTAGGAAAATATCGTGATTAGGCTAATATGCCTTTTCTATGTCTGGGCTCCATTCTAAACGGTGCTTTTTGCTGCTTTTTCTTTTGTGTCATGCTTTCTCCACTTATTGAATATTATTGGAGTTTCCTGTTGAAGCTTCTTCTTCACATCTGATGCCATGGCATTGCTTTCGGTGACGACAAAATTGAGCCATTCGATATACAAGCCTGCACACACAGATGTAGTTACCAATATTTTTTTGATGAATTATGTTCCTCTGCACTATTGACACACGTGGGTCGTGGGCGAACCGTACAACGTGGGTTCCAAGGTCGCAGCCAAGAAAGTTGCGAAATTCTTGGAACTTTAATCTGGGGCACACGTGGGGTGCAAAAAAAAGATATGCAACGAGAATAGGGCCTAGCAATGGCTCCGTACGTTTGGCTACATTTTAGGGAGAAAAGTTAGCGGGAAATGGCATTAATTTGCGGTGGAAGTCAGAAATGTCGTTGTAGATAAAGGGCTTTTCTCTTCACACATTTGTCACCACGTTAAGCTACGTCTACGGCGAGTTTTTGCATCTCAATTGTTCACCTTAGTCCATACGGGATTAGTCGATGGAGATGAAACAAAATGAAGAGCCAGTCTTTCAACATACACCATCATTAAGAACCCGTGGGCCACTTTACATACTCTTGACTTGGAGTCGTTTCTACGAACGGACGCTAAAACTAAGGCATTTCGATATATCAACTTTCCCAAAGTAGTACTTGCAGCTCAAGTTACTTCAAATTCTGCTGTCTTCTGATTATTCATGGTTTAAATTCCATATTTTAAGCTTTAGAACGGGGAACTTCTCTAAGATCAAGGAAGAACCGTTGAGTGACAAGAAAACAAAAATGTGTGGAGAGGCACCAAACAAGACTCTTACAGTAATACCAAGAAAGTTGCTTTAATACCAAGAGTTCTCGGCTGACGTTGGGACTCAATGGTTATCCACTCTTTCTTCATATATATATGTATATATATACACTGATTGCCTTAAGCAAAATCGTTCAGTCGTTTGAATTGTAGAAGATACACTTGTAGTCTTTCTTTATGAGAGAGGATTGCACTAAGTCAAGCAAACCCGTAGAACTATACTTTTTACAATAGTAATATTACAAGAGTATATGCATTAGAATACGATAATAGTTATTCCAAGCAAGATGGAGCGGCAAACATGGAAATAGAAGCCCAATGCGGACTATCGGCTCAGACTTAGGGAAGATTAGTGGAGCTTTAGAGTAATCTACGAGCGGCTCTCCCCAGCGACTTTGGCTAATCCGTCTCTGGCCAATTTCACACCTTTGCTTGCGGTCTTGTACGCCTTTCCAGCAGCAACAAAGGAAGTACCTACTAGGACATTTGGCTTATTGTGATACTGATTGGGATGGTCATCTCCAACTTCATTCGAACATCGTTGCTTGTATTGAGGGCTCGATACCATGATATTTTATTATGCAACGTCCTCTCAACAGCTTACCAATAGAAACGTTTTTGCGTAAGATGCAGCAAACATCTAAATAGGCATCAATCATAAAGCCCACGGAGACATTATATGGGGCCGCCAAATAATAATTCCAAGTTATGCCGTATCATATGATAACCGCTGCAGAATCGGTGAGACAGATGGAGCCTGTGCAACACCACAACGTTTTTAGAGGTATACACACTACTAGTGAAAAGAAACGGAAATTAGGGAGTATCCATATGGCAAAAAGAAATTTGGCAGGCAGCATAAAATACGTCTAGCTAATTACTCTATTATTACAGAGGCCCACGAGACGTCTACATCGCTAGGGCGATCAATGTAAATGAGGAGGCCATCCTAGGATGTATGGTGCCGTTAGTGAGTTTACGCAGGCAGAACAAGTACTTTTCAGCAGTGTGCTCAGTTTCATTTGTTAGACTTGCTGGTTGGGGGTGTGAGTTTGTCCAGTCAAAGAGCGGAAGCAGTTTCACGGTTATAAGGTCTTCTATTCTTATAACTTCACCACTAAATCCAATTGTCAAATTCTTATTGCTCAATGACCCTTCATTATGCCTTTCACGATCTGCCTAGTGCTGTCAACTGTACAAATCCTGGGCAATTGTCCTTCAGGAATTTGCTGCTGCTCCTTCTGGTTCGTAATCTCTACTCGTTTCCAAAAAAAAACAATTCCACACCCTCCAAAAAAATATTCCTCACTTCCAGTATTATGAGAAGTGAAATACTGCACCACAGGCCTAAAAAATAATATTTTAATTTTAACCTTATTATTAATTTCTTTTAGGATGCCTCCTCCATAGCGAAAGTATAGAATTGCCTATGGCAAAACGGAAGATACCTCCTCCTACCGTTAAAAAGTATTATACGTATGCACGCTATCAATTGTACGGGATGAAAGATTTTCCTCATGCTGGTTGTAGCAACCGGCTAGTGTATAAATATAGTGGGAATCCCTCTGGGTTAGAGTTAGGTTGGGATGTTTTTTTTCTCTATCATCTCTCGATCGTCTTAGACATTAATTACAGTTTCTAATACTCACAGTTACTACATAAAATGTCTGACATTAACGAAGCTTCCGCATACCACGAGAACACTTCCGGTGGTAAGACCGCTTTCAAGGATTACGTTGGAAAGTTTGCCCACATCGAGGATCCATTGGAAAGAAGAAGATTGGCCTTGGAAGAAATTGACAATGCTGGTTTCGGATGGACTCAGATCAAGATGATCATGATTGCCGGTGTCGGTTTCATGACCGATTCTTACGATATTTTCGCCATTAACTTGGGTGTTACCATGTTGTCCTACGTCTACTGGAAAGGTAAGATTCCAGACTCCACCACTACATTGTTGAAGGTTTCCACCTCTGTTGGTACCGTAATCGGTCAAGTTGGTTTCGGTACCATGGCCGATGTTGTCGGTCGTAAGGCTATTTACGGTTTGGAATTAATTGTCATGATTGCTGCTACCATTTTACAATGTACCGTTGGTCAATCTCCAGCTATCGAATTCGTTGGTATTTTCGTTACTTTAAGAATTGTCATGGGTATCGGTATCGGTGGTGACTACCCATTGTCTTCTATTATCTCCTCCGAATTCTCTACCACCAAGTGGAGAGGTGCCATTATGGGTGCTGTTTTCTCTAACCAAGGTCTCGGTCAATTATTCGCCGGTATTGTTGCCATGATCTTGGTCCGTGCTTACAAGGATGACTTGGTCTTCGCTAAGACTGGTGCCGAGTGTGTCGGTAGATGTATCAAGGCTAACGATCAAATGTGGAGAATTCTTATCGGTTTCGGTTGTGTCCCAGGTTGTATTGCTTTATACTACAGATTGACAATTGCTGAATCCCCAAGGTACTCTCTTGATGTCAACGAGCACGATGACCTCGAGAAGGTCGCTGATGCTGAAGCTGTTGTCGACGCTCACGCTGCTGAGATCGTTGCTCCAAAGGCCTCTTTCAAGGATTTCATTCACCACTTCTCTCAATTCAAATACGGTAAGATCTTGCTTGGTACTGCTGGTTGTTGGTTCCTCTTGGATGTTGCTTACTACGGTCTTTCTTTGAACACTGCCCTTATCTTGCAAACCATTGGTTACGCCAACAACTCCAACGTTTACGAGAAGTTGTACAACTCCGCTGCTGGTAACTTGATTCTTATTTGTGCTGGTGCTTTGCCAGGTTACTGGTTCACCGTCGCTACCGTTGACACCATTGGTAGAAAGCCAATTCAAATTGGTGGTTTCTTCCTTTTGACTGTTATCCTTTGTGTCATAGGTTTCGCTTACCACAAGTTGAACGAGCACGGATTATTAGCTCTCTACGTTCTTGCCCAATTCTTCCAAAACTTCGGTCCAAACTCCACCACATTCATCATCCCAGGTGAAATTTTCCCAACCAGATACAGATCTTCTGCTCATGGTATCTCTGCCGCCTGTGGTAAGGTTGGTGCTATCATTGCTCAAACTTGTATTGGTACCTTAGTCAACCACGGTTGTGCCAAGGACAAGCCAAACTGTTGGTTGAACCACGTCATGCAAATTTTCGCTTTGTTCATGTTCATTGGTATCTTCCTTTCCTTCTTGATCCCAGAGACCAAGAGATTGACTTTGGAAGAGATCTCCGAGAAGTACCACGGTGAAATTGACACCACCAAGTTGGGTAAGGACAGATACGCTCCAACCACCCAGGAGGAGTCTTACGACTCTGACTTGAAGCAATAAGCTGATAGCATCTACACATCGATTCATATCTACAAATAAAAATTTCTTATTATTGTCAACATCCGTTTCTTTCTTATCCATCTTGCTTTGTCTAATATCACTTTCATTTCACCGCTTTTAATTAAGTATTTATTACACGATAATATCGAGGTTTTTATAAAGCGACCATTATATATTTAATACATGAGGTTATTGTTAAAACTATTTGTACCTGACAAAAACTGTGGTTCTGAAGTTTATCACACCGCTATCAACTTATATCGCTTCCTTCTACGAATCGTATCAGTAGCCGTATTAGTTCGATAGCTCCTCCACTACATCTCCTCTACTACATTTAAAGTACTTGGTAACTTTTGATCTCGTTAAGCGATTTTTTACCGTCACGGGGCATTCGTTGCAAGCGGGAATTTTCACCCCAGTTCTCTCCATCGCATATCAATCGTAGTAATCGTACTCTTCAGCCCTCATTGCTTCTTATCTCTACCATAGAGTTCCACGATATTATTTGCTCATCCTCCCCATTTAACTACTACCAGCATGCAGCACTACTAGAAAAGCATATCATGCTGCAACAGTAAAAGCTTAATGTGGGCAGCTGCCGTTAATCACCAATAACCCACGAGGCCCTCGCAGGGAGGAGATAGAAAATACAAATATTTCAAACAGAAGCAACGTTTTGCAGAATGATGTAAAAACGCACAAGGGCGGGATTAGTGGTAGTCAGGTGTTGCAGGTGGGTTGATGGAAGACAGCAGCACGAATACGATTTACGAAATCCAAGACAAGCGGTATGACAGGGACAATTGATGGAGCCAAGAATTGAGAGTTTATTCTTCGCTAGGAGGTCTTTTCCGCAGAATGCCAATTAAGCTTAAAAAGAAGAACAAGAATGCCTAGAAAAGAATGTCATCGTACCTAACTGGTACGTAAAGACAGCAGGAACTGAAATAGGAACACTAAAGCTGATCCAATGAATTAGACCAACTCCTGTGGAAGGCTTACGCAGTTGGAAGGTGCCGCTTATCCTACGTCTCATCTGGCAATACCAGTTAAAGTTCGACTCGACAGGAAGTGACAGTCACAGTAAATAATACAACGATATAATACATTGAGAACAATAATAACAACACCCGTATCCATAAAAGTTACAACAACAATAATAATAATACTAAAAGGAAATTCGACGATCCGATCATATGAACGGCATGTTTCACTTCATTTACTCTTTTGAACGGACCGATGGTTGTCCAATATGCGTACTTATGTGCTTTCTAGCTGCCTCTGTGTATCGGTATATTTCCATATGTCACATACATCCATAGCATAAATTGCCATTCTGCTATTATTTAATCCATATGCTGGCCAAGGAGATATATTTGCAGTCACACGTGTGGTCGATCGCTTGTTTGAGATAATGAGCTGCTTTCGTAATTATTTCCGAATCAGGAATCCTTTTATTCCGTTTTTTGTCACCAGGGAGACCGAGGATGGGGTACTATTAAGTCAATAAGTAATCGAAGAAGCGATATGGATACGAAGAATTTGGTTGATCGCCCAAACAGCCGTTTCAAAGTTAAGCTAATGAAAATATGAACACATTGTAATCTTGATGAAACCAGTAAAATAGTAGAAACCCCATGCCCAAAAACAATAGATTCCACGCATAAGCAGCCAGCATTAGAAAGGCATAGTGCTGCAGAATTTAGTGGCAGATACCACTCAGGCCAATAATAGAAGATACATAACAACCTCTTTTTGTAATTAACGTGTTTCGTTGCCCTGATCAGCCAGGAGAGAGTCCCTTTCAAGAATAAATATAGAGCATGTGGCAATGTCAATATGCGTTGTTACGTCCAACTTCCTAAATCACACTAATTCCGATACCTCATCGACATGGCAGAACTCGTTTCTGTGATTAACTAGTTGAATGAAGTCCTCAAGCACCTGGATTAGGTTGGCTACATATGCCGTCACCGCTACCAGAAAATGAAAGAACTCCACTGGACCGTGTTGCACGGAGGGATGGACGGCAGACATAGACTTGACATTGATGGACTTGACAAAGATTAAGTACTTCCTAAGAATCATGTCTATTTGGATGAAGTACTTCAGGTGTAAGGTTTCAAAACCACATTCGAATGTCTTTCTGAAAAAATTGTATAATGCAAGATGACTATGGCAGGTTAGCAATATGGAATCAACAGATCTGCATGTGCAGTGAAACAGGGTAGCCTTACTAGTTCCTTAAAGTGTATGCGTCGTGAAAATCATTCTGCTTGTAGTGGATTTCTTCAATTAACCTGAGGTATTGAAACGCATGGAAGCTTATACTCTTCAACTGTGCATCGTTTCTCTGGTAACCAGATAGCTCGGTAGATATCGGCATTTCCTGTACTTTCAGAGTAGAGCCTGTTAGGTAGTCCTACGAATTGGCAATTGAGTTATCGTCGTTTAGTTTCAGGTTATCCATAATTTTGCAATCAAGAGAAAACTTTTGAAAATTTGCTTTTGTAAACACTTAGGCGCCTGAGAATTTCTGGCATGTTTGTGCACGGTTCAAGGTAGAGATCCCAAGTTTGTGGATCAAAATCGAACCGGGAGCGACAGTCCTATACATGTTGTTTCCATTTCCATTCCTTTTCCTTCAGGAGTGGCTAACTCTTTTGTTGTGGATTGTGATAATGACTCTAGGCACACCATCATCTAATACTGTACTACTATTATTAATGAACTTGACGCAAGACAAACTCACCTTCGGTATGATATAACGTTGACCATATCGATAATTTCTTCTCTTTTTTTATCACTGTTCTATTATAATTCTTGGCTCTTCTTGTAATTCTCCCACCTTCATCAAGCTGCTTCACTCGTCAGTCATTCGTCATCACTTAACTTGTAGCTATCAGCTATCAGTAAACCATACTTTCCAGTGTACACTCCAATGCAACTTTTTTTGCAATCGTTGTGTCGCAGATCGGTGCAACCAAAAAAAGCGACACGACAAAAGTCTAGTAAATGAAAAATCAACGGTAGAACACATGGGACCAAGGAAGTAGATTGGATGTTCAACACTTGAAGGGGTGTATTAATACAGTTAGGACATTGTTCTACGATATGGTGTTTACAACAATGAAGGTATACGTAACTTCGCCGCAATTCAGGCGTTTTTTGCCTGATTGGATTACGGTTATAGTGCTCATCGTGTTGTTCTTTAATGTGACAGAGGTGGCTCAACCATTCATACGCCAGTTTTCCATATCAGACCCTTCGATTTCACACCCATTTGCAACCCAGGAGCGTGTAACAGATAATCAGCTCTATGTTTTGTCACTTTTTGTGCCTTCAATTACTATAATATTGCTCTCTTTGGTTAAAAAAGCTGATAAAAGCAACAATAGCTTGGCCAACACCACCAACAACAGTTTTATTGAGAGAGTTCATCTCATTCAGGTCTCGAATGTTGGTCTTTGGTTCGGTGTCTGCTTCGCTGCTGTCATAACGGATGTCTTAAAGTGCTGGATAGGAAATCCTCGTCCAGATTTCTTAGCAAGATGTGGACCTTTGAAAGGAACCCCAGAGAATCGTTTGGTTGGCATTGAAGTGTGTACGGCTCCATTGGGAACGATGTACTTATTGGACGGAATGAAATCAACACCTTCCGGACACTCCTCTATGGCATTTGCTGGATTGTTATACTTGACATTGTGGATTATTGGACAATTCAAGCTTCTTCATGGAAGGAAAATGGTGGGATATATCATAGCAAGCTGTACACCATTAGTCTTAGCCAGCTACATTGCATTGAGTAGAACGCAAGATTATAGACACCATTTCTTTGACGTCTGCTTTGGAAGCTTACTTGGAATAGGCATTGCGTTGGTCAGTTATACGAAGTACTTCAATCCTTTGAGAGATGAAAAGAGCAATGTGCCAATTGAATACGCATAAGGGAAAGAGAGATTTCACGATAACGATGTATAGAATAATGATAGAAAGAACTGGATATCAACAGATTCTTTACATAAACCGGAGTTCCAAAAGAACTCCCGATCCGAATATAAAATCACGTATGTTAATTGGTAACATTTCTTCAGTCGGTTATTACCCTTCGGGTATGCAACGGTAATGGTTCATAGTTCAAAGAAATCTATCCGTTCTCCGGCATTGACCTAATATCCTTCCAAGAACCCCATGTTCAAAGCTGGAACACTTATCCGATCCGAACCGGCTTACAAGACATAAACAACGTAGTCCAAAAGATTTATTTCTATACAATCAGTCGAACACAAATAACTATAACCTTAATTGTCCGTTGAGGACCCCAATAATGCAATAAAAAACTCTATCCTATATCAATAAAAATAAGAATACCGTAGTAGTAACAAAGAAAAAGAAGAATAAAAAGTGAACTATTAACACATGTGTGAAAAAAATATATTAGTGAAGGCCAACGAGTTGAGCATTGGTCTTGGAATGATCAGATCATTCATGAGTCATTCATTACATTAGTCATTAAGTATTATGTCTTTTTTCAGAATAATAATCAATATGGCTGATCTGGAGCTGGGGAGCTCTTTTTTGTGGGTGAAGCGAGTTAGCTTAGAACTTCAACTTCTTTGGTTGTTCCCATGGGTTCTCCTGGTTAGTGAAGTGACCGTAAGAAGCAGTCTTGAAGTAGATTGGTCTAGCCAAGTCCAATTCCTTGACTATCACACCTGGTCTCAAGTCAAAGTTGGCTTGGATAATTTCGACCAATTGCTCGGAAGAGTACTTGGAAGTACCGTAAGTGTCAACATAGATAGACAATGGCTCAGCAACACCAATGGCGTAAGAGAATTGAACCAAAGCTCTTCTGGCTAAACCAGCGTTGACCAAGGACTTGGCGACCCATCTGGCAGCGTAAGCAGCAGATCTGTCGACCTTGGAGAAATCCTTACCGGAGAAAGCACCACCACCGTGAGCACCCCATCCACCGTAAGTGTCAACAATGATCTTTCTACCAGTCAAACCAGCATCACCTTGTGGACCACCGATAACGAATCTTCCGGATGGTTGGATGTGGTAAACGGTCTTGTCATCCAATAAGTGTTCTGGAACAACCTTTTGGATGATGTGCTTGATGATCTCAGTTCTGAGGTCCTCAGTAGAGATCTCTTCAGCATGTTGAGCAGAAATGACAATAGTGTCGACTCTCAAAGGAATGACGGCACCACCATCCTTTTGGTACTCAATGGTGACCTGGGTCTTGGTGTCAGGTCTCAACCATGGCAAAGCACCGGATCTTCTGGCGGAAGCGAGAGCAGCGTTCAACTTGTGAGCCAACAAAAGGGTCAATGGAAGCTTCTCGTCAGTCTCGTCAGTAGCGTAACCAAACATAATACCCTGGTCACCAGCACCGAGCTCTTCAATGGCCTTGTCGTAGTGCAAACCTTGGGCAATGTCTGGAGATTGTTGCTCAATGGCGACCAACACGTTACAGGTCTTGTAGTCGAAACCCTTCTCGGAGTCGTCGTAACCAATGTGCTTGATGGTGTCTCTGACCACCTTTTGGAAGTCGATCTGGGCCTTGGTGGTAATTTCACCGAAAACCATGATCATACCGGTCTTAGCAGCGGTTTCACAGGCAACCTTGGAAAGAGGGTCGACAGCGAGACAAGCGTCCAAGATGGCGTCGGAGACCTGGTCACAGATCTTGTCTGGGTGACCTTCACCGACAGACTCGGAGGTGAAAAGGAAGGTTTCTTTGGAGGTGGTCATATTGGCTATAGATGCACTGTTGGATTGTGGTGATACAAACGTGTGTCAGTAGTGAGAAAAGACTAAATCAACCAAAATCTTCCGCCGATCGGTTTGCAAGTGAAAAATTTCCCTTTATATACATTTTTTCTGAGACTGTGAAAAACCTCGATTAAACGAAGAGCCACACAAAAATTTGCTTGACACGAGGGAGATTTCTTTTTTGGAGGGTTTTTATGCGGTTCGCACAAGCGCACGTGAGGGAAAGGAGGCAGGGAACGACTTGAGATAGCCAGAGAAGACAGATTGTTGGACGTTTGGACGTTGGAACGAGCGCATGTGAAAAAAGGATGGACGCGTGTCACGTGGAGGAGGAGAAGTTGGTGGTGGTTAGTTGTAGTGGGTGGAAATTACTAGAGACAGAGATAGAGATAGAGAATGGTGGATGGGGGGACTTGTGGTTGAATAGGGAAAGTGAGTGATGGGAATTCGGGTGAGAATGGCTTGCAAGTTGCTTTGATCTAGTTAGTGGACTAACTTGGCATTTCATCAAACCCAATCGGAATCAACTCCGGAGTTTGGTCCTTTTGTCGTCACTTCTCTGGGGGAAGTGAAAAAAAAAAAAACCGTGTGCTTCGTTCTCTTTTATTGCACCCACAAATTGCCAATTACTGCGAAATCTCACTCTCAAAACGTGGAAATTACTCTATTGGTCAATTTACTGCAGAGAAAACAGCCATATCGTCCAACAAGAATCAATTTCCAGCTGTGGGGATAGGCTCTGGCACGTTGCAAAGCTAATGCCAGTACGCAGCCTCGGATTCCGATTCCAATGGCCGAGTAACATTAAGAGACTTTAAGGTATTTTTAATCTTTCTTGGGCCGTTCGTGTAGTTGCAAAAAAAATGGTGGTTATATTTAGGTCAATATGATTTTGATAAAATCCACACATTTTCTCTACAGATCACGAATTTTCCTTTAATAGACTATTGAATGTATGGTTGCATTAGTTATATTGAGATGATACATCGTATGTAAATACCAAAGGACAGTTTGTTTCCATCCTTTTATAGCATTCTTGACTCTTCTCTATATACTCTTCGCCAATTAGGACGAAGTCATTTTAACCTTTCAATTGCTCGGCATGAATGGTATTTGGTACAATGAGATTTCTTAGCATAAGACAGGAGACGACCAATTAATGAGAATTTGGCGATATTTGTATTATTAGTTTTTCTGCACCCGATGCTGCATACCTACTAGGAGCACAAGTATACAAGTAAAATGTATAGAAGTACACAAGCATTATAAGTACACAGGTATACAAGTACAAAAGTACACAAGTACACAATTACAGAAGTATACAAATATTACAAGTACACAAGTACACAAGTACACAAGTACACAAGTACACAAGTACACAAGTACACAAGTACACAAGTACACAAGTACACAAGTACACAAGTACACAAGTACTCAAGTACTCAATTACGCAGTACAAGTTCATAAATTTACAAGTTTCCTAGTGCCACTACACTAGCTAACTAACCTACCGATTTCACTCTGCCTTATCATACCCAACAATATAGACATTACCTCACTCTACAGAAAATACCAATACTACACCTACACCACTAAGCCTTCCTATCCTACAGCTCTTGGGGCCAACAGCTCGGCTGCTCTTCTTTTTTTTATGCTTCTTTGGCCTCCTGCTTCCTGTCTCTTCCTCAGCCCAGCCTACCCTGTACCCACCACCAAATACTACTCTGTCTTCCATTCTCCAGACCCATTCTACATTTCATGTGTAGCACACGACTCCGACACGTAAAATCAAAAGTCTCACTATAACTAACAATCGTAAACAACGCGCTAAATTGCAAAAGATGAGGGTCGTGTACCAATACCCAACCCTTCTATTCTGGTTGTCTCCTTTTGTAGTAGTAATAGGGTCTTTGGAGATTTTGCATTTTGGACTTGGGAAGAAGTTGTAACTTCACGAAGGCTAGAAGCTTAGCTGGTTAGAGAATTAAGGCAGTAAAATTGATATTGACGAGCGAGATATCATATTTTATTTGCTAGCTAAAAGTTACTGGTATATTTCATCGACATGGACTTACTAGACGCCATTGAGGATAACTCAAGAAGCCGATTTGCATCATCGCTCAATCCACAAAATGACGACTTGGACTTGTCAGATAATGACAATGAAGACGTGGTAATCCACAGCGGCAAAGCTGTAGATTCAATGGAGAGCAACTCTGCGTCTTTGTTAGGATTGAACTTTGACATAGACGCCATATCTAAACAGTTCAGTATAGCCAAAAGAAATCTGGTGCCTAATGATTCCATGTTCGTTCCTAGCAACCAATTACAGACTTCTAACGAGGAACAGGATGAAGAGGAGGAAGAACATCAAGAGCAACAACAAGAAGAAGAATATGAAGATAGTGATAAGGAAAATGTGGCTCTCCCTCCCTCTATTAATAAGTCAAAACCAGCACTGGTGCCGGACCTCAGTATTCTTTCTAGAATAAAAAGACGCTTGAACGGCGAAGAACAAGATAAAGTAGAGGAAGACCGTGTAATTGATGCTACTCAGACCACTATATCAATTGCTCCAGTGTCGGAGCTCCCATCAGATACCCTATTCGATTTAAGTGGCGATACACAGGTTATTCCACTAAAAAACGATGGTAACTCGTTAAATGAAACTCAAATTGAAGTTCAAAAGTTGCCCCAGTTGGCAATTGATTTGAGTGATTTTGACACCCAACCAATCAATGATGACACTACACTCGAAGACAAAGGTGGGAAGCAAGAATTTACAACTTCAGATGTCTCAACTCAGGTAATATCGAAGACAACTGATGCCACTTTACCACAACAAAAGAAAGATCTCAATTCTTTATTTTTGTCTGAAGAAGAAGATAATAATGAGAATGAAGTAGACTTTATGGCACTGCTTTCTAGACCGTTAACTAAAGAAGAACGCGGTGAACGAATTGCAAGATTAGCTGAGCTAAAAAAGAAGCAACGTTTGGAAAGAGAAAGGCAACTACAAGAAGATATTTCGCATACTACATTAACCGACGACGAAGCAGATTTGAACCAAGAAGCGAACGAAACCGTCGTGTCCAACTTGAATACAACCGAATATGTCTCAGTCAAAGACTTAGAGGAGTCCGAGAAGTTTCTTAATGTACAAAAAAGACAAATAGATATTCGTCCCGAGTTTGAGAAAAAAGTTGTCTTTACGAAGAGTAAGTTGTTGGATGCTTTCAATGAAAGTGAAGATGAGGATGTGCAAGGAGACCAACACTCGAGTTCATCTCCAATAGGTCTCAGAAAGACCAAATCGACTCCATTAACTTCTCCAGTAAGGATCCAAGTTGCTAAACTTACTGAAAGTAATAAATCAGACGTGGAACTGACTGATCATAGCCATAATGCAGCTAAAGAGGATTTCCGAATGCTTGAGAACCCTAAACAGGTAGCAACTCAGACCAGAAATCCTATTGAATTATATGCCCAGAAATTGAAAGCTCAACTTTTTTCTTCTCCTACTACTGCTGTTGACGATTCGCTGGAAAAGAAAGTGAGATTAGTCAACTTGGACGATTCGGAATCCGACCTGGAGCCCGCTCAATCTTCTCCCATTAAATCGGTCAGTCATACTCCTTCCCATCACACAACAAGCCGCTTCGGCAAAGAACTCGATGATATTCCACAATTAACAAAAGATCAACTTTTGGAGATCAGACAGAAATTCTCCAAGAGGAAACTCTTGGGTTCATCTAAAATACCACAAAATATCAAGAATTTACAAGGTGGAAGCGGAGCTAAAGAAGGGAAGGACTTCTTGCTTAACTTGCTGAAAGCTAATATACAACAATTAAAGATTAACCGAAAGACCGATCCGGACGCAGCCCTCATCGATGAAATGGAAAAAGATGAGGAGATTATGGGCTCTTTATTAGAGCGTGAGATGGAGAGAGTTAGAAACATCAGGAAGAAAGAAAAATTGCGAGAAAAAGCAACTTTGGCCCTAATGGGCAAGTTGCAGCCAGGGGTTGACGCAGAATACATTGCTTCTGAAAAAGATGCTGAAAGTGAAGTTCCAGATTCTGATTATGGCAGCGATCTCCTGGCTTCGGACATGGAAAGTGCTTTCAGCGAGAATGACATAGAAGAAGACGATCAGCTTGAAGAAAATAACATTGCAGACTCTTCAAGCGAAGAGACAGAGAAGGTTGAAGTTCAAGCGAAGTCCAGAAGATCAAATAGGCTAGTCATATCCGATGATGACGAAGAAAGCGAATCTGTTCTCGGCAAAATTGAAGATATGCAAAGAAGTGATGATAGCTATATGTTTGGTCCTAGAGACAAAAGCGATGACGAAGCTTTGGGATTAGATCGTGAGGAGCTTATTACCACCATAACCACGCAAGATATCAAGAACGTATTCGGCCAACAAGCATCATTGACTCAAGCATTTGACAATGGTACTCAAGTACGTATGAAGACAGCTGAACTGAACTCTGAAGTTGAACACAGCGGCATTTCTTTATTCAATCCAAATGAAAAGGATAAGAGTAAAATGGAGGATAATGAGCCTATCCCTATTCAAGATGAAAGTTATCCATTATTCCAAAATCTACAACCTAGGATCAATTTGTCACAGCAGTCCGAAGCCTCTGAGTTGGATGCAAACAAGTCATTCCTCTTGGCCACGAAGTTACCATCTTTGAGAGATATCAGCGAGCCCAGCACGCAACTTGTTACGCAACATGTACACAAATCAACCCAAGCCGATCTAACAGCCACTCAGATCGATTTCCTGCAAACTCAAGTGATCTCGAAGCAAATATCTATTGAGGACGATGATCACGATGACGATGAAGTAACACCTTTCAGCGTTAGAAGGGGAAGAACAAAGGTTCGTGAATTGACTAGTAACTTAGCCAGTCTCAAAGAGGACGTAGACTTAGAGAACAGTGACGAAGAGATAGATGAAGCGGCTAACCAAGAGATGATGCAAAGAAAGATAAAAATGTACGAAGAGAAAATCAGAAGGAAAGAATTGAAATCGAGAAAGAGAAGAAAAGAAATGGAAAGACGGGGCATAAAGAATATAGTTCAAGGTGAAGCAGAGGAATCCGAGGATGAATGGAAGGGATTAGGTGGTGCTGAAGGAGAAGTCTCAGATCAAGCCAATTCTGATGATGAAAGGATGATAGACAATAACCTCTTTATTGATTTAAAAGATGAAGAGATAAGAAGAAAGTTCATGGATGAATATCAAATAAAGGATCAAAAGGAATTAGAAAAGTTATTAGACGACATCAAGAACCACCGATTGATAAAAAGAGCAGCAGGAAATGGTCTCGATATAGAGTTAAGTGACGAAGACGACGAATTGCTAGCCGCCTATAGGAAGCAAAAGTTGAAGGAACAGCAAGCAAGATTGCTCCAGAATAGAAAGTTACTGGCATTGTCTAAAGATGAAAAGTCTAAAGCATTTTTTGCTTCGATTCAAGACGAGGAGTCGTTTATAAAAATTGATGACGATGATGATGACGAGTCGGAAGAATTGGGAATGAGCCATTCTACAACAGGAAAGGATAGCGATATCAAAGTAGGAAACGTCGATGGTGAGGACGAAGATAACTTTCTTGACAAAGAGGCCCCTATGAAAAAGGTTATTAAAATTGAAGAGTCGTTTGTTCAGAAACAGTTATCCTTTTTGGTCAATAATAATGATGATTATGAAACCTTACAGAGAGTTTCCAGGTTCCAGCATGGTGTTGACTCTTCGGATGAAGAGATAGAAGACGTCAAGACACTTAAATCCAGATGTATGAGTAATTTGACAAGCAAAAGATCCGATAGTCAAGTAATACAAGAAGACGAAATATCAAGGAAGAGGTCACACGAAGAAAATGGAGATACTGATGTCGACGACGACGACGAAGACTTTATGCCTTCCATCAAGAGATCTTCTATTGTCAAGTCTTATAAATCATTCCAAGAGCAACAAGGAATATTGATAAAAGATGGTAAGAAGCATTTCTCTGGTGTCACGGTGAGCAAACAATATAAGCAAGTTTCAGGATCAAGAGCTACCATCTCTCACTTATCAAAGAGCAAGAATCATATTAAACAGGTGAAGAGTTTGAAGGAGAAACGAATAGAGAAGAGCATCAACTCGTCCAAACGCCAGACCAAGATGTTGTTTAGCAACGAGGGGTTCGACCCTTGATTACTATTGCAAGTTTTACAGAAGCCTTATAGATAAATGCACGATGTAATATTACATATAATTTAGTATGAGCCAATGCGAAGTTCCTGAGTTTTAAATAACCAGAATTCTGTCGCATAGAATTCCCTTTAGAGAGAATATAAGGCTGGTTGTTATGTACGTATGTAAGCCTCCTGGTAGTTGCTGACTACAAATCAAGCAAACTCTGAGCTAAAGCTTCTCGAAGGGAATTATGGCTTACCCGACTCACCACTGGTTTGCGGAACATCGACGAATCGCCGTGGCTGATGCTGTAAGTCTTATTAGGGCCTATGGTCATTTGTGAGAAAGAGCCGTCATTCCTAGGTATTCGAACAGGTAGTCTTTTAGCCTGCGTTTCACTTTGGACTGTTATTGGTTTGTGTTCTCTTGATAATCGCTTGAGATCTCTTATCTTTTGAGGTGTAGATGCCCTTTTTGGTTTCGGGCTGTTTCCTATACTGGCTGGTGTATTGACGAGCTGTTTAAATCCATTGGAAAGTGACTTGCCTATAAGGTCTATGCTATTACGCCTCTCATCTGCAAAAGATGACGCATTCAAGTTGAAGTTGAAGATGGTTGAAAAGTTAGGAGACGTGATTTTTAATGGTGAGGATATAGGGCTAACTTCCCTTATTCTTTGTTCTGTTCTCAACATCACGTCGCTAAGGATCTGTTTAGGATCTTCTGGTTCAGGTGCAAATAGCAATTTCTTCTTCGGGGGCCCATTCTTAAAATAAATAGGTTCCACTGTAGCTGTAGCCAGCTGAGATGACGTACTTAGTTTGACATTCTCGATAGGGTTGTGAAACTTATACGAAAAAGTGGGCTTATTCTCTTCTTTTATCGGTTGAACCTCATCTGAGTATATCGACAACGAATTCAATAAGCTTTCACTTGATTTTGATTTTTGCAAAAGGTGAGGAAATGCCTTGTGTAAGTCGATACGAGACTTTCGGAGATAATTTTCGAAATTATCAACCTCTCCGCCTAGTCCTTCCTCAGGGTCCAATTCCTTGTCGAAATAGGAAAGATCAGAGCATATTGATACGTTATCAAGGTCGATTGGGTCATCAATATTGGGCACCACCTCATTTCTAGGCGAGCTGTGATAGAGATCATCAAGCAATTCTTGCTCGGGGAAGTTATCCAAATCATGTAAGTTTCCAAAACTTATAAAATGCTTAAGTCTGTTAAGTCTGAGGGTTTCTGGGTCATCTTCGTTCAAGTGAAATGGCGAAAATGCAGTTGTTAAGTCATAACGTTGATTCTTCAAGGAGTGAGTCTCAGGCAAAGAGTTTGACCTTTGTCTATTGTTGGTGAGTGCTATTAAAGGAGACGTGGACTCTGTGTTTGCATCACACAAGATTTCTACTTGTTCACCATCTGGAATACGCACCGGCGAGGGGCTATCCATGCCCAGATGAGCATTGTAAACTGATTGTTGATCATACTCATAATGATTTTCATAGTCCAAGATATTGTCATTGTCATGATTGTAGTCCATTATATTAGAAGATGCCTTCGAACTTGCCGAAGGAATAATTCTTCTTGGAGTATTTGGCGCAGTAGACTGTTCGTCTTCCATTCCCAGAAAATAAGCGTCTTCATATGCAATTGGATTCAAATTGTAGATACTCAGAAGTCGATAGTGAGACTTCTTCTTATATACTTTAGCGGTGTTGCAGCGTATTGGCTTAAGCTTTAAATTTGAAATAGATATTTGTGACTTAAGAGGAGTAGGCGTGTGCCTATCACTATTCACGACGGTCCGGTCTGATCCATTTGTCGTGTGTCTGTCTAGTAGTTGGCCAGAAGATTCTGGGGTGATTAGAGCCTCCTGTGATGACACTGCAACAGTTTCTGAACTGGAAGTGATTACTTGACGCAACGGGGTATTTATTCGCACAGAGTTGTTATCTGTTTGAACAGACCCGTCACTTCTTATAGGAGTGTGGACACTTGACGTATCTCTAGGCGTAAAATGCATCAGACCATATCCGTCATAATTATGCTTGTCGTTCACTCTCAATTTTCCTATTAGATGCTTAAATTCAGTAGTCAAGGTCTCAAATGATGTGTGGTTTGTGATGTTGTCATTGACGGCTAAATTGGATTCTAAGTAAAATGCCTTCTCATATAGGTTGGAAAAATAGCTTAGATGCTTGTGGTTCTCTTCCATCAATTCCCTTACTTCCTCTATTGACGAATCTAATCGAGTTATAGAATTATTTATGGAATCAATGCTTTTGAGAATATACTCTGTGTTTGCTGCAGTTTCAAGGAGCTTGTTTGCTTTGGCGTCGAGTGAATCAATAAATGCCACAATCAGATCTAGCCGGGACATTGTCTAGTAGTCTCTATGTTGTTTGATATATGAAAATATTTTCTATTGAATGATAATGCAAAGTAATTACGTTTTAATGGTTGCTGGATCTGTGAAAGGAATGGCGACAATTAGTTTGAATAAGGGAAGGTGATTTAACTTGTTCACCGAGTAATAATGACTGGTATAGATTTGTAGAATATGATATGATATGATATGATATGATAGATATTATATAAAGTTTGAATGAATGTGAATAGGATTCAAAAGATAAAACGATGAATGCTGATGACTTTGAAGAGGTGGATACTGTGGTTGATGTAAACGAGTGTGATATATCTTTGTGATGTTGATATTATGCTATATTTATGATTATAATGAATGTGTCGCTAGTCTCTAGTGGTACGGTCAAGTTCTATGTCAGTAACTTATACTGTCTCTGGTGCTCTATGCCTTTATGCCTTCGATCCGTCTATAGGTGAATAGCGGGACTACTACACTGTCTTTTTTTCAGGATTCTTCCAGTATTTTGAGGTTAAAAAGAACCCTAACGGAATGAATTTCTACAGCTCTCTGCGAATCACTTACTCTAGATGCAAGCGCCTACACTCCTTTGCTGTATTCTCTTTATTACTATCTTCATAAATCAAATTACATAACTGTGCTAAATTTCTTACAGCCAAAATACCGTTTGCAGAAAAGAGGATCGCGAAAGGCTGCGACATGGGGTTACCTGCAGGGTGATCAAAACAAACCGAAATAGGAAGGAGGCTAACCGTTTCTGATTCTCGAGGAAGCATTACCGGGGAGACAACGGTGAAGTAGTGTGCAACGGCAACTAGGAGAAAGGTAGCCTAGGAGTGTCGAACCATGAATTTTTATGATGCTATTTGATTATAGAATGTGGTTTGTTTAATGAGAGAGACGAGAGTGGTTGTCTTAATGGGAGTAGTTACCGTTGGCTTTGGTAATGCGGTCTCGTTGCATATGGACAATTTGCCGGTGCATCCACAGCGAATTAACCCACGAGAGTAAAATCTCACCGGAACTCGTAAAATGACGTATAGGAAGAATTCTTCACCGCTGGTAGCGATAGTTCGACACTGGGAAGGTTAAACTCGTAGTGTCAATAATCACGTGATCAACCAATTTCCGGAAATGGAATATTATACCCAGAAGTCTTCATTGTTGTGTTTAACTCTGCAACGTCTAGTTAGGTTTACAAGGAAAGTTTAAGCCTATCTTCTGTAGTGGTTCTGGTATATCAATTCTTGTTCAATCTTGTGCTAATCTCCCTACTGAAAATCAACTCCGCTCTCGTTTCCCCATACTATCTTCTGCCTCTGCCTGCCCACCTTGAATCATCTTGAAGTTTCCGGCTCATCACATAGCCCTCGGATCCCCCCCCTCTTTCAAGTTCGCATTTCGAATGAAACGTAAATAACTGCTGCGAAATAAGATCCTCCACTACAAAATATTAGGCACACAGGGCCGCCGTCTCCTTAGAATGGTCCTATTAGTACTACGATTATGGGTATTATTTATTTATTTTTATTATTACTGTTCCTAATGTCAATATCAATAGTAATTAATATTACTGCCAATATTGGCATTGATATTTTTCCTGAGTACATAAATGGTGCAGACAAGAAGTATTCTGAAATTTGTTGTCGTATGAGATTTTTTTGACAATTACTATTTCCTACGACACTAGTGACACGTCAAACCGGTAGGTGTTTGTTTTCTGTAGTCTGCTTGGCTCTTTCGGGTTGATTCCGAGTTTGGACGGTCGCTCGATTTTGAGTTTTGGGTTTATCCTTTTTTGCATCATTTTGCTTGTGAGTTACTCCGGTTGCACATTGCTGTTCTCAGAAATTGAGATTGGCGAGTGTTGTTGAGGGAGACAGAGCCGTTATGGGACTTCTTCTACGACAATGCTGCGGTACGGAACACCTTTGATCTCTTGTATTTCCAAGTATAATTTGTTTTCTCAGCATCTTCTTACGATTACTACTTGTGGCAATTGCTGGGAAGAGTGATCCAGTATTACCGTTTTGAGAATGAATCTGAAAATCTCTTATTTGAGTTCTATTAGTCTCTAATGAAGCACAAACTTCAATTAGTACTGTTTGCCTAGTCCCTATTTATATTACTATATTTGCTATGGTACAACATCTATACATGTCAGTTATTTTCATTTGAATACCTGAATACCACGCTATGCTATTCGATGATCAATGCTTGGACTTCTTGGATGGCTTGTCGCTGTCCTCCTCCCCATCTTCTGACGACCTTCTCTTCTTTTCTTTCTTTTCTTTCTTTTCCTTCTTTTCTTTCTTCTCCTTCTTCTCCTTCTTCTCCTTTTTTGCTAACTTATTCTCATAAGTCTCCTCCTCCGGAGCCTCGAAGTCCTTCTCTCTTTCTTGCTTTCTTGCTTCGCTGACTTCCTCTTGCTTTTCTCTCTTCTCCTGCAACTTCTTCATTTCTCTCTGCTTCTTACCCAAGAAATACTCACCACTTTCCACTTGCAAATCAACCTTTCTAGGTGTCTGTGCTGGTGGGAATGGAGTGTACACCTTCTTCTCCTTCTTACTAGTCTTAGCCTTCTTACGGGCAACATTTCTCTTCTTGAAACTGGGCAAGAATCTCGACCAGTCTTCTTCGGCCAATTCTGGTTTTTTAGCAAGCTCTTGTTTGATCATTAACTCTTTAATGTAATAAATAGGATGTACGTTTCTCATACAGTCTTCTACAACTCTTCTGACTTCTTTCAAACCCTTGAATGGTCCCATAGCACTGACAGTGTTACCTTGCACCAAAATATAACACTTGGTTAATAACTCCAATGCCTTTAAGGTGTTACCATTTGGGCCCACTAATCTTTGTCTTCTTTTTATGAAACGGTCTTTGTTGGTAACAAAGTTTCCGATTTTGATAACGTCACAAGCAATGTCATCTTGCAAAATCTTCACAGCTTGTGGAAAAGGTACAGATCTAGCCAATAACTTGATCAAATCCCTAGCCTTTAAGATAATGGCGGGGTCGAATGTTTTTGTGGTAGTTTTGACGGTCATGGCACCTTCCACTAAATCCAACTCACACTTAATGAAATGTTTGTCAAGCGCCTTCGTAACATCGCTCCATATACTTCTTAAATACTGTTCTCTGTACTTCGGGAAGAGCGTCATGAAGGTCGACTCTTCAGCAAAATGCTGGCCTGACGCATTATGCTCAGGCTTGAACTCTTCAAGAGCCCACTTGTCTATATCTGGGGTATCCCAAGGCTTATCACGGTTATGTGTTGACACCATATTATGCTCTGCTATTCTTAATTTCTATGCTGTAAACTGTTTCCACTACTATGTATTCCACTGATAAAGACAATTTTTCAGATGGAGAAGAGATGGGAATTTTTTTTACGAAGCGAGGTCACATGCATTTCACGTGATTCCATCATCCATGGAATAAATTTAATTTTGCTTCTTAGCGAGAAGGAAGAAGCAGCAATGAGATGGGTTTTTTATCTTTGTAGAAGTGGGTAGAGGGCAGTAGTGTGATATAGTAAGAGTATAGAAGATGGTGATTGCAAAAAGACCTGCCAAGTCCACGTTGGGAAAGAAAAAAATCGAAAAAACAAATAAAATTACCAAATCGATAAAGACGAAACCAACAAAGATCACTAAAGCTCAGTCGAAATCGACAAAAAGAAAAATTCAGAAGTTAGATGCCAACATAGAAGAAATCAACGAGATAACAGGGTTATTAGGCTCTGCCCAGTCTAAGAGCCAGCAGAATGTATTGAATGTGAAAGCTCTCAAAGATGATTTAAAGAAAGATGAGGATGCTAAGAACCAGAAAAAGTTGGTTGATTCCGACCTTACCAACCAATTAGAGTTATTGACGGGGATGGGGTTGTAAAATGACAAGAATGACTAAGCGAAATAGTCAGCATAGTCAATGAAAAGTATTTTAGTGTATATAATGTATGATAGAAGCACCTGGGAGTGGATCTCCCTGATAATAGAAAGTTAAGAAACATCTTACAGTATTGCATGTAGACGTTTCAGTACCAAACGGCAAACATAAGGCGTTCGAAGGGGTTGCAGAAAGAATCTCTTCCAGATGGTGGCAATTGTTGTATACCACAGCTGTCGGAAGAAAGCGGAATCTCAACTTTTGCAGGCATAGTTTCAGTGGTTTAGTGATATATTTGCTAGGTTTAATAGCCTTTGGACAACCATGGACTCCGTGTGATTAATGCCCAGCTCTGATTTGAGTATTTGGCGAATTCGCAGCCTAGGATATCCCTAGCGAGTTTGAAATTTACTTGATTCTTCAATGAATTTAACATCTTACTTTCCATGCCGTGATTAATGTGAGAATTTTTCTTGTTCATCCTTCAAGAATTCAATCGAAGCACGAACCATCCTGGAATATGACAGACGATGAATCTCTATCTCTACATTTGCCGGATTCTGCCATTCCACGGGCATTTAAGGGGCTTCTCAAACGGGGCGCACCCTCACCCATAGAACAAACTAAAATCTGCCGTCTCCCGGTTTGGTTATTCCCAAGAACCCCGTAGTCAAAGTCAATGAGGAATGTCAACTGCACGGTCCAGCCACCAGAATCCATTCTTTCGGCAAAGACTGCCAGACATATGGAGGTGGAGATTGATGGTATAGCCGCAAAACATTAATATACCGCAATGGGAAGGTGAAGCGTGCCACTGAGCACGTGATATGCAAGGAGGTGAAATAATACGCGTTGGCACACAGCAACGCGAAAATTTTGCAACTTCTAAGTGTCAACCGACGCGTCTGATTTGTGGCCAATATCCACTTAAAACGACGAATTTCGACCGATTGGGAACTCAAGCACACAAAAACACCATCTTGGCCCAGCCCATGGGCTTGTTAAATATAGGCCAGGTAGAAAAATACCACGTCTTCTGCGTTAAAAACGCCGGTGCGTAACCATCTCCCAAGCGGTGGCATCGTCGTCTTTTTTGCAAACAGCACGACAACGTCTGTTCTCGATGCGTCAATCTCTGGAACACCAATTTTGCTACCTCATTGGGCACATTAATGGAGCCATTGGCCTATTTTATTACCACTTTGGATAGCATTTTCGCTGGAAAAGTTTTATGGATCGTTTGTCGTTGGGTATGATATTATGGTATTATTATTTTTGTTTGTTTCTTTTGTCTTCTTAATCATTTTCCATCCCATAACTACAGCAAATAATAATACATTACTAAATAAATAAATAAATAAATAAATATTGTTGTTATTGGGTGGCTGTCGTTAGATTTAAATTTTTTTTTTCCACTCCGTACACTTTATTATATTCAGTATTTCGTATTATTCCAATAGTATACGTTATTGGCAGTGCTTAGTACCTTTTCTTTAATTTGCACTTGTGAAGTTTGGCACCGGATTTTTTTTCTGGTAACACTCAGTTCTTTTCTTCTGGTTGAACAGAGGTTTTCATATCTGCCACGCTTCATTACCATCATTGATTCGTCGAATCGTCGATCCAGTCAACCCAAGGACGTTCCACACCACAAGAACTCCTAACAGACGACGCCGAAGCCGTCCAAAAATACACACCAAATCTGGATCTTTCCATCGAACCAGTACACGGAATCCACTATAAGAAGCTTGTCCATTTGATACCTAAGTACAAAGAGGTTCCAATTAGAGCCCCTTCAATCGCTATAACCATTACAATTGCTACAATCGCTACAATCGCCACGTCTCACTCGCTATAGGCTAGAACCGACCCAGCTACCTGACATTACTACCACGTAATACCAATCCCTAATCATATCAACACATCGACTCACACAATGTCCTCTCACTCGCGTCAGAACTCAATCTCTTCCTCCATAATATCAGAGTCCGCTCACAACCATCCTCAGAAAATCGGACCATGGAAACTAGGAAAGACCCTTGGAAGAGGTGCCACAGGTAGAGTGCTTTTAGCTACACACCAGACCACTGGCCAGAAGGCGGCCGTTAAAGTTGTCTCCAAGTCAGAACTCCACGACGAAGATGGACCAAAGAAGTCTTCTGACGAGGCCGGCTTGCCTTACGGAATAGAACGTGAAATCATCATTATGAAGCTTTTAACACATCCCAACGTTTTAAGATTATACGACGTGTGGGAAACCTCCAAGGCCCTTTACTTGGTTTTGGAATACGTAGAGGGTGGTGAATTATTTGATCTCTTGGTCGAAAGAGGTCCCTTACAAGAAGTCGAAGCCATCAAATATTTCAGACAAATTATATTAGGAACAGCATACTGTCATGCATTGGGTATTTGTCATAGAGATTTAAAACCAGAGAACTTGTTACTCGATGCATCTTTAAATGTGAAGCTTGCAGATTTTGGTATGGCCGCATTAGAAAGCAATGGCAAGCTCTTGGAGACCTCATGTGGCTCTCCTCATTACGCTGCCCCAGAAATTGTATCTGGATTGAAATATCACGGAGCTGCTTCCGATGTATGGTCCTGCGGTGTCATATTGTTTGCCCTTTTGACAGGTAGACTTCCTTTTGATGACGAAAACATCAGAAATCTCTTGTTGAAGGTCCAGGCTGGATCTTTTGATATGCCTGATGAGATTAGTTACGATGCTAAGGACTTAATTTCAAAAATGCTTACAATTGATCCAGTGAAACGTATAGCCACCGAAAAGGTCCTCAATCATCCACTTTTGAACAAATATCCTATTCCTAACGAAGATTTAATCTCTGTGAAATCATTACCTCACCCAGAAACAGCTCATAAATCATTAGGATCTGCTAAGAATGTAGACAAGCAAATCCTTTCAAATCTTTCGATCTTGTGGCATGATAGACCACAAGAGGATATTGTCAAATGTTTGTTGAAGAGTGGACCAAATCCAGAAAAGACATTCTATGCTTTGTTAATGAGATATAGACACAACCAAGATGACGTTCAGTCATCTCCCAAGAAGAGTGTCAGTTTCAACACCAAAAGAGGTATTGCTCCTAGTACTGTAAGCGGTAAATCCAAAAACGGTACTCCTATAAAGAAGCGTGCCAGTCAAATCTCAGCTCTGAGACCTACTTCATTTTCGTATAAAACTGGAGGAAGAAACTCTACACATGGGTCATCCGCAAGAATTTCAGGTATCCTGGCACTGTCCAGTGTGATGAACTCACCTCACAACCGCTTTTCTAATGGTAACTCACCATTGAGATCGCCTAGATCGCCTAGAAAGAGTCCTAGAAGGTCTCCATTGCGTTATTCTCCAAGAAAATACGGTCATAATTATGATGATAACAATAATGTTCCCGCTATCCCTAAAAATGTTTACAACGAGATCGTCGCTGCTCAGAAAATTGGATCTTACAATTCCATGCCGCCTTCCTTGCCTTCAAAAGATAGTTACTTGGCTACTAGAAATGGAAATCAACAGATTCAGCCATTAAAGAATCCCCTCTCATTTGAAGAAGGAAAGGAAAATCCAGTTGTGGATGAAATTAGTCCATCTCATATGAACGGGGGACTCATACCTTCTGCAAAAATTACTGGAAAACGTAACTCTATCATGAGAACTACTTCAAGAATGTCGAAGAGAAAGTCCTTGAGGGCCTCAATGACTACGGGCTTAAAAAGGAACTCGATTACTATGAAGCTTCTTTCCACTTATGCCAAACTCTCAGGTGATTCCGAATGGGAGTACGTGGACAAGCAAGCCAAAAGAACTTCTGCTACATTCGCAACTCTCTGTGACAAAATCTTTAACCAGGAAGAGTATGACGAAGAAGATGAAATGCTTATTGATCAAGAGGAGAAACAGGCAAAGGAATACGAGCGTTTAATGGAAGTTGAAAGAAAGAAACACGAAGCTGAATTGAAGGCTAGAAAAGAATTGGAAAAGAAGAGAAAAAGACAGAAGAGAAAGTCCTTACTCAGTTCCAGAAAATTAAGTATTATGATCAGAGAAGATGGGGGTAACAATAGTGAAGTGGATATAACTACTGATGGACACAGAAAGAACTTCAACTCTGAGTTCGGGCATATTTCACAACCAAAGAGAAAGCTGCAAAATCCAGCAACTCTTCGTTCACTCTCTGAGGGCCACAATGAAAACGACGAGGAATTGACTCCACAGGATCTTGAAAACTTGAAACGACGCTCAGTCACCCAGCCGGTAGGACATAGAAAGCAGACTCCAATTCTTACTAGAAGACCAGTATCCAGACTTGACCCATTATGGCAGGCTTACGAGAACGATGAATTAGATCGCGCACAGAGAGCATTGCAGGATGAATGGAATGACAAGAAGAAGAAATCAAGAGATTCACATGCTAAGAAGAATAGAGAGTCTATGGTTCATAAATCAAACCGAGACTCTGTTATCTCTGTTATAGATGACGTTGCTGCTCAACATAGGTATAACAAAAAGAAGGCAGCTCAGTATGAAGACGACGAAGAATACGAATTGCCAGAGCCAGATGTGGAAGAATCTGGATTGAGTGAAGAGTACTTGAATGAGATTAGAAAGTCACGCTTGCTCAACTCACAATTGAACTTAAAGGCAGCAAAGGAGACTAAGAAGCATTCGCTTCCAGATGGCCCTCAGACACTTATTGGTAATGTGAAAATTCCGAATGTCACAAGGAAGTCCAGGAACTTCACTAATTCAAATAAGAGACTTTCCGTTTTGTCAATGTACTCTACAAAGGAGTCCTATCGTGACTTGAAGCTGTTCATAAAGGAAAATGACGACTCGGACACGGACGAGAACAATGAAAATGATGAGCAAAACGCTCCTCGTTTGAGAACTTCATTTGCTGATCGCTTGGACAAGGCTGGTTTAGTAGAAGAAGGGCCAGAAGATGAAGAAGAACCCCTTGACCAGGGTTCAATAATGGATTTCGACGAGCATTTGGCTAACAAGAGATACTCTTATTACGCAGGAGCTAGCAGGAGGAGCTCTCGTTACCTCAATGGTTCAGGTAATGGACCCAGACCATCGTCTCAAGTTCCAGAGTTACCTCTGGTCGAGATTCCTCATAGCATTGACGATGTGGATGACACCTTTGTTACAAAGAATGATGAAGTTCACAGAAAGAGAAATCACCACTCTGCTAAGAAGTCCATTATATCTGAAGACGAAAGTACTGACGATACTGACGTATTTGGCAACATTAAATTGCCCAACGGCAATTCAACCAAACAGGGTAAATCATCTGTGAGTAATGCCCCCGCTTCCAAGATCAAGGTACAACAGCAGCCCCAATCCAAAAAGGGTCATCAAACCAAATCAATGCTTCCATCAGCTGGAGCTATGCTTATTCCAGATATGAAGAATGTCTCGGATGCTCATAATACCTCGCAACCTTACCCTAAGGTTCGTAAGTCGAAGAATGAGATTGGTCCAACTATCACCAAAGTGAACATGACGGAGACGATTCCACCAACTCCGCCTTCTCATAAGCCTACCCCTAAAAAGCCATTAGAAGACACCACTAATAAGGTTGATACTAATCCAAAGAGAAAAGGATCAAACTTCCTTAGAAAGTTGTCGTGGGGAGCAAAGAAGACTATGGAAGGTAACGGACAATTACCTTCTCCGGCGGACTCAAGAAACCCTTCCATGGAGGAAAAGCCTAGAAGCAGCTCATTCTTTAGATGGTTCTCTTCGTCGTCTTCTTCTGCTGGAAACATTGATTCTGAAGTTAAGCGCTTTAATACCATTCTTCCAAAGCAGGAGATGACGACTGCTTTATTCGCTTTATTGAACTCTTGGTCCAACTTTGGATTGAAGAATTTGAGAAATGATCAGGTAGGTTATAATATTACTGGAGCAATTTCCAGCAATAACACTTTCAACTTGAAGAGCTGTAAGTTTAGAATTACGATCAACTCTCGTGAGTTTAACCAGAAATCTGAGATAGTATGCGCAAGAGTAAAAGGATCTCGTGCTACAACTGAAACCTTGTTTAAGGAGATAGAGAAGGTTTTGCGCAAAGAAGGAGTTATGGACGACTAATCGGAAACTATATTGTATACTATTTTTTTTTCTTCGCCGTTTTTATTCTAGGGCAATTATTATGTATTTTTAGACTAATAGGATATCCTTAAAAATTATTTACATCCAATTTGTATCTGTACTTATTCATGAAATATTTTTATTAATAGTTTACTATATATGCTGTAGGCTTCACAGTCAAATCCAGATGAAAGCATCTGGTATTACCGTGTCTTTATCCTTCGATATGCTCAACACTGATTTCAGAATCTTGTCCATTCTCGATAACAACGACAATTTTATTTTCAGTGTCTGTAGTGGGTTCGTCTTTAATAGCTTGTCTGGGAGCAATGTAGGTTGGGCCAATGGTATCAGTAATTTCACCAATACCCCATTGAGTAAGCATGGAGGTAAACGCAGTAGCCAAAGCAATTTCGCTGTCAATCTTTGATTCGTCGACTAGAACTTCAAAATCAAGCTTGAATTGTCTCATGAGCTTAACCTTGGCTACTCTCTCTCTTATCTCTTCAACACCGCCATTAGGATTAATAACCTTTTCTAAAAATTTCGAGCCTGAAGTCCATGAATATTTAGCGCCATCATTGAGATAGAAACTTCTGAAACGACCTTTCAAACTAATATCATTAATGATTTCACGATGGGACAAACCAGGCTTATTATGGAAGTCAACCGACCTTGAAGACACTCCAATCGAAATCGTGGCAATTTCCTTTCTTTGAGGATAAGTCAACATTGTCCAAACGGGGTTGAAAGAGGACAATCTCTCAAAGGTGTAGAGTTGGACACCATTAGCGCCAAACACTTTGATTTGCTTCTGCTTGTCCTTTCTGTTTTGACGAACAAAGAAGGGAGTTGGAAATTCAGTCAAAGGGATGAAGGAAGCAGAAGACCAGTTAACGTCCAAGAGGAGTTCCTTTAAGGACAAATGTTCCAACACATAGGTTCCAGCGCTAAGGGTAGCAGTAAGGGCCAGAACACCAGTAGCCTGAAGAATATGGGACATTATAGCAGACCAATGTAGCTAGCTATGTAATCTCTTTTATTG
Organism: Scheffersomyces xylosifermentans; assembly: GCF_036884685.1. Lineage (NCBI taxonomy): Eukaryota > Fungi > Ascomycota > Pichiomycetes > Serinales > Debaryomycetaceae > Scheffersomyces > Scheffersomyces xylosifermentans. The sequence continues at coordinate 814,501 of NW_027042941.1, forward strand.
GAGCTATTTGTTATCCGATGCTGATGACTTCCTTTAAAAAAGAACTAACGAAATATATAAGGAATAAAGAGAGTCGTTAAATATTACAAAATGATGCAAATTTCGTGCTAAATGTTGTTTGCAACCGCAGCTGCGGAATACCCAAATCGGAAATTGCAGCCGCTCATATACAGAGATGAATATACAGTTTTTGGAAGAACATCCACAACGCACTATTATATTCATATAATCTTTCCTCTATCATTGAATAGTGGTCTTGGGCGTATTACAATGGATGTCACCAGTGAAAACTACAAAGTCTTAGTTACTCAACAGATTGATATGCACATTATGGGTAAAATTACATGACACGACTATATATCTACTATAGTGAAAGTCCATCGAAGTGAAGGAATGGTACAGCGGGCTTATTAATTTTATGATGAAGATTCCTGTTCGAGCTAGAAGATACCCCAGACGTCTTCACAGCCATGACAGAATTTGGAACAAGCAACGGAAGCAGATAAAGCGTAGTCGGAAAGACCGATTTTCTCATCCACGTACTCATCGGCGAAATTATCCTTACCTCTGGCCATGGCACCCACGAATACACAAATGCTCTCATCCTCATCCAAGGTAGCTACGTAGTCCTGGACTCTTCTGACCTTGGCGTCAAACGACAAGGTAATCTTGCGGCACTTGGTTGGCAAGTGATCGGTGATAGGGTTTTTGATGACCTTCAATAATCTTTCTTCTGAATTCACAGAACGAATGCTGAGCTTATGAAGTAACTGTACCATTAATCCGCTAAATCTCTTAAATGTTCTTGGGATTCTTACACTAGGGTTGACTTCTATCAAAACACCTCTAGCAGTGTGGATGTATACTTGCAATTTACCGGCCTTATTGATAGGCGAATCCAACAACGTTAATAAACATTGGTGGGTTATATCCGGTCTGGCCTCAGCTATATCTCTTCCCATCTTTCTTAACAAACCTTGGTGATCGTCACAGTTCAAGAGAGCAAATTTGTCTCCACCGGCACCTCCAGTACTCATCTTATGGGTCTCCAAACATGCTTGAGAAAGCACCACAATCAACCTCTTGGTGGTCTTGTCACGCGAGCTGAGCGGTACTGGTTGAACTGGCACCAATGATGCTGGAGGAGCAGATGGCTTCTCTTTGTTGCTAGAACTGGCTTCTTGTTTCTCGGCCATTTTATTGTATTATTTATTAATGATACTAGAAAGAATATGAGGGTGTGAGCGCTTGCTTTAAACACTAACAGATCTTTAAAGTACCTTGATATACGTTGTTATATGAACTATATCAACTTGATTTGTTACTATTTGGCAACAGATAAAGCCATGAAAATTTCCATAAAAAAATTGTTGAGATGTTCCGGAAGTTTCACCTGATCTTGAGTCACGTGCAAACTTTTCACCCTCGGAAATCCATTGATGCCGCATTTTCTGAGTGAAAGATAGCTCTCATAGTTAACAGGTGAAGTAAAGAGAATGTGTAGGTTACTGGAGCTTTTTCTCCGTTGGCAAGTATTTCAGGGGAAATGTCATCGTCAGGAAGTGATTTTGATGATGACGATGACGAATTGTTGCAGGCAGTCATTACTGGGCGCGCCACGGTGGAAAATAACAAAGTGGTTCCCACGCAGATGGCAGGTTCTACACCTTACAGTAACATTAACTCTGGTACCAATATCAGTAATGTAAGCCAGGGAATAGCGCCTCAAACGGCGCCTGTAGTAAATTTAACGAAAAATATAGGAAATGGGAACTCCAATACTCACGGAGCAGCGAATGAAATCCAGTCAAAACTCTACAGAGCGGAGGGTGAAGTGGCTATTCTTCGAGCTCAGCTCAACCAGATACAAAGACAAAAGCAGGACGAGATTTTCAGACTTCGCGACAGTCACAATCAGTTCCGGAAACTGAATGAAGACCAGGTCAGTGCATTGAAGTATGCGGTCCAGAAGCTAGAAGACGAGAAGAAGTTCCTTAATAACGAACTCAAAACCACATCCCATACGAAACGCCGAAAATTGGCGTCGGAGTCGGCCTTTTCACAGAATAATGGTAATACCAGCGGCATAGATGTAGACATCTCGCCTGTACTGGTGGAAATTCCTGTCGCACCTTCAAATCAGTCTATTATGGTAAGAAACGTAGGACAGGAAGGTGGAGACACGACTGGGCAACTAGTAGCAGAAGAACCGGCGGAACTACCTCACAAAACGGTTTCGCAGCAAATCTTTCAGTTGCAGCAGACAACATCGTTTTTTGCAGACCAGATCTGGAACCACTGTATTATAGGTAGCGACCGGACTTCGTTGAATTATTTGGATAAAATCAGTATCCACTTTGATATCCATGTGCGAGACTTGAAAATAGCCAAAAGGACGCCGGTATCGTCCGCCATTGTTGAGTTTTTGATGCTAAAGAAGTCACTCCGTTTGGATGAGTTGGTGGAGGACTTCTGTTTGAGCCTAGTTGAAGTGGTAGAAATCTTACAGGAAAGCAAGACAATATTGGCTATTCCGTTTTTATTGTCGTTTATCCACTGTTCGATTACTTTCAGACCCGCTGCGATAACTCCAGGGCTCATTGAACAGCTATTGCGTAAATTCAGCCATTTCTCAAACAGTTCATCATTCTTATTGAACTCCAATTTGAACGAAGAGGACTATATAAACTACCATGACGTCCCGAACCAGGTAATGATCCTAGAAAAGTTCTTCTTCATCTGTTGCCTTGACATAGTAGAAAAATTGGTATCCGTATCCACGCTTCATGGAACGGACTTCATAAGGAGGATCTGGAATGATGATATCTTGTCGACAGAATTATTGAACAGATGCTTGCCAGAAAACACTGAGCGTTTCAAAAACTCGGCTCAGATCAATGTAGTCTTCAATGTCGTGGAAATGCTTATAGCGTCAACGACAGAAGATACGTTTGCCTTCAATGTTGGCACCAACTCTTCCATTTTCAGTTCTTTACTTAAGATATTCTTGATTGAATTACCTATCAAGGATGATTTCATGTTTTATGGATTGAATAGAATCCTTGGAAACAACATCGACTTCCGGAAGATCGATGCAACGATTCCCCAAACGGCAGACATCCTCAACAACTTCAGTGTTTTGATTCCCCAACCTATTCCCTTCGAATTGATAGAACAAAATCAAGAGAATGAAGCAATCCGTTTCGAACTCTTATCAAACCATGAATTCCACTTGCTTAACTTACGTATTAAGGTTGCTGACTTACTTGAGTCCTATATCATTGCAAAACAATCTGTGGAATTCTTACAGCACAAAGAGCATTTCAAGTCCATTATTCGTATTATTAATTTTGAGCAGATGTATATAATCAGATCTCCTCGATCGAAGTACATTCATCTCCGAATCCAGATAGTATCTAAATTAGTCAAAGTATTGAACTACTTAACACAGGATACAAGAGACTTGGGTAATTTCATTTACCCAGAGACAATGTATGAGCTATTCGTAGCTTTGCTGCGGATAGCATTTGGATCAGATTCACTTTCCGGAGAAGCACACAAATTGTTGTTACAGGTGAGAAGTAAGGGATATGTGAAAGATCCTATTTTCAATTCGTGGTGCGAGGACAAAGCTAGAGAACTTAACCATATAACTAACGACGATTTACAGGGGAAATTGCTAGCTGATTTGGAGAGCGACTATGCTAACGGGTTAGAGTTTCCATATGAGACCGATACGGTCGAGTTGGCCAGAGAGATACTTAATATCTTTGTTACACATGAAGAAGCAGACAACTTGTATTTTAATATGAAGTACGAACCTGATCAAGGATATGACGAAATGGAATTCGAATAATGAAATAAAGATAAAGAGGGAAGACTCTAGTTATAATAGACTGTCCAGGAGCAAATAAAATCAATAAATAGCAAAATTTTACTTGTTATCAATGCCATGTAGCAAATCAATTGATAGTTAAACCACTACGCTCTCCGTTATAAAACTTCTTATGATACATTGATTTATTTCTTACTACGTAACCTCAGTACAAACAGAAATTAAATATATTAAGACAACCAAAAAATTATATGAAATGTAGGTTCTTGGAACAACGCCCTAATGGATGCTCCATGAAGAATTTTATGATTTGGATCGTATTAACTTAATTTAAGCGGATTGAGGCTTGGCGACACCGGTTTGGAAGTCGTTCTTGAATCTTCTAGAAACGTGCTTCAAGTAAGCCATTCTACCGGTACCGGTAGTTCTTCTTCTCTTAGCCTTTAAAGCCCAGTTGTGGGATCTTAACTTAGCAGCTGGGTATCCACAAGAAGAACAGGTCTTCTTTTGGACGTGGAAAGAACGACGGCCACATCTGTTACACAAAGTGTGGGACTTGTTGTGACGTTTACCTAAAGATGGAGTACCTTCTGTTAAAGGTGTTAGTAAATATTCCTAGTGGAAATCAATGTAGCAGTGTAGTGATGGGACAAGTGATGATGAAACTGGTCACCATCGCTTACCGTTAGATTGAAAATATCATTGAGTGAAAAATTGTGCAAATTGGTGTTATGAATGTCGACTTTGAAACTTGTGATTACTGGTAATATTCGTTTCTGCAAAATGAGAGGAAAACTCTTCTGTTCGTTACTTCAGAAGATTTCTAAGCTCTCCTTGCTGAACTGGTCTAACTTTCTGGTTGATGGTTGTATTCTATCTGATGGGAATCAGATCATTTACAAACAATACTATGGATAATGTTGATGATTTTCTATCATTCTACTGGTGGTTTAAATCATTCATATTTCTATTTTATGGTTTTCTTGCTTCCCTCTATTCTTTTTCAGTCCCTGTAAATTTTTCATCTATTCCATCTCGTTTGATATTTTCACTCTAAACAGTCACATCACCCACTTTCTGACATTGCTTCGGACGCTCGTGCTCATCTCGTTCAATGAGCTGCTTCCGTTCATATAGATCCTCACGTACTACCCATGTTTGCTATTTATTGTTTGATGTAGTAACTAAACAACTATTCAATTCAACCTTTCCTTAAAAGTATATCTGTATAGGAAAAATTTTACTGAGACACTGAGACTGAGCAATTGAGAATCTGAGAGACAACTGAGCACGAGAGAAGAGAGTAGTACAGGAGGAATGTCTGCAGGAAAGAAGTTGTACAGGAATCGAAGCTTAACTATGAGAGAATGGATCTCTCGCACTGTTGTTTCACTAACAGGAATACACTGGGGATGGGAAAAATTCACTGGCACAGATAGACCTGAGGTGAGGGTACGGCATATACCCCATCGCATTGTAAATTATTATAAAGGAAAGTCACGTGATATATGTGACCAACAAATTTGTCCAAAACATCCCAAAACAGTTGAGACTAGGGCATGAGCCCTATACCCTCTCTCGTGACCAAACGCGCGCCCCAACAAATGCTGCAAAATGGCAAAATATCGTGTTTGTTTACTAACATGCGATACTCGGGTGTTTAACTGAGACATTTAATAAGCGTGACTCCCTATACAGTTAGATGGGCATGCAACAGTTGATATTTGTTATTAGCATCACTGACGGATCCAAGTATCTTCTGTGTTGATCATCAGTTTAATTTAAAATTACTATTACTATACTATTCTGTTGTTTGTTGCCCTCTTTAGAGTTAACTGTACAGACTTAGCAACTAGTACTATACACGATGTCTACGAACGGTCAATTCCCTCCATCGTCGCCATTGATTAGCAATGACGACTATGCCACGGCTGATCCGTTTTCCTTCAAATCGAAGGACATTACTGCCAAACATTCTGGAGGAAAACATCATGAGGAACATGAAGAAAGAGGAAGATTCGACTATCCTACCCCTAACCCTTCTTCTGCGCTCTTCAGATCTTCGTCTCCTGCTCCAGCAATTGTCAATGGAGAGTCGCCAGAACTGGAAGATGAACTTGAACAAGAAACTAATATCAAGTCTTTAAAGGTCTCAAAAGCTCCAAAATCAATTAAAACTAAATATCTGGTGACAACTCCAGATAGAGTCTCCAACAAGACAAAGAAGTCAGTCAAGTTTGACTTGAAGAAGAACGCCAAGAAGGTCAATATCAACAAGGACTTCAATATTTTGCACCCTGATGCCAAAGTATCAAGAATTCCTTTGATTGAATCAAAAAGTCACCTTACTATAGGAAGATCTTCTAATTCGTGTGACTTCGCCTTGAGCTCTAAAGACTCGTTCATTTCTCGTACCCATATGTCTATTAGTTACAACAGCGAACAGATCATTTTGACCTGTCTTGGTGTTAACGGTGTTGCCATTAGAATCCCCAAATCATGCTATGTTTATGCTACAACTGCAGAGAGCAATTTTATTGTCGTAGAGAATACAACTGGAAAACCATTAGATTTGAAAACCTTGAACTTGCAAGAATCCCATCGTTCTATTGTTTTGGATCCTAACCACACCGAGTTCTTCATTAGAAAGAACGAAACCATAACAATGCCTCGCTTCAGTAATGTTTTGCTTGAGATATCGGAACATATTATGTTGTTAAACCCGGTTGATATAGAGGAAGAATTAACTGAGGATGAATTGCCAGTGCTAATTGGACAAGAAACTACTTTGATAACTCCTTTAAAGGCTCCTATCAAAAACTTCCCTACTCCTAAGACTCCAGTGAAAGTGTTGTCTGAAGAGCAATTAAAAAGTAACGAAGTTACCCCTAGTAAGCCTCCTGCAACTGGCATTCAAGCGGAGTTGGAAAAGCCTAAACCTCCAAAGTTGAAGACTGAGCAAACACCTAAACCAAAGCAAACGCCTGTTCAAGCTCCAATAGAAATAGCACAACCAAAGCCTTCTACCTCCTTTAAGATATTTGAAGATCTTCTGAAAGAAGGCTCCATTATTTCACCATCCGTATCTCCACAGCCAATAAAGAGACAATCAACGCCCTTAAACGACAAATCCAACACATTCAGTAATCCTTCCACCCCTAACACGAAGAGAGCACAATCAGAGGAGCCCCAGAAGCAAGTCAAGAAGAAAAAGAAAGCACTGGCTGTAGAAATGGTGGCCATCAACCAAGAATGGATTGCAAACATAGATAATGTGGAAGAAATTAATAACATATTAATCAACCATTTGGCATTTTCCAGATTATCATCTACTCCAGCATCTTTCTTGAACACCATAAGTGTTCTTACTTCCAAATTGGAATTGAGACAAATCAGAGTCCTCTTGTATAACATCAAATGTATTGGTGTTATCTATAGAGAAGGAAAGGATGCCGCAGGAAAGCCATTAGAGGAAGAATATTATTACATTCCCGAGAGTGATGATGATGTCAACAGAACTGAACTAGTTTCGAATGTTAAGGGCCACGGTGGTTTAAGATCCTGTAGAAGAACTCATAAGCAGTACTACTGGAAGAAGCCTGCTCCAATTAAAAAGTAATTCCTCCTATTTTTTCATACTATGTACATTAGAGTTCTATTTAATTTATATTGCGAGTAATATATCCGTTTTATATCTAGAACTTCACTGTAGAGCTGGTGTATTGACTAGAAGAAGCCTTGCTTACATGATATGGGTTTGTGATGGGGATGCCATATAACGCCCTCTGATCGTAGGTGAGAGCCATGGGGTCACTAATCTTCTTCTCGGTTTCGCTCTCCGGGTCGACGTTGCAATATTTCCGTATTAGTACAATTGCAGCACCCACTAAAATTTGCAATACCCAAACTCCCACGAAACAAATACTGACAACGAACTCGAGCCACAAGGACAGTTTAGATAATGCTATTACTTTATTGCAACTTTCCTGTAGAGCATTTCCGACTGGTGCACTTTCTTTTGCAATAATTGCATTGATATCTTGTCTGACTTCAGCATTATCTAGAACTGGAATCAGGATCGCCAAATGGTTATTTAACCAAGTTAATCCCTTCTCCACTGAAGATACTTTGCGACCAATTGTACAATATACAATGGAATTTACTGGTCCCGAGAGAGGTGTGTTTTTGAACAAATCGTTTACAGTGTAGTTCAAAGTCTCCATAAATTCATTTAACGTTGAATTGAGTCTTGTTGTGGCCAGTTTCACCGATCCAAATAGCTGTTGGTTCATATTGACTTCTTGGGCTTCAAAATAATCATTAAGTTGAGTAATATATCGACTTGTAGAATTTTGGAACTGCTTCTCCAAGTTGTTGGTGATGGGCAGTGCATCTATATTCTTTCCATGCCTAATTAATACTTGTAATATTGTAAACTGTAGCAAAACTGCTACAAGTCCCACAAGACCAATCAAAAGAATATTTACTGCGTATGATGTTGTAGCATAACTTAGAATCCAATAGTTAGGCATGTAGGCTAATTGTGGCCTATCATATTGATAAAGGATAGAACGACATAACTTAGGAGACTTTGCTGAATTACCACTTAGACGTTGCGCTATTACTGTTTGTCTCCTCCATTTCCTCCATTCACCAAATATGAACGGTATCATGGCGATACCAGCACAAAGTCCTAGAGATACCAAAGCTATAAGTGTAGCTCTATGTATGGCATTGTTAATCTGTATGATAGCTTCTTCAAGTTTTTCCAGGCCATTGCTGCAAATTTGTACCGGTTCCATGGTAGGGAAGGTAATGTTGGTTAATGCCAATGATCTGTTGAGATTCCAGTGCTCCGTAAGCATTGTGAATGGTTCATTAAAGAGTGCTTTTGTCTTGTTTTCAATATCTGTGAATGATGGTGAGACTCGAAGTCTATCAATATCATCCAAAACACTAGAAGGGATAGACAAGTTTGTTAATTTGCCAATTGAGAGTGAAATAGACTGCTGGTACTTGTTTACGGAATCTGAGTTATCGTCATTTCCTGAAAAGTAATTGCTGATTTTGCTTGCAGTTGATAATACCTTGTTGATAATAGACGATAACCCGTCCAACCCTTCCTCAATTTCATGTGAGATATCAACAATGGTTGAGTTGACTCCTTTTACCACTACTTCGGAAGTTTCAATTGCAAAATTCGTAGTCCCATTCACAGCAGCCCTTAATAAACATGTGTATGTACCCAATGTTAACTCTACCATAAACCATATTAAATTTTTCAAAATAATTGCAATAAGTCTTAAAAATTCTATAATATTATACTTTAGTTGTTGTAGATTATTTTCAACAGTATTCTTTATAAGTATTGAGACCTTCTTAGGAATATCATCTAGAGAACAATCGGAAACCTCTGGAATATTATTCATTGCCTCATGAAGTGATTTCTGAAAGAGGTAGACTTTCACTATGAGGATAACGAAGATGAGTGTTAGCTTATTTAGATAGACCTGAGAGACACGCTCATTGAATGTAAGAAATTGGGTCATACCTTCTTTGTGTTTTCTTGATTTCAAACCTTTACAAAGGCTTTGAATCTTCATAAGGAAATATATAAGGCTATATATATGGGTTATCGACAGACTTCATCCAACCATGAAATCGAAACCAACCTGAAACAAGCACACTTTTTGCAGCTATCCTGGAAACCCGTCCTGCATACTTAGTCTCCTAGTAAGTACCATACAAATATTTCAAAACTCACATAGTTAAGCCAAAACGGTGGGCAAGTCCATGATGTCACTGAACTATTAGATTCGCTTGTCGTAGTTTGTCCTTTGATTCTCCTTCTCATTATCGGACTAGACGAAGGTTTATACATTGCATTAGATCTCTCGATCACCCACAAGAGCTCTACCGCACTACTCATAACTTCAACTTCCCTTCTTCATACCAATGCTGTAATATGTGAATCACGGTATGGATTGTGGTCGTGCACTCACCAACTTCATCAGCGTTCTCTCAAGCGGCAAGCGCTTTAACTGAAAGGATAACAACGGGTTGTTTGACGCCGTTCGATTGAAGAGGAGATAGTAGCGGTAGTAAATCAATCAATCATGTCGGACACAGAACAACAGAACCAGGCACCTAAGGAGGAAAAACCAGACAACACCCACATCAACCTTAAGGTGTCAGATGGATCAGCAGAGATCTTCTTCAAGATTAAGAGATCCACGCCAATGAAGAGATTGATGGAAGCCTTCTGTAAGAGACAAGGTAAGGACTTGAACAGTTTAAGATTCTTAATTGATGGTACCAGAATCTATCCTCACAACACGCCAGATGAGTTGGAGTTGGAGGATGGAGACACCATTGAAGCTCACCGTGAGCAAACTGGTGGTTGTAGCTTATAGAGAACAAATCATGACGGATTTGAAATGGAAGAAGATAGCGAGAGATGTAGGCCAGAAAAAGTGTAATATGAGCAATGATACAAGCCCAACAAGCGGAAAGATGACGCCTACCATTGCCAGTGTATATTACTAGAAAGAAGCGTCATTAGCTTTGAGGCACCAACTTCCAAGAGATTGTTGCTATGCTTGATTTGTTGATACAACAGAGTAGAAACGAACCGGACTACATTTGTGTATTGTATAGATGTTTATGGAGTATCAGTAAATAGGAATAACTGATTATTTGTCATCAATAGAAACTATTAGTGGATCGAAGTCGGTGAGAAGGGTTTCCAAAACCGAAGAGAACTTGAAGTTTCCGACTTTGGCCATTGAATACTGTAGGTAAGTCTGCTCAGGTATAGGCCAACTCTGTATCTTTACCATTAAACCTGGCTGGTAGAAATGGAGTGACTAGAGAAATATGGGTTTGTAGAGGCATCCAATTTGTGGAGGCGAGTTGTCACTGAAATTATCAGCGAACAATGCTCAAGGGGACGTTACGGGTGCCTGAAGGGACAATTGACCGTTGACTGTGATTATTACCACTGTTCCAACGTTTGTAATAAGAGAAGTTGGCCCATAAGTTTCCAGAAGGAAGTCGGACAACAGAGAAGAATTCTCGTGCGGCATGGATCTTATTGTGTGAATGGGGTTATCGATTGAATGCACGGAAGGTTATTTGAATCATAGTCAGTGGTGGCATAGACTCAGACGGAATCATAGTCAATGGTGGCATACACTCAGACGGAGTTGAATAGGAGAAATATAATTACGAAAAGGGCTTCGAGAGGTTTCCCAAACATGGAGTCCCCCCACACTTCAATCACAGGGTAGCGCGGTTTCCCTAAAGAATTGGAATGTCAAGACCCTAAAGAGGTATCAAGAGTGGAGATCAGCCCGTTTACTGGCTAGATATTATTTGTCCAAAAACACGTCAGAGAGTGATTCATATTTGAATGATTTTAAGGGGGAGGGGTTTGACTTTATTTTGATTGTTTGTAGGATAATTGTGTCATGGCTCTTGCAGCAAAGATAAAGGGTACCAGAATTGTGGAGAAGAAGATAGAAGAGATATGGAGAGGGTCATCTCCCGAAGACCATTCTGGAAAATGAAACAAAGAAGAACTGTATTTTCCCCAGACTGCCCAGTTACCTGTCGGTAGTTTTCCTAACTACAAACAGTGTGACTGCAAAATATCAGACGACAATCTGTTTACTCTTGACTCCCAGTCATAGTTCATAGGTGGTGTTACTATTTAAGGTTCACTATCTAAAACTAAATCAAGGTTCCGCAAATGTCCATATTCACACTAAACACATCGGGTAAACAAGGAACAAACGGAGAAAGATCCGTTGCCCGTTTGAAAAGTGCTTAATCGGGACATCGACTGCGACAAAAAATAACGCTAGTACGATCAAAGATTTTATCTTGTGAGACCTGGAGAAAAGGAAGGCTTGAAACGGCAAGCTACAATGGACACAATATGTAGGTGTTGTAAGTAGTACGACATTTAACGTTGAATGACTCGGTTGCTTATCGATGGAATGGCCAAGGTGGAAGCCGGGAGTTAAAGTCCATGCCGTGGAGCAAGTGTCAAAGGTCTGATCCGTTGGTTGCGGGCCAAACAGGAATTCATATATAAAGAGGTGTCGTTCGCTTCTGTTTACATGGGATTCTTTACTCATCATCTATTATATTAATTACAACTACAACTACAACTACAATGTGTAGAACTGAAATTTGCGGAATTTGTCGTATGTATTTGGTTGACTAGGATTATTGACAAGAGATATACTAACACCACTACTAGAACACAAGTCTTGGACCGGTTGCGGTAAACACGTAAGTGAGATTATGGACATAACTCCAAAGGAGAGCTGGTGCACTTGTGAGCCAGTTGACAAGGAGGATGTCATATGCAGCGGTAACTTGTCTTACCCACCAAGAGCCGGACAAGGATTCGGTAGAAGAATAGGAAAGGTTTAGAAGCCATAAGTACACTGGTGTATGATAGGCTAATCTATTTATCACATTAGAAGATGCCCGTTGGCATGAAGGGCATAATTTTGGTTACTAGACTCGAGAATCTACAGTAGGCTTCGCCCGGCCCTCCCTAACAAAACAATACCACCTTTTGATTCTTGTACTGCTCCATTTACTAATTATTTACATATTCATGATGGCTAAAGGATTGATAAGTTATTACTTCGGATTTTAGGAATAAACTTCTTGATCATAGAGAAAGAGAGACCGTTTATCTTGTAGGATTGTAGTACCCTTAAGACCTCGTAGTATACTTCAATTGTTTCTTTTGCTATAGTAGTCTACTCTACGAGGCCGTGTTGTTGACAAAATGTAACCACAACTCGAAGTCGGACCTAACAGAGCCACTAACCTAACAATAGACCAAGCTATTGTCGTAAGCTAAGACTCCAGCGCTACCACACCAAAGACAAACAAAATAGAACCACTTCTTAGACTTAGTAGAGAAGAACCCCCCCCTACAGAAAAGACATTGTAAATTTTAAATAAATCCAAAAAGGAAAAAAAATGGCCATTTAGTTTTTAGTTATCAGCACTCCTCACTAGTATAACTGGGACTTTATACATAAGTTATTTCCCACGCCTTTCTCTTCTTAATACATAGCTCTAAGGTTAATGCTTTACCCCATACTTTCCTCCACAGAACAGCCCGCTTAGCCTTCATAGGGCTGGAGCCATGTGAATTTCAACCGCTCAACAATTCATCGCGACACACGACATTCGAAAACTTGCACCCTTGACGCAGTAGTCCTGACGACATTACACGGCATGAACACTGTTCACTGTAAAGTAGTCATTCACCATTTTTTATCAAAGTCGGGGCAGACAGGACGTGGAGAGCAGCAAACGAGGCTCTCACAGCCCAGATAGGGTTTGTAGAATTGGTTGGTTTTGGCTGGTTAAGTGGTAATGGGGTTCAGAAGAATCTTCCTGGTCGCATTTGTACCAGTCTTGCCCTTCAGTGTCATAGCTGTCCCTACTTCGTCCATTCTAGTCACTTAGGCCCCATCTGCTATGCCTGCTATGCCTTGGTGCCAATTACCGAACCTGGAACATTCCTGGAAATGTACAAGCGTATTTTCTCTTGTTTGTTGCCGTTTTTTTTGCCCATTCCTGTCTTTTGGGGCGCTCATTCCTTTGCCTTTGACTTTCGCTCCTGGTTTGCGGTTTTTGGTTTCGTTTAGGTATCATGCTCTTAACTATGCACACTGACTATTTATGGACCAGCTTGCAGGACTTGCAGGATCATACTACAAGAAAAACCACCCATTATCCAATTTCATAGGACGACAGCTACGGTTGGAATAGAGGAGACTACAGATTTTTGGCATTTGCCATATGGCTTTGATTTGCCTCTAAAATCTGGTTGATAGAGTCACACATATATAGTTATATATATTTATATATATACATACATATATATACATCAACATTTATATATATACATACATATATATACATCAACATTTATATATATATCGACATATATATATATATTATACTACATTCACTTACATACATCTAACGTAATAACTGCGTCACTTTCTCGGCTTTACATTTTGGAGTGATAGATTTGTCCCTCAACGTGATCTCCAGTTTCCGTGTCGTTACTTAGTGTATACTTGTGGTTTTTCTGTCGCTGACGCTTCCGCTACCGCTACTGCCCCACTGCTCATTGTCTGAGTTTCTCACCCCACTTAGTAAAATTGTCAACTGTTCAATTGTTAACTGGCGGATAGTTCTATTTTTGATATATCTTTAATTTGTCCACCGGTTGTTTTTCGTTGTTTTTCCGACTACAGGCTCTGATACTTCGGGCCCACGTACTCAGCAACGAACCAACCATCCAGTTGAATTCCCTGGCTTAAACTCCAGCCGTCACACGTCAGACCCCCCCACTTCCGTTGCTTCGACCCCACCGTAACTCGGCCTAACTACTGGACCCGTTTGTCGTATGTTGGAGTTCCAGTGTTCTTATAGACTCTTTTCATAGACAACAACTCCACCAACCCACCTTCTTTTCTTCATTCAGCACGCCTGTTAACTTCTACCACCGCGTATCTCCCAAAACCACCATTGTTGCTTCGTAAATTCCACCCCAGTCATACATAATAAAGAATGAGTTCTCATTTCAATTACCCCGACTTTCTATCCAACCCTTCTGCTGGAAACCAGCAACATAACTACCAACAGCAACAACAATATAGTCAGGCTAACTCAGGCCACGATCAAGCGTCCTCAAATAACACAGGAAACCCAACTGATTCATTCAACACTCTTTTGTTCAACAAGTTGTCGTCTCTCGAAGACCGTTCAGCCCCAGGTTCTGCTCAAGGAACTGACCCGCTCAGTAGCAAATCCCCAACCGCCGTCCCTGCTAACAACTCCAATAATGGTGGTGGTGTGTTTGGTATCTCTCCATCGGCTTCAGTGACGCTCAATAAGGACTCGTTCAACCTTCCTGTAGAGCTTCAGGGCGGTATTGGTACCATATCTTCTAGAAGACCGTCATACGCCGCAGAATCCTTCACTAGATCGAGTTTTCCTCCAATAATTAACAATTCAATTGGTAGCAATACCTACAAATCACCCCAGTTGGGCCCTACTGTTTCGTCTTCCTTCTTTGGAAACAATGGTAATATCAACAACAATGGAAACAAACCGCTTTCTTCATATGCTATGTACAACAGTTATAATCAAGCCTTTAACTTTGACCAATTTAATGATGCTTTCGCCAATAACTTCAACCTCAATGCCAATTTCAATGACTTCCAAGCAAGAAGACCTAGTCAGTTGGTAGAATTCCAACCACAGCAACATCATCTTCTGCAATTTCAACATTTGCAACATCCCCAGGCTCAACCCTTGCAAACGATTCAGCAAAACCAATTCTTGAGCCAGAATCAGATTTCGTTAGGTTCTAACCAATCTTATTTACCCCAACAGCACCAGAATATACTTCAACAGCAACAGCAACAGCAACAGCAACAGCAACAGCAACAGCAACAGCAACAGCAACAGCAACAGCAACAGCAACAGCAACAGCAGCAACAACAGCAACAGCAGCAACAACAACAACAGCAACAACAACAGCAACAGCAACAGCAACAGCAACAGCAGCATAGCCAGCAGCAAAATCAAATGAGCCAACACAACCAACAAACTCAACCTCAACAGGGACAGGGACAAGCACAAGGACTGGGCCAAACTCAAGGTCAATCACAGGGCCAACTGGCTCAATCTCAACCATCTCTGCAAGCAGGACAAACAAATCAAGCAATCAAATTAGAAAATGGCTTGATTCTTAAGGACCAGTACATTATAGCTTCCCCAGATTTGAAGAATCTTTATCTCAAAACCATGAAATACTTTCAAAGTCAGGAAATTACCAACGAAATTTTGTCTAAGTTGAACCAGTTATTGACTTATCCTATTATCGTAAAGCTTATCACGTTTATCAAGAACCTCAATAACTTGACTTTCAACCATAAGATTTTATGTCTTGTGATCAACAAAAACGGTAAGTTTGATTTGCTCTCTTATCCAAATAACTCGAACATTTTCTTGCAGAAAAATGATCTAGTCATTGTGGATGGAGACAGGGGTAAAGATTTGGTTATGATTGTTGAGCCACTTGTTAACTTGAATTTCGCTATTCTTTTCAATTTCTTGAAGAAGTTGGAGCACTTGAAGAGCTTGACGATCATTGATTCGTCCACCAACTCGTCCCACTCACATCATTCTTCTGGTCAAAAAATTAACGGTACTCATTCCACTTCACTCAATGCTTCTTCGATTATCAATTCACACCTGAACGAAGACAATGAGTTTATAATCACCTTGCCTACGAAGCAGGTTCTTCGCTTTGCAACACCCAAGGAGATACACAAGATCAGTGGAAAATTTTTGGAAGAGAAGAAGGCCTTTATTACTTGTTTCAACAAGATTAAAGAGTTAAACTTACAATCCAATTTGACTTTAATCAACGTAGAGTACCAGTCGGACTTCAAGAAGTTGATTTTCTACTATTTCGCAAACTTTAGAAGAATTGATTTTAGAGGCTTAATTAAAGAATTGTTTAAGATCTACAAGACAAGAATCTGGTTGTGCGCGGTTTTACCATATGATAAGGCTGAGTTGTATATCACAATGAACGAAGAAGATAGCAAAAAGCACAAAGAAGAGAAAGAATCGAAAGACAAGAAGAAGAAAGAAGAAGAAGAAGAAGAAGAAGAAGAAGGAAATGAAGAGAGCGAGGACAATGACTTGATCCCTAATGAATACGAGTTGACCAATGACCAGATTTTAAATTTCTCAATTTCCGAGTTTGAGAACTTAGCCGATCCAAACTACTTTCATCTGATCAATTTGTTGAATTTAATCAAGCATTTGTCAAATGAAATCAATGGAAATTTCTACGGATTCAACAACAGCTCAAACACGACAAATAACAATCCTAATAATAACAATTCAGGTAATAGGAATTCAAAGTACAAAGGTTCTCCTGCCTATCCAGCGACAGCTCCACCAAGCGCCGGGGGCGATCACAGCAAAATCTTACCCAGTTTCAATCCATTTGGAGATAATGTATCCATCAAACCAAATTACCAGTAAAGGTACTTTATTTATTTCGGAATAGACAAAAAGATGTAATAGAATAGATATGACGATGCAAAAAGAATCAGATTTCCATTGTCTCAAAACCTCACTACCGCCGAATATTTCATTTCTATTTCCCCGTTCTAACTTTGTTCACAGGTTTAGTTTATAAAAGTTAAAGACCTTTAAGGAGACTGTACTTAATATAGTATTCGACCCTTATGCCTATTTAAAGCCTTTGAGTATTTTCCTCAAAGATCGTTGTTAATGAAGTGATGAAATCAATGGTGTCTCCATGTTAATTGCGCTCGTTTCCGTACTGAGTCCCTAACTGCCTTTTCTCTAAAATTGTTTCTATAGTTTTTTTATAAATGATACAAGTATACACATATTAAACCATATTAAACACCCCCATAATAGTCAGACATGAGAAGGTACCATTATACACTTGTCTATGCATTATTCACATGAATGCTGTCCAATTATGTATAAAAGACAGGCCTCCTATACCAATTACTGTTGAGAAGCCTGCGAATTAAAATTTTGGTGTGTTCTTCTCCTTCAACAAGGCACTTGTGCACAATAGCCCACTTGAAACTATAAATTACTTTGTACTCTCTCTACTCCGTTGGATTCCCACTATTCAAAGGTTCATATTGGGTATTCCATGTGAACATTGTACCAATAGAGGGGAGAGTAAAGTGGGGTACACCACAATTTCTAATCGTGAGGCGTATCCCCAAGCAAGCATTCGTCTCGACATCACCTCCAATGCAGCCTAGTTAGTCGATGCTAGGCGAAAGTTTAAGGTCCCGTGAACCATATCTGGAGTAATAATATGCTATTGCATAGCCCGTTGTACAGTATACTGTAGAAAGAATTCCGGCAATTGGACTCACTCCATATATCACGTGCCAAGGAAACAGATCCGGAGCAGTAGACAACAGAAAATATTAAAGCATTTCTATTTAATTTTTGATTGCAAAATTCGTCTTACAAGCGATAAGTGAATCGAAATTGGTTGCAATGAGTAGACGGCCGGTTTCAGTAGAAGAGCTTTTGAAAGACAATGATCTGTTAGGATCCAAGCCGAAATTTCTCTCAAAGCTGGAAAGAAAACGGTTGCAGGAGTTAAAACAGAAACAGGAAGAGGCACAGAGATTGAAGAAACAAAGTATACAGAGGAAAAAAGTGATACGATATGAGCCCGATATTGAAGAGAAGGAGTCATTAGACGATTCCAGTGCAGTCATTGAGCAACCAAAGAAGAAGAAAAACAAATCATCTCGTTTTAACTTCGAGTGGGATGAGCACGATGACACTTCGGGCGATTTACCGATGATTTCACTTCCAACAGCTTCCGCTGACCATGACTTGGATGCCACGAGTGGTAAGCACTGGTCAGAAAAACCATTGAAGGAAATGACGTCCCGGGATTGGAGAATTTTCAAAGAAGACTATGGAATTACATCGAAAGGTGGCGATATAGAAAATCCGTTGAGGGCTTGGGAAGAAGCATCCATTCCAAGTGACTTACTAACGATTCTTATGGAGAAATTAAAATATACAGAACCTACTCCTATACAAAGGGCATCTATACCATTAGCATTGAAGCAGAGAGATATCGTGGGAATCGCCGAAACAGGTTCAGGTAAGACTTTAGCGTTCCTCATACCTCTCCTCTCGTACATACTCAATATTGACAAGAATTACTTGGAATACGAGCACCAACAAGAAATTAACCATAACAAACCATTGGGACTAATATTGGCGCCAACAAGAGAGTTGGCTCAGCAAATAACAAAAGAGGCCCAGAAATTTGCTCTGTTTTTGTCATTGAATGTTGTAAGTATTATAGGAGGGCATCAATATGAAGAAACAGTGAACTCTATCGGTGATGGAGTTCACATCGTGGTAGCAACGCCAGGTAGGCTCATAGATTCCATCGAGAGGAATATCATTGGCTTGGGTAGATGCTATTATCTTATAATGGATGAGGCAGATAGAATGATTGACATGGGGTTCGAGAAGTCCTTACAATCTATTCTAGCCTTCTTACCAACAACAGAGAACTTGAACAATACAATTGATCTGAGAATTTTCAACGTCTCAAAGAGAATCACCTTAATGTTCACAGCCACCATTTCCCCACCTATAGAAAAAATTACCAAAAATTACCTTGATAGGCCTGGATATTTATTCATCGGCGGAGCAGGAGAAGCTTTAGACAATATTGATCAACAATTTGAGTATTTAGGAGCTTCTACGTCGAATACTTCTGAGGAAGTTGACAACAAGAGATTTGAGAAATTGCTTAGAGTCGTTAAATACCATGCGAGAGAGATTAGTACATTTTCAATCATTGTGTTTGCCAACCACAAGCGGATCTGCGATTTGCTTGCCCTCGAGCTAGAGAATAATGGATTCCGAGACAATGTAGTAATCCATGGTTCGAAATCTCAAGACGCTCGTGAAAGAGCCATTGCAAGTTTTAGGTCTCACGAGGCTAACATATTAATTGCAACCGATGTTGCAGCAAGAGGTATTGATGTACCTAACGTTTCTCTTGTTATTAACTTTCAAATGTCTAAAAAATTTGACGAGTATATTCACAGAATTGGTAGAACTGGTAGAGCTGGAAACAAGGGTACTAGTTTTACTTTTATTGACGATTCGGATTCGGACGTGTTCATCGACTTAAAGAAATTCTTGGTCAATGGAGGAAAAAAATGCCCAGATTGGCTATTGAAACACTCGTCTACACAGAATCAGGTTTTAAGGGATTAGGAGTATATTACTGTATCATTATGTATTATCATTATGTAAAATATTGTCATCATTCATCGTCTTCCTCATCTGTAGAGTAACCACTGAGCAATGTATTTATCGATTGTGTGGGTTTCTCCTTGACAAGTTGAGCCTTCTTAGCTCGCACTTTTGCAAGAGTCTCTAAAGACGATTTATTAAATAGAATGCCTGTGCTACTTTCATCAAAGACAGGTTGTGGAGCATGCTCAATTTGTTTCTGTACTGTCGGTTGCACCAAGCGATCCTCCTGAGGTTCTTCTACTATAACCTTGGCTTTTTTGGAAGGACGCTCCTTATGGTCTACTTGTTGCAATAAATTCTTGACTGTGTTTAATGCTATTTCTTCCAATCTTCTCTTTTCTTGTCTTTGTGCTTGTGGATTTGGATCTTCATTGGCCCATCGTATGTTGAGAACCTCATTTCCTTCAAGTGATTGGTTTTGCATGGCCTCCTTAGCAAATTGGGCCAGAGCTTCCAAGCGAAACGTTATAAAGGCACAAGACTTGCTATGCAACACACGAATCTTTTCAATATCCCCAAATTCCTGGAAGTGCTTTGTGATTGTATTTTCCATGTTGTCAGCCATGTTGATTCCACCAACATACAAAGATCTATTTGTTCTGTTGAACGATCCTACACCGTCCATATCATCCCGATATTCAGACGTTCTATCTCTTCCGAAGCAGTCCTGCGTTGGAATGAAATAGTCTGTTTCTATAGGTATTCTATGATAGTATGGGCATTTCTTGCCTAGATAGCAGCAACCACGCGCAAAGAATAAGCAGATAGAACTACCATTTCTAGCTCTGGTATATCCCGAATCCTTGTCAACATTCACACGGAATTTCAGCTTCGTATAGTTCCTTTTGGATGAGCTGTCTCCTCCTCCAGACCATTTCAAGTACCAGATGTTGAAGATATTACCGGATTGTGGGGGTTTATCATCATCAGGAATAGTATCCGGATCCACTTGCAAACGAGCCGGTTTTTCCGCTATTTTCAACTTGGACGAAGGCAATACAGTCGCTACATCGGACGACATCTTATCCAAGGATCTTTTCCCTGGTTACTCTGTCATTTATCCACACATACGTAATGCTATGTCATAGTTAAAAGTAACCATTTGAAGATCCGAATGGGATGAGGTGGTGTGTGCAGGAGTTTCAGCCACCTGCTATCTGCAGTAATAGCCATTATGAGATGGTTTAGGAAAGATGCAAATACTATAGATGAAACGACGTAGATGAAATTTCCGTTAAATATTATGGGGTGACAGGAATGAGAGCTAAAGCCGTCGTATTGTATTCCAAGAAATTTTTTGAGAGGTTGTTTTAAGGTCCTGAAAAATTAACTGTGGTGGAGTCTTGAAATGGGGTAAAAGGTTAATAGGGCATTGAGCCATTGGCAGTTGATATGAACTTTTATCAATTAAACTAGTGTACATACATAAAGAAAAAGCGCGATTTAGAATTGCTATGCAACAAAATGTCATATTTAGTAAAGGTTTAAAATGAAAGAAAGTCCGACAATTCCGGCAACTGCGGCACCCTTCTTCCATCCACCGGTCTCCACGGCCATGGCTCCAGAGCCAGAGGTAGTAGTTTCCTTAGCGGTTTCAGATGCAGACACAGAAGCACCGGTAACTTCACTGGCAGCCTTGCTGGTAGCCTTGGAAGCTTCCGAGCCAACCTTAGAGGTAGCAGCCTTACCAGCAGAGTCAGCACCAGAGGTGGCCTTGTCGAATACAGAATCAGCACCAGAAGTGGCCTTGTCAAAAGCAGAGTCAGCACCGGATGTGGCCTTGGAGAAAGCAGACTCAGCGTCCTTGGTGACCTTAGTAGCGAGCGAATCACCAAGACTGGTGGCATCACCGAAAACAGACACAGCACCAGAAGTGGCCTTACCGAAGACAGAACCAGCACCACTGGTAATCTTGGTACCAACCTTGTCACCAAGACTGGTGGCATCACCGAAGACAGAAACAGCACCAGAGGTAGCCTTACCAAAGATAGCAGCACCTCCAGAGGTAACGTCACCAGCAACGGACTTGGCACCGTTCAATCCACTGTCAAGGGCAGATCCGATGTCCAATCTCTTGTTGAAAAATCCCATTATGATTGTTGTATTATATGTAGAAAGTCTTTTGGGCGAGAATAGTAGTAGTCAATTCTTGTCTGAATAATCCCAATAAAAGCCTTTGGAAATGTTGGAATTCCCCTCTGTTATATACCCCAGAGACTCCTTTTCGCATTCCATCGCCCATCATTGTCAATCACAGTTTCCATTCATTACCTCAAGTTGCAGCCATAATATGAAGATATACACAGGATGAAATGAATAAAAATATACCTCTATTCAGACACCCCACTAACAATGGGCGGCTCATGTCTCTGTACACGCCAAAATGATCACGACTTTCTATAGCCCGTTCTATACTGCAAATATATGCTTCCAATTGGTTCCTGAAACTTGGGAAATACCTGACTGCGAAATTTGGCTACGGGCCGATCGATTTTGGAACGGTCACGTGAAGGCAGCACCCATCAGCCTCGGTGATATTTGTCCTGAAAGGGCAAATAATATGGCCATTGTGGCAGTCTGTTGTAGGTATTGTGGAGTCCATTGTGGTAAAGAAGGTGGTTGTAACAGTCGACTTTGTAAACACTAGGGATGAAAAGGAGTGGTTCTAAAGGTCAGACGACGTTTGAGGAGCGCTGCTGTTCCATGGTGGTATTTTTGTTTGCACAGCACAAAGTGCGAAATCGTCGTAATTTTACAGGGCAGTGGTGGCGGTGAAACGAGCCAAACCTACCACGGTGATGATCTATGAAATCATCGATCGTTCTCTGTATAGCCCAACAGAGTTTATACCCCATGAAAGCTTAATTAAGCACTAAAAATAGAATCACAGGAGAGAAGAGTATCTTCATGACAACGTCACTGCCGGCTTCTGTAAGTGCGCTATTAACGACAGTTACCGAAAAAACAGCGATAGAGCCGATTCCCGACTTCCATGGCTTAGTACTGGCATCATGGCTTATACACCAAGTAAGCAATAGCTACCGCCCAGGGCTCTAAAAGAACTATGCATGCCCTAGTGCTGTAACAACAAAGATTGATATACGCCCAAGTAGCGATGAATTCGAACAAGACACGGTCCTTATGAGGCTGTAACCAGGCTTACAATATTCATCATCTTCGCGTCCATCAGGAGGAGTCGCCTCAATGTAATTTGGCACCTTCTAAAGCTCTGCGCGAATCCATTTGCCCATGAAACGGGCCAAGACTTGAAAGAATCTTGTTCAGATATCATTCTAAGTTGAATAGGGAAACATTAAAGCACACTTGAATAGAATTGTCCTTGATCTCAGCCAATGGAACTCTCATTGCTGCAACAAAACGCGGTGCCTACATTACAAAAAGAAACGTGGATAAAATAATTTTCAATGGCCGAAATGACGTATACTCGCCTATTATTAGAAGTACCATAAAAGAGACAATACGGCTGGCTGAGTGATAGAATCATCATATTGCATAATTGTATTACACTGTAAGAAAGATAATGGTCAAATAAGGGATGTGGCTGATGTGCATTCTCACAATTGAAGCATATGGATGAACAGCTGTATAGTAGTGTAAATAAAGTAGTGGGTCCAGGCCCGCTTGTGCTAATTCTAAATGCTACGCACAGACTAGAGATAATCTCCGGCAGAGCTATGAACCGGGTATGTGACAATATGACGGAGACTAAAGGTTTGCACCAGCTAAACTGTCTGCTTCTCTTCGTGGTAGTAGTAAAGCTGCTACACGTTTACTAACATTTAACAGATTACATTGGTCGTATACAATTGCTGAGGATAGAACAACGAGTTTCAACGTAACTCTGCTAACCAGAACTACCATTACAATCATTTGCGACAATTTACCCGATTTGGTAGCTATTGGGGCAGAGCATCAATTGTGAATCTCCCATCGTAACTAACCCAAAAAAGGCTAACCTCCACATCAAGAACTGCGCCGAGGAAGTAGACTAAGCTTTCATTCTTGACCTCCCACAGAGCCAAGATCAAAATGTGGTAGCGATGTTAGCGAAATCTCTAATTACAACTCGTCGAGTATTTCCATTTAAAACCAAAAAAGCGCTAAATCCCCAGCGCATCCAACCTACCTCTTTGAGCCCATTTTTGAATATTCGCTCATTTTTTCTTCCTACCGCAAAATCCATCCCAATCGGGCAACTGGATCCGTTTCTGATAGCGATTATCTTCAAAAATTTCGGTACCAATAATTCTCTTCCATGTATTTAAACGTTTGGATGTCCAATAATTTTCATTATTCGAAAGAACTACATTAGGAGAGAGGTTTGGCCCAGTCTAAAACTAGATATCGTACAACTTATACAAATAAAGAGAAATATAGAAACATGTGCGGACAAAATTCAACTACCACTGTGTCGATGTCTTCGACTTCTGCTTCCCTGTCCAAACCTAGCAAGGGCTGTTGTGGTGCGTCTTGCAAGTGTGGATCTGGCTGCACTTGTGCCTCTTGTAACACCACCAAGTTATAAGATATGAAATGATATTGCTAGAAAAAGGATGAGGCTTGCTTGGGATACTGTTTCAGATGGAAGATCTCTGGCAGATCCAGTCCAAATGGGACAAATCAACGGAGATTGGTCTCACCACAAGGCAGCAAAAGCCCCTAATGGGAATAGAAGTAATATTAGGGTTCCGGAGTGAACCCAGGTGTGGGCTGGCTTTCGCTATATTTAATGTGCATTACATAGTTTCTTAATATATACTAATATGTGATGAAATGTAGGCTAAGTGAATCTAAATAAGTGATAGTAATTGGGAAAGCCATTTTAACAGAAAATATGCAGAGGAGGGAGTCTTATTTGGATCCAAACCATGCAGTGAACGGCCAGTTAGTGAAACCATTGACCAGTATTTTCATGGAGAGGTAAGTGTGCTTTTAAAGTGGAGAAATTTTCGCTTCCAGTACATTAACAGAAGAGGAGTACTCCCTAAGTGAGATCACTAACCATTATCAACAATATTATAAGAAATGAGAAGTAGACTCAAAACCACAAACAATATCATGGGACCGGTCCGTAGAAACAACTTAACGGGTCAGCCAGTAACTTACCCGGTCACTCAGTATCTCCACAATTACATACGTAGTCATATATTTAGAAACACACGTCTATTCACAAGTTATAATAATGTTTTACATTTACCCCAAAATTCATCGCTCCCCTCTACTACCCTCTACTACTCTCAACTCAAAAAAAAAAAACAACTCAACTCCACTCTGAAAAAGATACCTATTACGTAGACATAAGCGACCCCATTAGAGCGAGCACTGTCATCGGTAATCAAACTCCTCTTACTGGTGGGGAAAATTTTGTGTTCCCTGTATTTTCTTGTTTAATTCTGGCCCCCGTTGACTTCCATCCCCATAGTAAGGGAATGTGGAGAAGTCGCAGAGGGGAAGTTCACATAGTGAAAAATACAATACAGCTAATCACAACTATCACACGGACAATGGTAATGAAGTAACTATTGAATATTGTAATATGCGAGAGGCAACACTAAGCATTCCGAAAGCACCGTATTAGACCATAGTCCCTTCGTCTCTATTTGAGTTTTCTTTCATTCTGGTGTCTCTTCAGAAATTTGTTAGTGCCAGATTTTTGTATGGGGTATCTCTGTGCCATGTTTATTTCCCTGTCTACGTGCATTCCAAATAACGCTCAATTCCGAATTTTTGCAGCTACACAATTTTCTAGTTTAAGATAATCATCTTCATACATTACTCAGTAAATAAATATAGACAAATAGAAAAAAATCAACAGTCAACTGGCAACTTGAAACCACAAGAATGACATTATTACCTCTTGCGTCTCTATGCTTTTTGGCGTTATCGTATCTACTTTCTTGGGGATAATTCCAAGGTCTCCTTCTTGATGGCCTCTCCCAAGTCTGGGTGGACCTTGGAGAACATCTCGAAAACTCTGTCTTGGATGAAAGCATCAGCAGCAGCAACGTGAACAGCGACGTTGTGGGCTAAGTGCTCTTGTTGGTTAGGGTATCTCTTCAAGACCTCGTACAAAGCAGAAGCTTGCTTGAAGTCATCGTCAGTGTACTTCCAGTGGAATGGACAAGCAGCACCCTCCCAGACTTCTTGTTCTTGCTGTAAGCTGAATTCCTTGAATTCAACTGGGTTAGAAGTGGCCAAGTAGTTTGGAGTAGCACCCAAGTTACCGTTGACGTTCATAGCACCATCTCTCATGTGTGGGTTGTAGACGGCACCAGTAACTGGACAGTTGACTGGGATTTGAGTGTAGTTGGCACCTAATCTGTGTCTGTGAGTGTCAGAGTAGGAGAAAAGTCTGGATTGCAAGACTGGGTCAGCAGATGGCTCCATGTATGGAACGGTGTGAGCTGGAGAGAAAGCAGCTTGTTCGACTTCAGCGAAGTAGTTCTTTGGGTTCTCGTTAAGAGTGAACTTACCGAATCTTCTCAATGGGTAATCAGCGTGTGGCCAGACCTTGGTCAAGTCAAAGACAGAGAAAGGAGCCTGCTTAGCTTGTTCTTGGGTCATGGTTTGAATGTAACAAGTCCAAGATGGGAAGTTGCCAGCAGCAATGTTCTTGAACAAGTCTTCTTGAGCAAAGTCTGGGTTGGAACCAGCCAAGGAACCAGCTTCCTCATTGTTCAAGGTCTTGATACCTTGATCAGAAATGAAGTGGACTTGGACATAGTGCCATTCACCCTTCTTGTTGCTCCACTTGTAAGTGTGTCCAGAGTAACCGTTCATTTCTCTGTAAGAAGCTGGGGTACCACGGTCAGAGAACAAGATCATGACTTGGTGGATGGCCTCCTGGTTGGTGGTCAAGTAGTCCCAGAACATGTTAGCATCCTTCAAGTGAGTTTCTGGGTTTCTCTTTTGGGTGTGGATGAAGTGTGGGAACTTAGAAGGGTCTCTGATGAAGAAAACTGGGGTGTTGTTGTAAACCAAGTCCAAGTTACCTTCCTCGGTATAGAATTTGGTTGCGAAACCTCTTGGATCACGTGCAGTATCAGCAGAACCGGACTCACCTCCGACGGTGGAGAATCTTGTGAAGACTTTGGTCTTCTTGCCGACGGTGTTCAAGAAAGCAGAACCGACGATATCAGTAATGTCATCGGTGACCTCAAAGGTACCGAAAGCACCGGAACCCTTGGCGTGGACGACTCTTTCTGGGATTCTTTCACGGTCGAAATGGGCCAAGGAGTCAATCAAGTTGAAGTCCTGCAATAAAAGAGGACCATGCTTACCGATTCTTTGGGTAGCAAAGGCATCTCCTGGGATTGGACATCCGTTGGAGTTGGTGAATGTTGGAGCCATTGTGTGATTAGAATGAGGTTATTAGGCTAGAGTTGAGTGTAGCTTGGAATTGCGTATCGCGGTGTATACTAAAGTCTTATCTATGCGAATGGATAAGAACAGCGATTATAGAATGATGACCAGACCACAAATTTAGCTAATTGGATTAGATGTGACAAAGAAAGTACAACTACTAAAAGAAACACATCGCAATCTATTTTTCACAATCGGGAACATCCCCTATATATATATATACTGGTATCTCATAAGTGGAATTGCCCTGAAAACTCCTATGAAACTAGTCCCCAAAAAAGCGGGGTGTGATAATGGGCCAGAAAATAGTCGATTATCAATCCGGACAGAAGTCTGGAAGGCTGAAATGTGTACCACGGAAATGGTGTGAGACACCAGCGTCACCGCAGTGGCTCGTGTGTAACGTGCACGCAGAGCACCTTGCATTAGTTATTGTAGCCCGCTGATTGGGTCCTTGTGGTTTACCATGACCCGTTATGTCATGTTGTACCTCGGGTTCTTAACTAATTTCTGCACTGTGCGACGGATGCGGAAAGGGATATTGTTGTGCGGTGCAGGACTCGGGTTAGTAATTGGCATGGGAGCTAGACTTGTGCAGCCAGATGGTGGGATGGTGGGATGGTGGGATGGTGGGATGGTGGGTGCAATTTGATGAGACAACTGGGGTAGAATTGTAATGTGGTATTTCTAGAAAACAGGGTGCAATTGAGTTTGTTCTGCAACAGTCGGTAGGTCCATCTCATCAGTCGTATGAGTAGATTGAAAAGCCCCAGAACCTTGAATAGGGGACACGGCTCCCAATGAATACCCGTGTCGCGTTGTGGGTATCCTAATCATTTTCATAACCAGTTACAGCATTGGCAAAGTCAGCAGCGCAAGCATGCTAGTAAGGAAGCAAAATTTTCCTGTGGCGATTTCAGTGTCATTTTTCATATTTTTCAGTCGGTCTTTGTTAGACGCACCATGAGTGATAGGATTTGTTGGAAGGGCATATTTCCAGATAATGTAGCCAATGTAGATATGGGTACCGCTCCTCCAATGCATAGTAGGCACGGTCGATGTCATTCATAGTAATAATCATCTTACCACCTTTTCACCTTTCCAACATGGTTACTTCATTGTCGAATGTTTCCCATTCTCTCTTCTAGAATCAAGGTGCCCACTGCATGTGAATCCAGTGACAGACCCCAATGATCTCTTGATATTACTATTTCGAGAAGTACCCTGTTACCATTATAATTTAGTCTTCCTGTTCTCCGCGATTACAACCATTTTGAGATGGCGATGGGCTTTGTGGCCATTGCAAAGGGGGTATGCCGATAACTGCGAGGCAGGCTTAACTTCGATGCATGTGCATCCTTGCCGCAATTGGCCTCTTTGCTTCAAGTAGCAATGAAGACGACGGGGCAGCAAGTATCACTCCACGGCAGTAAACGTTTATGGAGTTGTGATGCTGGTGATTACCATAGACCAGCCGTGTTACCCGTAAGGTACTCTCCATTTTGCAGCAAAGATTGCTTGAAGTTGAACATAGTAGAGGTAACCAGTTGACAACGAGTCTTCCTTCCAGATTGCGTTACTATTTAGACTGCATTTTGAAAGACGTATTTTATGCGGCGCTACCGTCATTTTTACTTAATGTTATAAACTACGAGACCCTATTTGGTAACTGCAAAATAATAGCAAGTCCGCTGTCGTATATCGTAATATTTAGCTTCGTTTCTAGCCTATTCAATTATGGATGGAGTTGTCAACATAAAGTGTAAGACAGGCAATTTTCCAATTGTTGGGTGCTTATTTCTTACAGCCCATCGAAAAGTATGCCTTTCGCCGTCTTCAGTTTCAACCAGCACTTACTCCTCTTTGGCGTTTCTCCTCTCCTCCCATTAAGCACCCCCACTTTATCTCTGGAATCTAACCATCGTTTCGGGGCTTTTTTTGTCGCTATTGTTCTCTTCTGCAGCTCGAAGATGGCGACGAGACAAATTCTTATTAATCAGACTTCGCGATTGATAAGGACAATTATGCCTAGATCTACATTCCTAAACGGAGTTGTTAAACGAATGTCCGAAACATTTTAACCATAGTAAACAATTTGTAATGTACTTGCAATCTGGGCTCTACATTCATTTGTTAGCTGTTTTACTTGTTTGTATATTGCGTTGTTTTAATATTACAGCTATGGTACAGTCAACATAGGACTAATTGGTCATTCTCTCCTATTTTATTAAACTTTCGTACTCCTCTACCTTCTAATACTCTGTCTCCACAGTTTGAACTCATCGGTCAAAATTCCTCCATTTCTCAAACGGTTGTTTTCATCTCCCATTAACTCAATTAAAGAAAAAGTTCTAGTACTTGGGTCAAAACTGATTCTATAAGACCTTGTCTCATCATCTCTAGGTATTTCTTGCAAAATCCATTCTATCACTGCTCCGTACCACTTTAATGCTCCTGTGCAATTAATTTTACCCCCAGACTTGTTCTCAGTCAATGGATTATTCTTTATCAAAACTGGAATCTCCTCAGTTTGATACAACTCAACATTTCTCAAGAAGAACGAGTCATCACGGAACCCATAGACAACCTTCCTTATACCCATAAGAAAGCATTGCGCCCAAGTCTTGAACAATTTCTTCTCGAATGTTACAGCCTGGCCATTATTTTCTATCATACGGGTGGTTTTCAACTCAACATAATGAGAAAGGACATCTTTTCCATCTTCAGGGATATAATCCCATACACAATCGACTTCTCCTGCCAAAAGCATCTTAGCGCTTCCGATACCAGTCTTGATTACAGAAAGATATTGTTCATAGTTGTTCACCATCTTCTTATTTCTTCTGTCGATCTGCTGTCTAGAGCAGTCAGCCCATGGCCTCGGTAAAGTAGCCACAGTTTCGAATTTGTATCCACTGAATTCACATCTTTTCACGTAGTCTATCTTATCTGGAGCCATTGACTCTTGTCTCTTGTGTTCCTCCTCAGCCCTTCTGCTCAACTCGATTTTCTCATCGCTATTTATAAACAACTGGCCATCGTATGCAACCACGTTGAGGTCAACTGGATCGGTCAAATTGTACGGTATTGTCAATAATTTTGTCATTAATCCACGATATGTAACAATGTCTACGGCAACTTTTTCACCATTATTACGTTCTTTCTCGTATTGTATCAATGCGTGAAGCAAGCTCTTTGTTTCTGGTAAATTGTTTTCTTCCGGAATCTTCTTAAACTTGGCAAACCCAGCTTGCAAGTCGATGTTTGCATCGTCTACCTTCGAATCCGGAAGATAGTAGTAGGAAACATTTTCGTTAATCACTTGATCTTGATCGTACACGAACTCTCCATCGATATCTCTGGCATAAGAAAACAATTCCTTGGGCTGTTTCAAGGCTGTAGTCTTAGCACGAGAGTTTAGCGGAAATGTTCTGATCATATTAAGTCGATATCTACACTTTAATGCTTCCAAAACCTGTCCAATTCTGCACTCGAAAACAGAACTAATACTGTTATCCATTTTATTCACTTGCAATTTTCAACTCTTCTCATTATGTATGGTGGTGTATATAATCCATCATAGTGACTGTGTTGACAAGCTCTACTTGAAGAGAGAGTAGTTTTATATAGTGATATTTTATGTGAGAGAATAAAGTATCCAAGGATGTGAGCCATTCTTCAAGTTAAGATAGCAGGAACAACTATATAAACTAAACTTGGCAGGAAATTTAAGGTATTTAGTATATCATATTTATATGTATAGTATTATATATTTATACATTGACATCAATCAATGTACTGTACTATCTAACTACTACTTCACTGGATTCAACAAATTCACGTGACCAAATGTCATACCACCTCGATCACATGACTAAATATTCTGCAGGAACTGAAAATTGTTCAATATCAAATACATAATTTTTCACTGTTTAAACAGTCTATTGATATACACCTTCCAATACTTTAGCACTAAATAAACTGTACAAGATGTCAGCTGCTAAGGGAGCTATGATTAAATTGATTGTTGGTGCCGGGAAAGCTGCCCCTGCACCACCAGTCGGACCTGCTTTGGGTTCTAAGGGTGTTAAAGCTATAGATTTTTGTAAGGAATTCAACGCCAGAACTGCTCACTTGGCTCCGGGAACTCCTATTCCTTGCGTATTGACAGTAAAACCAGACAGATCTTTTACCTTCGAGATGAAGTCTCCTCCAACTTCATGGTTGTTAATGCAGGCTGCTGGTGTTAAAAAGGGATCGGGAAAACCGGGCCATGAATCTGTTGGTGAAATCTCCTTAAAACATGTATATGAGATTGCAAAGATAAAGAAGACTGACGATAGACACAAGGATGTAGAACTCCAGGCGATAGTAGGAGCTGTGCTTTCTACTGCGGAAGTTGTTGGAATCTCTGTGGTACCATAAGTGTATTACTTCGTTCCATCACACAACAGCATCCGTGATGTCATCCGATGTCATCTTGTCATTACTGTAAATTAGAACCTTGATTATTTCCATGTACATACGCAATAACGCTTAATAGATAGTCAACAATGATAAAAAATCTGTAGAATAGAAACGAAATTATCTAAATTAACAAGGAGTAGCAGGAGAAGATTACTTCTATGAATTGCCAGATTATATCAATATAAGGTGACAAATAGTTATTATTATCCCTCGACATTCAACGCTACTTTCTTGTACAATAATAGATATGATTTTGATATGAAAACTAAACAAAGTAAAACGAACGTTTTCTAAATAACAAGTTGCATCAAGCATTGCGCATGCAATCGTCTTGAACAAGATGAAGGTATAATGACAAGGAAGTAAAGAGAGTATGCACTATTAATTCATGTGGCGGTTGTTGGCATTGAATGTATAGGAAGAAGGAAGCTAGGGTACAGTCGTTGTTGGACGGAATTCGAATCTTCTTGAAAGTAGATTCCATTGCGTCCCGTTGAACACTTGGGGAACTGAATAAATAAACTGACCATGATGTAGCCCGTACTTTGATTTTGTCGAAATGGAAAGTAGACTCTGATGATGCATTTCAAGTTTATGATAGCTGTTCAATTATTTCTTCTTGTTCTTTTCGAAAGCAGCAATGTGTGCCTTTGACTGGTCAACCTGTGTATGTTCGTGATCCTCACATTTAATTACTACGAATGAATTACTATCGTTCTGGAATCTCTCCTCTACAGTACACATGTTCACAGAAGACAACCACTCATCATTAAGACAATCATCAATAGAAATACGACAGGCTGGTGCTAATTCCACCATTCTTCCAATTAGTGGTCGACAGTCTTCTGGTAACGCAAGGAGAAGTCTTCCAGCACCCGTTTCTGTAGACGTGTGTGATTTACCGTCAATATTAGTTGGCGAGTCTGACTTTTCGATCTGTTCTACCTCTTCTTTAATTTCTTTCAAACTTTCCAATGGGTTCTCCGTAGAAGATTTATCGCTGATTTCATCGCCGTCTTTCTGAGCATAGTCCTGAGGAGTTTTCTTCAACATCTCACTAATTGGAATGAATTCACCTCGACTTGCAAAAAGCTTGAAACTGCTATCAGATAATTTAGGTACTTTCCAAGGGAACTTCTTTAACATCATACAACAGTAAATGATGGCAGCAGACCACACATCGACAGGTCTTGGATCGTACTTGTTAAAAACGCATACTTCTGGTGCCAAGTATGGATCAGAGCCAACAATTCCTTGTGATTCGATAAGCGTCTTTGTGAATGGGTAGGAGAACACCACAGCGGACCCGAAATCGATAATCTTCACTATACCACGAGCGTCTATCACACAGTTGTCCAATTTTAAGTCCCTATGGGCCAATCCCATGGAATGAAGATAGTGAATTCCACTCAAGATTTGCTTAAAACAGCAGTTGATTTCTTCACGAGACATCTTGTTAGACATGACAATCGCAAACAAGTCAAAGTCACAGTACTCCATCACTTGATAGATACGTTCGTTCTCATAACAGATTTCAACTGTCTCGATGATATTAGGATGTTTAAGCGTTGAACCAATACAATATTCACCTGTAATCTTCTTGGCATAGTCTCTTTTCGTTTCATTCTGGTACTTTGATCTGAATTCTTTTACAGCGAACACCTTTTTATCGGATAGACGGTTCACGAGTTTAACGGCACCACCGGCACCAGCACCAAGACTTTCTCCAAATTTGGAATATCTTTTAGAGAATGGAAGTTGGTGCTGAGCGTTAATGAGAGTCAGAACAGACAGTCTTCTTTCTTGATAATTGATCTTGTTTTGCAATATTGACGACGAACGGCTGAGAGAAGCTGAAGAAAGTCCAGTGTTACCGGGAGATTGAGAGAAAGTATTTGAGGCATTGGATGACGTTGTTGAAAGGGAAGGACCGTAAGATGCTCCATATCCTTGATAAGAGCCTGGCGTAGTTGCTCCTGTGCTGGAAGGGATAGCAACACCAGAACCATTATTTACAGATCTAAGAGAGCTAGACAAGTTTGAAACAGCTGGGGCAGTTGCTCCTTGTGGTGTTGAACTCTTCTTAAAAAATCTCTTCAAATTGGCCATTGAATTATGTCTTGTCTGCGGAGTGAAGCTAGCTTGAGACTCCGATGACGAGATGGACGACGGAGAGCTTGCTATCACCTGATCCTGATACGAATTGTTATAGAATGATCCTAAATCTGTGGAAGAAGATTCTCTTTTCGTGGGGGCTTTGCTCTTAGCTGAAAAGAAGTATGAAAGTCCGGACTGCGAGCTTGATCTCTGGGAGGATCCAAAAGAAGCAGCCTGAGCGGCTTGAGCTTGAGCTACACGTTGTTTCGATATCACGAAACGAGGTTCAATCAGCGACGAGCTCACTTGAGGAGATTGTATGTGAATAGATTGAATTGGTTGACCATTGGGTAAGTTTGGAATATGGGATGTTGACCCAACTGGGACTTCTCCAAGAACGGACAAATTGGAACCCAGGGAGTTACTATTGATACTACCATTGTTGGTGATAGCTGACGAAGAAAGTTGTCCACCTTGGCGTCCTCCTGGTGCAGAATAAGGGATGGACGACGACAATGATTCTCCACCATAACCTCCTGAAGTTAAGAAGGAAGCGTGAGAAACCGAATTGTTGCGAATAACCCTAGGACTTGAAGTGGTGGAAATGGTTGCAGAACGAATAATAGGATCTCTATTCTGGAAAGCAATGTTTCCATTGGTTATAGAATTGGAGTAAGATCTGGTTTGGTTCTTTGGAGAAATGGGTGTAAATGGTCCGCTAGTCGTGGCGGTTCCTGGTGATGGATCAAAACCGTTGACGACATGAGGATCATTACCATTAGGAGTGTGTATGCTATTGTTGTTGTTGATATTATTATTCTTAATGCTGATACTTAACGGTAAGGAGTCATTTTCCGAATCCGTCCTCTTAGCGAAGTCCAATTTGGTGATAGATGTGAGGTCATTGGCGTGATTCTCAGCGGTTCCGAGTGAACTCTTAGCGTGAGAAGGTGTGATGGTGCCAGAGGATGTTTTCTGGTCCAATGATACCAACGAAGCGTTCTTGGAGAGAGTTGGCGTCGATACCGCCGACGACAGTTCTGAAAGAAGCTTGGTTAATGATGAAATAGGTTGCTTATTCGAACCGTTGTTTGGAGCCACCACGGCGAAAGGTGGTTTTTCCAAATCCATGGTGCAGGTAGTTGGTGACAGTGGATGGTAATAGACGGTGGTTGGTCTACAAATGGGAATTCTCTGTTACACTGTGTACTGTAATAAGTTACGTGATGTTCATCAGTGTGTGGTTTAACATAGTCGGCTTTGGACGATAGCGACGAAAATAGCGACAGGATCAAAATGTCGCACACTGGGGCGACAAATGCTAGCGAGCCGGGGAGGGAACACCGGTAGGATTAGGAATGAGGGTAGAAGTGAGGGTAGAAATGAGGTGGGAGTCCCAGTTTTGAAGGTGTTCGGAGTGAGATTTTGGAATACAGGTAGTGGGGTGAAGGAGATGGAATGCACTGCGATGGTCTAAAACTTTGCGCTGAGACGATACGGCAGCAGATCTTGGAAATGGTGTAGGTTCATCCACAGCATTTCATACTCAGTGTGGTGGCACAAGACTGGCTCAGAGGAGATTTGTCGCAACGAAAATAGAAGATTTGGGCAAATTAGCGGTGGAAGATTAGCTTGAGATAAGCACGTGACTTGATTGATATGAGAGAAGATGTAAGAGATTCTGGGGTGGGATGATGCTGCCAAGGAGAGATAGTTATCGAGGCGACTTGTAGGAATGACAATATGGTCGGATTAGAGGAGTATTTTCCGTCTTGGAGGCTTTATCTATAGAAGATAGTTGCTATGCTAAAGCTTTGATACTCTCATCACAACTCTTTCATTGCGGCGAGTTTAGTGAGAGATTATTATAATTACCGCGAAATCTACTGGTGGTGAGGCATTATGGTTGCGATTTTCTACCGAGAGAATATTCCCATTTGGTGGCACATAGTATACACAATATACACAATATATAACTAGTTGACGGTAGCTACGGCAGCAATATAATATTTAAATATCCAAGTCAAGTTAAAAGTTCACTCCAACGTCACTTACTATATATACTTGAATATTATCGGGATATCATCCTGTACTTTTATCAATATTACTGCTGAATAATATTTTCCGGGTTTGCCCACTATTGGTGGGAGTAATCTGTCAGCACATCTCATTTCTATTTCAATTTCTCAATGTCGCTATCTTATCTTGCGACACTCACCTGGAACACAAGAGAGGTACTACAATGAGAATAAGATTCCACCTACGTTCATTCGATGGAAGGTTCGATGGAATGAAGGGCAAACACAAGCGGCTTAACATCCGAGACAGCCCTCCATGCGATGGGCTTTTCCACCCGCTTAAATCTTGAGTTTCTTCCCATTCCATCGCTCCCCTCCACAATTTGCCCTACAGCTGCTACGCTTAATGAACGGCACCACTACGACTTGCGACCTCGCTAACAGTAGCAGAAATAGTGCCGATGTCGTGTTCGCAGCCGCCAACGGAAGAGGGGACTGGCGGAATCGGGCGACATTTTAAAGGGGTTCCGAATGGGCCACCCGAGCCAAACAAGGTTATCTTAGTGAAACTGATCTGTACAGGCACTGGGGCAGAATCCTTGGATTGGCAACACACACCGAGATTATAAAGTGTATGCAGATAAACATTAGGCTGTGAAATATGATAAAGGATGAAATATCAGGTTATCTTGATTGGAATGTCTAGGCCAAGATTGATATGGAAAAAGATAACTAAATATGGGATTTTAAAAGAAGAATGAGCTGACAATTTGTAGCTGGTTGCAATATCTACGACTGAATGGTCATTATAATTTGCTTGCACCCATGGAGACGCCCGTTATATTGATAATGTATGTGCCTCTTGCACCGTATTTCCAACAGAGATTGACTTGAATGTTAGTTTAAAAATTCGAACGGTCGTCTGACGTTTATTTCCACTTTGTCACCATGCACAAGAAGAAAGATACTCTTGTATTGTTCAACATTCATTCTTATTTGTACGGAGTAGCCTAGTTTTTTAAACTATATACATATACACTAGGCTTTCCGCTTTACAGGCTTGTTCTTACGGGCAGTGGTGGGATTTCCGTTTGCTTTATCATTTCCACTGCTCACCGCTGAGTTAGGAGCAAGGTCAACATCAGGAAACAAAGGAAGGTCTCCTTGTTTGCCACTTCCACCCATTCCAATCAGTTGTCGCAATCTATTTAATTTCAAGTCTAATTCTTCTGGTGTAGCCGGCTTTTCATAGATGTTACTCTTTCTCTCCAATTCCGCATTCTTTGCTCTTATCTTTTCAGCCAAAGGCTTCTTGGACTCCTCGAATTGGGCCTGCTTCTTTCTTTCAATTGCTGATTGCTTTTCCAATTTCTCTATAAGTTCCTCTGTTTTTTCGAAAACTTCTTTTTGCAATCCTTCATCAGTCATCTCTGTCCTCACCTTAGTGATAATCTTACATTCTTGGATCAAGTTACCACCATCGAGCTTTGGGAAAATGGGTGCAAATAATGTAAAAAAGACTGACTGAGCTCCTTGACGGGCACTCTTGAAGAAAAGGAAAAAGATTGGATAGAAGATCATATAGAATATTAATCCAAGAATGGTTCCCATCGATATGAATCTTCTAGTTGATGCTGTTCTCATAAGTCCAGGATTAACTAAGTTTATACGGATGTTACATGGTGCCTTATCCTTTCGCTCGTACAGATTTAATCTTCTTTGGTACTCTTTAGCAAACAACCCAAGCAAAAGTTTGGATGATCCATACACTTTCCAGGGCTGGCCTGATGGATATCTCTTTTTCTCCCACAAGAGATCGTCAACGTCGACGTCTCCCAATGACTGGGTAGAACAAGTAGCAAGTATAACTCTTACATCTCTATCTGGAGGCTGCACTTTCAAGGAAGGACCCAACAAGGTTAAAAGATGGAAGTTGGCCAAGTAATTGATTCCAAGCTGCCTTTCTACACCATCGACAGTCACTTGTCTGGCTTTTCCTCTTGGGATCGACTCTGCCGCACAGCAAACAACACCATCCAATCTTCGAGGAGGTTGGTTGTCTAACCATTTAGTAGCAAATAATCTGACAGAATGGAGAGAATTCAAATCACACTGCTCGGCATAAATCAAGATGTTATTAGTCTTATCTCTAAGGTCTTCGACGAAATCTGCCACCCAGATGTCTTCGGTCGATCTGACAAGTAAAATCAATTGAGCGCCTCTTGTTGCCAACTCGTAAGCGACTTGAGCTCCGAGTCCCGTTGTTCCACCGGTGATGATGTAGACTTTTCCGTGGAGATCTCTTTCCCAAGTGTTGGAAGCTCCGGCGAAGTAGTATTTGATGGCGGCTAGGGTTAAAGCTGGAGGGCCGTAGGTTTTAATGTAGTCCCAGCCGGGTATGACTTCCGGACCGTCGTAGAGGACGGAGGAGATGATATCAATAGGCATTGTTTGCGATTATTGTATGAGATTGTATCTGAATCAGAAGCCACGACGAGATGGTTGTAATATTTTGGTGTATGAAAGAGCGGTTGATTTCTCTTTGAGGTTGAGTTTGAGTTTGAACTATCAAATCAAAGTAGGTATTATTGACCTTTACCGAGAATATAAATCAGGTATCTTATAGTACAATATAATATAATGTAATATAATGTATTATATTATAATATAATATAGCTACTATACGTTCAGTGAATGAATTTTACGAAGTACTCGATGTCGCAGTATAAAGCAACAGGACTAGTAAAAGCACTAGTAAAAGCGTAACAATGAAACTGATACTGATAATATATCAATAAGAATAATACTATTATTAATATTAATATAATTGCGAATAATTCAGATCCATATACCTTGATACCTTGAAGTATAATAAGTATGCATAGAAATATATAGATGAATATATATGAATATATATGAATATATATGAATAAATTTTTATCTATTTATATATATTTATTACTGATGCTCTCACTTCTCAGCGCTAACTACACGCATTTAAGCTTTCCTCTTCCATTTTTCACCGCATCAGAAGAAGAAAAAGAACAGAAAAGAAGGCGACGAGATCAGACGTGTTTGTAGACTCTGCAGGCACTGTGGTTGTCCTGTCGTTTATTTATATTTGACATTAAAGCCGACAATAGGTAGAGTAGTATTATATAATCTATTCCCATATATATATGTATGTCTCAGTACTGAGATAGTGAGAGGATTTGTATGTGAGTAAGATGATTTGTATGGGAGATGCTTTATATGTGAAGTGAATTGTATGTGCGATGAATTGTAGATTTGATTCTCTATGTGAAATGACTTCAATATATATATACATATATATGCTATGAAATGACTGGTATGGTTGAATTGTTGTGAGATTTCTCAATATCAAGTTATAAGTGACCAGTTCAGTGAAAACAAGAACCACAGTCGGACACTCCTTGCGGCAAAGTGGATAACGCTTTTTTTTAATGGAATGGGCCTTATTTCTGTTCGTGGAATGAATTTCGCAGCTTATTGAACCTTTGATTGTATTCACCATCCTGCAATTGTATGTCGTTTGTGATGATATAATGGTATAGCACGATATTTTCTTCTATATCTCAATCTTCATGGATGTATCATTCTTTGTCACTTGACCTTGGTTTTGTGGTCTATCCCAGTACATTTCTCAATTCTGCCCTGTTTACATATTTTAAATATGATTGCAACAACTTATGAAGTCAATAAACAATCACCCTTCCTCATTTGATAAAATCTCATCTCAAACCACGCCAACTGTAACAATCCAGAACTCTCTCACCTCATCTCTAGTCAACTTCTCACATCTCACATCTCACATCATTAGCTCATCACTAAGTACTTTCTCACATCTCACATCTCACTCTCTCATAGTTAACAGTCGAAGGCATCGCACATTTTTTTTCACAACCAAAACCCAGAAAATCTAAATGCTGTGAAAAGTTTCTGGAGCTCATTGAATTTTATATTCCATTTACTTTATCGGTATTACATTGTTAGTAATTAGTTGGATAAAGATATATTTGTATTGTATAATCTATAATCTATATTCAACATTTAATATTCCATATTCTATTTCGTTGCATTTTAATTTTTGTTTCGCTTTTGCTTTGCTTGGTAGCTTTCAACCCACCTCACATTCCATCTCATTTCTATTATGGATGAATCCATATTCTACATAGCTGAAGGCGACCCAGCAGACAAACACTCCCAGGAGTCATTTGCAATGGCTACGTCAGTCCACAACTCACATCAGCATGCTTCATTCAGACAAGCAGATTGCGCCAAAAACGGCGCTGTCTTGACGGGATCCGGTCCTGGTGAAAGATTACTTGTTGCTTCTCCCAACAAAGCACTTTTGAACGTTTACTCATGGGGAAAGGAATCCCCAGATCAAAGAATTCCATTACCAGAAGCTTTGACATGTTTATCGTTGGTGAGCCATCCAAACTCCAAACTTTTTGTTGACTCCATGAGATCTTCTCAGTTCAATCTTCCTAGCTTCAGAATTCCATGGCTCTTGGCTGGTGGTTCCAAGTCCGGTAAGATCTATGTCTGGGAATTATCCTCTGGAAGCTTGCTCTGCGTCAAGGAAGCTCATTATCAGGCCATATCAGTAGTACGATTCTCCAAGTGTGGTACCTTCTTGGTAGCTGGAAGTGATGATGCCAGATGTACGATCTGGAAGACTCTTGATTTGATTTCCATATTCCAAGGAGAAGATGAAGACACCGTAAAGGCTGCCAAGCCATTCCATGCTATAACTGACAATACGTTGGCCATCTCAGATTTATACCTTAGTGAAGCTGGCTTAATCAATGACTTAAGACTCTACACTGTTTCCAAAGATAGCACTCTCAGAATTTACGACATTATGACCAAGAGCCTTCTAACCACTTTCATCTTGCCAGAAGCTATTGATAGCGTGGTAACTGACCCTGCTGGAAGAGCAGTTTATCTTGGACTTGCTAGTGGCTTAATTAGAACTATTCCTTTGTACAATATTAATCCAAATACCATGGTATTGGAAAGCATTGGTGGAAACCGTAAAATCGTGACTGTCGAGAATGATCCAAACTTGAATTTCACGTTTGTTCACCATCAGCAGCGTCTCAGTGCCGAGACCAATACATCTTTATTGCATAAGTCATTGA
Organism: Scheffersomyces xylosifermentans; assembly: GCF_036884685.1. Lineage (NCBI taxonomy): Eukaryota > Fungi > Ascomycota > Pichiomycetes > Serinales > Debaryomycetaceae > Scheffersomyces > Scheffersomyces xylosifermentans. Next base: position 855,396 of record NW_027042941.1, read on the forward strand.
AGAAGAAGAACGATGACGATAACAAACCTATCTCGGTAACTAAGTTAGCCATCTCGTTAGATGGTACTAACCTTGTATCAGGAGATTCGTTGGGAAGAGTCTTCGTCTCAGATATTATCACCAGACAAGTGGCTAAGACATTTACACCATGCAACTCGCCAATATCTTACATTCAAGTGAATGCTGCTCCATTCGATGCTCTTAACACTCCCAGTTCCAGTAAAGTTGACAAAAAACACAGATTAATTCCTCAATTCAAGAGAGTATTGGCCAGCCGTAATCCTATCGAGCACCAGCTTAACTTAGAGATTCCTAGTGAAGCAAAGGATGAAGAAGAGGAAGATTTTGGCGATTGGTTATCACGTAAGACTCAAGAAGATCTTGAATTCAAGAATTTGTCAGGAGTCAACTCATCTGTTAAGACCGTTTCTACTTCAGCAATCTCCAGTTCCAACCAGGAATTGGAAGAGAAATTGGCTAAGGTGTCGAATGCATACACTGAATTAAGAACAAAACACGAGGAATTGCTCAAGGAACACTCCAAGGTCCTTAGCAGCAAATAGAAGGTATCAAGAGCTCAACAAAATTAAAACTTTCAATCACCTAAGGGGGATACAGATGTTCAAAAGGTCTACACCTGGTCATCCACCAGGATATTTGTCTAATTGTGTGTATTATAGAACCAATGTACAAATTAAATTAAAATTACAGTGATGAATTTGCAACATATCGTAGAAGCTTGAAAGTAGATTCAACATGTACCGCTTAGCATAGTTATTCGTCTCCAACTTTCATCGTCCTGGAGACAATGGCCTATTGAATCCTTTGCTTCTGTTCATATATTGTCTGTATTCCGTCTTCTTATCCTTCTTAGTTGCCCCGCCTTTAGTAGCCTTTACATGCTTTCCCTTTGTTGTTCCGAACCCCGAAAATCCCATTAAGCTGATCATGGTATCATCTTCTTCTCCTGCGGAGATATTCTCTTCACCCATACTCTCGCTATTATCTCTGTCTTTCGTCAGAGTCTCATCTCTTGATCTCGCCCTTCCTCTTTGATCCTGTTCTTGCTGAAACTCGGGATTCTTTATTGGGTTATTATACGACGAGTTCAGCAACGGAAGATCGACAAGCGAAGTATTTTCCTTTTTGTATAAACTGGATTTCTGGAACTTTTCAGTTGACCGTTCCTGAGATCTCTCTCTGTAGGGGGTTTTAGGACTCAATGGAGTTGAATGTGATACTCCCGAAGGGCCTGAACCGCCTCTGGCCTTTAACGGTGATGTTGAATGAGTTTTGCGGTCTTTATGCGGCAGTCTTGATCTTGATCTCGATGAAGTTCCTTCTCTTATAGTTGATGCCGAAGATGAGTTATTGTTGTAACTCGAAGACGGCTCCGAGAAATTCGTCTTGAGATTTATCCGGAGTCGATTTCTATCCATTGGTGCTCCAATTCTATGGACTTTCAACCGACAATACCACTATTTTTATGGTATCGATCCCAATTCCGATGGTGTTTTCTCTATACGAGATGACTGAAATGACTGTACTCTCTTTCCCAAAATAGTAACAAAAGACAGACTAACAACTCGACTCAATAAACGTCAAAGTATCTCAATCAGTTTCTACTGGAAGTAGGCCTAACTACGGCTAAATAAACTCAAACGAAACTATAGACTGCTATATACCGATATCAAAACAATCTCTGCTTTTTAAAGCTTCTAATCCCCTAAATTTCACCATTTGTAGAAAAAGAATCATTTATCTTTAATCTAATCTAAATCATTGCCTTCACCGCCCCTAACAATACTAACAATAGCTAACTGTATGGTATACAAGGTAGTAGATTTAGTCATGTGACACAACACGTGAGTGAGCTGCCATCTCATTTTTTCGATGGCCTCGCTAATCTTTTTTAACTATGGAGATGAGAAGAGTTGGAGAACAGTTGATTGTTAGGAGAGTAACAGTGGATATAGAATTAACATGGCCGAGGAAGCAAAGTTAACTAAGAAACAGAGAAAGGCGTTGGAATTCCGTCTGGATAAGTCCAAGGAGGAAAGAGAGGAGGAGAAAAAGGAAAAGAAAGACAAGAAGAGAGCAAGAGAAGAGGCAGACGATAAGATTGCAAAGAAAGAAGACAAGAAGGAAAAAACCACCAAAGATTCTACTGGAGAGTCAAAAGAGGCAGCGGATTCTGTAGAAGGCTCAGAAGACCAGCCAAAGAAGAAAAGAAAGACAAGAAGAGGCAAAAAGGGAAAGGGTGTCAATGGAGGTAAGGGTCCTAGATTCCTTCTTTTTGTAGGTAATTTGCCTTATGACATTACAGAACCAGAATTATTAGCCCATTTCAAGAATAGTAACCCTGACAGAATAAGAATCAGACAGGATAAGGGCATAGCGTTCTTGGAATTTGACAATGACACACAGGAAATCCAAAGTAAAATGGAGTTAGCTTTGAAAATGCACCATTCGTTGATCAGATCACGTAAGATCAATGTTGAACTCACAGTAGGTGGTGGTGGTAATTCAGAAAACAGAGTTAACAAATTGAAGGAGAAGAATGAGAAGTTGTTAGAGGAAAGGAGAAAGGCAATAACAGAAAGAAACAATAAGAAGGCTAAGGAAGTCAGAGAAAAGGCTGGCAATGTGCCCTCCACCTCATCAGGACCAGGAATCCACCCTTCAAGAGCAGCTTTAATGAACTAAATTTGAGCAGAAGAGGACTCACTAGGGCCGAAGCTTTAACGACTGCTGATTCTTTTTGTTAAAGGAAAAGTAATTATTGCAATTTCAGGCTAACAGTAAAATAGATTGTACATTAGAATTCATAAAATAGCATTATCCAAAAGCTTATCATGAGAACTTGTAAACAATAGTAAATTTAGTAACGGTGAACTTATTTCTCTGCTGATTTAGAGAAATATCTGCCTATTTACATATCCTGAAAGTCTTACTTCTGTCTCAGATCTATTGCAAATTAAAACAAGACTGGGAATTGAAGGTCATGTCAATGGCATCTAAGTTGCTTCATTACTACAAAATGTATCTACAACTCCGTACTACATCTTATCACATATACGTCTAAGGGATTTTGAAAATTCATACATGTGTTAGCAAACAAAGCCAAAAGTAAAAAGAAAAATACGACAACTAGAGGAACGTCGGTCCCGTTTATAAATAAGAGTAAGCGTAAAATATGAGACCACAAGCAGCCTGGAACAAACAAAAATCAATACTGATAGGATAATACATAACCTTGCCTGAATTAAAATGATGAAAATGAAATATTGTATTAAGTAGAAAGTCTCAACTGGAGGTCAACATGATATGATTAAAGAAATTGAAACAACCCAATTTGTCGTTCGTATTTAGCAGTAGTAGTCTTGAGCTGCTCCTTCCCTACAAAATCGTACATCTTTTGGCCTTTCTAACTCTTCTCTTTTTGATGTTGCTCAGGGCTACGTTGTTGGCCTTGGCGGCATTGTTGGCGGAGGGGTTTGCTGCAGCGGTGACATAGTCGTGGGTCTTGGTATTAGGAGGATCCAATACCGATCTAATGGCATAGTCAAAGATCTCCTTGACACCGACCTGCGTTGCAGCAGAACATTCTAAATATTTCACAGCTCCTACTTCTCTGGCCAACTTGTTACCTTGTTCAATTGTAATAGGCTTCAAGTTCTTGTCATTCAACTCATCCAACACATGCAAATCGTCTCTCAAGTCGATCTTGGTTCCGATCAACAAGATCAATATGTCTTTAGGCGAGTGGTGCAATATTTCAGGTATCCACTTGGACTTGACATTCTGGAAAGAGTCAGGACTTATGACTGAATAACACACCAAGAATATCTCGGTCTGTGGGTATGACAACGGTCTCAAACGGTCGTATTCCGATTGACCGGCGGTATCCCACAAACCCAACTTAATGGGTTCACCTTCGATCATCACTATAGCGGAATAGTTATCGAAGACGGTTGGAATGTAGTCATTAGGGAAGGTGTTGGTGGTGTAGGAGATTAAGAGACAAGTCTTACCGACACCACCGTCTCCCACGACGACAGATTTAATGCTTCTCATTTGGAGTTATTTGGTTTGATGATTGAAACAATGATGTTTAGCGGATCAAAACGAACTGGATCCGGTGTTCAAAATCGTAGCAGCGAATCAGGGATTCGAGTCAATAGGCTCTGGACAGCGAGGTTCAGAGGGAAGCGGCACGAAAAGCAGTACAGAATAGAACAGACGTCGAAAGCCGTTCGTAAACAAAAACTTCTAATGTTTATTTGTGTCACTGGGAGTTATCGACAACGATAGCAAAAAAACAGTGAGGCCAGTAACAAGGGAGGAATAGTTACAAACAAACAAATAAAACAACAAACTCTAACAATATTAATAATATCAACAAGATCAATCCAAGTCTACTAGCAAATGCGAGTCCACCAGTTTTACTATCAACAAAAGAAAGAAAGTAAGAATAAACAATTATATTATCCAACAACCAGCGCACTAACAATAATAAGTCACCAGAAATCAACAAACTATTTTATGGTACTAATTAATTAATATTAACAAATTATTCCAATATTCCGCCAACTAAAATATCACTAGCTTACCAAAGGGTCTGAGAGAAAAGGGTACAAAACAATAATAGCGATAAAGATGAAATTTAGGTTTGCTTGTTTCGCATGCCTCCAAAACAGGCAAGCGAAACAAGCAGTGGAAAAGTGTGTTTGTACCGGTTCTGGATGACAGGACATAACAAACACAGCACATTTAAGCAGGGATGGGGTCACATTGGATGGAGAGGTAGTATTCAAGTTATGGCGTGGGTGCCATTCTGGCCAATGGAATGGGACTCGCAGACGAACAGTCGACAAAAAAAAACCGCCATTTCATCAATAACAATCAACATAGAAGCCTGTTGTTTCTGGCCTTGTGCCAGACGGTGAATTTTCCCCAGTTGCCAGTGAGACGGTCCCCATTGACTGCCATTGACTCTATTGCCAGCCACATACGCCTGCTTGTGTGAGTCTAAAATGCTGCATCTCGTGTGTGTGACGTGTTCCGAAAACGTCTGACTGCGTAAAGGTGTGTATGTGCCCAGCGTCTTATGATTGTCCCATCGTCGTCCATGCCCTACTGTTGGTTTGGTTACTGGGTGGTTACAGGTCCCGTGTGCACACAGCATTGGAGGTTGCCTAACCGGGCCTATGTTCCCGCAGCTAAAACGGCCTATATGCCGACTAAACAGTAGGTCCTTGCCATTAAACTACCCGATTCGGAAATGCAGTTGTCGAGGTGAGCAACATCCTAGGCAGTGGGATGGTGGAGTGTTGATCCTAGCGCTTGCAGACTGGTGCTTGTGCCCTAGTAGCTCACAGCGAAACCCAGAGCCGAGGCTCTAGTTTGCGCTGATATTGGCCAAATTAGGGCGGTGTCCCTGTACCTATTCCTCGTTCCTTGTGGATCCCGTCACCAAGAAATTAGGCCAGACGCAGGACCGCAATGATGATAGACGGGGATTTCTTGCTATGAAATGGTCAAAGCTTTTTCATTGAAATTTGGTGTAGCACGTGATACCGAAGAATTGACATACTGCTTTTCTGCTCATCTGACATTACAATGCACCGTTCTGTCGACATTATACTTTCAAAGGAGATATTGCATTTTACGACTTTTTGGTTTCGCTTATGCTGCTTTTAAAAAAAAAAAAGCAGGTTGTTGATGTCACGTGATTAGTGCCACATGACGTATCATGTGCTTTTGTTGAACCCCATATTAAATGCTACTTCAACTGGTTAATGAAGAGAAGATCATAAGTCTTGACCGTAAGTGGAGGTCAATTGCTTGTCGAAGAATGTTAAATGGGAATATTGTACTCCGGCTGTTGGTTCCTAAGCGTTTTTTCCATGCATCGCTGCCCTCTCGTGTAGATTTCTCACATGTAGTTGTTGGTGGAGGAGTGGTTGGAACAGCCATTGCATCCGAATTGCAAGCTGTTGATGGAAATAGCGTTCTTCTTGTCGAGAAAAATGAGGACTTGGGTATGGAAACTACTTCGAGGAATTCTGAGGTTATTCATGCTGGGCTCTACTATCCGAAAGATAGTCTCAAAGGCCAACTATGTATTCGTGGAAAGAACAAAATCTACGACGCTTGGGAGAAAGGTCTATTCCAAGTACAATTGAAGAAATGTGGAAAGTGGGTGGTTGCACAGAATGACTCTGAGGCGGAATATCTTGATAAATTATACAAGAATTGTCAAGATCTCGATGTGCCAGTTTCAATGGTGAGTCCACTGTTAGCAAAGAGTAAGTATCCACATATACGAGCAGAGGCTGGAGCTCTCGAAAGTCCTACTACTGGTATAATATCAGCACATGAGTTGACTACATTCTACCAAAGTAACTTAGAACTTAGGGAAGGGACAATTGCATTTAACACAAAGGTGAATGATATACAATTTAACAAAGGTGATTCCAGCTATACATTGCAGTTGCTCAATGAGGACGGTAGTGATATGGAGGTTACTGCCAACAATGTAGTCAATTCTGCTGGCCTTTATGCTCCAAAGATAGCAAATCTCATTCTACCAGTCGAAAGGCATTACAAGAGTTTCTTTGCAAAGGGTAGTTATTTCAGTTTTCAGCCCGAAACTCCTATCAGCAGTTCCAAGATAACAGACAAGTTGATATATCCTTGTCCAAATCCTAATGCTTCCTCACTTGGAACGCATCTCACATTAGACTTGGGAGGGCAAATAAAATTCGGACCAGATTTGGAGTGGTTAGATATAGAAGACGCATCCCAAATTGACTATAGTGCCAGTTCCAAGAATCAAGTGGCTGCTTATGAAGCCGTCAAGACTTATTTCCCTGGAATCACTTTGGGAGCTTTGCAACCATCGTACTCTGGAGTACGCCCCAAAATATTAAGTGCCGACGACAACAAGAAACGATTTGCTGACTTTGTCATTAAGGAAGAGGATCATTTCCCAGGATTTGTCAATTTACTAGGTATGGAAAGTCCCGGCCTAACAGCATCCTGGGCTATTGCAGACTACGTAAGGGATATCTATCATAAATAGATGAGTATGTAGGTTCTATTTCAAATCGGACTAATGCTGTATATATATGTCAAGGGTGTCTGTGAAACTCCTAATTCTCTTATTGTATATTGACTTCAATTGAAAGCATCTATTCTGAATATGCAAGTTGTTGTATTCATAACTTCCTTCTTTTTGTTCCACCCTCGCTCTCGTCCTCGTCATTACTCTTTTTTACCTTCTTCTTTGGAAGATTCTCTGGTTCTGTTGGTCTCGGGGACTCCGTGAAAAATTCATGCAACAACGCTTGTGTCAGATCACATCTTCTGCTAGGATCTAACTGCGTCATTGAAATGAGTAAATCCAATGCTTTTTCGGTGGCTGCACTGAATCTGTTTCTTAACTCTTGCCTTGATGGTGGGGGATACACTCTTAAGGCATTATACATGGGCAAATTGGACACGTTTGGCCAAATCTGCTCTGTAGGTGTTCCCAATGCTCTGAATGTAACATCTAGTTGGTCGACATCGTCCTTTCCAGGCAAGTAGGGAGTTCTCAACATCAACTCTGCGAATATAATCCCTATTGACCAAATATCAACAGCTCCCGTATAATGCTTTGCTCCAAACAAAAGTTCTGGAGCTCTATACCATCTAGTCACCACGTTGGATGACAAATCCTCGTTAGGATTACCTAACGATCTGGCTAAACCAAAATCCGCTATTTTCAATTCGCCATCTGGTGCAAGCAACAAGTTATTTGGCTTTAAGTCTCGGTGTAGTATGAAATTTCTGTGACAATGATGAATACCACGTAGGGTCATGAGAAGCCATGACTTTATATCTGCAGATTTGAACACAATAGTTGTATCTTTGATGAGCACTTCCAAATCACAAGGTAAGAACTCTAACACAAGATTCAAGTTATTAGTGGTAGAGAATACATCCACCAATTCGATCACATTGGGATGTTTGAGTTCTTGTAAATACTTCACTTCTCGTATAGCTGACATATCCAAGCCGTCCTTAAAAATACCTGTCTTGATCTCCTTGATAGCAATCTTTCTTTGGGTGGAAATCTGGTTTCCTAGATACACCACAGCATAAGTACCTTCACCGACTTTCCTATCTTTGGAGTATTTTATCGGCGATTTTGAATCGTTTCCTATAGTTTTAGTCGTAGTTGACATTGTAAGTGATTCAAAGTGCAACGAGACTTTTTACTGGTTTTTTCCTGAGAAAGAGCTGATATTAGAGGAAGAACAGTGATAAAGAAGAGATTACTCTAAGCGTCTGTCTCTTCTGGAATTTGGTGTAGTAAAAATGTCGCGTGTCGTGAATTGAATATTGCAGCCATTAACAGTTGGCACTGATTTCTATAGCTGCAATATATAATTGAAGAGGTTGTTTGAATTATCTATATATATGTATATAAAGATTGCCATTTTATTCAATAATCCAGGGTAATTCACAATGAGAAAGACTCTTTGAGATATGTAAATTGGACGTGAGATGAGTTATTGATATGAACACTGCCTTATGGCTGCGAAAGTTGAGCATGAAATGGGTGCAATTTCTACTCAACATATAGAACTATGTGTACGTAAAAGCTTAGAGAAGATTATTATAATAAATAATATATATTGAGTATAATTGTCTATATACTTAGCAGCAAGCTAAGCTTTATCAAACAGAGATACATGATCTTTGCTGAAATTAATATGACAGTCTCTAAAATGCCGAAGATAGTGTCCAAACACTGAGCTTTTCTTCGTACATTTTGCCTCAACAAGTTGGTAACAAGCAGGGCAAGCAAATGCTAATTTTAATGCTTGCTTGGGTGTTGTTTTCCTTGTTCTGCTTCGTGAAGATTTGTTAAATTCATTCTTAGCCATCATGTAGTACCCAGGGTAAATGGGATTGGGCACTACGTAACCATTTGTAAGAATCCCATGGTTATAAGCAAGATGATTTCCATAAGCAGACCTTTTCAAGTCAAGAAAATTAACATGAGAACAATATGGACAGAGCCCCATTCTTGTAGAGTTAAATGGGACTCCCTCAGAATCAATTTGACTTCTGAAGTATTGTGGCTCATATAAGGTTTTTCCGAAGTTGGGGTTAGCGGAATAGCAGAACTTAGTGCTCTTCTGAACTTCTTCAAGGAAATTGGGCCAAAGGTGTAATTTCCTTTGGATGAAGCAAAACTTGTGCTCTTTATGAGCATAATTATGCTTGCAACGATCTTGCCATAGCCTGAGGAAGCTCTCCGGTTCTGGTAATGATCTGGAGCTATTGAATATAGCTAATGAACGTTCCATGTCGACCCTCAAAGTCATTTTCTGTGTTGAATAGTCAACACTTTCCTTTGTGGGAACGCCCAAAGAAGAGCCTCTGGGACGACTCTTGACGTAGCTGGTAAGCTTTGGTAGTCTAGAGAGCTTCCTTGAGGACTCTACGTTTGGAGGACTGTTGGGCTCACCTGAAAATTCAGAGAACCGCCTTTTTTTATTTGAAAGAGTGGTCTCGTCTTGTCTCAGAATAGTCTCAGTTACTAAATCATTTAAGTCATAGGTTATAGTGGCTTCTTCGGCACACGGAACCGCCGACCGTTCATCTTGCCCGGACATCGTATAAGACTTACTTGGATTGTTTACCAAGACAGTAGTATAGGTGGGAAATTCAAGGGCAGTTGTGGTATCAGTGTAGCTAAAGTCAGGTATTTGAGATACTGTAGTGTAAGTATCTTCAAATGACAATAGTTTTTCAATATGCTCGTAAGAAAATTGAGGCTTTAGAGTCAAAGCCGGGTCAATGACCAGGTCGATGTAATCTAAGTCAAGATAGCTCTGGTTAAAGCTATTTGAGAAAGATCTGGGAACCTGGTCCTCCTGGACTGAATCTGCACTCATTAGAAAACCATTCTGAGAGTCTTCAAGCTCAAAATCGTTACAAACCACAAGCTGCTGATTGTTGGAGTATAATCCAGTAGAAAGAGGCATTTGCTGTAACGATTCCATTGTGCTTGAAGAAGAAGGTGTTGTCTATAATCTCGAATTTTATAACTACAAAAATTGTAGGGTATACCCTTTTTATACTCTCGATATCCTGTGCAAAAAGCATCTTAAAAGAGGCATTAATAAGATCTCTAGGAAATTCTTCGCTAAAGGAAACTACTATATTTTAGTAGATCGTATTCATTCCGTTTGGGTGCAAAATCAGTTCCATCGAAAGAAACTTATAGTGCGATTTCTTTCAAATTTGCATTGTGTGAGATCTGAACGGAAACAATACAGAAAGAGCAACTTCCGATTTCCATCCAAGGTACAACATCTTAACAGAATGAAAGATAAATTCAATCAATTATAAGTCACTTCAGAGGCATGTTAGGAGGTCACAATGCAGTCTTCAATAGATGCCCATATGCGATCAACTTTCATGTGCTGACGGGGCAAATGTGAACCCTTTTCCTAAAAAAATATTTTGCACCCAAAAAGTGACGGCGGCTACAAAACGTCATTTTATTAGTAGCCAACTTGCGTCCAACAAAATCCTCAAAATAATGATAATGCAATATATATTGTTATAATCAGAAAATGTATAAATGAATTAATAATTAAGAAAGTTTCTGCATGCTGGGGAGATATGCAAGATAATAATGCTTTCATTGTTGAACCATGCAATGAATATGAAATGAAAAAGTAAAGCAAACTTATGAGTTTTTTTGCATTTTTCATAATAATGGAATAATGAGAAGTGTTTTACTTATATGATGTGGCATTGAATCTGCAAGAATTGGTCCTAATTCATTACAGTGCCTTGAATGCAATCCCATTGAGTGAAAACGTACCAGCTATTACCGCTGTCTCCAATTACTAAACCACGATAAAGTCCGAGTTCTTGGCACTTTATATTAGCAAAATATGTGCCATATGGCTTTGAGGGGTCTTCTTGGTTTAATTTGAAGTACTTTCCAGATGGTGACTCTACTACGATCTTGAAACCTTGATTCATCAATCCCGATCCACTAGTTAAACCTTGAGATGGATATTGTTCTACCTCAAAATTGTAGGCATTCTTAACAATTATTTTGCTGGTCTGAGGTTGCTTGACGTACAAGTCATTATTTTGACTTTGCACTGTTGGAAATCTTGGCACGAACTTCGAGCTCTTATAAGAACCACTGTGGTACAATGGAATAACAATAGCCAATTCATGAATGTTATCAAAATGCTTTTGTAATCCCTTAGGTCCAGCAAAAATTTGTAATACACCGATTGATTCATTTTCAGGAAGAATGGCCTTAATCCTGGCGGTTCTCTTGTTGTTAATCCATTGTACTTGGCACAAACTGAGTTCGTTTGTGGTTACCTTGGACGTCTTGATTAAAGTGAACAACTCCACATCAGTTGGTATTTCTAAATCTAGTTCAAAGAACTCCAAATCCTTTAATCTCGTTAAAGCATTGTTGAAGTTTCTGAATTTCAAATTGTTTCTGTAAAAGCCTGAGTATGACCTTGGCAAATAGAATGCAATGTTAGGATCAATGGGAGGAAGAACATGTTGCAAGTCAATCACTGAAGGAATATGGGTGGATACCACACTCAATGGCTCTGCCAAAAAGTAGAATTCGTTGAATCCTTGTGCGTCTTCCTGAATGTTGCAGACAGAACCGTTTTTGAAGTTGTAAAGATCCATGATGAAGAAATGATTTTCTACCAAAATTGAAATCCAACAATGATTAATCACGTATTGTTCATTGTGGTAGAATTCATTTGGCTTCTTCCAAAATCCTAATACTACTTCAGAAGGTATTCTCAATGCGTCTAAAATCTTCTTGAATAGATAGTTAATCTGATAAATTGAGGCTTCCCCCATGTGGAGTACTTCGTTTAGTTTAGGTTTGGTTTGCAGGATTGTAGTAGACTCTTCCACAATCCTGAATTTACATAAGTGAAGCAAAACGCATCTAATTTGATTGAGCTTAGAAGAGTTGAACTTCACGCTGATGTCAGAAATCAACTCATTAAGATCACTGGAAGTATCATAGTTCTCCATGAAGGCATTTACTTTCCGGAAGGCGATCTGTGTAACATCTAAGGCTGGACCTTCTAAGTTTCCCACTGTTTCATTGCAGTTGATTTCCGAAATATAATCTAATGGCTTCACGATTAAGGAGCCTTCTTCCCTCACAACTCTTCTGGTTCTTCCTTGCTTATCTTGTGAAGTCAATGAGTTCATACGGTTTAATTCCAGCTTGAAGGTGGCCCAATCAATTTCTTCTTCCTTCTGAAGTTTCTTTTCAATTACGTTAATCTCATCGCCACTCTTCTTCAGAAGTAACTTTTTGAAGATGTTAGGATGTCTAGACTTCTTCTCTTGAAAGATTGAGTCCATGATCTGTTTGCTGTCATGCTTTGGAGATGCTGAGTCTTTGTCGCCACCCTCTTCTTCATGAATAGCTAATCCACTCATTCTGAGCTCTTGCTGTTGCATTTCTCTTTCGTATTTGTGTCTGGAAAATGACCCAGCACTTGTAGCACTGAGTTCTGACAAGTTCAAAACATCACTCTGAAGAGATTTGATGGAGTTCTTCAAATCTTCCTGTTGGAGTTGTGATAATCTGTAAATGTCTTCGTCAGATAAGCCGGCTAGAGCCTCGCTATTTGTAGAAAACTTGAAATCATCAGCATCAAAAGCAGCTCTCTTTGCCAAGTTGAGTCTTCCGTTTGTACCTTCCTGTTGGATCGATAAATCCTCTCTAGCTGGATTACGCGCCTTGACTGGTGTTGTATGCTTTGGTGGGGGTGGTGGAGGGGAGTCATACTCGAAATCATCAACAGCTTGTCTTACGTACAAGTTATCATCCTCCGCGTCTTCATCCGTGGCATACTGAGAAAGCTTCTTTCCTAGATCTTCCCTAGAACTATAGTTCTTCTTCGATGACAACAAGTCCTCGCTTACATAACTGGACTCGATTGAAGGGTCGTAATTGTAGTCATTACTTCTGTTAGCCTTGCTTACAGCATGTGTTGGAGAAGATTCCTTCTTCGGTGGTGATCCTCCTCTCTTTTGTTGCGTAGACTTCTCCAATTGCCTAAGTTGCAGCAATTCCATTTCCAATTGTGCCCTTTTCTGAGCAATTTGCTCATACTCATCAAATGCTTCGGTATCATACATAGCCCTATTTCTTCTATTGTGGGCTGCTGAAGGAGATGCCTGAGGAGAGAAACTCTCCACGGTGTAATTATTAAACAACGGTTGCATTCTCCCATTTTGCTGTTGGTGGGGCAAATCTGTGTACGATTGTGACTTATAAGCATGCTTGGAAGAGGGCAGGTTTGGATCATAAAGTTCTTGAGCTATGTTTAGCTGAGACGCTGGTCTTGAGCTAGATTTCGATTTGGATTGAAAAGAAGAGTTATAGTTCTGATTATATCCATCTGGTGAAACTTGTGCATATCTAGACATATCCTGTTGTAACAGAAGTCTTTTGCTTTGCTCGGGTTGTTTCTTGATGTGGTAGTTTTGCTGTTGCTGTAACATCTTAAAGTTCTCGATTTCCCTCTCTCTATCAGTGCCAAAAAATTCCTCTTGCTGCTGCTGCTGTTGTTGGAAACTCAGTCTATGCTTGGGATGATTCTTAGATGAAACTAATTTATTTGGTGATCTAACCTTCTGTTTGGATTTGGTCATCATAATGTTCTCGTAGCTGACATCGTAATTGTAGTCGTCATCATCGTACGATTGAGATGGATCATTTAAAGGATGGCTGGTCCGCTTTGGAGATGTCGATTTGGATGAGACAAAATATCCGACAGGAGTATTTCCCTTGCTATTTCTGAATCTGTTGTCATGATCATCTTTAATTGGAGTATTCGGCTGGGGTGTAGCAAGTGATACGTTGGAAGATGAATGGTTCAATGGTTTCTCTTCAAGAATCACCACATAGTCCTTAGGAAAAATTCCTTCGGCTTTGTTTCTTCTGAGCTTTCCGCTCCACCAACTCTCGTCGACTATGGAGAACACCTCTATGATCTCATTCTCGAGGAATCCCAAATCACCCTCTTCTTCGCCGGCCCATGAGACTTTCGTTCTCACTTTGAACGGTGGTTGAGCCACTGGCATTGAGATATAACCTAATGAATGCTAATGTTAGAATGAGTAAAGTTGAAATGTGGACAAGTGTTAGTTTCGTGCAATGACCACTATGACGATTACTATAAATGAATAATAAGATGACTCGAATTGACAATAATTCTGTTCTGATTTTCTCACCCAAAAACCGCTGAATAGGTTATTAGGAGAATCCAGAACAATATGCTACTCAAGGTTCACCGTGTTCTGACTGAAGAGATAGTCAAGACAACGTCAAGTTTCTCTGTGAAGCCTTATGATGGGAAAATGAATGGTGGAAGAAGAACAAATTGACGGTACACTAAAAGGCTGAACAACGATCTTGAAATCCAATGGTTCGACCACCGTGCGGCTTGCAGTGAAGATGAAACTGAAACTTCTAAGGCCGCTTTTTTCCCTATTGCGTAGAACTATAACATAAATACAATCCAATGATAGTTTGCTCTACTGTAGCTATTGCATACTAGGAAATTTCACTCATTGAAAGAGAATATTACAAGCTCGGGATCTATGTCACTTCCTAAATAGGAAATATGTAAACAGTTGCAACAGCCATTTTTGATCTGTACAGGAACGATCGCTGCATTGAAGAGAATGGGTGGATGGGTGGATTAAGCGTAGAATTAAGTGGAGGTATGGAATAGATGAGTCTTGAATTGAGGTGTGGGAGATGAGGAGTAAAGATGTAAGATAAAAGAGAAAAGAGAGTAATAGGTGAGAATTTTCTAAAGTGCGATGAAAAATTGTAATGTGTTGTGAGGGTACTCAGAGTGGGGATATTATATTGCTTTGGTGTATCTGTGTTGGAGAGTATATATTGAAGTGCAAGTCAATGGGAGCAATACTGTATATACTCGTCATGAATGTGTATTTATTGTGTATGTACCTTTGGGAGGTCGATTAATACGTGGGCTGGTATAGATATTGGCTAGGAAAATGGAAACTAGCAGACAATAGAAGCAAGGGACGTGCAACATCGAGTGAAATTCGGGATTTTGTATCACCAAGTACAAAATAATATGCAATAGGTTGTTCATTGTTTGGGGGAGAGGAAACAAGTTGAGAAGTCATGTCCCAGTGATTCAACCAGTCTTACGTAGTCTCTAAGAAGTAGAGTTTAACTACGAAATTCTAAATTGGGATTAACGCAACCATGGCATCTCATGGTCTGCTTACCTTTTTGCAACAGAAGTTTGCTGTGAAAGTCAACACAATCATTGGATAAGGCGTTGGGTCTGCCACCATTCTGCCGCTATTCCGATGGTATTATCAGATATACATTTATGCAGGATGTGGTTATTTACTATGAAGTGGTTAGCTTCTGAAAGTGTTAATTGTGGTTTAGAAGATATCGTAGAACTATTTGTGGATTGCAATACCTTCAATAATATTCTCTACGATATTTCTACGTGAGAAATATAGACTTTTTAAGTAGTTTGTGAATATGGGATTTGTGTGTTTATCTAATTTTGTGGACGTAGTATAGGCATATGAGAATTTGGTAAGAAATTGCAAAATATCTTAGAGCAATTTTGTCATTTTGCAATTTTATATTCTAAAATTCATGAAAATCTTAACTTTTACGTAGAAAATCGTTCTAATGACGCCTACTATCCGGCGTTAACTCGGTGTTGCAATAGGAGAAAAGCTGACAAAAGAAGAAAACTCAATCTCCCGTAGAAACAGCACAAAATGTCACCAGCCGTTGTGGCAATCTTCAACTGTAGCGAGTACTTTTTCTCGGGGATTAACTGATAAGAATTAGCCAACTGATGTAAGAGATAAAAATTTATTAAATGTCTTTAAAGTTACGGCCGTCACTTTTGAAGAAACTGCCAAACTTTTTTTGCAAAGCCTACCCGTCCCTTGCGTTTTGCCATGATCTGTCTATATAAATAACTATGGTAACTCCGCCCGTTACATGAAATCATTCGGCTCCAGTGACACCCAACTCGATCCGATGACATGACTACACTGGTTCCACCAACATCTTAGGCCCCATTCGGTGCTTCTTCATATCCCAGCACACATATCGCTAAATTATCTCCGTCTCCGAATAATCTTTTTTTTTTTTGTTCCTTGACACATCCCAAATGGGTGCAAATCTACAAATGCTACGACAGAAAAATACGGATATTGAAGAAACAGATTATGACCATACGGTAATATATCTCCAACAAAGAGAGGTGAACTGCTCCATTTTTCAATTCCAACATTCATCTCCGCCCAACGGATGGGACAATTCCTGAAATAATGCAACAGGTAACTATTAAGTAATAGTTCTCCTCTCCTCTACTGTGTGCCACCATACTCAGTTTTTGTCTATTAGTAATCTTACTACAAAGACGGCTAACACTCGGAAACTCGCGCCGAGCTGTGGAGTTATTTCTGTGGATGAAAAATCGTATAGACCCCATAATTGTATAAAAGCACGATGTTTCTTCTGTATTCCAAGCATTATATCAATTGTGTCCCTAGAATATCCACAAGACTCACTAGTCCGTGTTACAAGTATTCTGCCGCTTTTAAACCACGTTTTTACTCGAATTTAGCCATGTCCCCTTCATTACCAAAGACCCAAAAGGTGATTCTCATTGAAGAGAACGGAGAATCCGTTGACGTTCTTAAGTATGTTGATAGCCCAACCCCTGAAATCACGTCTCCTCACGACGTTATCGTCAAGAATCAATTCGCCGGTGTCAATTTCATCGAGGCTTACTTCAGAAAGGGTATTTACCCAGTCCAGCTTCCAGCCATCTTGGGCCGTGAAGCCAGTGGTGTAGTAGCTGCTGTGGGTGACGAAGTCACCAAGTACAAGGTCGGTGACAAAATTGCCTACTTGAGCACCCAGACGTTTGCTCAATACACCAAGATCCAAGACAGTCTTCAAGCCGTCTTACCAGTTGGCAAGGATGTCTCTGACGAGAAGTTCAAGGCTTACGGAGCCATTTTAGTCCAAGGATTAACTGCTTTGACATTCATCACTGAGGCACACAATGTTCAAAAGGGCGAGTACATCTTAGTATGGGCTGCCGCTGGTGGTGTTGGTAGACTTTTGGTGCAATTAATCTCGGCCAGAGGCGCCCACGTCATTGCTATTGCTTCCACCGATGAAAAGTTGGCCGTTGCAAAGGAATTGGGTGCTGAGTTTGTTATTAACTCCACCACCGAAGATATCAATGCCAAGGTTAAGGAAATTACTGGTGGTAAAGGTGTAGCAGCCACCTTCGATTCCGTTGGAAAAGACTCCTTTGACATCTCTTTCGAGGCTCTTGCAAGAAAGGGTACTTTCGTTTCATATGGTAACTCTTCTGGTGTCGTTCCTCCATTGCCTATTAACAAGTTGTCTCCAAAGAATATCAAATTGACCAGACCACAATTATTTGGTTATGTTGCTGCTCCAGAAGAATGGGAGCACTACACCTCAACTTTGTTGAAGTTGATCGATTCCGGTGAACTCAAGTTTGAGCTCCACACTGCTAAATTGGAAGACTACAAGCAAGTTGCAACCAACTTAGAGTCCAGAAAGACAACCGGTAAGATTGTCTTGGAGATTCCTCAGTAAAGAAATTGAGTTAATGTTAGACTAGTTAAATTTTTCAAATGAATATGTGATTTTTTTTTTTTAATTTAATGTTGATGACATCTTCAAATGAATATATATATGTGAATATTTATTATGATTTTATTAACGTCGTACAATGGAATATCATCTATCCTACAACTTCTCTATATGTACCCATGAATTCAACTTCTTTATTGATGTTGACGAACACCGCTAACAATATCATCGACTCTCAACAACAAACACGCACTCTCAATAGCTGTCTTGATGGATTGCTGCTTTATCACTTCTGGTTCCCAGATACCATAATCGTTCATATCGACGACCTTACCTAAGTCTCCATCTATTCCAAAAGTATGTTCTCCCTTAGCGTGCTTTGCTCTCAATTGAGACAAAATCTTGATCGGGTTACCTCCACAGTTTTGGATTAAAGTTCTTGGGATGACCTCAAAAGCATCAGCAACAGCTTGGTATGGCCATTGTGCGACACCTTCGATCGTCTTTGCCTTTTCAGCTAATTTGACACTGACGGCCATCTCGGTAGCGCCTCCACCCGGGGACAACGATGGCTCGAACATCACATTTCTAGTCACTGCCATGGCATCATGCAAGTTTCTTTCTATTTCATTCAAAATATCCTTGGATGGACCTCTTAATAACACAGTACAAGCTTGTGGATTCTTACATTTAACAAGATATGAGAAATACTCATCACCAATCAAATCAACCTTAAACAAACCACAGCCAGTACCAACGTCAGATTCCTTCAAGTCCTCGACTCTATTTACAATAGTGGCACCGGTAGCACGAGCTATTCTGTTGTTGTCGGACTTCTTGACTCTTCTTAAGGCAGAAACACCACCCTTCAAGAGGTAATGTTGAGCCAAGTCACTAACACCTTTCTCGGTTATAACTAAATCTGGCTTGAACTCCAAAAGTTGTTCACAGATTAATTTGACTTGCTCTTCCTCAATCTGCAATATTCTGTTCCAATCTTCTTCTTTCGTGATTTCTATGTTGGTTTGAGACTCACCCTTCTTATACTCAAGAGGACAATCCAACAATATGATTCTTGGGTTCTCGATATTTCTCTTCATCTTAGGATGGGTAACATCCTTATTCAACAATATACCATCCAACATTTCACTATCCGTGACTTCTCCACCTGGAATTTTCTCGATACGAACGTATCTCTTGACGTCGATTTCCTTGTAGTCTCCCTTTTGAATCTTGACGGTCTTGACAGCCTTCAATGACAACTCGCACATCTTCTGGGACCACTTGTTAATGTATTTGGTACCGATGGAAGCCTTTATCAATTTAATCATGGCTTCCTCGTTCTCGATGTCGACTGGAACAGACACTTGGTGGATTATTTCCAAAGCGTCAGAAAGAGCTTGTTTCAAAGCCTGGATGATTATAACTGGATGGATATTCTTTTCAATGTATGGGAAGGTTTGGGCCAAGATTTCTCCGGCCAAGATGATAACGGTGGTGGTACCATCACCGACTTCTTCGTCTTGTGTTCTACTAAGCTCAATCATGGACTTTGCTGCTGGGTGAGACACGTCAATCTCTCTTAAGATGGCATGTCCATCGTTGGTTAAAACGATACCTCCCATGGGGTCAAGAAGCATCTTCAACATGGCCTTTGGACCAAGACATGTTCTGATGATATCTGCGACGGCCTTAGCGGCGGTGATGTTGGCAATTTGTGCTTGACGCCCAGTTTGTCTCTGGGTCGACGTATTCATGTAGACGACTGGAGCCTGCATTTTTGATACTGATTACTAGACTATACGATAGATGTAACGACTGAACGGAGAGTCTGAACTATGATTCGTTGGGTATAGATGTAAGCAAGTCAATGGAACAGCTACAGCGATGAATTCTTCTTCCCGTCACTTCTTTCCTACAGGCAATTAGCTTGTTTTACTCGATGTCGTGCTAGTAGTTGGTAAGTGAAATCGACAATGCCAATTCTCGATTCTCACTTTGCTTCCATACAAAATTGCCGTTGAGTTGATCGCACTAAAATTTTTTTCAGCTCGCGTGTTGGTCATGGGATGTTTGGTCATGTGTAGGAATAAGGTCTGTCCACTCACGTGTGTTTGTACTGGTGGTTGGTGAGAGTGAGAGTGAGAGTGTGTGAGAAGATGTTGATTTTGTGATGATCTTTGTGAGTGTGGGTGAGTATGAGATTTTTTGTATAGGGATGCATAGCTGGATGGGTAACTATGAGTGGGAATTGATCTGAGAGTACACCTGAGGGATATTGTGAAGTGTAGAGTGTAGAGTGTGAAGTGTAGAGTGTGAAGTGTAGAGTGTGAAGTGTAGAGTGTGAAGTGTAGAGTGTGAAGTGTAGAGTGTGAAGTGTAGAGTGTGAAGAGCAGATTGTATATTGTATATTGCATATTGTATAGTATATATTAGATATTGTCTATTGTCTATTGTATATTGTATATTGTATATTGTAGAGTGTACAGTACCTTATACCACCAAGACATCTTAACTATGAGACACATTAACTATGAGACCCATTAACTATGAGACATCGTCCCAAGACATCCTCCCCATGAGACATCTTCTCTATTCATTAGCACACCGTGTGCTCGCATTTCTGACACTCTTAACACTAACTGTGTGGTGACGACCGACACCGCGACAATGTGAGTTGCTTTAGCCTCGTTCTTTAACTACTGGAGTTTTTCACAGCAAAGTCTTGTTTGGTATTTAGTGTTAGTGTTAAGTGAGAAGTGCACTGTTTTATATTTTTCTTGTAACATTTGTTGGTTGTAACTGCCATTGTCTTCTCTTCTTATCTTCTTATCTTCTTAAAGTCGACGAGGAGGATATCAATTGTAATTGTAATTGTGGTTGTTTGCTAGTTGCACAGGAAAAGTTTGGGTTCAAGTGGAGCAATTCAACAATCAATACAATGAGTGACTACATCAACTCAACGTTTACTGTTCTAGAGGATCTATCAAACATACCCTCAAAACTAGACGAGCTACGGAAACTAGAAGGCAGCATTAAATCGGTAGTCGAAGCGAAAATAAACGGCTCAGATGATCTTGATCCATCGTTCACGAAGAAGACCATAGATCAGGAAAAGTTAGATCTTTCCATTGGTAAGATCTTGACAGTGCTAAAATACGCCGTGGAAACTGACGATTTGGTCGATGCCATAACCAATGTAGAAGCTTTGGCGCTAGAATTTGGCAATGTGTCCAATTTAACCGATATAAGGGCTCAGTTGATCGAGAAGAAAGAGCTTGTGAAGGGAATTGCACTATTGCAAAAAGCAAAAACCATTGAAGATGTTCTCGTTCATGAGTTGGACATTTATGGCCTTCAACAAGTTGCCAAACAAATTGAAGACATTCATGAAGACGATGCACTTTCCCATGAAGTCATACAGATATTAAATTCCAAGGTCCAAGAGAAGGTTTCTGCCAAAAGAGCATCGCTAGAACCAAAATTTAGGGCCGTTCTAGATGATTGTAAGTGGTTGCAAGCAAATAACGATGTGGACAATATTCCTACTTCTACACTTTCCAGTATTACCAAGGCAGTTTCCGACCTAGTGGATTTACAAGCAATTCAAAATACTCCAATTTACCCAGAGTCGTGGTGGGCATTGGATATCTTGTTGAATCCAATAATAATTAGATTCAATTATCATTTCAACACAGCACACAAAGAAACCAATAAGCTCTCCAAACCGGAGTGGGCTCTAAATTTCTTAGAAAAGTTTTTGTCCGACCATGTGGCAATCTTAAACTTAATAATTGAAGACATATTTAAAGCCAAAAACAGAATAGCGACTTATGAAGTTATAACAACTTTGTTGAGTCCTTTGAGAGAAAAAATGATGAACACAATAAAGACCTTGAATGAAAATATTGCCAGGTTTGAAGGCCAGCCCTTAAATCTCGAGAAAAGTGGAAGATTGTTGTCCCACTTCATGTTTGAATTGTCCTCTTTTGACCAAAGACTTCGCAATTTGTACAAATACAACCCATATATCGAGACCTTTGAAGAAGCACCTTCAAGAAAATGGACCGGTTTGACTGGTGACGTTTTATTGCGTGGCAATGATGAGAGTTTAGCTGTTTCTAACTGGTTAAACTTCGAAAAGGAATTGGCCAACAAGAGATTCAATAGCGAAATCGTCCACTTCAATGAAGCATTCAAGATCGATTTTGATTATCAAAGCTCCTTTGACGAAGAAGACGAAGAAATAATAAAACACACCCTAAAGCCTACATATTCGTCCTATGCAATGGTTAAATTGTTTGATAACCTCAGTAGCCATTTCCAAACATTGAGTATTGTAAAGTATCAGTTGAAATATGTTTCATCCATTCAGCTTGACTTACTTGACAGATATTTTGAAACCTTGAACAAATCATACAAAGAATTCAACAATGCTTTCAACCAGAATAAAGTTATGAACTTGATTCCGGGGGGATTAAAGGAGACTACGAAGAAAGAAAGTGATGTAGATGCCTTTCAAATTGGATTGAAGAATGTGGAAGTTATCACAGAGATATTTTGCTCTGCTAAGTTTATAAGTAATGCACTTGAACAATGGAGTGAAGAACTAATCTTCATTCAGTTATGGGAAGCCTACAAATCAGTTTCTAAGGAAGCTGACCTGAGCATTTTCGACGGTTCCTTGAAGCAATATGACCAACTTGTTAACAAAATCTTAGTTCTCTATGAAGAATTTTTCAGAAAAGAAATCAAGGCAGCTTTGAAAAATTACGTTAATTCCAGCCAGTGGAATATTGGAGAGAAGAATGCTGAAACCTCTAGCGAATTGGTTTTGTTAGCAAATAATATTCCAGCTTACTTACAATTTATCAGGAAAAGTGTTTCCAAATTGAACTACTACTTAATTTCCGACAAAGTTGTTTCTCTACTTTCTATCATATTGACTGAATACATCATAACAAACAATCAATTCAGCAGAGCTGGTACAGAGCAATTGAAGTCTGATTTTGGATATATCCTTCAGCAACTTCGTTTACCATTGTTCCTCGAAACAGATGAGGACGACGAGCTTTCTAATGATCTGAACAAACATTTCAGGAGATTGAAGCAATCGGTGGAATTCCTTTACGCAGTTGACCTTGCAACCGCAAAGCCATATCAAAGAAAGCCCGAAAAGGTAGCTGAATTAAGGACAAAGTTTGAAGACGGCTTGGCAGCTTTAACGAACCATGAGATCAGTGATTTGCTCCTTCGTATTGTTTAGGAGTTAATCAAATGTATATATAACCATGCAGCATCACTAATAAACATCATAAACTAATACTAATACTAATACTAATACTAATACTAATACTAATACTAATACAAAGTACATAATATACAGGACCAACACATAACACATCATAACACATAACACAGTGAGATATCCAATAGAACACCCAACTCTGCACCTACAATCTTACTATACTCTAAACAATTATCCAATATAAGCCAAAACATACCCATCTAGAAACACCAATATCACCACCTAACATATATCTCACACGAACTACCCCACTACAGCCATTGCAACCACTACTACGTCTATTACCATATTTCCCATCATTTTGCACCCTAATCCCAATTGTGCTGTGGTACGGGTCTTCCACAATAGCTCTGTTCATCATCATACAAAAAGCGCATCTCACTTCGATCCAAAAGCGCGTCTCTCAATCAACAGATCGGATTTATTTAGTAAACATTAGTGTTATATGATTAGAGGATTCTTTGTTTAGCGCTTTGTATTTTTGTTAGACAACGATGTCACTATCCAGAAAGAGAGTATGTATATATAAGGGTGTTTTTTAGGCTTTTCTGAGGAGAAAAATGGGGTTTTTAATTGTTCCAGAATACGGAACAATGAAGCTGTTTTCCATAGTTGAAGTTACTAACTACGATTTGTAGGTTCTAGTGGATAAACCAGTCACAGAAGATGTGCCAATAAGCTCAAAACGGCAGGTATTCAAATACAAGAATATAGCAAAGCTATACAGCGCCACTTTAGGCAAACCTCATATCAACATTCCAAGGAAACCCACAGGAATCATTATTGGAAGAAGTAGTACATGCGACGTGAAGATCACTGGAGATGACGTTTCATCCAAACATTGCCAATTGACATTAACGGCAAACGAAAATCAGAGAGAATACCTCTACATAATAGATCTTAGTTCCAATGGACTATACATAAACGATGAAAAATTGGGCAAAGGTCCTCCAGGAGTGCTACTAAGAAGTGGTGATAAAATTGCATTTGCCAAAACGGGAGGCTCATACATCATCAGATATACAGAGGATATCGTTAGCAAAGAACAATCTAAAACCTATAAAAAGACATTTTTCGAAGATTATATCCTAGGAAATCAATTGGGATCGGGTCATTATGCCGTGGTAAAGGAGGCTAGAGACAGATCTACGGGAGATATCGTAGCAGTGAAGATCTTCCATCCTAACAAACAGGCTACGAACAGACTGACTGAGGAGGCCAAACTTCAGCAAGAAATGAACTTATTAATATCTATAAATCATCCTAATATTGTGAAATTCATCTCCCATTACATAGAACCCATAAACCAGCATTCAGTAACGACGTATCTTGTTCTAGAGAAAATGAACAGTGGAGAGCTATTCCAGAGAATCATCAACAAACTGAAGTTGAGACAAAACGAAACGAAATCTATCTTCAGGCAACTATTGTCGGGTTTACAGTATTTGCATGAAAATAATATCATTCATCGGGACATTAAGCCAGAGAACATCTTATTAGATATCACCCCACGTACGAATCCACAACAGAAACAAACTGGTCCATGGGACGAAAACGAATATGATGTCAGAGTTAAAATAGCCGATTTTGGTTTAGCGAAATTCATTGGGGAATTGAAATTCACCAACACTCTATGTGGAACCCCTGCGTATGTTGCTCCAGAGGTGCTCACAAATGACAGAACTTATACTACCAAAGTAGATATGTGGCTGACAGGAGTCTTGCTTTATGTTTGCCTATGTGGATTTCCTCCCTTCAGTGATGAATTGGCTCCTCCATCAATGAGAGATCAGATTTTAAATGGAGCGTACGCTTTCTACTCTCCATACTGGGACGATATTGGAGACGTTGTTCTCGACTTGATTTCAAATCTCTTAGTAGTGGATGCTAATGAAAGATTTGACGTCAAGCAAGCAGTTGAGCACTATTGGTTCATAGAACAAGATACTGTTGAATCGAGTAGTGATACTACTGATTCATTAGTGCTCAGTTCTGAACCAAGTCAAATTAAGAGAATTGCTGTAAGGTCGAATACACAGCCTTTGAGTCTACGTGATAAATACGTCTCGGAAATCAATTTTGGAACGGAGACTGACCGTTCGTCCATTTTGTGATTATAATAAATAAGAATACGCTTTATAGCAATGAAGGTAAGGCCTGGATGTCCTTCTTTCTAGTAGTATAAAAAACATTTAATAGTGACTCATTAACTTTCATAGCGTTTGCCATCTCCTCAGGCATGCTTTCTAATTTTGTAGGGTTATTATGAAGCTTCTCGATTTGAGAGGTGATCGCATCCAATTTTGTCAAAATGTCGAAGGAGGACTTGTAGTCTTGCAAGAGCATATATGCATCGAACTGGCCGATGCTACAACTAACATCGTTTGCGGCTTCTACTCCTAACTTGAACCATTCGATGGCTTTTTCATAATTCTGAAAGACATTCATCTCAAGGAACCCCAAAGAGGCAAAACTCTCTTTCAAACCCCTTCCGGCACTAATTTCCCAATGGTATTTGGAGACTTGTGGATCTGTTGTAGCATATAATTGCCCTAAGTAGTAGTGTGATTGAATGGTGTACTTATCCAATTCTCCTACAGCGATACTTTTTTCAAAATACTTTTTGGCAAGATGGAGGTCTGGTCTTGGGGTGATGAAAGTGAAGTAGTATTGGCCTAAATTGGCGTACACCTGACTGGCCATTATAGTATCTGGTTCTAATTCAACGAACTCCAACCAGTACTGAGTTGCCTGCTCATAGTATTTCTGCTTGAAGGCCAAGTCACCGGCAAGTTTGAACACGAGCGGTTGTTTTAACTCAGTTAAGTTCTTGATCAACTCAGTAGCATAATTGTAGTCTTCTTGACTAACATTTTCGCCAAGAACCTTTCTTTCGACGGTTTCAAATGCAAGGATAGCAATAGCATCGTTGTCACCTAGTTCAGCTGCTTGCTCCACCAACTCGTTTTCAAGAGCCACAAGGTTACGATCTATAGAATTCGTTGTTGTTCTTATAGCGGTCAACACCGATTTGAATTTCATAAGATCATAGCTTTTTACATATTTGGGTAATCTGATTTGGTCTGGGGTGTCTAATTTGTCGTAAATCTGCTGTAATATAGGAACTGACTTCGAAAATGAGAGCCTCACATCGTTATCGAAGAGAATCTTGTTAAGAACTCTTTTCTTAGGGAGAATGGAAAGCAACTGTGGGCGAGAACTGGAGCTCTGACCAGAATTACTGGCATTATCAGATGTTGCCTTGGATGCTTCAACTGAAGATACGGTTGAATTATACCGTACTAATCCTCGACAGAGGTTTCCTCGCACAAGTGTTCTATTTATCATTGACTGAAACTATAGGTACGTTAACCTGAATTGCAATCTAAACCAATACCCTTAATAACAAACCAAATTACAATCACTGATAAGACAAGCACAAAGCACAGAGTTTACCATGAAATTTATTTGGTGAGGCCACTTTCACGGGACGATTTCGCAGTTAAAGTCTTTTTCTGTAGCGAGAGAATTTGTATGGCCAGAGAGAAATGGGCGATTTAGTGAGAGACTGTAGGGAGAGTAGTGAGAGTAATGAGTGTAGTGGGAGTAGTGAGACGGTGTGTCGTGAAATACTGTCGCAAAAAAACATCCTCTTTTTGGCCCGAAACCACACCTAAGCACACTCTTATACTATGATCCCAACATTGAATCCTAAAATAATCCACACCATCTCACTACCCAATTATTGCTACCATCTACTTAGTGAACTTACCAATCTGTAGATCTTATCCACACTGCAGACTGAGACACGCCTTAAATCCCGGGAAAAGACGTGGAATTTTCAAACTTCAGGCTTTGAGCAAATGAACAAACCGTGAACTTGACTTCTTCTAGAGGAATCAACGCATCTACAGAAGATCGCTACTCACGGGAGGAGACAGATATACACACATATATATATATATATAGACAGAAAGAGAGAGAACAGATAGGGACTGTTCGAGATTTGTATTTCCCTTTGGGTGAAAAAACAGTACTGATAAGCTTATTGTTGTAAGCTTTGCTACCATTGTCTGTACTTACTGAAATCTCTTGTGCAACAATGTCTATAAATACCCATAACGTCCAGTACCTAAACTTTGCAACTTTCAATGAGTGACTTCACTATTTTTCTTTAACTAGCTTTTTATGGTAGAAAGCCGACTTTCTATGTACTATGTACTATGTTCTATGTTCTATGTTCTATTATAGTACTTAACATTCTCGTGGTATATCTCACTAGTTGAGCGCCTTCTTCGAATTCTTTTGTAGTCTACATGAACTAACCGCCTTCACTAATAATCACTAAAGAAACCTTTAATACATTAAAAATTAAACACGATGATCTAGAATATAACTTACCGCTAGCATAGAAACGATAATATGGTACTAATAAATATTGCAACGGACATCAAAGAAACATTAATATCAACGCAGGAACCTCCAAGCAGCAAATCGAAATGAATCATAAAAGGAATTAACTAATGGGTATTATTTTGAAGATAGTAAGAACATATTGAATGAAAGTAATGCTTGAGAGATTCCTAGTCAAATATACCGTTGTCTTTGTTGGTCGCTCTCCGTCAAAAGCCAGATCACAATCAGTTACTGCCGTAGTCGATAAAACTATCCACGTTACTGCTTGCACCACCGTTGTTTCCATTGTTGCTATTGCCTCCACTATTGCTGCCTTGAGGTTGGTTGTCAAAAGCACCACTTAAAGGGGTATTGCTGTTAGAAGTGAAATCATTGGTTCCATTAAGTGGAAAATCAAACTCGTGGGACTGTGGAAACGCCAGGTTGGAGTCCAACAAATCATGGTGGTTATTGTTTTGGTGTGTGTATGCGTGAACGGACGAGGTGGTGGTGTTGTTTGTGACGGGAATAGAAGGACCTTGTAGCTGAATTGATGGACTCTGATCATGACTGAGTACGTTCGATGGCGTATGACCTTCACCACTGATAGTTGTGAAGAAGTCAGGAGTGTTGGCTGTGTTAAACACATCGTAACCATCTACAGAATGAGTTTCGGGAATGTTTTGTTGTTGTGGAACTGAATGACGAGAATAAACGTTTTGCCCCGAAGATACACTATGAGGAGTATTAGCACTAGAATTGAAATTGTATTGTGATGACTGATTGTTCTGATTGTGTTGTGGTTGTTGGTGCTGATGATGATGCGGCTGTGGACCTTGTTGATGCATATTACTGTTGTTGCTGCCGATTGAATTAGGCGAAGTTTCTGAAGTAAAATCAGCCAAAGGACTGAATACGTTCAATTGTGTGTTACGCAAATGACCGTTACTTACTGATGCAGTGGAAGAATGAGGGTATGGAGCAGGCGTAGTTGACCTATTAGTTGATGTTGGTGCCAACGAAGAAGTCTCATCCCAGAGCAAATCCTCAGTAGTAAACTGGAAGGAATCTTGATTATGGGATTGCTTGTCATCAGGAAACTGATGTTGTGGTTGTCTGTACTCAGGAGCTGCTGCAGGAGGTTGTGGGAGTGAGATACCGTTGGCTGTTCCATTGGCATACAACTGAATGTTTTCTAAAATGAACGAATTAAGGTATTGTAAGGAGTTCTTCACACCAACCAAAACATGGGGTATGGAGGTACCTCCTTCGCTGACATATGCTTGGCTGACTTGTTGGCCTTCGCTGAAATCGTCACAAATGGACCACTGGTTCGATTGTGAGTTCACTCCATTGAAGAAGAAAACGGAGAACTTAGGCTGATGACTAAGACTGACCCTGAGCTCGTTGTTTTCTTTATTAATGTTATTATCAAGCAACGAGCACGTCACGATAGAAGAAATAGGATAGAAAATGCGGAAAAGGATTTTTGAGTTGTTGGAAACCGCCAGGAAGAAGTAGTTAATCTCAAAGTTCTTCTTGGAGAGAATCACGAGCAAGTCGACGTTGTTCATAACCGAGTTTAGCGTGAACGGGGACAAGTTGACGAGGTTGTTTTTGAGCAGACGTTCATCATGGAAACCAGACTTTATTCTTTGCCATGAACCGACGCTAAGGGAACTACAATCAATAAAACAGTACTTTTCATTAACTTCAATAGGAATGGCTTGTTGCAAATGGTTAGGATGTATGGGGCTGATGTTGCTGAAGCTATTGGAACGAGACGAGTGGATACTGCTGGTTCCATTGGTTAGCCTGTTCATTCTCTCGAACTTTCTCAACTTGGCTCTTCTGTTCTGGAACCAGATTCTGACGGCCTTTTCGGCCATGCCTGTGCGTTCACTTATTTCCTTACGTTGTTCTGTAGTTGGGTTGTGGTTGTGTTCGAACTCTTGGAGCAAGTAGTCTAGAGCCTCGCCTGACGCTCTCGTTCTTTTGGACGTAGAGCTGTTCTCGTCCGATGACATGGCGGCTAATGGGACTGGTGCAGATGGGACAGAAATGCAAAAACAATAGTAGTGATTAACGGTAAGTGGCTATTTGGGTTTGGCGGCTCATATACTGATAGGGGACCGTGAGTAGCAGTTCTATGCCTGCGAGGATATCCAGCAAAGATACACGGAATACGGTGTCGCTGTGGTCGTAGCGCCTGAAGAGCACGAAATATTAGCAGCAGTCAAATTCGAAGACGACTTCGTATTTTCTCTTCTTTATGTGAACAGAAAGAAACGTGAGATTTGAAATTTTTCTGAGGTGCAGTAATTGGACGGGACCAGCAGGTAGTAGTGGAACACGGGAAAGAGTAGCAGAATGGGTGTATGGATGAGTGGGAAGGAGAGTGAGGAATGCACAAGCCGGAAAAACTAAAAGGGACGGAGGTGGTGGAAAGTGGATAGTGGATAGTGGAAAGTGGAAAGTGAATAGGAGGAGTAGTAGTAGTAGTAGTAGTAGTAATAATAGTGGTAGTAGTATAGGTAGTACTTCGTACGTTGTAGTAATTGTAGTAATACGTTGTTGTAGTAATACAATAGTAATAGAATAGTAATAATAGAAATAGCCAGTGAATACCCAAGTGAAAAATTGACAAGCACAAATGACAAAATTCCCACACGAGAAACACGATTGGTTATATAGCTACAAGAGGCTGGGGTGAAAAAGAAAGAAATGCAAAATCACAAATCCACAAAATCTATAGGGTATGGTGATGGTGGTGATGATAAGGAGAAGGACAAAAGATTTTTCTGGAGCTTCAGGCTAGACAGGTGAAAGGATTTTCACTATTTGTAAGGCCTGCGATATTTTTTACGGAGAACTAAAGCGACAGGAGATGTGCGAGGAGAATCGGCCATAGAACCTAGAGCCAGACTAGTTAGAGGGCACTGGAACAGGAGACCTAAAAGCTCAAGTTGACGCTTGGGCTAAAACCTTAAATTCCATCACAGAACAGGGCCGGTGCCATGGTCGTCAACTTTCACACCGGGGAAATCGACCCCTTTCACAGCATCAATTAGTACATGAGAAGAAAAACTAAAGCCTAAAAACTCAAACTGATGAAGGCGTCAACTGCCAGTGCAAAAAAAGATAAACTCAGTGCAAATAATACTTGTGCAAAAACGGCAGTAGGGGAGAAAAAGAAAAACAACAAAGACCGGTTTTATAAAAATAATGTAACTTAAACTCTAAAAATTTTTTTGGAGCCACTGGATAAAGTATGTGATGATGCACCATGAGTAGAGGAACCAACAGGCATTGTGGAGAGATGGATGATACTGTGGTGTTCTGCATAGGACCGGCGGGCTAGAGCACGGAGGTGCATCCAGACAGACGAAAACGACAGTGAAGACACCCATCGAGGCGACGAGGCATGTCTGACACACTATCACGTGAGCCCGATAAGGATAGAAACAAGCTGGAGGGGTCCCTGGTATGACAGAGTGATAATCAGAAGGATTCCAAAGAGCATTCATAACCATGGAGCAACAAAGGATTGAGGATTAAGGTTTCTACTAGACACATACCAGCTGTTGTTCTATGCATGTATTGCACAACAGCCCCTCCAAATCCCTAACACCAGTGGACTGAACCAAGTCTTCTATGCGGTGGTGGTGGTCTTAAGCATAATCCACCGGCATGATGATGGTCACTATCTATTTAGTCTTCCTCTGGTCCTTTCCTGTGTATAAGCCGTCGCTGTCCTGTTCCGGCGTTTTTACGTGCACGCATCGCGATCCCGCGGTACAATCACTACCTAACGAAGTGAAAAAATTTCATTATTTTCTCACTGTAGAAGTCTCAGCTGAGATGTGGGAATTTTAGCTTTCGTCGTGACCAGTTGATACAGGTGTGGATTGCGTGGATATGATGACGAGAAGGACAAGAGATGGTTGATGTAAAGTGATCTGCAGCTTTGGTGCTAAAACTAGATATCGAGGGCATGAGTGTAAGTGAGTCTTCCCGAAGCTCCTTTACAGGAGAGGCTGATATCAGTCGCAGGCCCGTTACGCCATTCACTTAGCGATCTCCATTGTTAGTCCATTCTTGCAATCTTCGCCGGCTCCGTTCCCCACAAGGTGAGCCCCTTTTGGAGCCGTCGCCGAGTTGTGAATCATGTTGGACTAAACCTTTTTGCAAGCGAGTGTTCATCACCCACAAAGTCATTGTCGTGTAGTTTAGTTCGGTGGATGTGCAGGATCCTAGGGATGACTACCAGAACTGCAGCATAATATGCTAGAATGGCTATGGAAGAACCGAGTTGGTTCGAAGGTAGTCCCAGGCTTACAAGATGACGATGAGCTTTTGTGGTCAAGCGCGGACAAGATCTACAGAGCATGGTAATAATATTGTTGATGCCATTGTTACGGATATTTTGTATCTCTACTAAATATGTATAGAAGTTTTTCACCCAAAAAAATATTTTCATCTCAGAGTTGTAGTAATGTAAAAAATATCAAAAACAGCATAGTCACCTCAACTCGTATTTCGTATGCTAGTTTCCTTTGAAAGGACATGTGATAGACAGTTTATCTCGTAATATTGTGCAATGTGCCTCCAAATAGTGCATAGTAATCCTGCCGTTCACTGGTGCTCCATCAAGCATAAGTCAGGTACTTGAATTAGCATATTGTTACATAAACACAGCAAAAGATAAAGGTCCTTAAACAGACAATAATATATTTCTCATTACTGGATAATATTCTTACTGCATATTTCCGAATTATGAAACAGCGATTTGGAATTTAGAAGGCGTATCTTCTTTGTAACTAGAATAGCCTGAAAGTTACCAAATTCTGTCTTAATCGTCCCTTGGCTTCCCCGCGGGACATTCTTCAAGACATGAATTCCTTCACTTGCAACTGGAATCTGTACTTCACCACCTCCTCCACTAAACATCATTATTGTAAGGGTGCGGTATTTCATGCTGTGATCGAACTTCTCTTTCGGGTATCCTAAAAAAATAAGTTATTTTACCGATATAGATACGGAATCGGATCGTTCGCCGTCGATAAGCGGCTACTTTCAAAGTAGAAACTCTTCTACCTCTATCTCCAGCAAGGATTCAAAGCAGTTTCTGAGATCGTGCTCTTGTTTTGTGACAGGCTTATCCCATTCCTTGTAGTCGGCCAAAAGCTTTCTTATCAACGATAGGTTTCCAATATTGTTTATTCCTACAAGATCCTGGATTAAACTTCGGATGTTCCATGGCAAGGAAATTAACAACTCCTCATTCGTTGGGGTTTCTTCACGAGTTTTCACTTGGAGTTCTGTATGATGAATCAAAGTTGTTGTTTCCAATGTGTATCTTATCGCCATTTCGTAAACCTGTTCCTCCCCGTATACTTTACAATGACCCCCGTCATTAATTGTTCCCATGCACCTATCTCCCAAGTCACGAAGCAAATTGTAATCTTGGGCATAACCCATGTTCTTCATCATGACAATAATCTTGAATAGTGTTACCATAAAGGCAGGAACTGTGGATGACGTGCCCACATACAAACATCTAAAGATATTTGGATGATTAAAGTGTATAGCCAAAGTCGAACTCATTGGTATAAACTGGTCATTAATGGACCCTACAAAGGTCACCTTCACGTTATGTGCCATTAAAACATTCATCGCCTCTTGTAGTTGGAGAGAGATTGCACTCCCAGGCTTTTGCATTTCAAATAATTCGCCAATTATAGCTTTTTCAGATGCTGTATATGCTCTTATCACAACTTTCAGTTCAAATCCTGAGTATGGTCCTCTTGTTATGCCTGACATGCTCAACAAGCCAATGCGTTGCTTTTTATGTAAAAGTGACCTTTGCAAGATTTTTGCCAACAAGTTGATAGCAACCGGTGTCCCTTGGCCATGGCTGACAACAAAGATGAAATCGGCGTTTTCTAATAAGTGTAACCAGTTTTCCAATAGAGTAAGCAACTTTGCCACTCTTTCTTCTATTTTGCCTTCTCCTTCCAATGCAATTGTCTGAACTTCATAGTCCTCACTGTTGTAAGTTGGATTATTTTGCTTCAACCAGTGACGCACTGCCTTGGTGGCTTCATTGATGTATCTTATGGAGTTTCCTGTTGATTGACCGATTAAAGTCCTAACTAATTTTATTGGAAGAAAACCGTGAATTCCTATTATTACCACTTTGTTCACTCTAGAAGCTTTCCTCTTTGCTATCTCGCTTGGTTTATACGTATATAAATGACGTTCGCTCGTCCTTGATCCGTAGATGGTATTTTCAGCTAATAATCGCAACTTGGTCTTGAGAGTAATTGTTCTAAGGTTTTCATCTATTGTGGGCGATATAAGTTGCTCAGTGGAGTGTGCAACAGGTAATAAATGCCTTTCTTGAACCTCATTTGGTAAAAGAGGTCTCTTCTTTGCCTTATACTTGGCTGGTTGCGTTTCTGTCATGGTACCACTCACAGAAAGTTCCAACTCCCTAATTCCCTTATCATTGTCCAAGTCGATATTGGAACATTTTATGGCATAATGGGATGATTCTTTGGAACTTTCAATCGCACTTTTTGCTGATTTATATAGCTCCGAGTTATGTGGGCCATGCTCATCCTCTTCTTCGTCTTCTTCATTTGACACACCTCCAAAACCGAACCATGAACTAGGCCACCCAATCCAGCTATATACATTCTGAGCTTCTTCTTGCTTTTTTGGTTGTGAGAGCAAAGGGGTCGTCTCTTGTGCTATGGATCCTTGGCCTGTTCCTTCTGACCCTCGGTTTTGTAAGTCAATATCATCGACAAGCGTCCCTCTGTTATATACATAGCTTACTACAGAGCTGACTCTTCTGTATTGAAGTGACCAATCTACCCAAATTTCTGATGTTTGTACTGATTGGCTTGTTTCTGCCGACTGTGCAAAATCTGCTTGTGGTTCAATTTCTGGTGAAGACTGTATTGCTGAGCCATTAATTGATTTTCGATCTATTATTGGGGGAGGCTGGCTCAAAAGGCCCTGTGATTTGCGATTTTTCTCCGATTTGAGCTTCGTCCCACTCTGAGAAGATACCTTTGTCTTTAAGGGATCCTTTGCAGGAGCTGAAGGGGGGTTTTGTTGAAGGCTTGGTGCAGGCTTCTTCAAGCCTGGTTCATTTATAGTGATTTCTCCTGTTCTCGGAGCCTCGTTTGGTACCGCTTGAAGGACATTATGTACCTGGAGCGGTTCTGCTGAAGTTTCTCCATTTTGCTGTGGTTTTGGCTCTGTTGCCTTCACTGGAGTTTCTTCAGGATGCTCTGTTACTTTATTTGCCTTCTCGGGTTCTTTCTGCTGCTGATTTTGTCCAGCGGATCCCCAGAACCACCAGCTTACAGGGTTGAAGTATGATACTTCAAATATTTCAGGTTGTTGCGAAGTCTCCACATTGTTATTTGCTTGAATATTGGTTTGTGAGCTTTCCTCTGATGCTTCTTTAATGGTGTCTAATGAATGCGAATTGCCTTCTAGAGGCGATGGAGACTTCGTTCCTTCTTTTGTGGTGGATCTTTGTCCATGCGGGGAACTTATTGATGCTGCTGTTGAAACACTGTTTGATGGTGATAGGACGATCTTGGATTCATTCGAATCCACATCTTTGGCTGGGTCATTATTGCCAGGGCTATCCTTGTTGATGCTGTTGCTTCTGCGGAGTATCGCTAGGCCAGACATGGCCGATTATGTGGAGTTTCCTTGGCGATATTCTTTCGAGACAATGGCGACAGATTTGATTAAGTGCAAGATATAAAATAGCAAACTTGGGTATGCTGGATCCTTTTCAAGAATAAAGTGTGATCCACAAATGGTACTGATGGATGATGGCAACCTATTGAGCTGGGTCAAGTCAATTGATTTCCTGCTTTGATGCAAAGATGCAATTCCCTATTTCACGACCAAGTATAATGGTAAGGGCAACCAAACAAATAAATAAATAAATAAATGAATAAATAAATAAATGTCTTTGATAAAAAAAAAGTCAATGGCGTTTAATCACTATTAATTAAAATTACGAGTAACAAATTTATCGCCTTTACAGCTTTTTTGTAGTACAAGACAAAAATAGTCACAACAGTGACTGTCATTATTTACGAATTTGTGACCGCGATAAGACAGTAAACAGGACCACCAGAGAACGTGAACTGAAGTGAATGCGAATGCGAATGCGAATGCGAATGTGAATGCGAATGTGAATGCGAATGCGAATGCGAATGCGAATGCGAATGTGAATGCGAATGTGAATGCGAATGAGAGCGAGAGAGATGATCAGTGAGAGGGATGATCAATGCGAAGGATGAGTGTGGATGCGCACAGAGTGGAAAGAGTGGATAGAGTGCATAACTTGGATAGAGAAGATAAAGTGTATGATATAGAGTGTATAAGGTGTATAGAGAAGATAACGTGGATAGAGAAGGCACTGTGGGAAGTGAGTACAGTATAAAGAACAGTGAGAGGAGTGAGAGAACAGTGAGAAACAACAGTTGTGTGTGGTAATCAAGCACTCTTACTACTGCTACTGAAGGAAACACAGCGCACACATACACAAGTAGAAGAAGTGAGTAAAGTAGTAACTGTGTTATAAGTGAAGAAGCCCGAAAGGAATAATAGTCTTTTACAAAGAGGGTGATAGACACAGCTAAGAAAAGCTCACGAAGAGAGAAAGTGAATAAGATACAACAAAGAGAGAGGATAAAGAGTATAAAGAGTAATCACTATTACATCGACGGGTACCAAGAATACCCACAATATCCACAATACCCAGACCATCTGGATACGACGGAACCAACAATTGATTTGTTGAGATTTGACGTGTATCACGTTTTATGCATTCAGCTTCGTGACCATTTGTTGCCCTTTAGAAACAAAAGCTTAACGAAGAGTTACGAAGAAAGCCCCCACAAAGTTGTACTATCAATAAAGCATTATTGATACAACACGAAGGCAAGGATAGTTCACAAAAGATAGAGGGCTATCACCTGTTCGGTTGTTACGACGACATCGACTATTTGAAGATAACGAGAAAGTATTATCTGATCACACCACGGTACAACAGTCCCTTATCATGACTTCTTGGAGAGACGACATACTACAGAAGTTGGAGGTACGAGATCAGTTGGAACGACAGGACAGCCCGTACTTCGAAGCATTCGCCCAGTTAACCCAACAACTTCAAACCCAGAAGTTGATTGCTGAACAGTCCAAGTCCAGTTCGTCCCCGTCACCGTCTCCATCGTTGACTACCGAATCTCCCAAACAAAAACACAAGGATTTGAAACACGTCACCTTGGTAAACGCCCAGTTGGAACTGTCGATCATACAGAGAGAAAACCAACAACTTGAATTGGAGAATAGCGATCTCATTGGGAGTTTAAACCAATCGGCTATAAATCTAGAGAAACTAGAAGCTGCTCTCGCTGCAGAGAAAAAGTCCAAGAAAGATCTAGAAGCAAAAGTTAATAGATTATCTACTAGAATCGAAACTTTGGGTTTGCAATTGAAAGAGAAAAATAAGTCCATTGAAATCATCAATGAAGAAATTCTACTGGGTAAGATCCAGAATAATGTCCTCCAAAGTAAGGTAGAGGAATTAACCAAACAGAATGAGGAGCTCATCAACCGCTGGATGGAACGAGCCAAAACTGATGCAGAAAAGATGAACGATGCCAACGCATTCCTCGAGAGTATCAGCAGAGAAAAGTCTCAATAGTTGTCACTATTCTTAGAACTAGTCTTCCAAGTTTGTAATTGAATACAAGGTGGTTTAAAGCATGCATCCGGCTATGTATAATGACTTAAAAGACAACACCGCATTACTACACGACACAAAGATAGGGGTTGAAATGTGGGGATGCATCTCGTGAGACACAGGTATGTAATAGTGATTTATTTCCATATTGAATCATCGTCAATACAGATAGATCAAAACTGTGCTACAACTACAGCTACAACTTCGAAACATTATTCAACACATAAAATCGTAAATTAACACTAATAACACAAAGAATTGTGTAACGCTGCGATCTCTATATATTGCAGCAATTACTTAGAGGTGTCGACAACGTATCTACCGATGACCTTACCTTGTTCCATTAATTCGTAAACCTTTGGTAATTCGGATAAACCGACAACCTTGATGGCACACTTGATCAAACCTCTGGAGAAGAAGTCAATGGCTTCAGCAGTGTCAGCTCTGTTACCGACATAAGAACCTCTGATGGAAATAGACTTGACAACAGCGTCGAAGACTGGAGCGACAACCTTGGCACCAGCTGGTAAACCGACTAAGACAACGGTACCAGTGGATCTGACGTAGTCAACGGATTGGGCAATGGCCTTTTCGGAGACAGACACGTTAATGGCAGCGTGTGGACCACCGCCGGTGATCTTCTTGACGTCAGCAACAATGTCCTTAGACTTGGTGAAGTCAACGTAAGCTTCAGCACCAAGAGACTTGATGAACTCACCCTTCTCTTCACCACCGTCAATACCGATGACTCTGAGACCCATGGCTTTACCGTATTGGATGGCCAAGGAACCCAATCCACCACCAGCACCGGAAATACAGACCCATTGACCTGGGTGGACATCGGCGGTCTTCAATGCCTTGTAAACGGTGACACCAGCACATAAGACTGGAGCAACTTGGGCTAAATCGGTACCCTTTGGAATTCTTGCAGCTTGCACGGCATCAGCGGTAGCGTATTGTTGGAAAGAACCATCGTGTGTGTAACCAGATAAGTCGGCATCAGCACAGTTTGGCTCGTCAGAGTGTTGACAGAACTCACAGTTCAAACAAGAACCGTTCAACCACTTAATACCAGCGTAGTCACCGAGTTCCCAACCGACAACGTTGGAACCAATACCGACGACGACACCAGCACCTTCGTGACCACCGACCAATGGCAACTTGGTGTCCAATGGCCAGTCACCCTTCCAGGCATGCAAATCGGTGTGACAAACACCGGAGTATTTAACGTTGATCAAAATTTCATTTGGCTTTGGCTTGGGCACTGGGATGTCCTTGTAAAGTAATGGACCACCGTTGGTTTCAAAGACGACGGCCTTTTGAGTTTCTGGAATTGACATAATGTACTATTGTTTGTTTGCTATCTTGAGAATTGGAAGTTCACAATTGATAATTGCAAGTGATGATGATATCCCCATTACTCAATCGTGAAAACTGGGAGGCATCGACTCCTTATATATGATTTTTCAGTTGAACAAGTCATCCGAATAAGGATCGTCGAACCAATGGGAACAATAGTCCATCTGACCACGAACTCCTTGAAAAATAAATAATAATAATATTTAATATTCAATCAGAATAAACTTTACTGATGTATGCCACCTATCGGCCCCATTTGTCCAATTCGGGATATGCGATGGGCACAGCATGGAACAGCAAAGACACACAAATGATGTCGTTTCCGTAAGCCAAGCAACATCACCTACGGTTCACCTCCAATGCAGATTGAAACTCGCAAATCTGCAGCACAAGCACCACATCCACCCCTACCATGCTGACTGGTGTTGCCCCTACACATTACCTGCACCACCAGAGCCTCCTTTTGGTAGAAGATGGAATCTTCTATGTGGTGATGATAGCAGCTTTCCACCTACCTTTTACACCTCGTGATGAGGCCCAAATAGGAATTCCAACTAAATCGCGATTAATGTTTAGTGCGTTTGTAAGTTTTAGTGCTTCCGGATGCATCGCTGGTCAGATGATCGTATGTTTTTAGTGTGATCTCCGGTCACTCCGAGCTGCAAGAATGTGCTCGGAAATGCCCCTCATGCAGCGGGGCCAGTTTGTTAACTATGGGAGAGGAAGACATGGGATGGGTTTCAGTTATCATTACGAGTTTTTCCGGAATCCGTACTCCTCGGAGGGCAGTTGACGGTGGTGCTCGGAATGGTTGTTAGTTATGAGTGAATTGATTTGTGTCATCTATTCTACAATAATCAACGAAGCGGAGGCCATGCAGAAGTGCATGGCGTGGTACGCTTGCTGCCCCTATCCAGCATCCAGTCATGGAATGTGGAACTTCGGGGTATTCCCTCACCATTGCACAGGAAAAGGGTAGCAAAGGAGGAGAGGAGATTGGAACAGTGCATTGAAGAGAGGCCCGATTAGAGTGAAAAATATATCAACGCCCTCGCATATTTCTTGAAGCGCTCTACATGGCGGTGCCTCAGCGATATAATGCTAGAAATAACATTGGTAGTGCTAGATACTAACTACGAAGTCTGGAGATGATGATCCGTCTTCGTAACCCGCTGTAAAGACCAACCTCATTCTCAGACCTCACTCAAATACTGTACCCCCATCTTCCTGCAAAAAATATTCACCACCCTGAAATGTGAGTGAGCTTTGACGGCTTAAGGAGAGGGGAGGACCGAATCTGTAGCCCTGGATTTCACTTGCTCGGAAATGGTACAAAAATAGGATGATATTTTTTCAATCAGATGATATCGCTGCGAGTTGTACGGGAACTTTTCCGCTATGGGTATTTGGCTCATCAGATGACATGGGGGTAACATGGTATTTTCAAATTTAGTGGCTGCTGGTATAGTGACGATAGGTTTCTTCATCGCATATGCACTTATGGAGTCCATCGTAATCATCAGTTTTAGTAACCTGTGATTTGAAGCGGCGTGCGTGTATTAATGTACATAATAAATAATATTTGAGGGTATACTTTGTTTCCTCGCAAACGTCATTTTTCCATATAATTGAAGCTAAAAAGGTTGTTTCAAGGTTTATGTGTCACAGTAAACTATAACATCGCCCAGTCGTCTACTATCCCAGTGGAAGTAGCTATTGAAGAAGCGTTGGCACTGGCGATAATTTGACATAGCAAGAAAGTCGGTCATAAAGTCCTCTTCAGCCTGAAAAATTACGAGGTGACTGGGCCAGTCGTACTTTTTGTGTTTTGCAGCTTCCTTATCTTCGCCAAAAATAGGAAAGTTTTCATGTAGAAACTGCGTTCTGTTGTCGTAAAATTGATCCGATTCGTCTCTGTACTGAAGAATTTCATCTCGGTTACCTGAGGTTAAGTGCAAGGGAGGCTCGCATGTCAAAAACCATGCATTGGCTTCAAAGTCCGGCCGATGTAATTGACTTTGCCAGGGAGTAGAATGGCACGGAGTTAAAAACCCAACCGACTTAACGGTCAGATCATTCTTGATGTAATCGATGACGTCGATGACTCCCCTCTCCTGTATTCTTGTAAAGAAGTAGGAAATAAGAGTATTTACCACAACAACCACGTTAATCGCATAAATGAAAAAAGTAGGACTTTTCATGGCCACTTTGAAGGAATATGCACATAGTAAAAGAAGAATTGGCTGCAAAGGGTAAACAAACCTAAACTCTTTGTGGTCAATGCAAGAAAATGCTAATAGGTACACTAGACCAGCCTGGCATA
Organism: Scheffersomyces xylosifermentans; assembly: GCF_036884685.1. NCBI lineage: Eukaryota > Fungi > Ascomycota > Pichiomycetes > Serinales > Debaryomycetaceae > Scheffersomyces > Scheffersomyces xylosifermentans. The sequence continues at coordinate 896,311 of NW_027042941.1, forward strand.
ATACACTTTGGTACTTTTTTAACACTAGAAGTGAATGTAGCAAAAAAGGTAAATATAGCATTAGGAAAAGTGGTATGGCCTGAAAAATGTAGAAATGCCAAGGTGCAACACCATAAAATATTGAAAGCTTCTTTACTATATTGAACTCAAGGAAGTTGTATAGTGGAAAAGTCAACTGGCCATAGAAGCTATAGTCAAGTAGTGTACTTGCTGAAAATATGACCACCGCTTCAATGATTGTGATAGATATTATTTTGGATACTTCGTAGAACCTTTTTCTGAGTTGGAACAAGTAATGCAAGCCTAGAAAGATCCAAATAATCGAATTTGTTGGTCTTACTATACAAGTAATCAACGCGATAGCAATACTTAGCACATATGACTTGTAATCTACTTCATTGTTCCATGGCCAATACCTTAATGCCACCGTCGTCAAGGCTGTTTCAAAGCTGTTGGAGAATGAACGCGTACTAACATACCAATTGAATGGGTTAAACACTGAAAGCAAGAGGGTTATACGTGCAATCGCCTCATCATTAGCATATTTCTGCGAAAATTTGTAGAGACTGACTTCTCCTATCGTTGCTATGAGTGCTCCTATCACTTTTGGGACAATTTCCACCCATTGGTCGTTATTTGGGATCAACGAGACTGCTTTGTATCCCAATGCGTATATTAACGGATGGATAGAAGAACGCAATTGTTCTCGCCATTCCCAGGTAATGTAGCCATATCCAAAAGCGTAGTGGTGAGCTGGTTCCAAGGCCTGGAAATATTCATCTGGCTGAAAGAACGTTCTAATTGTTAAAGCGTTTATTAGTCTTATTGCAAATATACCTACGAATAATGCAGAATTCTTAATAGCTGGTCTGGAAGAATCAACTTGATAACTCTCTGAAATTCTCTTGGTGTCCACCTCCAATTCCTTGATTTCCTCTTCAACCGTCCTGACCCGGTCTTCTTTCCTTCTTCCCCCTCTCCTCTTCCATAAGTCTGACATTGGCTTCGGCTAGCTACAGATATTGCGCAAGAAGAGACCCTTATATTATTTGCTATTTGATTTGAGTTAATTATTTACATGTCGAAGCGCATAAAATATACGAGCCAAAAAAAGACACTGCAGAAAATACCAGTTATGACTACTGTCTCTTTCCTATCGATAATATGAGCTCTGATGATGTTGTGGAAAGAGGGGAATTGTTAGAGGAATGCCTTGGGTATATCGAATCATGTATACTAAACCGATGCATTGGTAAAGTTTCAGCATCGAAGAAAGACTGTCTACTGGCCATTAAAGTGCTCAATGTCTTATCGAAAAGTGATGATGTCAAAAAATGCATCAGGGTGAAAGATGTCATAAAGACCCTTTCTCAGTACACATTGAGCTACTACGAGAAAATAGACAAGGAAACTCTCACATTGAGCCAAAAATTGGAATGGATAAGCTCCAACCTTCCCGATTCTCAATTCCACCCGCCAATCATCCAATTCTCCCCCACATTATCGTCGGCTGATCCCATATTCGTCTCAAAGAAGAATTTCATCGATAATGACATTACACTCCAAAAGACTCCGACTTCTATGGTAACACAATTTAAATCAGTAGATCTGATCCAATGGACTACCACAGATGACGATTTGTCGAACTTGTTTCAAGATTTATTAGCCAATTGCTCATTTGTCTCGTCATTGCTCTCCATTGTGGATTTCAAGTGCAGAGTTCATCCTATGAATGAGTTGATTCAACCTCACGATTCCAGCTCAAAATATAAGGTAAAGCTTACTTTCAATGGGTCAACAAGGCTCGTCTCCATAGATAATAGACTTCCATTTACTGGTGTTAATCGGAAGTTATTCATATCTTCATACTCCGATCTGGAGCTATATTGGCCCGCATTAATTGAGAAGGCGTATCTCAAAATAATGGGAAATGGGTATGTCTTTAGTGGCTCCAATAAGGCAATAGATACATATGTTCTTTGTGGCTGGTTACCAGAAATCATTCCAATACGAAATGGTAGAGTACCAGAAGAGTTGCCGTCACTTTGGAATTTGTATTTGAAAGGTGAGGTATTATTAGGAATTGGAACTGGTAATTTGAGTGATGAGCTTGCATCGCAGTTAAATCTTATCTCAGATCATGACTATGCATTACATACATTTAATAAGGACGGATCATTGGTATTAAAAAACCCTTGGATAGAAAAGGGAGACAAACAAAACAGATTTATTACAATTGATGAGTATTCTCATTTAAGATATCTTTACGTTAATTGGAAGAAAACTTTTCAATGCACTACAAAGATTAATTTCATTTATCCAAAGAGTGTCAAATATATATTTGACAAATCGCAATATTCACTTTCAAATACAAGCAAGACAGAAGAAGAGGTATGGTTATTGCTCGAGAGACACTTGCAATTCAAGGAAAAGAGTATCTTGATCAGTGTGAGTGTATTTGAGTCCGAAATAGGAGATAGGGTACTTGCCCCCAATCAATACAGATGCGTCAATGCACTTGCTAATGAAACGAACAATCGACTTGAACTAGTCAAATTCGTCATGCAACCTAATAGTAGGTATACGGTGGTTATATCGAGCAGTGAAGGTTCCACATTCACATTATCTTGCTATAGTAATGTCGAAGTTAATATATCAAAGGCTAAATTCCTAAATCCCTATTCTTTACCTGTTGAGAAGGGACAATGGAACATGATAAACAGTGGTGGCAATTGGGCAATATCAACTTTCATCAAAAACCCCCAATATTGCATTAAGATCAACGAAGTGACTGATCTTCAAATAGGCCTTTTCAGTAGTAGTGCCAAAAGTGTTATCAATTTTCATGTTTTTCATTCTGACAAGCACATCAAGGACTTACCAGTTCGCACATTTGATAAAACGAAGTTATTATTTAACGAGAAGTACAATGAAGGCTTTCAAGTCCACAACTATAAGAATGTGCAGCCTGGCTACTTAAAAGTGGTTTTGTCAACTTATGATTATGGCCATCACGACGAGTATAATTTGATCGTCAATTATGGAGGTTCGAACCAAGACAATGTAACTATTACAAAACTATCAAATAGCATTGGTTTGTTCACTGATAAGAGGCTGTATGACTGGCAAAATTCTAATAGGTTCAAGTTGAATTTTGTGGTGGACTCGTTTGATTCCAAAATGACATTTCACATTCAGCATCTCAATTCTTTGAAGGACCATGACTTACTAGCGAACTACAGACCAGCAATAAGGGGATCAATATTTAATGCTAGGACACAGAGACCCGTTCAGATAAATGAAGTTTGGAAGGAGTCATTATATGGAGTTTATGTCGATGGCCTTATTGAACAGCCTGGAGAGTATATACTACTTGTGGAGAGATTTGAGCAAGGACAGGGGAGATGTGTGGTTGAAGTTGGTAGCAATAAGAGATTTACTCTTAAGTAGTTGTATTATTGACAATATTTATTAGACCACGTAGTAATTGACAGACTTTAACTGATTCTGTAAATGCAGAAGAATAAAATAAAGGTGACGATAAAGCTGCCATGGCAATGGTATCCAATACTACAGCACTACAATCCTATAATATCAATATTTTATCATTTTTCGCAGCAATTTGGAACATTTTGTATGATACAACGTTAGCGAAACTCTTTTAATGGGTACTACCATGGACTGACGTGAGAGTGCCATAGTTAACACTTGTGAGAATACGTAATTACCGAAATACAGTCCATATCTACCCAACTTTCTACTAATACCTTCCTCCTAGGCCATATTCTACGGTATATGACCCATTTATGACCACCCTTTCAGGCAAGCTTTTCAGACAACCTTTTCAGACAACCGTGTTAACCAATAATTTCAATACTCCACTTAACAGACACATACTTTTTCATACTCTCATGGTCTCATAGACTCATAGTCTCATAGTCTCAGATACTCACACTGTCATAGTCTCACACTACATACTTCACACTTCATACTCTCTACTCTCTCATACTCTCATACATTCTCTACCTCTTCCCATTCCGGAACAATCTCACATGTCCTCCATCTAACACGGTCTCTCTGTCTAATTCTACAAATTTCCGACCATAAGCCCACTTTATAAATACTCCAAACACACGTGATCTTACCTCCCCGGAACCTTTGCTTTGACGTGTTGATTTAAACACGATTTTTCAAGCAACGTCTCTCTCCACACATATGAGTTTCTTCTAATCATACGCTGAGTATTAGTATCCACCATAGGTAAAATCGAAGCAAGATGAGAGTATCCATACTTCAATTCTTCGCAGTTTTTGCATCGTTGGTTTCTGTGGGTATTGCGGCCCTTCTGAATGACCAATTGCAGAACTTGGTTAAGGGACAAGGGACTAAGAAGGTGCTCACGATTACCGACGATAACTTCGCTGAAATCTTGAACGGACCAAGAGATTACCACATCGTGGTGTTGTTGACGTCGGAATCGTCTCAGATTAACTGTGTATTATGTAAAGAATTCAGGCCGGAGTACGAGCTCCTCGCCAACTCATGGGTCCAAGACCATCCAAACGGATTGACCGAGAAAGAACTTGAAGTCGAAGAAGACTTCACCGGAATTCCTCCAAAGAACATCTACTTCTTCTATTCCGAATTCATGCAATCTCGTAACTTTTTCCAAATATTCCAATTGAACAGTATTCCTAAGGTATTCCACTTCCCACCATCCGACAAGGCTGGTCCAAATAACTTCATCAAAGAAGTTAAAGAATACCAGTTCTTCCAGGGTCAACACAGTGAATTACTCAGATCTTGGATTGCAGACCAAACTGGCCTTAAGGTTAACCTTTATGTTCCAACTGATTATTACAGAATTGCAGTGAACTTTATTGGTCTTGTGTCAATCCTTCTTTTGGTAAGAAGATTCAAGAAGCAAGTCATCCAGATTATCACCTCCCGCTTCTTGTGGAGTGGTTTCTCTTTGATCTCTATCTTATTGTTGACCACCGGTTATATGTTCAACCAAATTCGTGCTGTTCCTTACATGAGGGCACACGAAAACGGAAAATTGGAGTACTTCATTCAGGGACAACAGAACCAAATGGGTGTGGAGACTCAAATCGTTTCATTCATCTACGGTATTCTTAGTTTGCTTTTTGTTGTGTTGATTAAGAAGGTTCCTGAGATAAAGAACTCTACGGTGTTGTTTATCGCTGTAGCTATTGTAAGTGTTTTGATCTTCATATTCTACAGTTTGCTTCTTTGCGTATTCAGCCTCAAAGGCATGGGTTACCCATACAGATTCATTAACTTTTTCTAAGAGAAGAAGGAACAGGTGTATTTAGCAGCAGTATAGACGTAAGTTGGAATACAAAATTTTATCATTGTCAAGAGGATGCGTTTCAGTGTAGACTTTGCTATTTATGTACATTGACATATCTTATGTAATGCTGAATTATATGTGTCGTTAAGACTTTCTTCTATAATCATCGTGATTGCTTCTGCTGAGCAATTTCTAACTTTTCATTCATCTTATCCACTCTGCTCTGAACCTTCGAAAGTGTTTTCTTCGTTGAACCAAGTCTCCTTTGCAATTCCTTGACTCTATTGAAGTGGTTAGCGAGTTCTTTATCGTCTACAATTTTTTGGTCATCCATAACCACCTTTTTAAAGCTGAGTAGCCTATCTTCTATGATTTTCAATCGTGTCAAAAGAATAATCTGGCTCTGGTTGAGCTGTTCGAAGTTCTCGTTAAGATTGTCAAGCGAAGAGCTGAGAAGAGTGTGAGCTGCAACTTCTATTGGGTGCAAATCGATGACATCTTCTTCAAATGACTTTTCTATGTCCTGGAGATCCGTTTGATGGCCATGCACGTCTTCATTTCCGGGTCTGGCTGCTTCATTGTGGCTTGTATTAGACTCCCCAGTATTACTTATATCATTGTGTGGAACAGTTCCCGATGACAGACCATTGGAACTCATCTGATTTTCCAAACAAAGAAAAACAGATAAAAAAAACTACAACCACTCTATCTACCGGAGATATTGAAGATGGCTTTTCCGTATACTACAACCAACAACCCCAGACTACGGCTAATACCATAGAGATAGATAAAGAAACAACTACCCCATGAAAGTAACTTTTTGGAGGTCCCTTACAAATCGGCTAGGGTATCCATTTCCTGCATATATTACATCGAACCGAACCGACTTTTTTATGTTTCTTGGAGCCGATTGATGTACCACCTTAGAAGGGGTCAGTAAACATGGTTTGAAATGATGGTACTATGGTTTATTGTTTTCTCATTTAATTAACCCTCTGCTACCAATATATAACTCTTTTTTTTATTCCCGCTTCAAATGACTCCAATCACAGCCATTTCACAGCCATTTCACAGCCATTTCAGAGTCTACCCAAAACTTTTCACAGCAACCCACAGGAAATGGAATTAACTGCAGGAAACATATAATGGGTAAACTTTTTGACACCGTCTGAGTTCTTATTCAAAATGCCCATACGACTCAAAATTCGACCAGATATCGATTGGGAGCAACCATTTCCACCTCGTAAGTTAGTTTACAGGCCCTTCGTCGCCTCTCTTCGCCCCTCTATGCACCGTATAAAGCAATGTTTCATTTCGATATTATCACGTGACCTCAGCGCCGTTGTCACATGCCGCCAGTAAGTCCCACCATACTTAACAGATTTAACAGTGCAGCACTTTTGGCACCCTACAGAATCTGTTACCAGTTGAGAGTGGAATAAGAATGATTAATGTAGTTCTTCTTCGTTGTTGGTATTGGTAAGTTGTAGTATTGTAGAATAGTATTCGATGACGTCGGGAGATGATCGGATTTTATACCGTCAGGTCCGATCGGTGAAAGCTGGTCAGTCGCATCGGTTTAAGATTCACTATACTCCACAACAGGCAATTGGTGATGGCATGGTGGGACCTTCTCAAGGGCTATGGGTTAAGGTGAAAAATGTGGAAAATATCGCTCTTCGAGCTGCATTCTTAGCTGGTCCTTATGTTCTTTATGTGGACTGTAAGCTTGAGGAGTATGATCTGAATAAACCGTGCTTCATCACTGCTGACCAACCGGTGTTTGAGCCTCAATTGTTACCAGGTCAGTCATTCTACGCTCAGTTATCATGTCATACTATTAAGCATAGTTATTGTTGGATAGTAGATGTGATATCGCAGATTGTGTTCAATAATACTATAGATGTGGATTTTGAAATTCTCATTGGAACTTCAAAAGAAGTGCTTCACAATGCTTCTCTACCAGAGAAGAAGGTATTGAATCATGACAAAGTGGGAACTTTTGCACCTTCAACGCTATTGAACGTGCTAAATCAAGATACTTTGGACTTATGGAACCTTCCTGTGCCAGATCTCCTGAAACCCATTCATTTGGTGATTCTAAGTCATGGCTTGCATTCTAATGTCAGTGCAGACATGCTCTATCTCAAAGAGCAGATCGACAGTAATAACAATGAGAACGTGGTGGTTAAAGGCTTCTTTGGCAATGTAGGAAAAACAGAACGTGGAATTAAGTACTTGGGAAGCAGGATTGCAGAATATATCGTCGATTTAGTGACTAATAATGAAACACTCAACAATGGCAAGATCGATAGGATCTCGTTTATTGGTCATTCTCTTGGAGGACTTGTTCAGACCTTTGCTATCGCCTATTTGCATGTTAACTTCCCATCCTTCTTCAAAACTATTCGGCCCGTCAACTTCATCACATTATCGTCGCCATTATTGGGAATAGTGAACGAGAATCCTGTCTATGTCAAGTTGGCTCTACTGGCAGGAATCGTAGGAAAGACGGGAAGAGACTTAGGTTTAAAGTTTCTCGAAAGCGATTCGAAGCCTTTATTGCTTCTCATACCTTCTGGTCCTACACATCAAGTTCTTAAGAGGTTTGTACGGAGAACAGTATATGCTAACGCGATTAATGATGGAATTGTTCCCTTACGAACTTCTTCCTTGCTATTCCTCGACTACAAAGGTCTCATCCAAATCGTTAATGCTACGGATGAAAAACAAGCAGAGCTTGATGCTATTAACGAGAGAACTGGAAATATACCATTAATGTTGGATTTTAGTAGTGAGGGAACTTGGAACAAACCAATGCAAGCTATGCTTTCATATTTTATGCCGCATAAACAGGCAAAAAAGAGTGATGTACAATATCAGAGATTCCAGACTAGCAATAGTGAAGGTAAGTCTGAAGATAGGGAGGGGAATGATAATCAAGGTTCAGAATTTGAAGATTTGCCCGTTGTTTCTGTTCTAGAGACGGCAACTTCCTTGATCTTACCACCTCTTCCATCGTTAAAGTATATCACCAACCCAGAGAGCCGTGACAACGTCATTGTTCACGATAAGATTTATACAGAGAAAGACTTACCCCCTAAAAATCAACCGCTCGCTGTTGATGCCAACGGGGTTGTTATTAACCCAGAGGCCAGGAAATCCCCCGGAGAATCTTATTCAACAAGTATAAAAAACCGCATCTTGCGTACAATAGACTACGATGTTGAACATCTTGAAGAGGAAATTGCTCGTGAGTATCATAAGAATATGTCTTGGAGAAAGGTTGTGGTTAAATTGAAACCAGACGCACATAACAACATAATAGTAAGAAGAAGATTTGCCAACGCATATGGTTGGCCTGTTATAGAGCATTTAGTAAAAAATCATTTTGGACAGAATTTTGACGAGCCAGCTGATCAAGACGCCAAAGACGTGAATATGACAGATGCTGGACTGGAGAGTGCTCCACGTACTGACGAATCGGCATTGAAAGAGGACAAAGCTCCAAGTTCGGATTCACTAGATGATGAAGTTGGCCTTTCTTTGATTGTCTCTCGAGATCTCATAACCCGTGAGAACGAGGAAATTGACCAATCCAAGCGGAATGAAGATGAGGTTTGCGAACATCAATGGATTAATTCTAATGATAATGCAGAATCTCTCTTCGCCGTCGGTCCTACGGGTTTGCTCTCTGAAGTCACAGAAATGGTGGGTAACATCAGGGATCAGTTCTACAATTACGGGCTCAACCAGGAAACTAGGAAATCTACCGAGCGTAAGGAGTCGGGTTCGTTTAGTGTTGTTCAAAACACGGCGATAAAAGAAGAGTCCAAAGATAGCGAATATGAAAGTAATGAAAGCTTTGGACTCGCCAAGAGAGTTATGGGAGGATTTATATAGATTTTGAATAAAAATACAGGCATTTATTCTATTCTAATGTACAGGTAGATAATGTATGGGTGGAGTTTGATGGTAGTGGTTAGGATTGCTCACAATGAGATGAGGTTTAAACTAGTGGGAAGATGTCAACGGAGCAGTGGCTGTGTTTTTGTCGACTTTTCTGTAAATCACTCCATTTTGGTATTAATTGCCATCTTGTAACTCTGGCTTAAAAGTATTAACTTCAGAGGGCTTTCGCTGTTTAATATGGTGGATATCTCATAATAATATGATTCCATTTTATAGTTAAGACAAGTCGACTGTGCTCTTCGTCGATTGTACTTACTTTGCCATTTATTCCTCCATTGCAGTGTTTTCGTCATTAGCATGTTCTTCTGCCTCCCCTGCTTCCTCCTCCTCCTCTTCTTCTTCCTCTTCCTCTACAGGGAATAGCTCGTTGATCTTATCTATTATGCTCTGGCTTCTTTCCTCATCAAATCTCTGGTCACACTCCTCAACCAATGCATACAATGTCACCATGGACCTTGGCAAAGAATTGACAATCTGTAGCTTCTCCACCTTCATCAAGTCAAATCCGTTCAAGAATACCATCAACTCTTGAAATTTTGCGGGCGAGTCAATCACAGCGGTCGACGAATTGGCTACATAAGCTAGTATATCTCTTGTGATGACCTCCAAATTGAGCCCACAAGCAGCAAAGCGCTTTCTATTCTTTCTCTTATCGTTATTGTGTTCTTCTTCATCTTCTTTGGTAAAAGTCCAGTTGTACTTCTTTTTTATATCTTTGAGGTGTTCGGCCACCTCGTAGTTGGAGAGAAAGCTATCTCTCTCATTTAGGATCTTCATGTTTGAATATAAAGGGTGATATGTAATACAAAACCACCAAAGAGTAGAGCTGTTTCAATGAAACAACGTGATGAACGGAGCTGAGATCAGAGACATCGCTAAATTTTTGGCAGCTTTTGGATGTGACATGTGCAGGAGATTGATTGTATGGAGAGTGTGAGTGAGGTACAGTGTGTGTGTGTAGTTAAGTGAGTGAGTTAAGTGAGTGAGTTAAGTGACTGGGTTACAGTGTTCCATAAATTATTCAAACTAGAGGACAAAATTGATTAATATTAACCCCCAATAAGTTCATACTACCCTTCAAGCAAATTAGTATTGAGAACTACATGTTGTAGGTTTGAAGTATTTCTTGTATTAGTATTATCCAATTCGAGTTGCAAGTATGAATTAAAATGAAACCACTGTACAGTGAGAGAGTTAGAGAGAGAAAAAAGAGTGTAAAAAGAGTGTGTGTGAAAATGAGTGAGTGAGTGAGTGAGGCAGTAGTAAATATGGTTGAGTATGTAGAGGTATGTAGGAGTAAGAGTATGGAGAGGAGAATGAAGACGAGAGATGAATGAATGGTGGGCAGTAATTATATGACATTGTGTCTACATGTGTGTTGTGTGTGGGTGGGTACAATAAACTATTTTACATGAATGAGTGAAGTTGTGTGATTTCATATGGTGGTAGTTTGTGGGGTGGGTGTTCCAAATGTATCTGTTAATGCTATATTATCTCCTATGGTGTAAAAAAATTGATGTATGAATAAATACTGAATAGTAGATTCTAAATAAGGAGAGCTGAAACGAGAAGGTAATTGAGATTGTGAATGAGAAGGCAATTGAGATTCTGAATATGAATATCAATGAATATGAGAATATATCAATGAGAATATTGAGAATTAATATGACACCACCTAACAAAGACTATTAACCTGTAACTCTGTAACCAACCACACTATGGTGCATCACGAGACATCAAACGAAAAAACAAAAGTTACAACAAAACATCAACAAATAGAAAATAGTCGCACCAAGCGAACAATACAAAAGGAATGGGGGTTACCAATGAACAGAACTACTAATGATATATAATAATAATACTAATAATAATAATACTAATACGATCAGTATTGTATGTGACCTCGCATATACAGTTTACAGAGAAGCTGCGAAAGATCATAAAAGAAGATAAACGAAGATAAAAGAAGGACAGCATTAATGAAAGAGGGTTTTTCCGAAACGGTTCAATACATTTGGTAACTATAGATAGAGATATCAAAGAATGAGTAGGTGTTGATGGGACAAGGGTTGAAATTGATGTGTTTCATGGTATTTTGAATAAAGACTGAGTTAGGAAGACAGTATATAGAAAAGAAAGTATATATAGAAAAGAAAGAGAGTCTCAAATCGCGTTGCTTCAAATATCATATCATATCATATCATATCATATCACATTTCACATATAACATATCATATCACATATTATTAAAAAAAAATCAGAATACCATCTTACCATCTTCCAACCATTCTACCATACTTAACATGACAAAGTTGGTGTTGGAACCAACTCAAATCTCCCATATCTTCCCTAATGCTTCTGTGTCTAGAACATACAGAGTCCGTATCATAGCACAAGTTGTAGAATACAATCCTCATGAACCAAGCTTGGTTCTTTGCAAACTCCCAAACATCCCCGATCCAGATGTAATTGAAGTATTGGATGACGATGAGGAAGAAGAAGTCTCTTCTAAAAACGGATTGAAAGTGAAAATAGACTCCGTCATCCAACAATTGAATCCCCTGGTCATCGAGCCAGGCTCAACTGTCGATGCAGAGGGAATGTACGACGGTTCCGTGGTAGACATCTTCATGTGCTGTCCCATTCCCTTGTTGACACAAGAGCAGATGGAAGTTTTGGTCAAGATGACAAAGCTTCATGATTTCAAGTGAATATAACATAGCAGGTGACAATAAGACGATAGCATTAATAGCATTCTACATTTACTGATCACCCTTGATACGAGCTTATGAGTAATACGAGGTGAGGAACATCTTAACAAGGAAGCTTCGTTTCCAAGCTGATTCTATATTCGCTGCTATACATTACAAATTATCTATATATATCTTCAACTAATGTTCCCCATATCCATTAATATTGTTGTTGTTGCTATTGTTATTGCTATTGGTATTGGTATTGTTATTGCTATTGTTATTGCTGTTGTTATAACTATCGCTGTCATTGTCTCTGTTCATAATCTTCAGCTGCATCCCAGGATAGGCTGCTGGCGTGGTAAAAAACTGATCCCAGATGCTCTCATTAGGCATTTGGTGCATCAACTCAAAAGCTTTACGGCCCTCCTTTGAATTGACGGTCGTACTGAGTAACATTGGAGAAGATCCAAACTCATGACCTTGGGGAGCACTGGTACCTAAGTTAGAAGGAGTATGGACACCAGAACCTACAGTGGGTCCTAGTTTTGGGGTCTGTCTGGCAGCGACACTGCTTCTTCGAGAATTGGTTGACATTGGTGACATACTGTCTAGCTCCTTGAAAAAAGTATCCAAATCGTATAACAGCGGGTTGGGAGTATTGGCAGCCTTGTCGGGTATGTCTCCAGATACAAGCCATTCGAAGGTGGGGTTTGGTGACTGGAATATAGTTGGTTCATTCTCGCTTTGGCGTGGTTGATTCTGATGCTGAGGCTCTATACCATCTAAACCCTGGGTTTGTTTAAATGGATTCAATGAATCCTCTCGGTTGAGTTGCTTGCTATTTTCTTCACGGGTAATGTTCTCGACCAACTTGGACAAATTCGAATTCACATTTCCATTATTGATCTTTAGTAAGCTTTCCTTAGATACATGCATGCTTGAAACTCCTTGCACGTTTTCATTGTACTTCAATTTAATTATGACCATAGTAAGAGCATGGTATATCTCTACACAATTTGAAGCTGCTTCACAATTGTCACTTAAAGAATTGAGGATATTCAAACAGTCTGATGTCACTCGCTTAACTTCAGCTAAGGAATTTTGTTTACGGATCTCTTCGCTGTTATAAATAGCGTATAAGAACGAAGTTCCCGCCATGAATAAATTGTGTACGGCAGCCCAAGTATAGTTAATACTCTTTGTTGAACACAAGCTGGCGTATATCAGTATCAACTTTCGAGAAGAAGTGCTTACTTGGTTATAGTCTTCATTCGATAACTTGTAGTTCTTGGGGGATAATCCATGGATCATAAGAAGAGTATGATAGTAATTGAGCATGAAAAAGGCCAAATTGAAGTCACAGTTCATCTGTCTTGGGGTCGTAGGGGTGTTTTCTAACCATGTCTTCAATCGAGTCAACATCGTGCTTTTCCAAGCGTCAAGACTGGTGTACCTTCTCGGTATTTCAAAATTAGTATAAAGCACTCTCTGTACTTCGGATTGTATCTCTCTCATATGAATCATTGAAAGGAATACTGATTTGTACGATGGAAGATCGTTGGTTATTTGGCTGTAGTCCTTTATCGGATCTCCCGGTTGTATAAGAGCGTCGTCCAACGATGAAGGGAAAGGGGTGTTGATGGATTCATCTGGTATCCCTACGGGTCGATCCAAGTAAAAACATATCTGTCTGTCAGAGCAGTAGGTACACCAAAAAAGTCTTCTGCGTTTGTCACGGGTGAAAGAGTCGATATTGTTAGCAGTGGTTGTATTTCTCTCATTGTGGAGGTCCAAATCTACACACATCCTCAACGCTGACCCTAAAGTGTGCCAGACACCAGGATTAGCAGGACGCATGGTGGAGTATAGAGAATATAAAAGAATGCCTTGCAATGATTCTAGTTGATCGAGGGAACCATAAACGTCGTCAAAGTATTTACTTGCGGCTAACCTGAAAGAGTCCGATATGGAGATAGGATACTGGAGAAGGTTTACTGAAGACGAAATGGCGAAAACCATATTAAGGAAGTAAAGGCCACGCCTATACTTTTTTGGAGCCACTATGCTATTCGAGATCTTTTTGACCTCGTCATTGGATGCGTTGCTTGCCTTGGAACCTAATATACTTTGAAATTTCTCCTTGTAACGATCAAACCAAGGTATATCGTTACTCTGGTTTTCTACTTGGAAGAAAGACGAATTAATGGTGGAATAATCCGATGCAAGTGATATTTCAGTATGATCAAAGTGACCGTAGATTGGTATGAAATATCTTTTTATGAACTCTTCTCTATGCATAATAGGCATTTGACTATTAGCTTGAGCAAAGAATATCAGAATAAATTGGAGCGCTGTGGTTTTAGGTGGTAGGATTGCTGGTAGAACATCTGAGCTGGCTATCGTGGTAGCTGTGTTGTTTGCATGTTTCCTTGATGCGATAGGATTTTGAAAAGTTGCCATTGACTTCCTTTGCACCTTAACAGCTGTAGACATCAACCTAGAGAAGGTGATTGTCGACACTCCATCAAGCAGTCCCTCAAGCGTGGTGGGACTACTCCCTATTTCTTGCAATGGACTCGAAGTCTTGGTCTTTCCAGCTTGAGAACTTTGGTGACTTGCAATATTTTCATTGTTATCGTTTTCATTGGTGATTGCGTTTTCTTGTTTCTGATCCGGAGCTGTAGAAGCATCGTCTGGATGTTTCTCAGCTTTCACGCTAGTCTCGGTAATACTGTCAATGCCAATTTTATGGTTTTTCAACGTCTGCTCAAGCAAATTTACTCTGTTTTCAAGATGTACGATATATGAACGGGGTACCTCTCTCCCTGTCATAGGGTCCAACCCAATACACTCCACACCATACTTGTCACACTTGGAACACTTCGGAAATCGCTGGTCACATTTGACTTTCTTTTGTCGACATCTCTGGCAAGCTGAAATCGACCTTGATACACCAAGTATCGAGGCGGACTCTCCAGCGGAGGTAATCGCAGATGCTGAGAGTGTTTGTTCAGCATGAGAGTCCTCACCTTGGGCTGAATCCTTGCCAATTCCCGACAATTTTCTCTTTTTCGGCGGCATGTCTGCTTCCGGTTGGTGTTGTTAAAGGCAATAACTATATATTACAACTTTTAATCCTACAGTGGGCAAATCCGTCCTTATATAAAACAACAGCAAATAGGATAGCATTTGAAAATTTTATCCCAATCGGAACTTAAAGCCTTTTGCGCTTCGGTTGGAGATAAGCGCTACCATGTGTCGAATTTGGGGGTACCGAGCAAGGAAAAAGCTGGTGGCTTAGTGAACCCCGCCTTTGTTGGTGGTGTAATCCATGCGAGAATCGGGGTTACCGTTGTATCAGGCAAGGAATGCTATGATGGATTTAAGGGTGGAATTGATTCGTGGACGGGAGCCGTGTCTATAAAAAAAAGTGGCGATATTTATCAATGACCACAGTTGGAGGTGGACGTTGTCGACAGTGGTAGACGGTGGTTTTGGTTTATGTTGCAACAAGCCTAATGTGATGCGCGCATCTTTGGCAATTGGTATAGCTGCAAAATATTGCAGCACTGGCAAATTTTTAAGTTTGGGTGTCATTGTGGTCGGCAAATAGAGTTAATTTTTGACGGGTTGTCTTGTGTCGGGAAGTCGTATTTGGAGTCTTGACGGGCTCCCGGAGAAGTTTGCTAGCCGTTTTCTGTCCCCTCCCGTCTGACTTAGAAGAAGTTTCTGTGTATTTCCGCCAAGTCTCCAGTTTACGAACGAAACCATGGCTCTTACTAGCGAAAAAGAAGCACCAGGGCCCTTGAGCGTTGGCTACACACTGAATAAAGGAATATGGATAATACCTAAGAATGGCAGGAAATCGTGGCACACTGTATTAAAGGCAGAAGCCGTTGTCGCCAGCGAATCTGGTGTTTTGGTGTATAAATATGGGTGGATATGCATAATGCGGACTAAACAATACATTAAAATAATAGTAACTAAGTATACAAATATTAGGCAGATTAGTGGAATCGTAGAACCACTCTGAAGATGAATTTCGATGTCAAAGAAATGATCAAGTGAAGTTACTTTTGATAGAAAACAAACAAAAAAGCATTAAATAAATAGAAAACAATTAAGGAATATTCAAACATTATCTTCTCATTATGTTTAAAATTCGAGATGCTTAATCCTACTACGGTCCAACTTATATGTACCAATCAATCTTGGAATGAGAACCTCATAGTCGGCCGTTGGAGCATCATAATTATTTGGTTCCTTCTCAACGTGAAGGGTGGTAACTAAGGAATCGTCATACAATGGGTACTTAATAAATCTCTCGTCAGCTTCCTTATTAGTAAGTTCATTTTTCAATTCCTTTCCGTCAGAGATAGGTTGTGGAAACTTTCTTAACACTTCCTCTCTCTCGTTACTTGGAATTTCTGACTTATACTTCGACTGCTTTGCAATAATAAGATCCGACCAATTTCTCTTATTCAAGAACTGTTTGTTCTCTCTTGGACTTCCGTCTACGTCATTCTGGAAAATAGGTAAGATATCTTCATCGGTCATACCATTGTCGAAGTGATGGATTTTGCTTCTCTTGTTCAAAAGACCAGCCATGGCATCAGGTGGGGGTGCATTAATTATAGCAGAACTGATTACGTTAAATAATAAACGTGGGTCATGTTCTGGGTTTTCCGTAATATTAAGGTTGATCTCTTCAACATCTTCTCCCTTTATTAAATGGGCATGAGGATGGTGATGGTATTTCGACTTGAATCTACCAATACAACACAAGTGAACATCACCTGACAAAATTGTAATTCTGACACCATGAGCAGCTCCGAACTCAGTAAGATCTCTAATTAACTGGTTCCTTTCTCTTTTGTGGTGCTTTGAACACCAGTGATCATTCAAATCATCCAAAACCTCAATGTCACCATCGAACTCATTGACCAATCCCTTGTTAATAACACCTTTTGCAGCCAATTTTCTAACTGGCTTTAATACAGTAGAGGTCAAGAGCCATTCGAGCCAGACTAAACGTGGATAAAAGATAGGGACACCAAGCATAACTAGTAAGTGCTTGATATCGGGTGCTGCTTTAATCTCTTTTGTTAAACGATTGAAAATATTGGTGTAAGAACTTGGGGCAACAACCTGATGTAATTTTCTTTCCGTTCTACAATCAATTCCTACCAATGCAATCTCCTTTCCAAGACGAGAATACAAGGAATGATTTTTCTGCTTGATGTAAGGACCTGTTTGAGATCCCAAAATCCAACCGGGATCTGACTCGTGTACTTTTTCCTCTGGGTTCAATTGATGCTGGAAGAGCATGTAAAACTTGTAGGCAATGTTACCTACAGTTGAAAGAACTGGAGATGCCATTGTGGAATCGTGATAAGATCCAAAACCATCGATGATATCGTGATCGTCAAAGATGTTGACTGAAGGAATTTGTGACATGGTCAAAGGGAACAATCTCTGCAAAGTTTTACCATTCTTTCCGACCCAGAATCCCTTACCGAACCATTTCATGTAGTGATTCAAATAGTACTCATTCAATTCGTCTAACAATTGCTGGCCACCCTCCATATGTTTCTTCTTGTGAGAACTTGATTCATTCATCCATTCCTGCAATTTCTTGGAATTGAGCTTGACGGAGTCACTGTAGATCTGGTCACCACCTCCTAACATCACATGGTAATGTTGGGTTGAATGCTTTTTCAAGACATCGAACCAGAGAGACGATTTGTACTCAGCAGTAGAAGTTGCAAGAGAGAAACCATTACATGAAAAGGAAACGACATTCATAGACTCATCGACAGCAGGAATGAAGAATTGAAAAGCTTTCTTATAGTGGTTTTCAATGTAGTACTTAACATTCTGTTCGTACAGCACTAATTTCAAGTCAATTGTAAATCTGAAGAAGTAGAAACCATCTTGGTCGTAATACCTGACTCCTGGAAACTCTCCTGACTCAATTTTTCCCGCCGCTTCATCTTCTTTGTTTGCTGGTCCAATCTTATAAGTGATCGAAGGGACAGCTTTAGCATCCTTCACCACTAACATGATGGAACCACGATAGTTGTCAGAACCATTTTCCAAGGTACCGGACAATTTAAGAATGGGACCACATCTAATATCCAATTCACCAAGCGGTTCATCTATAGGCACTTCGTCTGGTACGTTCTCTCCACTAATTTCGTTAATGTGACGGTACTCATCGATAGGGATGGGGTCGAACCAATCTGCTGAAGACGACGATGGAACAGGCATTAATGATATTTCTCGAGGAATTTGTCTTTTTATGCTATTATTAGAAGCTAGCGAAGGCAATTGATAGGTTTTGGACCGTTGGGTGTTATTAGTCGGCTCTTAGCACAAGACACTATTTCTTGTATATGTACTCGCTAGGGGGCTTTTCGGTAAGAAAGAGCCCTTATTTATCGAGTGATAGGTGGTGACAGAGCTTAGCAAGCAAAAAAACACAACAGGAAGAGAAAGAACAGTAACACAAAGTGTTGTCTCTTAAAAGCCCTGTGATGGAAATTAAGGTACGGTTTGTGGGTGCCGATATCCACGAATAGCGGCCGTTTCATAAGTAACATTATTAACATATGTCATGGTGCATAGTGAGAGATGGTGGTGTGAAATTCTTGTGCTGGCTGAAATAGGAAATAGAGATAGCGAACGGCGGAGGAAATTAGTGAGGGATGTGGTGTGAGTGGCGGGAACGTTAGGGAGAAATAGTGAGAAGTAGTGAAATTTAGTGAAGGAAACGACTGTGCTTTGTGACAGAAACAAGCCCCATGCGGTGTTGGTGGTGTCGGCCCAAACAGAAAGATTGAGAGAGTGTGCAGTATGACGTCACGAGCGATGAGTTTCCGTGCGGATGTGCTGTGTACGTAAATGCCTATTTAGTTATTTGGTGGAGGAGTCTGGTGGGATGAGAATGCACATTACGGAAGATGTAGTATGGGTATACTATGCAAATAGTATGTATACATAGTATGTACATAGTATGTATATAGTATTCTATTAGGTAGCCGTGTACCGTGTATTTTAAGGAATATGTATGTCATAGAGTGGTTGAAAGACTCTCGTGAAAAATAGACTCGCGAGACGTCATAACATTCCAGAAATACACTTTTCAATTCAATTCAACTCCCCCAGAATCTACTTGACACAAACCCCTAACCCCACGAAAACCGTAATACGTAAGAAGCACAGGATTATCACGCCCATGTACAATGGAGTTCCCCTTCCTACGAAGAGTCATTTTGGCCATATAAAGAGCGGGGTCTCTATATTTTTCAATCGTTAGAAAATAGCTTTCTGACTACACGAAACAATATGTCATTTGACATAGCCATTCAACCTTCTCTATGCTTATTGTATTCATATCAATAAAATATAGAGGCCGTCATCCTTCTGTCAATAAGCTGCATACAATCTCTCTTATCTTCAAATCCACTCCATTTTCTTTATTGTCCTCTTAC
Organism: Scheffersomyces xylosifermentans; assembly: GCF_036884685.1. Lineage (NCBI taxonomy): Eukaryota > Fungi > Ascomycota > Pichiomycetes > Serinales > Debaryomycetaceae > Scheffersomyces > Scheffersomyces xylosifermentans. The sequence continues at coordinate 915,783 of NW_027042941.1, forward strand.
TTGTGATTGACTCCTTCGGATTTGTGGATTTCACAGTTACTCGTTCATGATTTCTTAATTAGGAAGAAATTACGGTATCACTTTCGACCTGGCTATTGTTGTCTGAAGTGGCTGGCCTTATTTTGTACAGGGTTCTCCTGTGTAAGTAATGACAATCATTGGCATCTTAATAGACGATAATGAAGATGAATATTGGCAAACACGGGGAGAACATTAGAGACGAGTCGAGCCCCTGTTTGGATAGCGTAATGTTCTTCTTTCTCTCTTTTTGGGCAATTTTTTGCCTAACCTGGAATAGCAGATTGTAATTCACATAGATTGCAAAATGTTCATCTTAGATACTGTGGGGGCGAATACAGATAATTCTTATGATTGTGGCGAGATTAGCCATGACTGATCATCCATATCTATAACATCGGTTAGTCTATGTCCTTAGCTGGCCTTGGACTCTCCGGTTCCAGTACTGAACGGTCTATGGAAAGAGCCTAGCTTCCGAAGCGCAATCCGATCAACCAAGCCCCCATGAAAGCCGACTTTCTAGCTTTCTGAGCTAAGAGTGTCTCCGGATGTCGGATGGGCATCGTTTTTAGACTTGTTGTCTCACTTTTTGGCTATTCCGGTAGACGATTATCAAAGGAAGTTCTTTCGGTCTTGGTAATGTTCCTTATGGTGTATCGTATACTGCATGTTCAAGGACAAAGTGATGTTACCAATTTCACCCTCAGATCCTGAACCACTCTATGACGTAGAAATGCCTTTTTAACCTCGTTGTTGTCTAGACACATGGTTAAGTAAATGCATGTTGGGCTAAACAAATCCGGGCGGTTTTTATTAGGCGCAGCTTTAAATTACTTGGTTATCTGATCAGAGGAACGTCTATGAGATAGAAATTAGACCAAGAATCTACAGGGTATTGTAGTCACTATCACGTCTTCTATAAATCTAATTTCCGCTGATAAGAATAGGCCGATTGTGAATTGTGCTGAACAAGAGCACTATTATGGTATTGTTAGAATAGCAAGAACAATATGAAGAGGATTTTCATCCTCGAAGAGGACGTGTATGCTTTCGACTAAGCCTACATATCTCAAAGAGCAAAAGCCTCATGGCAAAGCCAGAGTCGGTGTCCCATGACTTCCGAGAGTGCCTACAATTAAACCTGAACTGGTTTCAAAGATTCTGTACTTTGTTACTAGTCTATTGCAGAAGTATTGTTATTGTTTTCCAAGCTTTGGAAGAGTCGATTTTGAGTGTACCCATTTCGATGATAGTTCGCTATCCGTTCCTATGCGAGTTTCCCATGGTCCGATTACACCATCACTACTAAGAAGCTCTGGCACCATCATATCTCTCCACCCCATCATCCAATTTCCACATGGATGCTCGCAAAACGCATTCCATGCGCCGCGTGCAACACTCTGCCGCCGTCGAAAAATACGACCGAATAATAAATCTTAGAAGTTATTGTGCCAATGGTAATTAATAACCAATTAATAAGGGACACTCCCAGTGGGCTTGTGCTCCACTCCACTGAGAGGGGACAACACCGGTTTTCGTTCTCTGCAACAAAAGAGAAAAGAACACTTCCACGCGCCAAACAAAAAAAAGGACCCAGATTGAGGGTGTGGTCACGTGATCCCGCAACCCTCAGGCAGTTATTATTTTTTGGGTGGGTAGGTGGTGCGCACCCCCGGATCTCGCAGTCCAGATAAGCAGGTAATTTCCATCACGAGCCTCCTCCTGTGGCTGCATGCACTCCCCATTCCTCCCTCTGGTCTTGGCAGTCATCTAATTCTGTTTGCAGGCAACCCATTAACATGTCCTTCTCTGGCACTACTCATAATACGACGGCCCTTTGTGGATATTTTCTGTCGTTGTTGCTATTCTCTGTACATGGCGTGGGACTATCTGGTGGGTTATAGGATTATATATATCAAGCGCCAAATCCATGCAAATGACATGGGTGAATTTTGAAACGGTGTGACAGATCGCTGGTTTATTTTGCACATTTAGTTAGCCCAGGAAATTACCCCGTATTATTATTGTATAGTATAATACTATATACGCCTTATACGCTATACGGGTGGAATACGTTCTAATTGTCTGCTCTTTTACTGTTTCTTTCTTTAGGAGACTACTACTGACAGATATATTACCTATTACGTTTCTATACATCACATTATATCACATTATAATATTTTGTGATTTTTATTATTAGTGACGATTTATTTACTGGCTATCTTATTATTACCTTATTATTCCCTTATTAGTACTGTCTATATATTACAGTCTGTTCATATCTTCTTACATCATTATTATATTACTTCTTATATAACGCTATATTATCGCATAGATATAAATAGCGACGAATTGGCATCTGAATATTGCATTCTTTCTTTGTCTTTAGTGATACTACCCTTTTCCACTAGCAGCTATCTTCCATAGTCCCGCTAGCTATCTCCCCACATCCTAATCTCCATCATCACCAGGATCTCACCTCCAGTTCGATGTCGACCCTAGTGACGTCTTCTCCCCCACAACCTCGAAGTCATTTCTCCAGACGAGTGTCGTTTAATAACCTTCATCCAGATGACTACTTGAACGACCCGGCGGCAGCACTTACCACCTCCAGTGGTGGGCTTTACGGTAAGACCACCAGCCCCAAAAGCAGCTTCAGCAGTGGTCCCATGGATGCAACATTCGGATACGGCTCAGCCGTGCTCAACGATATCTCAAAGGCATATAGTACCTCCAACTACACCCCCGTGAAGAAGAAGCTCAGGCTCCCTGATCCCCCCTCGAAGTCCATCTTGAAGAACAAAATCTCCCCACAACAGTTGGAGTTCAATGAAAAGAATGGGGTGAACTACAACAACATATTGAAAGACACCACCATCAACTACCACAAAGATATCGATGAAATGGCAGTGGATTTCACCGATGATAATGTCACTTTGGTTAAGGAGGACGGTGAGAACTTTTCTGTTCCCCAACCCAAGAATCGAAGAAAGCTGTATTCTGATATGACCACCGAAGAACTCATGGCATTAGATCCTCAGTTCCAGACCACCAAATCCAAGACCAACAATGTTGATCAATTCAAGTTCGATAACCAGAAAACATACTACCGTCAAAGCAGTGGTAAGAGAGGAAGCGTTTCAGCGGCCGCTGCTGCAGCTGCCAAGCAACAGCTTGAATACCCAACTTCTAATGAGAACAACTACAAATCCATATCTCTCACCGTGAAGCATGACGAGTACGACACTATTCCCTTCAACCGTACCATCCTTTCTGTGATATCCGGTAGAAGACACACCTGGAATTCACTTGACTGGTTGTTCCTCATAAACCAAGACGACGAATCTCCTGAGAGCTCCTTTTTGACGGATGGAGACTATCTCATTGTTTCCTCGCTTATTCCCCTCAAGTTCTTGAAAGAATATGGCAAGAAGAACAAGAAGTGTTCGTTAGATGACTACTTGTACAAGAAATGTGAGAATTTATTGAACTATATTGTCAATAACCAATTGGTATTGAACAGTAACCTCAAGTTGAAGATAACAGTGGAGTTCATCCCTGACAACGAAGAGGTCTCTACAAGTGGAATTGCAAGCGGCATAAAGCCATTTATGAGTAACAAGTATATGCTCCATCACTTGTTCAAGCAGTACCAGCCAAACTTATTAGTTATTGGTAACAAGTCCTCCAATCTCAACTTCAAGTATCCAATCAAGATCAAAAGACAGAATGAACGTGACGAGTATCTTATCAAGTTGAGTTCATACATTGTCAAGTACTCCACCGTTCCAGTTATTTTAGTGGGAAGTAGTACTAAATTTCACAATGGAATGTGTCACCACAGCGCTGGTAGAGGTGGATTAAAGTTTGATGTTGACGGCCATCCATCTATTGGTGCTGTTGCAGATTCCCCTAAGGTTGCACCACCCATGATTACATTCAGTACTGACTCTTCAGACTCCTTGAAGTTGCACAAGTACGAGAGCAATTCTTCTTCCGCATCTTCGTCTATAGAGTCGGTAGAATCTTTTAATGGAGATGGGGAACGTTTGAACACCAAGAGAGCATTCGAAGAAAAGTTTTCTAGTCTCAAAAGTTTATCAAACGATAATGAGAATAAGTTCAAAGACTTGATCACATTGATCTCTGAAAACTCTTTAAATGAGGCCAACGAGTATTTAATTGCAATCAATTCCAAGGATGACTCAATTAAAATCAACAACAAAATCCACTCCATCTACAGATCTCAAACTACCGGTGGACTGATGCTCCACAACAACGGAAGTCACGATGATGTGAGATCCAATCATTCCAATGATCGCATCTACAAGGTAAAGAGTTTGATCAGTTACAGTGAAGACGATGAAGCCAAGAACGATAAGTTGAGGACACAAATGAAGCAGAGAAGAAGAAGCAGTGCAGGAAAGAGTGCTTGTGGCCCTAATGGTGTTCTTGGAGGTTCATCGGACTCATCGTTATCAACTCCAAAGGATGAAAAGAAGAAATCAATTTGGAAGAAATTTGGATTTAAGAAATAGGGAAGATTGACAACCTCACAAGACTTTTGACAGACATATTACAAGAGTAACTTCGAGGTTCTTTCGCCAAGATACTTTACAAATAATGACTTACGAATTGGCCGGCGGCTGGCGTATTTAATCACGATAAAATTAGAGGAGCACCTCGCTAAAAACAAAACATCACTCCAAATCATCCATTCAAATCATATTATACATGGGATTCATCGATGCATTTGGTCTTAGGTATACTATTATCCTACTATAATTATTATGTTATTTATCATATTCACTTCTCCCGTGATTTTTCATCTCGAATCCCTATTTGTTGCCCTTATTTATTCATATGCGTCTATTTAATTCTACGGTTTATTTATTACATTATTAGGATACCTTTTTCAATACAAGTCTTATCTAAGTAGCCATTCTGAACTATCTCCGCAACTCGTCCAGTTATGCAGCCACAAAATCAATCTGAAATCACCTCAATTATGCAATCTCTTCCATATACTAAAGGGGTACTTCTTCTAATGTCGCATAATATGAATTTCTCCACACCATCGCCTTTAATGCGATGGGGTAAGGTAATCCGAGGCAGAGGAGCACACAGAGACGATTTCTGCCCACAAGTAATACAAGTAATTAGTGGAACATAGGGAGGAAATAGCGAACTTTCTATGTTTTTTCAAGGCTATTCTTCCAATACTACTTGCCATCTTGAGCAGTCGTCCTAAAACATGCAACAATTAAGCTCTCGGAAAAGTCTTCCCATTACTGTGAAAAGCTTGTGAGAGGCTTCTACTAGCCTCGAGAAAACCGGAATTAATAATTTTTTTTCAGTGCCCAGGAAACGGTGGAAGCTTTTCTGGCACTACCAGCTTGGCACCTAACAACCTTGGCTTTATTAGATTACTCAGCTAATCGAGATAAGGAATTGACATAGCCTCGTACAATCTCGGAAATGTCAAGAAAAATGGGCTGTGGGTGGTACTATTGCAATAACTCTATCTATCGTTCGTGTTACAATACATTGTACGTTTGTGGAAACAGCGGGTCAAGGGCGAGGGAGAACCGACTTTTACCTACAATTCAGTTCCGAGGTTTGGGCGCAAATTCCATGAGGATGCTGATTTGAGGTTTTGGCCTCTGGAGACTTCATACAACACGGTGGTTCACTATGGGCATGTGGTATGTCGACGTCCATGTTGGCAACTTGAAGTGTCCGCCTTAGTGGATGTTCTTTTGTTCGTTGCAGAAAAAACCGGTGAGCCCCTCTCGTATTCATTGATATGTTACGTTAATTCTCCTTTCGGCTAGCCTGCCACGGGTTGGATCTATTAGACAGCAAATGCTGACACATTCTTCGCTGTAGCGTTTGGTAGCGAGGAAAGAATTTGCTCCAGCGTTGGGAATGTGTGTTCACCGTTGGAATTTTAGTATAGTCCCTTACCATTATCCTTTACAGCTGCCCCAGAGCAGTTAGCAATTGAAATAACCAGGCATTACCCTATGAAAAGCCAATCACGTGTTCACTCACGTGCTCTCGCACAAAGCACATGACCAAAAACGTGATTTTCAGCTGTATCAAAAATCAGGGTAATAAAGTTAAACAAGAAAAGGGCGTGTGGCGTAGTTGGTAGCGCGTTCGCTTAGCATGCGAAAGGTCTCCGGTTCGACTCCGGACTCGTCCATTCTTTTTTTTGTATCATATATATATGATTTTATGTATTTGATGATACCTGGTAATAATATAAAATGACTTATTTAACTTCTTTTGGATCTGTCGGAATAGCTTCGTTTCTTTATTATGCCCTTCAAAGAGAACCTCGACGAAGTTAAAGGAGAATATCGTGGACTTGGTACTGCCCTATTTTGATTTTCTACCTCCTCAACTAATGCCTTTGGTGTAAAGCTATTCTCTATTCTTAAAGTTCGAAGTGGCAATAGTAGTCAATTTTTAACTGTTCGAACTGTTCGAAGTGACTACTATTATTGATATTGACTAGTTTAATCTAAATTTAATAAACAGGGAAAAGAAGTTCTGGAATTTTACTCCATTGCTGTTCTTATAAATTTAATCTTTTGCAATAAATTGTGCTGAAATGACCAAATTTTATTCAATTTACTATTGTCTAAATGTCTAAAATAATAAGCTTTATTATAATAATTTTTATTAATTCATGCTTGTTGTGCTAACTTTCGATCGAAGCACAAACATCTCCTAATTCATATTTTTCAATAGATAGCTTGATGTGCACAATTAGTTTAAATCTGAAGATAAGGTTTTGTTAATACTTAGTAGGGTGAAAAAATACCTATTGTTTCTAGAGTTTATTTGGAATAAAGGAATAAAGGAATAAAGTAAGTTGCGAAAAATCACAGTATATTCAGTATAATTGTTGCAAGAAGAGAGGATGAAAACTTAAAGTACGTAATTCAGTAGTACAATTTTAGTGCCATTTGTAGATACTAATAAATATTTAAAAGTCTGTAAATACAATTTAAAGATATGGTTCGGTCTCCTTATCCAAGAATTCCCAGACCTTGTCGACGTTAGCTTGGATAGTGAGATCTTCTCTGGTGTGTCCAAGTTTTCCGAAGGAAATCATATGTTCACCTTGGTTTGCCTTTGTCAAGTCAGGGGACAAGGCAGCAAACAATTCGGTGTATGCACCGTTTCTTTGGTCATGCAAGATCCAACCCATTAACCACTGCAGAACACTCGACAAATGTCTTTGAAGATCAGTCCGCAAGAAACCTGGACATAATGAAAAACTCAACACATTGGTTGCTGTAGGATGGTATTTTGGCCAAGCTCTGGCTTGCATCACATTGACAGCCTTACTTTGGCCGTATATACCCATGTCACTAAATTTTGTGTTCTTGAAGTTTACATCATTCCAGTTGACACCACCAAGAGGAGCATTGAATTGAGCAGAAGAGGCCACCCATACAACTCTCGATTCGCCAGGTTTATTAGTCTTTGAAGTTTCAATGAAAATTGGATCCAAGAGTCTTTGCAATAAATGTGTTCCGACATTGTTAGTACCGAATTGCAATTCATATCCTTGCTTAGTCTCTGACCCTCTTGGTGGGGTCATTACCCCAGCATTGTGGATAACAATGTCCAATCTCTTCTCCTGAGCAAGAAACTTCTCTACTGCAGGTTTAATGGTAGTCAAATCACTCAAATCAACTTGGATAAAGTGAACGTTGATCTTTGGTCTGTTGTATTCCTTGGCAACTTCAAGTTCCATCTTCTTGATAGCAGCCAATGTCTTTTCTGCACTTCTGGAGAAGATGTAGACTTTAGCATTCGTAGAGCCAGCCAAGGATTTTGCAGTCTGGTAACCTACACCAGTGTTACCACCGGTGACAATTACAACTTTACCATCTAAAGAAGGATATTTCTCTTCAGTGTAAGCGGCCTTTCCTGGGAAAAACCCATTGAAGAATTGTTTATAGGCAGCCCAGTTGAGCCTGGGGACGGCAGGAGGTGGAAGCGACATGGTACTATGTATTTTGTGAAGGTATATGATGTTAGTTACTTCGTCTGAACAATTTTTCACTGAACAGAATCTACATTTCTTATATATGTAACGGAGTTCGGAGATTAGCAGATGTAGTAAAATGCATCTTCGGGTAGGAACTTTTCGGTGATTATATGAATTAGCCGTTTGCAAGATAAGTTCCGCGTCACAAAGAGAGACATTTTGTTACTGCGCTTGTAGCTGCTGTAGCTTTTGTGCAGTAAGAGAGAAGATAGAGAGACCCCGGATTTCATCATATATGGGTGGGAGAACATTTGTGTAAGGTATTATATATTGTGATAGGATATAAGTTGTAGGTTATAGCGAAGGCTGTTATAAAGGTTATAGTAAAGGTTAAAGGTTATAGCAAAGGCTATAGGTTATAGTTAAGGTAATAAGTTAGAGTAAAGGTAATAGGTAAGATTATAGTTTATAGTAAAGGCTATAGGTTATAGTAAAGGTTATAGGTTATAGCAAAAGCAATAGGTTATACTAATATGGATAAAAAGTCTGTTTGGATGAAGTGTGGGTGCTTATAAGTTGCATTGGTGGGGGTAGGGAGTCTGTTAACAGGTGGCACAGGGGACTTTTATATTGCTTATAAGTTGTATGGAGTAATAGTATATCCAAATATCACGTAGAGCCTTTGTATTACTTATAAGCTGGTGCTCAGTCAAAGAAGTAAATAGCTGCAAAGAGACACATACCGGCAGCAACGTGTCAACACTTTCATGTTGATAGACAAGAAATGTTTATTAACATCAGATTATACAATTTACTAAAGAGAAGCTTGCTCTATATGGCAGGATTTTGGAATGCTCTTGTTTTCTAAATTATAAGTATTTAGCAACCTCCTGATCCAAGAATTCCCATGCCTTTCTTCCGTTCTCGTCCTTGCGGAGGTCGTCTCTAGCAAATCCGATTTTTCCAAAGGAAATGAGATGGGTTCCCTGGTCTTTAACTGTTAAACTTGGAGACAAAGCTGCCGTCAACTCAGTGTAAGCTCCCATTCTAGCAGGGAATAGCATAGCTCCTGCCAAAAAGCTTTGAATTGAACCAGAGTGCCTTTGAAGCTCCGTTCTTAACCCACCAGGACACAAAGAAACACTAAGAACATTTTCGGCCTCCGGATGGAACTTGGGCCATTGAATAGCTTGCATTATATTGATAGCTTTGCTTTGGCCGTAGATTTGGAACTTGTCTGCCTTTGTATTTTTATAGTTGATATCTTTCCAATGGACACCTCCTTCAGGGGCAAAAAATTGTCCAGTTGAGGAAACCCAAACAACTCTCGATTCACCCGGTTTATTAGTTTTAGAGGTATGAATGAAAATTGGGTCTAATAATTTCTGCAACAAGTGAGGACCAATGTTATTGGTACCTAATTGCAATTCATATCCTTGCTTAGTCTCTGACCCTCTTGGTGGGGTCATTACTCCAGCATTGTGAATAATAATGTCCAATCTGTTCTCCTGAGAAAGGAACTTCTCCACTGCCGGTTTAATAGATGTCAAATCTCCCAAATCAGCTTGAATAAAGTGTACATTAATCTTTGATTTCTTGTACTCCTTTCTAACTTCTTCCTTCATCCTCTTGATAGCAACCAACGTCTTTTCTTCATTTCTAGAGAAGATGTAGACTTTAGCGTTCGTAGAGCCAGCCAAGGATTTTGCAGTCTGGTAACCTACACCCGTGTTACCACCGGTGACAATTACAACTTTACCCTCCAATGAAGGATACTTATCCTCCTTAAAAGGAGGAGCACCGGGATGGAACATGTGGAGAAACTGCTTCCATTGTGCCCAATGCAAGGATGGTACTTTTGGAGCTGGGACAGACATTACGTTATATCTACGGTTTAAACTGTTCTTTTAATACTTGAATTCTAGAGTGGATGACAAGTAGTAGTTCCATTTTTCCTATGAATAAACCCACTATTTATATTCTTTGGAGTCAGCACCCTACGGTTATGGAACCCATATAGATTGCAACCCAAACGACAACTTTTTGCAGTCTGATTCTATACAGTCACGGTATTTTAGCCGCACTTCGTAGGAACGGATAGAAATGCGGAACATAAGAAAATTTTGTTAAGATCCGTTCCCTTTTCAGTAAAGGTATGAACTGTGAGTATCACTTGATGAAGTATTCGGTGATAGTTGAAATCATCTATATAATAGAGAAATGTGACATTGTTACTGAAAGCTAGAATAGGAGCCGAGAGGCGCAGCCAGAGATATTATGGTGACTGTCCCAACTAAGTACTAAAGGTGTATATTTGGGTGCAAAATCAGAAGGGTGCAGTTCTAATACTTTCAGCTTGTAGGAGCACTTTGCATTCAATAGTTTTCAATCTGGGAATCCTTGCTTTTGTAGACTTTTCAGAGCATTCCCGCTCCTCAATACCCAACCACTAATCCTATCTAGACCCCAAGTCCATTAGCTCTCGAAAGATGGACCCCAGAAGAGACAAAGACAATGGACCATGCACCACACTCCTGTCGATAACACCCTACAGTAAAACTGAGCACGCATTCTCAAAATTACACAGTCGAAATCGATTTATCACAGTGATTTTATTATACGTAACGATTGATAGCTTGTTTTATAGTTGTTGACAAACACAATAATGTTTACTATTAGAAGAGCCAATTGCTTAGACAAGACGATAAATTCCGTCTGTAGAACTAGGAACTCTTATCGTCTTGGTGGAGTTGCTAAAACACGGAATTATGGAACGAGATCGGAGCATGATTCCCCTTTTGACCATATGATCTTTCGCAAGAAACCATGGATCAGCTGGAAAACAACAGTAATTTTCTTTGCCTTCGGCTCATTCTTAGCATACAATGAGACGCTATTTAATACTTACGAAAAATTTACGACTCTCGACGAAAAGGATTCTCACAATAATGATATTTTGCCCATGCAATTGGAGTACAAATTGAAGAACTTACCAATATACCAGCAATTGTCACATCCCAAAAACGCTGACAAGTGGTTCAAATTACAGTCTTGGGAGAACTTGGACCATAATGTACTTGACAACCTGACTGTGTATACTAATGAAGATGAAAGACGTGAGAAAGCAGTTAAGGTACAAAATGAGTACAGAGAACCTACATTGACCACACTGACACTTGCCAAACCTGGAGGTATCCTTATCAAACCAGTCATCTTCCATAATATTGAAACAAACGAAGGAGTAACCATAGTGCATGCAGGTTTCAGACTCTGTGGATACCCATTCATTATACATGGTGGCATGATAGCTACGTTATTGAATGAGACGTTCAAAAGAAATGCTTCATTAACGCTGGAAACCAGTTCAAACTTGAAGGATGATTTCAAAGTTGAGAACTTGACCATTAACTACAAATATCCGACTTTTGCAAACCAATTCTTAATTGTGAAAACCAGAAAGAAGGAGAGTGTCGAAAATGACAAGAAAACGATAAGGTTAGTAAGTGTCATTGAAGATACTAAAGGACGGACCTTAGTGAAGAGCGAAGCGTTGCTACATGACACCGGAAGGGCCACCAACTGGATCAAGGAAAAGGAAAAGAACAAGAGCTGGATTCCATTCACTTAAAGACTGCAAATCATTTCTTTCTGGCTGCTAATGAGCCTTGTTTTTCAATATTTTGATGTAGAGTATCACCTAGCTTTTTTAGAGACGAGGTGGGAAATGACCATAATTCGAGATTTTATTATTCTTCTTTCCTTTGCATGTAATTTCAGATCCATCTCTACAAAAAAGATTCTCGATGAAGATTGTGTCCCATTGATTTAATATTCCTTCGAAATTCCACCCATTGGGGGGAGTATTAATTTACGAACTTATTGCAAAAAACTTCGCTATCTTTCGTCTCCAGCGTTTATCCGCTGCATAAGGCCCAAATATATCTATTATCCATTCGGTAAACTCAAGTTACAAAGCCGATATTTTCACAGCGTAGTGGATATTTTTCCATTCTGATGTACAATATAATAGCACATGTGAATCATTACAGAAACATCGGCGGTGCATGGACTATGGAAAGTGCAGCTATGCCTTTATTATCTTAATGTACCCAGGAAGACTCAGATGGTATAGTCATCGCGGCCACATAAATCTCGCAGCAAGATCCTTTTGATCATACCATGACTAAAACTTTATTTCCAAACCGGTGCCTGAACCAGCATGTTTACCATTTTTCTATTTTTTGGATAAACTCGTAATCGAAAAGGATGGACCACATGAATTAGCTATCGATCTCGAGGATTTTCTACGGGGAATACACCTTGGATACCGAACAATGAGGAGAACACGGGAGATAGGACCGATCTTGCCCGTGAGGGAATTTAAATTAGGTCGCCGGCTAGAAATACAGCCAACTGCAACTATTTCAGTGTTAGCGTCAGAACAAAGATGCAATGGATAAGCAAGTCTCCCCAGCCACACAGCGAAGAGTCTGAGGCTGAGGAAAGAAGATCCATAAGTTGCTTAGTGGCAAAAAAGCAATGGTAAGAGCTAAGATCAAGAGATTAACAGAATTAATGGGCTATTGATCAGCATTGAATAATATTGTCCCTCATAATGGGCCCTGGGTTCCAGCCACGTGCTCTGTTTCAGTTACAAGTCGCTGTTGGAGCTTCTCGTCAGTATTAGCTGTAGATAGTAAATAATAGGAATATACGGAGTACAGAGGACATGAAGGTTTTACGAGTGAATCGGAACCAACTTGGTATTAACTAGAAAATACTGCTATGGTGATAATAGCACAATGCAGATCGGGATTATCCAAGATCTCTAGTTAAACCATCAGGGGAGAGGGCATATTGAATTTTTTTTCAAAATGTGTGCATGTTGCATTACATGAGATTATTATGTACTACTTGGACGCAGTCCCTAAACGGAGCCGGTGCGGTGCGCGGACCTTTTCCGTTCCGGCTGCCAGAGACTATATTGGTACAGATGGGTTTAATTAGAGATGCTTCTACAGTACATTATTACATTGGACTTATTTGGAATTGTAAGCATGGCAAGACGGAGTCATAATTAGTAACTAATTATTAAATTACCATTATCGAAACAAGATTTCTGGTGAAAAGCTAAGGAATTTTTGGCATATATTCTCTGGGATGGAAATGAGATCATTTTTGCGAAAGCGCTTTGTCAGGCGGAACAATGTATACCCAGAAACTGGGGCAATCGAACAGGTAAGCTTTTTAAACCCAGTAAACTGTCGCTTTCGCCGTCAGCCACGCAGGGATGCGCGATGCTTTTCTCCAATGAGTTATCAACAAAGAAGGAGAATGAAGGAAGGAGACAGAGGAAAGATTCTCGCTGGTATGCACTTTGCACGCACGGCGGGGGGACAAAATAATGCGAAATTAACTTTGTTAACTCATCATCTGATATAGCTGGCGACTAATGCGATTACGTGGGCCGAGGAAGGTTTAAGTCCGTTACATTTACGTGTTCGGTAGTACTTGCGATAGACGTATCCCACACTGAAAACGGGGAGTTCTTGGTTCCATTTGTTATGCGAGTCCCCAAATGGCGATATTTTGGTTGATACTGCCGGAACTGCTGCCGAGAAACCTTATATGGTGATTGTGGTTTGAGTTGTGATTATGATTATTATGATTTTTACATTGACAACCCCACCATTCATGTGAAATGATGTAGCATCACCGTAACCTGAAAACTGAATCCTTCGGTGCTCCTACAATTCTATCACAGAAGGTTGGGAATGACTTGGCTGGCACCGACAAGAACAAACCTTCGGCTTGGTGTCCCGAAAAATACAACGGAAATACGGAAATAGCAACGAAACCAACCATAGGGAGGTTGCTTGGGAAATTCTGCCGTGCAGTGAAATAGCCCACCAAAACCCAATATGTGGGAGTCATCGCCTGGTTACTGATGACTCGATAGAATAAAAAGGAAGGTTTTGTCTTATTTTATGATCGGCCAAAGGGGAGCGGGCTCCTATTCAATGCAAAATTATTATCATCATGTATTGAAGTTGATGCAGAGTCGATCCCACGCAGAGAACTTCACCTTCGTGTGGACATACACACACACACACACACACACGTACCTCCCGCAATTAGACCATTCCATGGAAGCTACGCTTGGACTATTGTTCAAAATAGTAATTTGGAGTCGCTTGCTTGCAACACGAGAGAATGTTCTGTAAAGTTTGTAAAATAAAAATTATCCGGAGTTCTATACCGTTTCTCCGATAGTCAAGAATAGTCGAACAAATCGATTTTTATGAGGCCACTGAAGATTCCATTCTACTACGTTTGTCATAAAAAAAAAGCTCTAGAACCAATTTCAATCTTCGTTTGACCGTCGTCTAACCCCCCGTATCTAATCGACTTCTTTGCTCTTTCCCCCCATTTCTCTGGCTAACCCAAAAATTCTAATCATATCTATCACATCACCCATATTCATTCTTTCACAAAGGGTATGGAAGTTACACAAACCCGAAGAAATAACAACTTAAAAGAATGCGCTATATACAGGTCGTAACAGAAGTCCAAAATTTCATTATTTTGAAATTGAAAAATCATTAAAATGAGGCAGAGTTGGGTAGTAAAGATAGGCAATTGAGTAGAAGAAATGAGTTCTGTCGAGAAGGAAGGAACGGAGGGAGTTTCAGTTTTGGCCCAGGACTCTGCTCCTTTTTCTGGAAAGGCAATTGCGGTCGAAAATAAGGGCATATCAGCGACTCCGGAGTCGCCAGTTGAACACCAAGTGAATAGCACAGAAAACGGCACTCCGAACTCCCACAACTATTCGACTCGGTTAAAAGAGCGTCAGCATGTAGAAGAGCTCCAAAAAAAGTCGGAACTCAAGCAAAAACAGCATAATGTGGTAATTCATCCAAGATTGAAGGCAGTACCGTTTAAAGGTCTGGATTTAACTGCTCCACACAGTCATATTGTTATCAACCAAGTGGCCGAGAATAACGGGATAATGTTCTATCAATCGGACGAAAATCCCCACAATAGAAGAGGATTTAAGTATAAACCCTGTAGACCAAACCCTTGGTTTCCTTCAAACCTTTATTCAACAACTGAGATAGCACCATTTATAGTACGACCCAGTTATTTTGACAGATCGCTGGGAATTGTTCACTCGGAAGATATGAGTTTGATCTCAGCACCAAAGGGATGGAGATCAGCAAGGACCAATGTTGGAATTAGAGAAGGAAAGTACTTTTTCGAATTCAACATCGTAAGTGCCAACGAAGATAACCTGAGATGCCATGTGAGAATAGGACTCGCAAGGAAAGAAGCCGCTTTGGAGGCTCCTGTAGGATTTGATGGGTATAGCTATGGGTTAAGAGATGTCACAGGAGAGTTCATAACTTTAAGCAGACCAAAGGAAGAGTTTGTTGAAGGAGGATTCAAGTCTGGAGATACAATAGGATTTTTGGTAGAGTTTCCAACTCTTAACATTCAGAAAACGGCCGTAGATGAATTTGTCAAGTCCAAAAGAGACTTGATAAAAGCAAGCGAACAATCCAGTGCTACAAAGGACGAATCCCAGAGAAAAAGAAGAAAAACAAAGAAGGGAGAAGTAGTCGATAACTCCAAGTTTTATGCAGAAAACAATATATTGAGAGACCAAATCCCTATACGGTACAAGAATGCTTTATACTACGAGCAATATGAATACACAAACACCAAGATAATGGACCATTTGTTGAATCCGGTAACGATATTTGGAGAAAAAGCCGTTTTGGAGAAGAATGACAAAGAAAGCGAGAGTGACGTTGTTCCAATTATACCTGACTCACGGATAAGAATATTCAAGAACGGTATTGAGCAGAGTAGACGAATCGAGAACTTATTCTCTTTTTTGCCAACTGATATCGAAAATGAAGAATTGAATATATCTCCAAATACCAAACAACAACAGAACCCTAATTACAGAAATACAGACGACGGATCACTTGGTTATTATCCAATGTTGTCAGTATTCCAAAATGGAATAGTGGGAATCAATGCTGGTCCTGATTTCCGCTTCCCAATAAATGAAGATGGCGTCAAGCCATTGAGCGATAGGTATAACGAATCAGTTGTCGAAGAATGGTATTGGGATCTCATTGATGAAGTTGAAGCTGAGTACTTGGACAGTTTTGAGATACAAGAATAGTAGACCGAGGAACCAATATATTAATAGCTAATACTTAAAATACAATAATACAAAACGTTATCTCATATAGAGATCACATCTATTATAACATAACCGCGTTATTATAACATAACCGCGTTGGACAGGTTCAACTGAGAACGGGTATCAATAAAATTCTGGGAGACTGTCCCCGAAATAGCAGACGGATCAATACCTATTTGAGTTAGCATCTGATCTGGATCTGGCTTCGAGCCACTGCTTCTAATGTAAACGTCGTAGCACTTGTAGTGGAAGCTTTGGATGTGTCCATCACGAGTACTTGTATAACCCAAAGTTACAATTTCCTTACAATGATGGCATAAATGCATTTTACCTCTATTGCCTTCATCCGCTGTAGTTCCATATCTATCAATTAAGTAGTTCTTCAACTCACTCAAAGATTTAATCGAAAGTAACAATCGAGTACCATCCAAAGTCGAAATAAACCACCCATCGTCGATTAGCTTATCGACAAACGACGACGAGTCTCTTAATGTCCTGCTTAAGTTTGCTGCAACCCTCTGCTGTGCATTGACTCTCCCTATGGAGAATTGGTATCCTGAAGCCTCGACAATATCGTCTATAACCAGCTTTATCGCGTCGAGCTCTGGAACAGAATAGTTGGTATTCTGTTTGATAATGTCATCTGACACTGTATTAATGAAAATGAAGTATAACTCACCTGAAATTTCGTCCTTTTTCCTGTCGATTTTAAACCCGTGCCGTGATATGTTGGTGTTTATTGTCGATAAGCTTTTATCAAGTAAACTCTCCCATTGGAGTGGGTCTATGCCTTCTTCTTGTACTTCGTTATCTGTTTCCAGTCGCAGTTTTATGAGCTTAAAGCTCCGTAATAACTCATCATGACTGATATATTTCACCGATCGTATATACGTAAGAACAATTCTGTCAATTTCCGTCGTCACAGAACTCATTTCCTACACTACAACTACAATTTCTTACGATCTTTCACCTCAACAATAGCAAATAGAAGAAGAAAGTAGACAAAGAAGTAACAGTTCCAAAATCATTTCTTAGTACTGAAATATTTCACAGTAAAGAACGGTCGCGTCGGTGCGGCTCATGGTTTCCAAATGCGTGAGGTTGCAGCAATGGGGGAAGGGAAGAGGGAGAGGGAGGAGGAGAGGGAAGAAGGAGAGGGGGTGGGAGAAGTATGAGGAAGATTAAGAGAGACCTGACTGAGATGAAGAGTGAGAGAGGCGAGAGCAAGACGAAGAAGAAGAATTTTGCAAAGGAAGAATTTTGAAAAGGAAGAAAAAGAAGTGATCGAGAGAGTGAGAGCCCAAGATGGAGATGATATTATGATATTATGATATTTCGACGGTATTAGTGGAGTCGATATTGAACCCCTACAGGATACAATACTTACTTTCTTCCTTCTCTCCTTTACAAGATTCAACCATCACCAATGTTAGTCATCTTCTCCAATTATTCTCCCTTTGCTCCCATAAATTAGCAAAAACGGTTTGGCCCTAAATTTTATTATGGGCCGCACGTACACAAATAGCTGCAATTTTTTTGAATTTCTCAAATGATTGCAAATAGTTTGAATATCCAATGGATAGATACTCGTTTCTTTGTAAATCTACCTTGACGTATACTAAGCTGTGAATAAAATTTGAACCGTGAAGGAGCCATGTGGTTGGGAACATTCACTGCAGCGATCCTGGCTCTACTGATCCTT
The DNA here is from genome assembly GCF_036884685.1 of Scheffersomyces xylosifermentans. NCBI lineage: Eukaryota > Fungi > Ascomycota > Pichiomycetes > Serinales > Debaryomycetaceae > Scheffersomyces > Scheffersomyces xylosifermentans. The sequence continues at coordinate 933,729 of NW_027042941.1, forward strand.
TTGCAACCGGTCTTCGGCAATTACGATTACCTCCATGAGTTGTCTCCTCCTTGCAATCCAATGGAAGACCCCACTTGCATCGCCAGAGATAAAGCACTAGCAACTTCTCTTTATGAACCATTCACATCAAAATCACAGCACTTCAAGGTGTTTACATGCCCTTCAGGAGTTCTGTACTGTGAACATGGTGCTAGATTGACAATTTCCGAAAGATACGACAATCCATCCATTGTATCCAACTTCTATATACTATACGGAAGAGTTGAAGTTGAAATCAAAGCTGCACATGGGACTGGAATAATAAGCTCATTTTACCTACAGAGCGATGTTCTTGATGAGATTGACGTTGCAGAAGTGTTTGGAGGAGATATTTATGAATTCCAGTCCAATTACTTTGTTAGAGGGAACACTACCACCTACGATCGAGGTGGATATCATCCAATGGCCGTTCCTCCCATGAATGAATTCCACAAGTACAGTGTCGATTGGACACCAGAGAGAATTGAATGGAAATTAAATGGCCAAACAGTCAGAATTTTAAATAAGGATAACAGTCAAGGATTCCCAGATTCGCCTATGTTTATCAAATTTAGGCTTTGGGCGGGAGGTGATCCAGATAATGAACAGGGCACTGTTGAATGGGCTGGTGGATTAACCAATTACCAAACAGCACCCTTTTCGATGTATATCAAAAACCTCAATGTTCTAGACTATTCAACAGGAACAGAGTACGCTTACGGAAATGCTCATGATGGCACTTGGATAGATCTCACTGCAAGAAAGGGAGTAATTTTTGACCAGCCTAGTGATGCCACTCCCATTCCCAAGAACAGGAACGAAGATACAGATAAACAGATTAAAGTCCCGTTATCGTTTCTCGATGAAAACCATGATAATGTAGAGTATGACATTGAATACGAGATTATTACAGATATCCCTTCCAAAGATCACCCGGCGGTTCCTACCATAGTGAATACAAACACGAATTTGGGGCCCGATGGGCACTTCGTTCAGTTCTTCAATCGAACGATGCTCAATGCCACGGCCAATCTGATGTCTCAAATTCTGGCGTCTTTGATGAAGTTGATCTACACCTTGGCACTCGAGGGGTTATTTATACTATTATGTATGTGAGAGGTAGAGGGGCTTCAATAAATAGATAGAACTAATGGTATTTATATATAGATATTACCGTAGTCCATAACTTCCTTCTCCACAGGCGACATTCTATTTTTTGCGGCCATTCTATGCTACTATATTAGTACTACTCAATTTTAACTATATACATTACTCTGTCTGTCCGTCACTCTTTCAGTCTGTCACTATTTCCCTCTCTGTCACACACATAGTCTCTCTACTAGTAACAACAACATACCCAGGGCTCCACTCCGACATAATCGACACCATCGACATTATACTGTATAACCACCGAGTTCTCATTTCTCTCCCTATTTCGGTAACTGCTGATGGGCATCTCGGTAAATCCAGTGCGAGTTTTGCTCATCGGCGACGTCATCGGGGCTCTGCTACCAGTGGATGAGGAATGAAGAGAAGAGAAGAGAGGCCACGAAATGAAATTATGGGACTTCGGAGTAACTTCTCTTAATTCAGTTTAGATCGAAATGAGCGAAGGAAAGAACGATGGAGCTTGAAAAAATGAACTCTTTAAGAACATCGATCTGATAATTCTCTCTCTTCTTTAACTTGCCTTGCTTAGCTCTAGCCAATTTCCATCTCTATCCGTCCCTAACCATCTCCGGTCAATTTCCATCCTTCTCCTTCCCTTTACCATCTCTATCTCTCCATCTCTCTATCTCTGCCCAATTTCCTTCTGTCAGCATCTCTACCATCTCTCCATCTCTGCCCAATTTCCTTCTGTCAGCATCTCTACCATCTCTATCATCCACACTCCCACCCTCTCATCTACATAGTACTCTCACCGCCCATCCCCATCCGCTTCCCGGTCCACCCTCTCATCACACACCCTACCACCCTACCACCTCACCTTCCGATGCGAAAAACACCCGTACCGCACCACCTCCACCCACCACCACCTCCTTCGGCCTAAAATCCTCCGGCGAGCGAACAGCTCGCTCCTCCCCTGACATCGCATGATAGCGACACTTCCTCACCACACGCATCACCAGATTCCTCATCCAGCGACAAACAAAATCCAATTTAGCGACAAAATGATAATCGGCCATTAATATATATAGGGACAGAAAGCGGTGCAGCATAGATTCGTAGCTAGCCAATTGGCCTAGAAATTACATAGTTAGCATCTTGAAACAGCACTGAATCCGGTACTGTGATTATTGCTATTGATATATCTGCGGTTTCTAGTCATATTTGTACCAGTCGCTTGAGTCTCATTTCTTCGGCGTCTCTTGCTGGTGTTGCAAAGAAACCGATATCCAAAAGATCTCCACACAGAAACAAGCTTTGACCGTCAAAAGAAGACAGCGAGCACCAGGAAACTCGTATTGAGCCGGCCATATCATCATTGTATTAATTCGTGTTAATACCGTCTACTTGAGCTTATTCCTTTGATTCCGAAAATTGTATCGTCCACACGCCGTAATTTCATTTTCGGAGTTGGTGATAAGTTCAACTAAAAGGAGCAAAACCACCAAAATATCACTTGAAAGAGGTCCGACAAGGAAACTAGAACTACAGTCATGCCTTCAAAAGAACCTATTCAGGGAATCAGCTTTGCTTCCCTCGTCACCAATGACCCAGCGCAGTTCGAAGAATTGGGCCGTTTCTATAACCGCTTCGGGTTTAGACTCACCAAGAACTTCTCCAAAGTGTCCAACAATGGTGCTGCTTCTGCCTCCAACAACCCAAGACTCCATTTGGGAGTGAGTAACGACTCATTACGTGAATTATGGCTCGAGTCGTTCCCATTGCAATACCTCGATGTTCATGGTAACGTCACCCCATGGCAAGAATTGGATGTGTATGATGGAGATGACTGTGAGAAACTCTCTGACTCTACCACCATTAAGATCAGATTGTCGAATTTACCATCAATCAACCATATTGCCTTGGAATTGCATTTCTTTTCCACTAACTTGAGGGCCATCCAAGCCATTTTGAAGGACTTGAAGTACGAATTTGAATATGTCGAATTGCCAACTCTGTGTGAAGTTGTTACCACTGACCCATTGGGAAACGAATTGCACTTTTCAAACACCAAAAATCCTCTTTCTAAAGAACAATTCTCCTCGGCCGACCAATACTTGGAGGTAAGATCAAAACAGATTTTGAAGAATTTGTCCCAAAAGAAAGAAGAGACTACATCTTACGCAGAAGTTCCAGAAACTGCCGAAAAGAAAAAGATCGCCGTCATGACATCTGGAGGAGATGCCCCAGGTATGAATCCTGCTGTCAGAGCTGTTGTCAGAACTGGTATTTTCCTTGGCTGTGACGTTTTCGCAGTCTACGAAGGATATGAAGGTTTAGTAAAAGGAGGAGATCTCTTAAAAAAGATGGAATGGGGTGATGTGAGATCCTTCTTGTCATATGGTGGTACTAATATTGGTACAGCCAGATGTAAAGAGTTCAGAGAGCGTTCAGGACGTTTGGATGCAGCTTACAATATGGTTGTCAACGGAATTGATGCTTTAATTGTCTGTGGTGGTGATGGTTCTTTAACTGGTGCCGACTTGTTCAGAAGCGAATGGCCATCTTTAGTCGAAGAATTAGTCACCTCTGGAAGATTAACTGAGAAGGAGGTTGCATCACACAAGCACCTCACTATTGTAGGTTTAGTTGGTTCTATCGACAATGATATGTCGTGCACTGACGCTACAATTGGTGCCTACTCAGCCTTAGAAAGAATCAGTGAGATGGTTGATTTCATCGATGCTACAGCCAAGTCTCACTCTCGTGCCTTCGTTGTCGAAGTTATGGGAAGACACTGTGGTTGGTTAGGATTGATGTCTGGTTTATCTACAGGTGCTGACTTCATATTCATTCCAGAAAGACCACCAAAAGCCGGACAATGGCAAGAAGATTTAAAGACTGTTTGTAGGAGACACAGAGAAAAGGGAAGAAGAAAAACCGTTGTCATAGTATCAGAGGGAGCTATCGACGATGAGTTAAACCCAATCTCATCCGAAGAGGTCAAAGATGTTCTTGTTGAGTTGGGTCTTGACACTAGAATCACCACTTTGGGCCATGTGCAAAGAGGTGGTACTGCAGTTGCATACGACAGAAGTTTGGCTACCTTACAGGGAGTGGATGCCGTTAAAGCTGTTCTTGAGTCGACTCCTGAGACGCCATCTCCTATGATTGGTGTTTTAGAAAACAAAATTGTTAGACAACCTTTGATGGAGGCCGTGGCTATCACCAAATCGGTAGCTACTGCTATTGAAAACAAGGATTTCGATAAAGCAATGAGCTTAAGAGATTCATCTTTTGCAGAAGCATACAACCATTTCCTTTCAACTTCTACTCACGATGAGGGACTGGTGGAGTTGCCAAAGGAGAAGCAATTGAATATCGGTGTTGTACATGTTGGTGCAGCTTCCTCAGCCATCAACGCTGCTACTAGAGCAGCTGCATTATATTCTATGTCTCGTGGTCACAAGCTCTTTGCCATCCAGAACGGTTTTAGTGGATTGATAAAAGATGGATCAGTGAAGGAATTGAAGTGGTTAGATGTGGAAGATTGGCATAATAGAGGTGGTTCTGAAATCGGTACCAACAGATCATTGCCTTCAGAAAATTTTGGTAAGGTAGCTTACTACTTGCAAAAGTTTAACTTGCAAGGTTTGATCATTATTGGTGGGTTCGAAGCATTCACCGCCTTGAATGAATTAAATGAAGGAAGAGTGAACTACCCTGTTTTCGATATACCAAAGGTTGTGATTCCAGCCACAGTTTCCAACAACGTTCCAGGTACAGAGTACTCTTTGGGTTCGGACACTTGTTTGAATGAATTGGTGAAATACTGTGATGCAGTCAAGCAATCCGCCTCTTCATCTAGAAGAAGAGTCTTTGTTGTTGAAGTCCAAGGTGGTCACTCTGGTTATGTTGCAGCATACTGCGGTTTGATCACAGGAGCAATTGCTACCTACACACCAGAAGCAAAGATAAATTTAAGAACCGTACAAGAAGACATTGATTTGTTGTTCAATGTATTTGCACATGACAGAGGCGAAGATAATAATGGTAAGATGATTATCAGAAACGAACAAGCTAGTTCGGTATTCTCTACTGAATTGATTGCTGATATCATCAAAGAAAACGCTAAAGGCAGATTTGAGACAAGAACAGCCATTCCAGGACATGTACAACAAGGTTTCACACCTTCTTCAATGGATAGAGTTTATGCCGTTAAATTTGCCGTGAAGTCTGTGCAATTCATAGAAGAATGGAACGGATCCTCTACTACTGATAGAGTCAACCCTATTCTTGGAGATGAAGCAAGCGCCGGTGTTGTGATCGGTATTCAAGGTGCCCAAGTCAAGTTCACGCCTATCAAAGACTTATATGACAATGAGGCCGACATAGAATTGAGAAAGGGTAAGACAGTCCACTGGAAGGGTATGTCCGAAGTGAGCGATATGTTGAGTGGTAGGTTATCATTAAGGGCCAAGAAACAAGAGATTAAATTACTTTAGCGAGCTTCAACCAAATAGACTACATATCTCGACTATTTTGTAGTTTTTGTTTTTAGTATTTATTATTATGATTGAATTAAAGGTATCACTATTATAATTACGAATAACAGAGAGTGTTGATGGGCTTTGACCCTATTCTCATCTGAAGTAGTGGAGAAAGAAGGCGACTGACAGCGTTCTGTCCCTGCACGATTATGCATTGAATAACATACGCATCTTCTCTCCCTTTGTTATGACGTGCAGACCCTATTCCAGATCTCCCGTCCGGAAAAGTAGTCTTTACAAGATGAAACGGGCTAGAAAGCACTGATCCTCGGTCAAGTCTCCTCAAATGGCCATAGAATGACTTGAACAATAAAACACTTCGCTCTCTGGCTGATACACGCAGAAAATTTCTGCATCGACACACCTAGGCCTTATTTGGTCTATTAAATGCATTTGCTCATACAATAAGGATTATGGGCCCTTAGACCCTTAGACCCTTAGATCCACATATAGTCCACGTTTGGGTGCCTCAATTGAGCCGTTTGATTCGAACTCTCTATAATTAGAGTGTAATTATCCTATTGCTGCGAATTCGCATTACCCAATTGGGCCCGAAAAAATATTTTGCAGCGACGAAAAATATTTCGTATCATGGAATTTGGCTGTGATTACATGCTAGCTAGCCGTACCAGGAGGATAGGTGAACGGAGGAAAGCCACACGGGTACCACAGGCGATAATGAGATAACTAAAGTTCGGTTAGCAACGGGATCTTTGGCAACCTGGGGTCGCCTTAGCAGAATACAGCAAAGCGATCATATTTTATGGGATAGCAAGTGGTTACTGGAAACCTTCGATTTGTCGGATTTGTGTTCGCAACCACTGCACAGTAATAATTCTTATTATTATTATCACTATCGATATCTCTCGAGCTTAGTCACCAGGTACCAATTACGATGACTCAAATCAGATTGTAACGAGATTGTAACGACAACCACACACGCCCCATAACAGCTGTCCCCCACATGTGTTTCCTACTAACCATTGGTTACTGGAGTGAGGCGATGTTCGCACCACCGTACCCGTATTGGCGGACTTCGCTAGTGCGGGCCGCATCAAGTGTAGAGTGCACATGCGGCAGATACAGGATACAAGCGGCAGAGTTATCTGACCCGTTCTTCTGTCATAGTATGATTAGGGATAATAAGAAGACAGTGGAGGAACCCGCCTGGAAAACAGGCCACTAATTTCGTTGTGAACATGTATTTGCTGTACATTTGCCACCATTCTCTGGTAGGACATGGAACCAAGAACACCGAGTAAACGAGCTCTGGTCTTGGTGACACCATAAAAGAAAAGACACTATGCAAAGAAAAAATATGGGGATTACTGCGTGTTATGCGCACAAATGTGACTAGAATGCGTAACGGTGATTCAAGTGCATGGTGACCATATGCTGTAGGGCAGAGTTATGGGATGGAAGAGGATGCCAAAGCATAGTCCAGATCATGGTTCGTAACAAGCCGTTGGTACCTGCCCAGTTTTGATTCAGAATGCGTTACAAAGGAGATCGGCAAAAGAAGCCGAAGTTTGCATAATCTTTCAAAGAATATAAAATGTTCTCGTTCGAAACCACAGGGCTCCAACACGATGAAAAATTACTGGAAGAGAAGATTCAATATTTTAAGTTGATAGATGGTCGAAGAGACGGGTTTTCTATCTGAAAGAAGTGCACAGACACCTTATCGAGAATAAAGTTGTGCATTGTAAATCTGACAAGGCGATATTGCATAGTCCTGGAACGACAATACAATTAAGGAATTGTTCGGTGCACATATGCGTATGCTAGGGGTTTAGCGGATATTCGGTGATTGCGGCCACGGAAGTCATTGAATTTTGCCAAACAATACGGGGCACGCCAGTTGTCGAACTAAAGCAACAGTTTTGTCGTATGGTTTACTAATGAGTAGGTTTCAACTCTCCCCAGTTTTCACAACGTTCTTGGTATTCCCACCAATCACGGGTAGCTCCAGTAACAAGCTGATTTTCATGCGTAAACAGCATATTCCTATACACAACTGGAGGATTAAACTTTAACGAGATGTATACATGCAGGCCGCGCAGATAAATCGATAACAAAAATAATTGGATTTTATTCATCATGCACATACAAGAGAATTGCCGTTTTCGGAGCATTCTGTTTGGTGTAGCAATTTGTGTGGGAAATGCAAACAAGAATATTTTATTGGCGACAATTCCACCAGGTTCGGCTGGATCCCGTTGTAGTTGCGGATATAGTTGAGAGAAGGAGTGTTTTGCGCTGCGATGATGATGATAGGACCAAAAGGTGGTTAGAGATAGTAGTCAACCAAGTGGAAATACGAACCATAATAAATGAAGGCAGATTATAGTTTAACTTCGTGGGCTGCTCTTGGCGCACGGCTACATATGATTCCCATGATCTACAGACAAGTTCACGTTGGAATCACCGTAAACTGATAGAGTTACGCCGTAGTGCAAGTAGAGATTATAGATTCTATGCTGCTGTGATTTACAGGGGAAAGAATCTTAATTGAATTGTATAGAGTTGTAACGTTTCTTAAAAAAACTTTAACTGTAACATGACTGGATAAAACAATAAGAATACAAGAATTAGCATTTGCTGCAGAAATTGGAGAAGGATACAATGGCATGTCATTTACTTATCGCATTAAACATGAAGTGAATACTAGCGAAGGAAGGAAGGAAGGAAGGAAGGAAGGAAGGAAGCCCAGGTTTACACTTAACCACCAAAGAATTATTGGTTACCCGAATAAGATTGGAAAATATTTTCTCGTATCCCTTCGGTTTTTATCCCCAAAACAGCAAAAGAAGGTTCAATCTCCCATTACACCGTCAAAGGAATAGGAGAGAAGACTATCGTCGTAGAGAAGGGTCATTCCAACATGAACCACAGGTAACATTATTACCAGAAACATAATTTTTTTAGGGGTAATCTTGTGTACCCACTTGGCCATCCACCTTTAGATTGATAGATATAAAGCGAAAACAACTCCTTTGGTTTTTGAAAAAGGAGCGGTCTACAACAAGCTTCACTATACCCAAGGTATTACCTAAATTGGATCCCAAGGCCTTACCCACAGTAAAAAACAAAAATGATTTTTAGTCCACAGAATAGAATAAGCTTAAATAAGAGGATGGTATGAAGGATACAATAGAATGCAAATCCCACCTGTATGGTACTAAAAAGAATTAACGGTTCCAGAGAGGGGATACATAGAGGCACATCCAAAAATATAAATAATTGTAGTGTGGGACATTACTAGCAATAGCCAACAACGACTACAGCGAAGGTAGAAGCTGCAGCCGCAATGAAATCATTATTATCACCGGCAAGATGTGCAAGTTCAATATAAAGAATAATTAAACTACGTAGGATAAAGAAGACAATGGTGTATTTTTCTGGCGATCAATGAATGTTTATTCTATTCTCTGGCTTGATGGCATAACCAGGAGAGGTTTACAATCCTCGGAGTAAGATTAAAATTCCCAAGGAATATTTTTTTGAAGTATTCTCTTACAGATGACTTGGGACATTTGAATCACGCCTCTAGTGCCACGCTTTGGTTATTTATCAAATGGGCGCGAAATGGAAACTACTTTAGCCTGTCGTCTAAGCATTTGTCTAGGGACTATTTTGTCATTGAATCGAGCCCCGTATAGGGGATGTTGGGCCGGCAGCCGTGCGGAAACTTCAGGGGAGTTTTGAATTTGCAATTATCTAGTTTTTAGAGTATGGACATGGCTCATCGCAGCCTTAGGGCATGGGGCCAATGAGTTGTCGAGATAAATAAAAATTCCCACCCATCAAAACAACCGTACAAATTCATCAACACCACCGTTTAGATTTCAGGATCCAGCGATTTCTTGGGGACGCCAAACTAAAATTTCACCATTTTTAACTTTTATTGTGGTAGGCTTCGAATAAATTAGCCATGAGGCTAGCAGAGCCGGCATGTCAATTTCACAGACAACACCGATGGTCCAGGATTAAGGTTTATGGTTGTGATATTTTTATGCACATTTTTACTTAACATTCACATAAGATCACTGGGAATGCAACCTCTCACCTCTGTTTGCAGAGAGATTCCGCCTTTCTGGGTGGGTCTGACAAGACATACGAGCTGGAGCCAGGTGTGACAGAACACCGTTGGCCCCACAAAACACCGCCAGAATCAACATCGTATATCCGTCGACGTTTCCCGCTTTGTTCGCCGTCGCAGACGCACCCACCACCAACTCACTGCCAGCACCGTAAGGTTACGTCAAAATTACCATTTGCACGATAATTTGCCAACGCAAATAATAATCACACAATGGGAATTAGTGAAATAATAATCCATACTCATGTCCAAGAAAATAATTATTTAAACCCACGCCGGCACAAAAAATATTGTTGCCATTAATAATATATATTTTATCTTTATTATCGTCTCAAAAAATAGCCTACTGCAGACAACAAAAGCGCTATTTTTTTTCCCATACCGCACCCCCCAACCTGGCTTGTCACCTTGGCCCCCCACCAAAAATAAAAAAACATAGTAAAAAAAAGCTCTCTATGCACAAGGTTATTTTCTCATGTACCTCCAACTATATTTTTATTTTCTACATGTTGTTCCCTCCTCTGCCGCGCTTTGTGTAACAAACACTGCGTCTAACATGCAGGCAATTCTCCTTCCCTCTCTTTTTTTTTAATTTTTGGTGGTGCCAAATTTATAAAAAGTCGTTACAACTTCGTTAACTAAGTTATATAACAAACAGAGGTTCCTGGAGTCCGAATTGGCAGCAAAACGGTACCGTTCGACGACCAAGACACCCACGGACCATACCAGCCAGTTTTTTTCCACGCTTTTCACCGCTTTCTACCCGTGGTTTCTGCCCTGAATTCACCCCCTCGGAGCCGTGCCAAAAATTGCCAAAACCACTCGAGTGTTCTCGATAGTTAGGAGGAAAGCCCAGAAAAGAACACTACCATCGGGCTATAGACCAGCAAACTGCATCGACAGCAGCTGGGATCACAGTTTCACGGAAATTTCGTGGAAAAACGGCGATTTTTCACCAAAAATAGAGCCTTTGGGAGGCTGCAATCATTAGAAATTGAACAGAAACAAGAGCTCATCAAGCCGTTTCACCAACATTGACCCGATTTTTGCCAGTTCAATCGGTGATTTCGGCGAGCCAGACGTAGACACACCGCCGTGGCAGCAATTCAAGCGATTTCAGCAATAAAAGAGCCGTAATTATTGGACAATTTTCCAATAATTGTAACCATATTGTTACCATATCATCGCCAGAAGCCAGAAATTTCATTTGGTTTCGACAGCTTTTACGTCTTTGGCCACCACCACCACCACAACCGTCACCATAACGTCGCCATTCATAGCCACAATGAGCAGAAAACTGGATCCTCCCGTCAAAAAGAATGCCTTTGTGCATAAGCTCTATACCATGCTCAACGACCCTAAACTCACCCATCTTATCTGGTGGACAGAAAACGACGGAGATCTCAACACTTTTGCGTTGTTCCCAGGCAAGGAGTTCGCCACAGCACTCACGGGTTACTTTAAGCACGGAAACGTCGCCAGTTTCGTCCGTCAGTTGCACATGTACGGGTTCCACAAGGTTTCCGATCCAAGTCCGAGCCCTAACAACGCCTTGAACCATTCCAACGGAAACTCCACCAGCAACGGAGCCAGTAATCACGACGGCAGCAACAACGGCGCTGAGGAAGTTCCTCCCGTATGGGAATTCAAGCATCTGAGTGGAAAGTTCAAGAAGGGAGACGAAGGAGCACTCATTTACATTAAAAGACGTTCTTCGTCCAACAGTTCTCGAAACAACAGCTATAATGGAGACCAGCAGCAGTTACATCACCCGCAGCTCCATCAACTACACCATCCCCATAATCAGTTACATCAGCCTGGAACCGTCGTTGTTCATTCTACGCCTTCTCCAAACTCATACGAACACCATTACTATCAACAACAACAACAACAGCATCAACAACAGCATCCACAGCAATATATCACCGGTCCGTACTATTCGGTGCCTTTACCACCACCAAACTCACAGCCTCATAGTCATACTCTTCCATTACCTCAACCAAAACCTCTTGAATCGATATCTACGCTAGTATCGTCTCATTACCCTGCTCTACAGCAGTCTCAGTACCCTTACCCTTCACCATACGCCGCTGGAACGACGCCTGCTACTGCCACCACGAGCTATCACTATGCCACGGACCACAGGCAGTCTCAGGCTCCATTTCCTCGGCCAGAAACCGTGGCAGCTCGTCATTCGGAAACTCCTTCTTCGGGGCTCTATCACACAAGCTACAGCAAGGAAACAGGCGTGGTTAGACACAAGAGCGATCCAAGCAGCAGGTCAGCAGGAAGCATCCAAGTCCAGCCCCAACACTATACTCCCAACTTGCAATTCCGCAAGATATGGGAGAACAGTGGCAGTAGTAGCAACTCTGTAGCGGTTGGAATGACTGGAGTATCGACTACTTCGTCCGTTACAACCAGTGCTGGGCTAACCACCAACTCAAGCATCAGTTCTACGTCTACAACGAGTCCTCCACTCGCCAAAAGACCTCGGAACCCATCTCTTTTGTATGATCCTTTGGCTCCAGCTCCTGCCAACGTTTCTCCACCGGCTGATACGCAAAACCACCAGCAATACCAACCACAACAGCCCCAGCAGCCTCAGCAGCAACCTCAGCAGCAGCACGGTGCTTCTCAGTACCCTTACCAGTACCAACGTTCACCTTACTTGCCTCTTTCTCGGAACAATTCGGTGACGACTTCTTCTTTCCCCAGAGAATCGTTTTCTTCAGACAGTTCCAAGTCAAGGCTGCTGTCGATCAAACTACCACCACCATCGTCTCTCCAGCGAGTCAATTCCGTTACTTCTGCCACGTCTTACCCTCTCTCACCGGAGCCTCCAAGAGAAGAGTCTCCCGTGCCAACGATACCCAACCAACATCCGCTTCCTCGGAGCATTCCAACCAACTTTGAGGCATCACAACCACAGGCTGGTTCTGGATTCTTGCCTCAGACGTCGGCGTCGATCCCAGGTTCGCCTTCCGTGGGCAACAGCAATGGTCCTGGTGCAAAGAAACCTTCATTGGTTCCACTCAGTGGCCTGCTTCACGAGAGATTGAGGCCTTCGCTCATTGAACTCCATTTCGGACCGGGTTCTGCAGCAGCAGCCAAGGCCAATCCGTCGATGTTACGTCAACAGGACTCGATTGGATCGCATTCGTCTCATAACTCGATATTCTCCAACAAATCGTCGGTTTCTTCCATCTCTTCCTTCCAGAGAACGTCGTCGTTCGGCTCGATCTCTCACCATCCCATCATGTTCGATCCCAACAACAAGAACTCGATTTCAATCAGCCCTCACGACACAGCTCCAGCCACTGGGCAAACAACGACGACAGAGTATTCTGAGGAAGTGAGATCTCCAGGGACTTTCGTGAGTTTGACCCCACCACCTTCGAAGTTGGGAGGAAAGTCTGCCAACAGCACCAACTCTCCGATTGTGAGATCGACGTCGATCCCCACCACGGTGAGAAGGTCGTTGACCAGCTCGCCATTTACGAAATCCACCAATAACGGAGCTGGAGAAGACACCGACAAGGAAGACCGCACCAATAAGAAGGTTCTGGTGAAATCGTTGTTGGAAGACTCTTCCTCCAATGGGAAGAGTATGATCCACTCCGTCATTGCAGAGGATGCGGGCAGCCAGGAGCAGCAGCAGGAGATTAAGAGACAGAGACTAGCTTGAGGAAGCCGTGTTTGAGGTGACCCACAGGAGGTGACGTGGTACATGCTGTTATGATTTCAACATCACTCGATATCTTCTTAATGTTATTACTACTTTTATTACTATGTTATTACGAACCTTTCTAATTATTTTATCTTGACTCTACTCTCATGGATCAACACCGTTTAAAAGAATTGGAACATTCCATCCAACATCATCCACTCAAAAGCATTCCCACCAGAAGTCATTACAACGGCCCGGTTCGTTGATAGGACGTCTAACCAATGGTGTGGACAGGCAAAACTGTTTATTTCTCAGAAACAAGGGCCATTAGAGGCTGTCCGTTGTGTCTCTTTAGCTCTACTTGTTTATAGTGAAGTTATGACGGCAGAGATTGGAGGACACATCCTTTAGCTGTTTAATATAACTTTGTATTATTGGTTAAGCTTGACGATCCAATACATATACATTTAGTACGATATTGTAGGGGTAATGGTGGGTAGACCACAGCAGACTCTGGCTATGGACAATTGCTGGAGTTCTGGTTGGTTGTTGTATTGTTAAGAGGCTGGTTCTTGTATTGGTAGAAGCAGCTGTGGAAGAGGTATAAGCCGTATAAGCCGTATAGACCGTATAAGCTGTGTAAGCCGTATAAGCCGTGAAGACATATAAGCCTTGAAAGCCGTATCCTTAAGGCTATACTAATCTTAAACAACGGTTTCGGTTTAAAAGGTTCTTTTATTATAAAAGAAGCCGTGTACAAGCCGTATCGTCTTGGCTATTATTACTATTGTGATAAGCTCTCTGGTAAGCTCTTCTGATAAGCTCTTCTGGTAAGCTCTACTTACTGTAGAAACTTCGTATCAAACGACGGTTTATATGATAATGTCTTTGTTATGGGAATGGCATTTCCTTCTCTTCAACATCTCCATTATCATCAACTCTATATAAAATCTCTTCACATCACCTCTTCACATCAACCTTCACTTCTCTAGAATGGTCGACCTTTCTTCTTGCCCAATTTGCTTTCCAATAACATCCCTGATCCCTTCTTGACAGTTCTACTCTTCAAGATACTGCTTTCATCGTCGGAATCCTCTTCATCTCTGGAACTGGCTTGTTGCTGAGTTCTTCTTGGATGATGTTGATGATGATGGTTATTCGATTCTTTACCGACTCCACCATGACTTCTTCCGTTATTAGTGGTATTAATAATGGTAGTATTACCAGTATTACCACCACCTCCCTGCTTATGACGAATCTTCTCTCGATTCGTATCTCTCATCTTATTCATCAATGCAAGCATTGGCTTCGACGACGACAACTCCTTTCTACCCCTGCTAGTACTTTCCTGCTTGATCCCGTTCATCTTGCCGTCATTAGCAATGAAATCCCCGATTCTACTAATGTCTTTACTCGAAGTATCGTTCAACGATGAAAGACTGGCTCCGTTGGGAATGATAGGTAAGTTGAAAAACGACTCATTCGCCACGGGTTCGTTCCCTGAAGCAGCAGGTGTCTTCAGTGCCATCTGGTGGCCATCTCCAACCGTCATGGGCTTCAACCAGCTCAAAGCTTTGGCATTATTCTGTGCTAAACTGAGTTGAAACCGTGCTTGGAGCTCTTCTTTCTGTTTGATTTCGTTTCTTCTGTTGACCTTTGACATTATTCTGGGTGGTTTCTTGGAATTTCCTCGGGTATAACCGATCTCAGGCCCACAATGACCCTTTATGGCTTCAAAAACTCGGTGAAACCCCGATTTTTCACCCTTTCTAGCCCAATATCTTCACCAGATCAGTGGTGAAATTAATGATTGTTACCAGTTTGGTGTATAAATGAACACAACAAACACAATAAAAAGCCGATAAAACCTGGAAAAAGCACGGTGTAGGACAATGTAGCACTCTCTACAACGCTCTGGCTTCTTCTACAACCCACCTACAACACAAGGAACTCGATAACAAGGCCATACAATGCCATCAGAACCATTCATCACCAAAAAGCCGATGAGCATCGCAAATTTTTGTTGGTGCGCACTACATGGTGGGAGCCTGGTGCGTTTGGGTGCGTATGGTGCCTCTGGCTGCGATTGGTGCCTACAATCTATCATGGGTTAAAAGTACCATTCAGATGCTAAAAAAGGACAGGAAAACACGGGAAAATGGCTCCAACATCACCAGAACCGTTCATTAACACCAGCAAGACCACCAGAAATAAAAATATGCGCAAGCCCGGAATCGAACCGGGGGCCCAACGATGGCAACGTTGGATTTTACCACTAAACCACTTGCGCAATGAAAATCTCCGCGACGGGGAATTGAACCCCGGTCTACCACGCGACAAGCGGTAATTCTAGCCACTAAACTATCACGGATGAAATTATTAAGATACGAGGGTGGATTGTTGTGTAGAGGGGTGTAAGTCACGTGATAATTTGTCAGGCGGAGAAAATTTAAATCACGTGATGAAATTTTCGATAAGATACCTGTATATTGAGCTATAAGTAACTCTATGCCTATGGACGTTAACTTAATGGTATACAGAAGTTGGTAGTTGGATGTTGGTAGATGGGCTTAAACTGATTATTATAAGCACTAAATAAGTATATGAAGTTCTCATTTCATTCTTTTTTTTTTGAGTTTATTAGAGTTCTTCTACTCCTCATCGTGAAATATTTTCACTTTGATAGTGTAACTAGGGTAACAGTCTGTTACAATACAAGCTTTCTGGGGCTGGGCACAGCAATAATATATTACCTACGTACTGCGTCTAGTTTTCCATTACTTTGGAGACATGTTACATATTCAATTAGGGTGAGAGGTGCATGTCAAGAATCTATAAGCAAGAATGTAAGTCTTCCATTTTCATTGATTGAATGTAGCTATGACTAATGGTGGTTGCAAGATGGGACAGATATTGCATATTGCATATTGCATATTGTATATTATATATTATATATTATATATTAGAGATATTGCATATTAGAGACTTTGAATACTAGATATTAGATATTGGATATCAGATTTCAGATATTATACTAATACTAAAAACATGAAAACATAACATTTCAGTTAACCACTTATGGAGCTTTAAAGCAAAATGTCGCTCTTGCCTCTTTTGGGTGCCAAAAAAACAAAATCATTATCGAAAATACGACAATGTCGCTTGCAGCTATTTCACATTTTTTACATTTTCACATTTCAATTTCCCATTTGTCTATTCCAATGATTATACTCTTTTGTATTTATTCTTTGTTGGTATAACTTGTAGGTTCTGTGGAGGTGTGATGGTAGAGGGCGTAGATAAGGACCATTCTTGTGAAATCATTGTGAGTAGAAATAAGTAAAAAATTGGCCAAATTGGCCCAATTGTAATAGCATACACTGGCTAATTCATTCATTCATACATGATTATAAGAATGGTTGTATTCATTATCTACCATAACTCCAATTTGGCAGCTTATTTGATTGCAATTTCAATCTACTTATACTACCAAGGTAAGTACAAATCGGTAAAGATCTTTGTAGTAGAGAATTTCGCCACTAATCGAACAACAAACCAGGATTTCAAGCCTTGGTGTGGAGTAAATACATTCGATAGTCTCCACTACGAATATGCCGAGTTCTTGATCCAACACCTCTTGTACCAGGTATTCTTGAGGAACAAGGAATTTGGCATGGTTCCACTTGATAAAATAAGTATAGACAGGCTTCCTCAACAAAACTACATGAATATGGATAAGCCAATTCGGCCACAACGAGAACAAATCAATATTTCAGTGGCACAGAATGGCCACCAATCTGTTGCTTTGATATACCACCCGATCCTAGTGATGAACTGCTTAAGACAGTTCATGGCAAGCACAGGAAAGGTGGTGTTCACTTCCATCTACGGGAAGAGTAATTTGGACAATTTGCTTAATAGTATTCTCTGGACAAATGAAGATCACACGGAAAGAATTGTATTATTCGACTATACTTGTGATTGTCCGGAGAATTCGCCGAATAATTATGATTTCTTGGTCAACTCCAACTCAATAGCTATAAGGAGTATCAACCAAAGGAATGACCAGCAAATACCGTCTTCCATTCTCTGGATGCCAAAATTCAAGACTTTGACAAATATTCCTTTACAAAATAGACTACAGTACAGCTTAATGGATTCTTCTGATAAGAGAATCGTAACAGTTGGAATTAACTGTGAAAGATACGACCAGATAGAAAGCGACGTGGTTCTGAAATTGGACATCTTCTACGGGTTGAAGTTCAGCGATGTGACATTGCATATCATAGATGAGTTGATCAACTTTGGTAAAATTAATATTCTTTCGGAGAGATTATAGATGATTGAAATTTATTGGTTAAATGGCAACAACACAAGCAACAACACCAAAATATATAGATTTGGAACATTCATAGTTTAATATTGTATATTATAGTACATAATCCGAAGGACATAAATCTAGAAACCAAAAGGGGCCGAATGTTATCTGTTAAATATGTGTTTGGTTCACATGCCCTCTATAAAGGTGGATGGAATAATGGATTTAGTTCCACGAAGTCAGCTTTCCTAGGAAGATCATTTCATAAATGTTCCAGATATCAAATTGAACCGTCGAGTGCTCTTTCCATGTGTAGTATAGCTACAAGAGGGTTATACCTTCAAGATCTCATCTAAACTGGTAAAGTGTCGATTCCAGCCAATCTGTCAATGGTAGGGGCAATTAATGGGTTACTTAACAAGTCTCCAATGTAAGGAATGGATCTCAAGAACTGAATAATGGTTCCAAAGAAGTCTCCGAAGAGCCCCAAGATCCCAAAACTCTCTATTATAAACCCGAAGAACGATCTTTTCATCAAGATCAAAACGATTCCAGTTACAAAGCATATAGTACCTCTAATCTTGGTCGGTCTGGTGAAAAAAGTGGTAGTTCTTTGGGGACCGATGATCAACACCAACCCGATTATGAACAAGATGTTTCCGAGAGCCAAGAACCCCGAATCAAAGAATGTCATTATACCAAAGAGGAAGAAGAATAACCCTCCGGCGGTGAATCCAACACCAAATTCTACATTAAATCTGTTAGTATTATCCCATGCAAAAGGGTCAATTTCGGTGGTTTTTCTCCGAAAATTTCACAGGGTGATTCTAAGAGCACGTACTTTGTCTTTCAGATAACCAGATCATGATTTTTCTCTCTTGTTGAACCCTGGTTTATCGAAGTAGAACCACAAACAGTGGCTTGAAATATATGAAAATGTGTTTTTCTGATTTTTTGATAAAGAAAACCAGGAATTGTCTGCAGGAGGACGCTTGTATTGCAAATTGCAAAATTCTGGTAGGAGAGGGAGCGAGAGGGGCGGAGACATGAGTGATGGATATGATGATGTAGTGGATTTAGTCCAAGAGAAGAGAAGAGATGGAGAATTTTGGGGGAGTCAGCTCTAATCACCACGATCCTCAATTCTTGCTTGGGATTGTTTTCCCCTTGCCCACACTGACTCTGTTTGCTCTAACTGAGGAGTCTAAAGAGAAAACAATGTCATAAATTCACCAACGCGTCGTATGACAGTTGGCGTCTGCTGCGACACACAGTACGGCTACAGCTTACCGAATCTGTGAACTTTGAATCGGAACCTGTAAAATGATACAGACACAGCAGCAGGATAGAAAACCAATAAAAGCCATTTTTTTAGAACATTCACCTCCAAATACCAATACTGTGTCATTGCTGGCGCTAATCAAAAAGAGCTCCAAAACTCACCTATACGACACAACTGAGTACTCCACCAAAAATTGCCATTTCTCATCACACAACTACCCCCTGATCCACCTCACTAAACCTCACTAAAATTCACCCTTTTGTGTCGGCTATACCTTTTTTCTGTCTGCCGCAGTCGCTAACAAAATATCGAAAATAACGAAAATAGCGGGCAGCAATAACCAACAGGCAGAAAAATAAAATGGATGATCCGGCCGAAATTTGCACCCTGTTTTTGTAGTGCCTTTTTCTTGATATATACGTTTTATATACCTATATATATAGTTCTATATATTGTACTATAAAAAGTGACGGTGGATCGATGAAGTCACATTTATGCCAAGACAGCAACGATCTGATAAAAATATCATTAAATATCATTAAACATCCCCACATCACTGAACATCCCTATCCGGGCACTCCTTAGACCTTTTTCTAAATATAATCTCTCTTGTCTTCGGGTTTAACTCTTTCCCGTGAACACAACACAGTATACTAAATACGAAAGAATGGAATAAAACAAACGAAGAAACTCATTATTAATTACATTTTGACATACTAATCACCAACACTTTTCATTGTATTTCATCATATTATAGTATATTATATATCTGTTGCAGCTAAGTACTCTCCCCTAACATTGATAATGACTACATATTCAACGACATCTTTTAAATATACCGTCATCACACTAGACCCCCCTACACCCTCCTCCTTTCCTCACTACTCTCCTCCACCACCTCTATATTCCATACTCCATAGATCATTCCATACTCCATAGATCATTCCATAGTCCATAGTCCATACATCATTCCATCACTCACTCTATGACGTAATCTCCTTACTCTTCCCATACACAAAATTATATACGCGCTTACGTAATCGCTGTTCATTCAATTTTTTGTCTCCGACTTTTAGCCTCTTCGCACGACCTCCTCCATCATTAATCCCGTTACATGATTTCTTACAGCAATTACAATTAGGTTCAACTCCTATTAGAAGTATACCAAAGTGTTTGTTTTGCTTTGCTGACTGGATCAGTTTGGACGTAAAGAGCCTCGGAAAGAGTCAAAAGCTTTAAAATCCGAGAGTTCCAGCCCCAATACCTCGGAATCTGACCTCCCATCGGATCCTCTCTTATTGGTATACACCATTTTGCAGTAGTTAAGCATATACGAGTCTTCATTGAAGTGGTGAAAAGTCGGCCATTTTAGCTCGAAGCGACTCCAAACTAATACAGTATCTACTTGTGACATTTGACATAAAGCCAGAATGGGCGGAAATTCAGCAAATGATGATATCGCTTCTCTAGAACCCCCTCCCACTTATGAAGAGGCTATTAGCGAACAGAACACAGGGGGTTCTAATAGACACGATGAAAGACCTCCTCCCCACCCTCCAAGACCTAACCAAAATCTATTGGCTCCGCCATTGCCCGGAAGAAACAGAATCTCCAGTCAAAGTAGTGGAAGTAGCAGTCATAGTAGTGTGAACTTTCGGCCTCCTGCTCAGCCTCCAAGACCTGTTGCACTGTCTTCTTCACATTCCTCCAATGACTCCGGTGATTTGTATACTTCCAACCCAAATCTCCCTTTCAAGTACCCTAAGGGGTACCTCTGCTCAAAATGTAAGAATTCAGGATTTAAAAAGAAAAACGGAAAGGTCTGTAGAGACTGCTGGGATAAGTATTACTTGAAAGATCATGGTTATAATCCAAATAGGGAATTACCATTCAGGTATCCAAAGAAGTACTTCTGTGAGAAGTGCAATAACACGGGATATAAGTTAAAGAATGGCCGTTCATGTCAGGATTGTTGGGAACTCTTTAGCCCTCGTAACAGAACAAGTGGGTCTACCACTTATAGTCCTTTTGGAGGAAGCACTTTCACCACTGCTCCTTCATGGAACCCAGCACCAATGGGTGGCTTCTTTGGACCGGTAGGGCCCAGTGCTCCACCTTTGAGAGTTCCTCCAGGTGATCCAAGATTGGGAGGAGTTCTTTGTGGAAGATGTAGAGGGAGTGGTTTGGTAACTTTCTTATTAGACGAAGATTTGTGTCCAGTCTGCAACGGATTGGGACGTGTGATCAATGTACCAAGACCAGCTCCAATGCAATATCCACAACAACCATATCCCCCACAACCGCATTTTCAACCACAATATCAACCACCGCCTGCTCCACCACCACCTCCTGGCAGTTACCCATATGGAAAGCATTAATATATGCTACGTCGTTAACAAACGTTCGTTTTGAAGGTTTATGTATTTTATGAGTAATCCTCTTTGTCTTGTGCTATAGACTCGGTAGAGAGATAGATAGTAATGATAGTAATGATAATTATTAATTTCCAGCAGTTGATTGTAATTCGTATAATGGTTTTTAGAAGTAGAACAGATATGCTAAGAACTATACAGTGGAAGGGGAAGAATTAAATGGAATACAATCGTTTTTCACCCTTATTTACTTTTGGGTTTCACAGTTTGCCTCCTCAATGGTAGTTGGAAGGGTACTTGAAGTCAGTCAACTCATAGAAGTTCTCCTTGATGTTTCTGACGGAGACGAATCTGGACAAAATGTTACCACTTCCAGCCTTGTCATTGGTACCAGAAGCTCTGGCGCCACCGAACCATTGTTGGCCAACAACAGCACCAGTGGACTTGTCGTTGATGTAAAAGTTACCAGCAGCGTATCTCAACTTCTCCTCGGCAGTTCTGATGGCATCACGGTCTCTGGCAAAGACAGAACCGGTTAAACCGTACTTGGTGGCCTTGTCGATGCTTTCAACGACATTCTCGTACTCGGCATCTGGATAGACATAGGTGGTCAAGATTGGGCCGAAGAATTCCTTGGTTAAGTACTCGTGCTTAGGGTTGGTGGTTTGAATCAAAGTAGGTTGAATGTAGAAACCGTTGGTTTTGTCATGGGAACCTCCGGATACAATGGTCAACTCTGGGTCAGATTTAGCCTGTTCAAGTGCGCTGGCCAATTTGTCGAAGGACTGCTCATGAATAACTGGTCCCATAAAAGCATTTAAGGATTCTGGAGCAACAGTGTTGCCGATTTGGATCTGGCTAATGTGAGCAGTAAACTTCTCCTTGAACTCTGGCCATACTGACTCTGCTACATATAATCTGGAAGTGGCAGAACACTTTTGACCTTGGTATTCGAAAGCACCTCTCAATGAAGACAAAACAGCGTGGTCTAAAGAGGCAGAAGAGTGAACCAAGTGGAAGTTCTTACCACCTGTCTCACCCACAATTCTTGGGAAATCACGATACTTGTCTGCTGCAACATTGTTGGAGATCTTAGCGTATAAGCTCTTGAAGACATCGGTTGAACCTGTGAAGTGCAAAGCTGAGAACTCTTCGTCGTTAACGACCAATTCAGTAACTTCCACTGGATCACCAGGAATGAAGTTGATTACACCTGCTGGCAAACCGGCTTCTTCCAAGATAGTCAACAACAAGTAGTTAGACAAAGCAGCAGTGGCAGATGGCTTCCAGACAACGGTGTTACCCATCAACGCAGGAGCTCCAACCAAGTTGGCAGCAATAGCGGTGAAGTTGAATGGGGTAACAGCATAGACAAATCCCTCTAATGGTCTGTACTCGGCTCTGTTCCAGACACCTGGAGCAGTCTCAATTGGTTGAGAAGCATATAATTCCTCGGCGTACTTAGCGTTGAATTTGAAAAAGTCGATCAACTCGGCAACTGCATCAATTTCCGCCTGGTAAACGTTCTTACCTTGGCCCAACATGGTAGCAGCCAACATATCGTATCTGTACTTGGTAGAAATCAAATCAGCGGCCTTCAAGAAGATGGCAGCTCTGTCGGTCCAAGGAGTTGAAGCCCACTTGGCCTTAGCGGACTTAGCGGCTTGAATAGCAGCCTGAATGTCTTCCCGAGAAGCCTGAGAAACATTGGCCAAGTTTTGAGAGTGTTTAGCTGGGTTAATTTGGGATTTGGTCTCGGATCTGTAGATCTTCTGGCCGTTAATCACCAAAGGAACGTTTAAAGTCTCATCGGTGAACTTGGAGATGGAAGCACGTAACAAATCCCAGTCTTTCTGGTCGTTGGCCGAGAAATCCTTGACCTGTTCATTTTTGATGGCCGGAATCTTGTGGTGGGCCAATTGAGAGGCGTATCTTACGTGGTTTGTTGTAAGAAAAGCGGCTCTAGTAGATGGTCTAATAGCTTGGGCAGCAAGAAGACGAGAAGTGACTCTTTGAATAGGTCTCGAAGCAGAACGAGAGACGTGACGGGTTGTAGAAGCTCTCAACATGGTGAAAATGGAGTTTTTGATGTGATTTTGAGGAGGAAAAAGTGGTAAATTTGAAGGTATTCGTGAAGTCGAAGTTGAAGTCAATGAACTTATCAAATTGGTGTGTGGTAGAAGTCTTTGCTTGAGCAATTTAGAAGGTACTAAGCTAAGTGAATATCCAAGTTATTTCTTTAGTTCTTGTAGTAATACCTAGCGGAATGACGGGTATCACGAAGTATGACAAAGTATAAATGATATGAATTATATGGATAATGACGTGTAAACGGCTACTGTGGATGTAGTAACTGAATCAGTAGAAGATGATACGATGAAAAGCTGATACTGAAAAAGGATATTTAGTAGACCTTTAGCGAATTTTCACCCAATGATAATGTATCTGTTTATATGTATATCTCGTATAACTTTATGTATAAATCGTTATATCGTTATATCGAAGTAAAGAAGTTGAGACTAATAAATATGACTATTTGAAAAATTAAATTGCTCAAGAAATCGATG
Organism: Scheffersomyces xylosifermentans; assembly: GCF_036884685.1. NCBI lineage: Eukaryota > Fungi > Ascomycota > Pichiomycetes > Serinales > Debaryomycetaceae > Scheffersomyces > Scheffersomyces xylosifermentans. Next base: position 957,715 of record NW_027042941.1, read on the forward strand.
ATTCAACTATTCAATGATTCTCCTACTTTTCCATAAACATATATTATTCTCTATTTATATATTTATATATTTATATTACACCATCACCATCACTGGAAGAAGAACCGCTTCTTCGTCTTTGTCTTCTCCACGAATTGCTGATTTGGCGGTTATGACCTCTGGAAAGAGTGCTGTGGGGGTAGCGACAAGCGAGCGAGTGAGAAGTGAGGAAGAGGCAGGAGAGGCAGGAGAGACAGGAAAGAGGGAATGAGGAAGAGAGCAAAGTGAGTGACGATGAGAGGAGAGTGAGAGGAGTGGGGAGTGTCTACTTGTATGTCAAAATGTATGTCTGTTTGTATGTCTATGTCTGTATGTCGATGTCTGTATGACAAATTGTATAGCACTTCTATGTCTTCTTGTTTGTCTATTAGTATACCGCTTCTAAGTCTTCCTATATGTCTACTAGTATGTTTGTATCTATTGTATGTCCTCTTATATGTCTACTTACATGCCTTACATCTCTGTATGACTACTTCTATACCACTTCTACATCTTAATTCGAATATCCCCCAACTCAGTTTTTTTTTACTATACAATCAAACACATCCAAGAAAAGCCTATCAAAGATTATGAACACATCCAGAAAACGCTATCAAGTATTATGACAACATCAAATAAAAGCCTATCAAAGATATTGAACACATCCAATAAAAGACTATCAAGGGTCGTGAACAAAGCCATTTGAGGAAGGGAAACATTGTCAAGCATTTGCCACTCGTCATTCCACTGGTCAGTGATGGTGTCATCACAGATAAAGATGGACTTCCATACTTAATTTTTGCAGCTACTCTTATGTTATCAACCATTAAAAAAAGTGGTCACAAGCGACCTCCTACCACAGAGTGTTCCAAAATGGAAACCCACAGAGAGCATGAGACAAGAAAAAATTTCTGCGGGAATCGATTCTCATTTTGTTTTAGTGTTTTAGTGGGGGGGACCTCCAAGTCGACCTGTTTTTGTGGGGGGCATGAACAGAGTGTAAATTAAATGCAGGATATCGATTGCAAAAAGAATATGGGGCAGTGGGATGGATTAATGGTGGTGGGGTAAGTATTGGAAGTATTGGTGCAAGAATTGAGAGGCATTCGGGTGGGCGTTGGTATTGGAGGGGCAAGCAGGACAATTAGGGCAAGTTTTGCTACTATTGCAACTATTGAAGCAAGAATCTAGGCGAAATTTGGAAGAAATAATGGTAGTGTTGAAGGGCGATTAAGCTAGAATGACGGGGCTGAAACGGTAAAAGAGAGGTTATTTGGAAACAAGTTGCAAATGAGTTAAAGAGCTCAACTTCTAGGTATAAAAAGTACATGTAAAATGCCGTATATTATCGTATACATGGGTCGTAAAACTCTTGGGAGGGAGTAGTAAATGGAGCAATCTGGAATTATCAACTCTGTGTGTATCTCTATCAGGAAGATAGATATTTCTCAAAAACGAGAACCTGACGTGGCCAGCCTCTATAACCAATAATAAAGAAGAGACTTTATCCCCTGGCACATTTCCTCTTCAAAGCCATACAGTGATACTGGGTGTGATACCCAACATCCCAACATAAAACGACCTCTGCTTTCGCCTACTATTCCACAAATCCAACTAAAGGATGAACCTCCAACTCAAAATCCTCAGCATTTCCACTCTACTGCTTATTTTCCAACTTCATCACCTTTCTCTCCAACTCGTCTATCTGTCTCGTAATAGACGCCCTATTCTCTTCAAAATTCACCTCATACTTGTCAATGTTCTCATTCACAGTATTCAAACTCTTATCCCAATTTTGAAAATCTTCTTTCAAATCTCCCAAGATCCGATCTAGTTGCCCAACGGTTTGCGTAGTCGTAGCCAAGTCCGAATGCACAGTATTCAAAGATTTAAGCCGGTTGAGTATCAAAGGAACCACCTGATTGGACTTCTCAAAATTGGGCAAAGCTTTATATAACTCATCAATCTTTTTCTCGAAAGGTGTACTGTTTGCTTTAGTATCTGTCTTCCCAATTGCAGACTCTCGTATTTGTTGAAATTTCCGTTTTGACTCCAATTCGTCCATCTTCGTCGTCAATGCTTCGATTTCTCGGGACACTAGTTCAATATGGTATTCTGGATTATGCACTATGTTGACCTTCCTACTCAAGTCATTCAAATGAGTTTGAATTGAAGCTACGGAATCATATGGGTTGACCTTACCCGGCTTTCTATGCAAATTTTGTAATGAATCAGCTCCTAATAGGCTCTCTAAATCGTGAATCCTTGCTTCAAGAGATAGCACCTCCGATGGATTCACGATTTCCCGCTTTTCTTCCGATTTCTGAAGTGTTCCAGTATTGGCCACATTGCGTGAAACCTGTTCGAAAAGTTGCTTTAACTGTTGACCATGAAGGTTCACTTTATCGGTGACTTTGTCGTTCGATAGCACCAGTTCGAGCTGGTCCAGCAACTTCTTAATTTGAGTGGATTCGGGGGCATTTACTTCATCCTTTCCAGAATCTTCACTAACCTTCAATTCCTCCAATTCCCTAGCTATTCTTGTCAATTTCTGTTTTCTTGTTTCTTCAACAGACTCAACCAAATAGCCTGATTTTCCTAGTACTGGAACTACCACCGTTCCCAGGAAATCTTCATTGCCAGAACCAACTATTATGCTATTGGCGAATTTGCTTCGAGCTTCATTGGTGTTGATATCTATGCCACGATCTATTTCCTCGTTGTCGGTCTCACTCTTACCAACGTCTTCATGGGGAAGATCAAGATCGCTTTCTAGATCTGACGTTTCAAACACGTCCTGGGAGTTGGTCTCTATATCTGGTAGATCGCTATACTTTTCCATTTCTATTCCAGTGAAGACTATATAACCAAGACAATCGATACACCAGCTACCTGTCTATTTACAATCTAATCGACAACAATAAAGACAAGTATAAAGACAACTACAATAACGACAACTACAACGACAGTTGCAGCAAAAAACTTCTTCTTAAACGGTATCCAATAAATACACACAAACAATTCGTACCACCAAACTACCAACAAAACAAGTCTTACCAACTCTTATCACCAACTCTTATCACGAACCCTTATAACCAAAGAAGCTGCAAAAAGAATAAACACTAATCCTTTCTTGAATCATTATTACCTCCATTACCATCATTATTATTATTGTCATTGCATATTATAAAATATGTTAACGCGCACTCTTCATATAGGCGTATTGTGAAACATTTTATTATGTGAAGTTGGTTGGGATTTGGGAGGTGCGATGGTGTGACGGAGGATGAGCTTGATATGATTTATGGTGGTTGAATGTATTGATATATTATGTTAGAAAGGTCGGAGTTGTGTGTGATTAAGTAGTATGGGATGTCTTCTAAGAAGTATTTTTTTAATGTTTTCGTGGAAACATATTCTATCATTGTACATTTGTGTGAAAATTTTGAGAAATCGTGTCAAATAATTTCAATAAATTGCATTTTGCACCCAATTTATAAATACATATATGTTGAATTAATATATACTAGGAAATGAATATTCAATGAATATGGAAAGGTAGGTTTACCCAAGCACTCCCCGAATATGGAAATGCAAGTTTTACATATTAAATAGACCGGCTCCGACATATATAAGCTACTCCATAGGCTAACCCATTGACACTCCACTGAAATACCTCCCCATGCTACACATGGTCACCACTGTATTCTACAAAAAATCCCCGAATTCAATCAATAACTTATCCTATTACAATCCTATTGACATATCATGCTAATTATACGTGTTTTATTCAACACTCACCTCATACTTTCAAACTCCAGCTTTGCCTACTTCGTCACAATCTCGACAACGTCTTCATCGTGCACAGGATGGGTCAAACCACATTTCTGTGGTGAGTGTTTGGCACTGGATCCCCAAATTAAAGCATATTTGAATTGGTTCTTCATGTCTCTGTGAATGGCATCACATACTTCCTTAACAGTTGAGTTACTTCTCACAACCATAGGGTCGCCAAAGTTGGGCTGAATACCTCTTCTCTTTGTATATAATCTCAAGAGATCCAATTGTCTCCATATCTCCTCCTTCAAGTCTGCAATTCCCAAATCGAGCTCACACGACATGACGACTGTGTTAGGCTCTCTGGCTAATCTGTCACATTCTTCCAATGACACAGCATCAATCTTATTATAGACGTACAAACACTTGATATATGAGATGTGCTGCTCATTGATGACATCAATGAAGTCATCAACTGTAACGTTTTCATCTCTGACAAGAACGTCTGCGTTGTGAATCTTATAGTCCTTCAAAATGGAGGCTACGAATTTCTCATCTAAATATTTTGGTGGAGAAATAGAGTTCATCTTGATACCACCAGTCTTCTTCATTTTAATTGAGATGTTTGGTCTCAGTTTATTCAAACGGATACCCATAGATTCCAATTCGTTTTCCAAGATTTGTCTTTGGTCAGCTCCTTTGGTAGCATCCAACACCATCATGATAAGATCAGAGGTTCTTGAAACTGCTATAACTTGCCTTCCTCTACCCTTACCCTTCGCAGCGGACTTAATAATACCTGGCAAATCCACAATCTGGACCTCAGCACCATTGTACTCAAGAATACCACCGACAGATGTCAAAGTGGTAAACTCATAATTAGCAGCTTCCGACTTTGTATTGGTGACTTTGTTCAAAAACGACGATTTACCGACCGAAGGAAAACCAATTAACGACACACGAGCATCTCCCGCCTTGGCAACTTCGAATCCTTGTCCACCACCCCCTCCCAGGCCGCCAACCGGCTCCAAGAGCTCACGACGGTATCTCGCAAGCTTACCTTTTAAGAGTCCAATATGGTACTCTGTAGCCTTATTCTTTTGCGTTCTCGCCAATTCTTGCTCAATTTGAGCAATTTTCTCTATAATACCCATATTGAATTACAATTCTCTCTTAGAACGAAACGCTCTTTCCCACTACAACGCTTACACGATAAGAAAACATCATCAAAACTGCTATGATTTCATAGTGATTCATTGGAACTGAAAAGTTTCTATATAGGTGTGTGCAGGAATGGATATTGGGTAAAACAAGCTGAGAACCGGGGGTGGGTGTAAATGGATGAGATCGGAAGTTGATTAGTGGATGATAGGAAGATGCAAAAATAAAGATAAGAGGGGTCCTGGTTCCATTTTTTGCTGAGAGAAGGAGTTTCAGCATGAAAACATGAATGGGTGGGTGGGTATAATTAGTATGATCACAAACCATTGAAGAAAGAAGAATTTAAGTTGTAAGTATGTAAGTATGTAAGTATGTAAGTTGTAAGTATGTAAGTTGTAAGTATGTAGAGACAAAATAAGAAGTGCCCTCATTTGCACAGATTACCTTTATTGGGCCATCTACATACAAAACAAGAATTTATCATATAACTTATATCATCATATCTTACACCATCATAACTTACACCATACATTCCCCTACCACCATCCATCTACAAACAAATCCATGCCATCCTCCATCTATACCACCCTCTCCCTATATACAATACTCCCCATGCAAACAACCCCCGGTCCCCCGGATCAATTCAACATTATCACGTGACCCAAAGATGCCCCAAAAATATATATTTGAAAAATTACTGAGGAGATGAGATATCATCTATGGATTGAAACGAAGTGATCTAGTGTTCGTTTAAACATAGATACACGAGGATACAATGGCCGGGAAAGCTGCTAAAGGAAGAAGACCGAATGGGGCCTCCATTGAAGTGGCCGGAGCTTTGGGAGGAGGAGCCGCCAAATTGAAGAAGAAGATAAGAGACATCGAAAGGCTCTTGAAAAAAGAGAAGTTACCAGCAGATGTCAGAACTAATAACGAAAGAGCTCTCAAGGCGTTACAAGTGGACTTAAAAAATACCCAGTTCAACCTTAAGGCCAAGGAAATCTCCAAAAAATACCACATGGTGCGTTTCTTCGAGAAGAAGAAAGCTATCAGAAAGTTGAAGCAGGCCACCAAGCACTTGGAAGAAATATCCAAGACAGAGGTCAAGAAAGATATCAAAAAGGCCAGAAAACAGGTCAAGCACAGTGAAATAGACGTCGCATACGTGGTGTTGTTTCCTAAAACAGAAAAATACATATCGTTATATCCAAATCCTAAAGAAAACGACCAAGTAGACGCTTCTAATCCAAAGGCTAAGAAGGGTATGCAAATGACAGAACAAAGAAGAAGAGAGTTTAGAAAGGAAGTGGAGCAGTTAATAGAGTCCGACAGACTTCCATTTGCCATCTCAGATGTGGTACAAGGTAAGGCAGTCAAGGTCGACTTCGACAACCAACACATGGCATCCGAAGAGATCGACGCTCCAGAAGTCAGAACCGAGGAACCAGAAGAAGACGATTTCTTCGAGTAGATTCGTGCATTTTATAGACATATTGTATAGTAGAATAAAAGTTGCATCCATAAGAAAGGAGAAACTGAACGATGTAATGCCAGCTATCTATAGAAGACGAAAAGCAGTTACTTCCGACGACTTCATTCTGCTATAGTACTTTCTTAGACACTCAATGAAAATGGTGTTTCGTAACTAATCTTGATGGCATCATTAACACACATTATTGTGACCTCCTTTCCGTATAAATCTTCCGGAATATCAACAGTGCATGAAACTACACCCTTCTTACCATGCATTCTTGGAGATGCTCTTTTAACCAAAAGCAACTCATCATTGGCAACATCACAGACAATAACGAACCATGATTCCCTCTGTTGCTTGGGGAAATGAGGACAGTACATTTTAAAGTCCTTGTTGAGAGGCATGTTGTTATGTTTCAATTCCACAGAAATGGTACTTGAATTATCTTGCTTAACCGCAAATTCACCAGTTGGCAAATGTGATGCAATTCGAACAAATTCTCTTCTGGCCCCATCATCGGTTACCACGTCTTCCATAGAATTGTTTGATTCCGGGCCTGAAAGATTTCCTCTTACTCCAAGAGTTTCAGCAAATTTAAACAATCTTCCAGTATTCATGTTTCCCACAGCTTCCAAGTCCGATTTCAGCAGCTCAGATAATGGGAACAACTTCAATCCAGGCAATGCTGATACAGGATCATCATCATACCAATAACGCTGTTTAATACATTGCATTAACTCAATGAATGTCAAAACTGTCTTCAAGTAACCGAGCTCTGATGCTGTGTCAATGTAAGCTTGTAAAATACGCAAAGCTTGATCTAAAACAGAGACAGTGTCTTGAGCATAATCAGCAATTGGTAACTCCACTCTACTAATAAAAGCTTGGATCAATAAATAAGCCTTCACATGAGGATCCCAGATGTATTCACATTCTAAGTCTTCAGCTGGATATCTCATAGCTTGTGACATTTCCATGTTAATTAATTCCTCACCATGACGTGTAGCCAACTCATCATACTCAGCAGCTTCACACAAGAGCTTCAAGCAGTCTCTGAAAGACGACTCTTTGCTAATGTTGTAAGCGGCATTTCTAATAGTTTTGTGAGAGAGATAGTAATAGGATGAAATGTGTAAGAAAGGAGTGGGGATAAGCTCATCCTTACTACCTAATAAAACACATTTGGACTCCATCAAATTCTCGATTGTTTGATCAATCAAGTCACTCAAGTACTTAGAGACACCTGCTGTGCTCATGTCTTCGATTCCATAGTACGTTGGATTATTATGCGCTCTCCTGTAAAGGAATGTCCATGTCAAGAAGTCCATGGCTTCTTGTCTTGATTTAATTGTACCAGCTGATATTTCAGCACCAATATGGTTATCCAAAACCTTATGTAAAGAAGATTCAACCGGAAATCCGACGTTCAAGAAATGCTTGTAGAACATCTTCTTAGACTCCTTTGTATAAACAATAGCTATACCAGAAGTATCGAACGCTGGACGACCAGCTCTACCCATCATTTGCAAGATATCCGTCAAGTCCATATCTCTGTATGCTTCAATCTTTGAATCAAAAAACTGAGTACCCTTTATGATGACTAAATGAGCAGGCAAATTGACACCCCAAGCTAAAGTGGACGTGGCTACCAAGATCTGAATTTTACCTGCCTCGAATAACTTATGCGATATTTGACGATCTGATTCCACCAAACCAGCATGATGGAGACCCATTCCAAATTGTAAAGAAAGGCGTAATGTATCATCCTTTACAGTGGTTAAGATCTCCTCCAATTCAGACTCAGGCATCTTCAAGAATCTTCGAGGGTCTGATTCCATACCACAGAGATGAATTAAATCGAGGGCAGTAAGACGTGTTTGTCTACGAGATGCCACGAAGATCAAAACAGGCTTTGTTGGAGAATGTTGCTTAATAGCCATAAATGCCGGTTTATTCATAGTCTTCATGAGAGGACAAAATGCCAAATTATCAGGGAATCCATCAATGTACATCTGCAATGGAACTGGACGCACTGATTGGGAGAAGTTAAATAATCCTTGCTTCACACCCAACCAACCGGCCATATCGAAGGCATTCGACACAGCCGTAGACATTCCTAGAAGACGGATTGGTTTCTTTGTCTGAGAAGAAATGTAGTTCATACGACTGACAATCATTTCTAAAATGGGACCACGATCACTTGCCAATAAATGGATTTCGTCCATAATGACTAAGGAGACTTGCTGAACAAACTTCCTTGTTTGCCAGTTACGAGAGATACCATCAAACTTTTCTGGAGTAGTGATGATAATGTCAGCCTCTCTTACTTCCTTTGCTTCTGGGAGAGAGTCACCGGTCAATTCAACTAACTTGTAGCTGGTATTACGACAAATTCTTTCTCTCCAGTCATCCACTCTTTCCCTAACCAAGGCCTTCATTGGGGCAATATAGACTACCTTAGACCCGGGAAACTCCTTAAACGCATGCCAGATGGCCAACTCAGCAACAACAGTCTTACCTGAACCCGTTGGAGATCCGACAAAGACACTCGAATTGTCATTGTACAACGAATGAAAAGTCATCGTCTGCATTGGGTTGAAATACCTGAATTTCAGCGAGTATATTTTTTCAATATCTGGATTGTGCAATGCGGTTACTGGCAATGGTTGCAATCTTAATAAATTAGTTCTTAACGTCTCGTTAGAGGGTCGTATCAAGTGTTGGAAAGAGATGGTATGAAGTGACTCCGCACCTATCCACGAGTCAGAAACTAATCTCACGACAATTTGAGGAGGTAAAGGATCTGCAAGAGGAATCATAAAGTCCATTTCGTGAGGACTCCTCATTTGCTTACGACCCAATATGAACTTCTCAACATGTAAGATCTCAAACTGATCGGATTCTTCAACTGTCAACCAGAAAATTTGAGCATTTCCATGGTATCTCTCGTCCCAGACGAAATCAGGTTCCAAGCTGACATGAACTCTCATAACATTACTAGTGATGGGGAATATTTCAGTATCTATATCAATGCTTGGAAATCGACTGATTAACTTGTACAATACACTGCCCATACGATGATTGTGAACCAAGTCTCCCAATTCTCCTGATTCCATATCTCTCAATGCTTCCATGGATGGATTCTTGGCCTTGATATTCCTCAAAACTGGTTCCGGTAAGTCAAATTGCGCCAAAGGATGTTCAAATGCCCAAATTCTCTTATCAATAGATTTACATATTGACAACATAATCTTCATAAAGGTACCCCACCTTCTGTTGATTCCAATCAAAAGGAGTGCTCTACAAATTCTAGCAGAGTTCTGAGCAACATAGTTAGAGTCCGAGATCAAAGCAGAATCTTTAATAGATGCTTGCGAGACAAAGGCTTGTAACAAAATATTTGTCTTTCCTTGAGCGGAATCGACATCACCTGCAATCTGACAAGGAGTATCGTTTTCCAAGAGCTTTTTCAATTCCTCTCGTTCTTCTTCTCTGAACTTGACACTGTCAAACTCACTACTCATACTAATCATTGATAATACATCTGCCTCCGAAACCTTCGGATTAAGCATTTGGTTGAAGATCTCAACGGAGTTATTTAACAAATAGAAGTCGGATGCAATTCTGCCCAAATCCTTCGGTGTAAATGCTCCAGAATTTTCTTCAAAGATAATCATTTGCAAGTGATGAAGTCTTCTGGCTGCAGTAACTATCATTTCTCTTCTTCTGTTAGTCAAAAGAGGATCTTCCTTCAACTCCTTCCAGTCAATACCATATGCAAAAGGATTTTGTCTCATACGGACCATCATATATGTGTAACCTAACCATTGTACTCCTTCATCAATGTTTGTAACAGTACCAAGAGAAATCTCTGCGTTCAAGTTATCAGTGATCTTCTCACTCAATTTTGACTCTATCGGATGCTGTTGCGTGATTAATGACACATAGTGGTCAAGTCTATCACTTGTAGTACATAAAATACCGGTACCAAATTTCTCATACTGTGGTCTACCAGCACGACCAAAAATTTGGATGACATCAGATATACCTAGATCTACGAAGCCACCCTGTTTTGCGTCATAAACTTGAGTTCCTTTCACGATAACCACAGCGGCCGGTAAGTTAACACCCCAAGCTAAAGTTGCAGTACAACATAACACTTTAATTACACCGCTTTCAAACATCTTTTCTGTTAAATTACGGTCAGTTCGTAGCATACCAGCATGGTGAACACCAAAACCATTCTGGAACAATTCCTTCATGTCCCTATTCCTATTTTTGTTTGTTACTTCTCTGCTGAATTTTTGGTACGACTCGGACTCCGAACCATCAAAAACATTAAGCTCATTGTGTTCTTGTGCCATTTGAATAAAAGTTCTTGCTGTTTTTACCGTGTCCTTTCTCGAATGTACAAATACCATGACTTGCAATCCTTGACTGATATAATTCACTAACTTGTCATAAGCGATCTTATCTATGTTCTCTCTTGCCAACTTAGAACCAGATTTACCTCTTACCCCGATTAATTGTTGTTGCAATGGGACGGGTCTGAATGTTTGGTCAAAGTAGAACATACCGATGTGCCTATTGACACCTAAGAAATCGGCTACATCCATATAATTTGGCAAGGTTGCAGAGAGACCAACAATTCTAATCATCAGCTGAGTACTCTCCACTTGTCTTAAAGTACGAGCAACCAAGGTCTCAATGACAGAACCACGATCTTCATGTAACAAATGAACTTCATCAATGATAAGGAGCTTTACCTTTGTGACTAGTTCACTGTCCCCATTCAGCTTTCTAGTGACAACATCCCATTTTTCAGGCGTTGTGACAATAATTTGTGTCGTCATAATTTCCAGTCTCGTTAATTGCATATCACCTGTTAACTCTCTTACATTTATTCCTAGCCATTGAAGCTTTTTGCTGTACTTCTCCACAATTTCTGCTGCTAATGCTTTCAATGGAGCAACATATACTATCTTGAACTCGTCGTAATCGATATCTACGGTCACATCTCCATCTTCTCCAATTGTTTCAGTAACAAATTGATTTATGGCATGCAAAATAGTCAACAAAGCGACATCCGTCTTACCAGCACCAGTAGGTGCACATACGAGCATATTTTCATTTGTGTTGTAGGCAACAGAATATACCAAACTTTGCATCTTATTCATTGTCTTGTAGTTCTTGAAAGTTCCTTGACAAAGGAAATCCAAATCAGCAACATTGATCAACTTATCATCAGATATCCATTTGTTTGCCTTTTGTTCTGGATACGGTATTATTATCTCCTCATGAGTTGCATGCGATTCTCTAGTAGTTCCTACTGGTAATGAGAACTTCTTACCAGTGATTGCCACCATATTGCTTACATCTGCATTTTTAAATACATTTGGGTATTGCTGTCTTAATGACTTTGGTGCAAGCTTTTGATTCTTAGAGTTGCGATGGTTATCTATGAGCAATTGAGCTCTTTCGGCCGGTGTTAATAGCTTAGGCTCCTCATCATCGTTATCACCGCTGGATAATAATAAATGCTTATTTTGAACGATTTTCGAAATCAATTCGAATTCCTCAAACCCAAGAATATCAAATAACGCAGATTGCAACTGTTCATCGCCTACATCATCACCGAGTGTTGCCTTAATTATGGCCAATGTCTCTCCGTCGTCTTGTCCTCTGGACTTGCTTATTCTTTCACATTCGCTTTCTATATCCCTAACTACAGAGCTATCTTTGCTAGAGCCGCCGCTGCTGATCGTGTCCAAGATTTCAGTCGAAACAGACGAAAATTTCCCGAGCAATTTATCCAATGGCGTTATTCTGTTATTCTCAGTGTCTATACTCGGACTCTTAGCATCCTTTGGCAGAGGCACTGAGAGACTATTCAACATCTCTATCATTGGCTGCATCGCCTGCATGTATGACTTGGTCGAACTTACTGTATACGAAGCCATTGTAATTCTATCTTCGTTTATATATATCTACAGAACTAAAAACAAAGATAGAAGAAGGAATTATATAATATTATAATTAATTCACAGGAATTTGCAACGCTTACAAACCTGGAAATCTGAAAAGTTATGAATCATAGAAAGATCCGAGTCACATGATCTGGGGCACGTGAGATATGACAATTTTTCAAAAATCTTTATCAAAATTGTATCATATGATCACAGGTCAGGTGGTAAAGTATCACATGATACAACGGAACATGACATGTAATCACATGACTGAGATGAGACGCATCTCCATCACGTGAAACATCCGAGATGAGACTGAAAAAAAATTAAGACGCTTCAAAATTTATTTAGCAGTAATTCGATTGTGGTTTAAGTGTTCAGTTTGTACTAGGAAGAAACCGTAAGTTCGAGCAAATAATATGGCCAAAAGTTCTACAGGAAGGGGGTCAGTCTCCAAGAAAGACAAGAAAGCCAAACCAGCAAAAAACGCGGAAACTGTCAAGCCTAAACCCGTCGCAGAGGACGATGAGGAAGACAATGAAGAAGTCGATCAGGACCAATTAGTAGACGAATTGGATGAAGATTTCGAGGATGTTGCCGGGTTATTGGGTGTAGACGTTAAGGATCCAGAAGCTGAAAAGAACGAAAAGAAGGAAAAAAAGAGAAAGAGAGAACAAGAGATCAACGATGAATTAACCAGACCAGAAGTTGTAGAAGATGAAGCAAACGCAGACAACGACAAGTTCGAAGATGCCGGTTTGTCTGAGCCAACAATGAAGGCCATCAAGGAAATGGGATTCACCACTATGACTAAAGTTCAAGCTAAAACTATTCCTCCTTTGTTAGCAGGAAGAGATGTGTTGGGTGCTGCCAAAACCGGTTCCGGTAAGACATTGGCATTTCTTATTCCAGCTATCGAGATGTTGTACTCATTGAAGTTCAAGCCAAGAAACGGTACTGGTGTTATCGTTGTCTCACCAACCAGAGAATTAGCATTACAAATCTTCGGTGTTGCCAGAGAACTTATGGCCCACCACACACAAACCTTTGGTATTGTTATCGGAGGTGCCAACAGAAGACAAGAAGCCGAGAAATTGGCCAAGGGTGTCAACTTATTGATTGCCACTCCAGGTAGACTCTTGGATCACTTGCAAAACACTCAGGGATTCATTTTCAAGAACTTGAAAGCATTAGTTATTGACGAAGCTGACAGAATCTTGGAAATCGGTTTCGAAGATGAGATGAAGCAGATCATTAAAATATTACCAAAGGAAGAAAGACAGTCTATGTTGTTCTCAGCCACCCAGACCACTAAGGTGGAAGACTTGGCCAGAATATCGTTGAGACCTGGTCCATTATATATAAATGTTGTCCCAGAGACTTCGGCATCGACTGCTGATGGTTTGGAACAAGGTTACGTAGTCTGCGACTCTGACAAGAGATTCTTGTTGTTGTTCTCATTCCTCAAGAAGTATTCCAAGAAGAAGATAATTGTCTTCCTTTCATCATGTAACTCTGTCAAGTACTTTGGTGAGTTGTTGAATTATATCGACTTGCCAGTTTTGGACTTGCACGGTAAACAAAAGCAGCAGAAGAGAACCAACACCTTCTTCGAATTCTGTAATGCCAAGCAAGGTACCTTAATCTGTACAGACGTCGCAGCTAGAGGGTTGGATATTCCATCGGTTGATTGGATTATTCAATTCGATCCACCTGATGATCCAAGAGACTACATTCATAGAGTCGGTAGAACTGCCAGAGGTTCCAATGGTAAGGGTAAATCATTGATGTTCTTGACCCCATCTGAATTGGGATTCTTGAGATACTTGAAGGCTGCCAATGTTCCATTGAACGAGTACGACTTCCCTACCAATAAGATTGTAAACATACATTCCCAATTAACCAAGTTGATCAAGAGCAACTACTGGTTGCACCAATCTGCTAAGGATGGTTACCGCGCATATCTTCAAGCTTACGCTTCCCACCACTTAAAAACAGTATACCAGATAGACAAATTGGACTTAGTTAAGGTAGCCAAGTCCTATGGATTTGACATTCCTCCTAAGGTGAATATTAGCATCGGCGCCAGTGGTAAATCCATTGAGAAGAAGCACAAGAAGCAAAGAAGAGCATAAGTGACTGGGATCATGAGCGGGAAAGCTCCCAAAATGATACCTACAAAGTAATTGCATTGAGATAAATAGAGTAGTATATGTAAAAAGACATACATGAATGTACACTAGAATAGTAAAGGTGTGATTTGATTGTAGTTTAGTCGTGAAAGATTTTAATTGATAATGGAAGGTGCTAATTATAGTAAAAGATATTAATTAATAATAGAAGATACTAATTAATAGTAAAAGATAAAAGTTGATAAAGATACTAGTTGATAGTAAATGATATTAATTAATAATAGAAAATGCTAATTAGTATAAACAACTAGTAAACGATACTAATTGATAGTAACAGATACTAATTACTAGTATAAGACACCAATTATTAGCAGAAGACACTAATTAATAGTAAAGGATAATAATTAATAGTAATATATTTCAATTATAAGTATAAGATACCAATTAATAGTAAAATGATACTAACACATTTTAGCTGCAAAAAGGTGCTGCAAAAATTATAAGGACACCAATATATGAGACACTATATAAAACACAATTCTATACAAGTCATAATGCACAAAATAAAACTTCTTTCATAGCCCAAACTTAACCCATGAGAGCTCTCATAAGTTCTACTGCCACAATGGACTATCACTATCTATAACCAACTATCTCCAGTACTCACCACTAAAATCTATCCATTAATAACCCCTCCATACCACCACCAACTTCAGGAATTCTGGAACACCATAAATCAGCGCTACCACATAAAACCGGCGCTACCATACACTCACAAACGCGTCAAAAAAAAAAAGAACCCGAAAAATTCAGAACATCAAAATTCGCTGCTTAAAGAAACAGTTGGTTTTCATTGGTAAGTGTAGTATTTAGAGGCTATTAAGAGGTTTTGGTTGATATAAGGTAGTATATTGTAGTTTTGCGAGGTCTATAATCTATATTTCAAATTTAAAAATTCGAAAAACGGTTCAGAATAACATTTTGAATGGGGTTAAGTGATGGTGGAATATACTGATTACCTCAATAAAGGCGTCTCTGAGCCGGGTGAAGTGTCTACTAGAGCCACGGTAGAATACCAAAGTGACTACCCAAAACGCAGCGAATTCACAATTGCTTCAAATGAACGTAAATATGATCACCAGTTCTTTTCAATGTACCAATATCGGTTCAAAGAGCTCAAAGAGCGAATCTTCGATAATGCTCTTCAAAAGTGGGGTGATGGAACAAGAAAGATAGATGGTCAAACTATAAGAAGACAGGATAAAATCTTGGATATCACCAGCGGGCAATTGTGCTGGGTGATAGGTACAGTCTTCTGTGATTTAAAGAACAAATTAAATATCTTACAAGATGTAGACAAAGGTGTCGATGACGTCTTGCCTATACCTCCAGATAGTTACGTTGGAGATGACGAAGAGGCGATTACTGTTATGTTAGAAGACGAATCAGGAAGAGCCATATTGCACAATGAAGGATTCTTAGACAAAAATATCCTAGTCACAGGTTGCATAGTTGCAGTGTTGGGAATGGAGATACAAGCTGGTATATTTGAGATTATGGATGTTGTATATCCTGAAGCTGCACCTCAAAAACCATTGAAGTCAAATTTAGAAGGAAGCAACAAGAAAATCGCCATTGTGTCGGGATTAAGCATAGACGAAGGAGTAGAAGGCGACTTACGTTTGGAAATATTAAAGCAATACTTAATTGGTGGATTGGGTCTGAGTGAGGACAGCAATGATACAAGTTCTATTACGCGATTAATAATTGCCGGCGATTCAATAAAGCCAATTCAAGAGGTAGGTGACAGAGAGAATCGTGATTTCATAACAACTAATAATTATGGATCCAAGAATATCTCGCAATACAATCCTGAGTCATTAATCAAATTTGACGAATTCTTAAGTGAAATACTAATCAGTTTACCAGTGTCAGTGATGCCAGGTAATAACGACTTATCTGAGATTTGTTTGCCACAACAACCAATGCATAGATCGCTCTTCCGCAAAAATGCTCAATATTTAAATGGAGAGTACTTGGAAAGTTTAACAAACCCATATTGGTTCAATATAGATAACTTGAGGATTTTGGGTACGTCTGGTCAAAATGTTGACGATGTTCTCAAATATTTGCCTAAGAGTAAATTTCCTGGAAAGGACGACGAAGACGAAGCATTGAGCAAACTTATTCTAACAATCATGGAATCGCATATCAAATGGCAAAATTTTATACCGACAGCCCCAGATACATTGTACTGCTATCCATTCAATGATAAAGACCCTTTTACATTTGTTGACGAGACTCCACATGTCTACTTTGCTGGCAACCAAATGAAGTACGGTAGTGAAGCTATTCCATTGAAGAACGGGGGAACTGTAAGAATAATCAGCGTTCCAAAATTTAGCGAAACTGGTGAATTTGTCATACTAGACTTGGAATCATTAGAGACAGAGGTCGTTAAGATAGAGATATAGAGTTGCATGTACACAAGTATTAAGTCTTTTACATTGAGAGGACTTTACATGCATCATTTCGAGTTTTCTTTCTCCTGATTGTTAGTGGCATAAACACTTCAAAAACCCCATTTGCACCCAAAAATAGAAAAAACTTAGCCGAGATATGGTGACTCCCACAATCACCATATACCCCAAGGCATCTTAATACGTCCTTTTCAGAAATTCATCTGTGCATGCATAAGTTCGGTCATAATACGAGGTAATTGCTCAATAATTTGAGTTGTGATTGCTGGCAAAGAGCTTTCATGGCAATTGTATCAAGTGAGTATGATCTTGACAGGGTTCCTTTTTGAGGATTCCATCTTCATCTAAAAGAAATTACGTATTTTTATAACTTTAATTGCATCCATAATATTCTTATTCATTTTATCTTGTTCCCCTTGACTCTGTCTCCTTTTCCAAAAGTGTTCAAACCCAATTTTTCCCTCCCCATAAATATTGTTACAATTGCAATAGAACCCAACGAAACATGAACCTCAAATGCATCCTCATACTACATCACCATACATTACTCCCATACTGAGACAATTACCGTATTGGGAACTCTCATGCCAACTAAATTTAGCAGCACTTTTTTGCTGCTATTATTAGCACGACGCTGGTCCTACGCAGAAGACCCAGCGAATTCCGTGAATTTTAGTGGGGACTGCGAAATCTCAGTAGAATTACGATACGAACTGTTTTTAGGGAGCATAAGTGTGAATGGGGATAGCATGGCAGTCATCAATGGGCCACAGGAAGAAAATAGGATGCCGTATAGAATCTGAAATCGGATGTAACACTTCACCTGGAACAAAACTAGTAGTATTTCTACGGGAATTACACATGTGGTTCTATCTGATTTCTCACCCGTTTTCTATATAATTACTATCTCGGTGACACCTCTTGTGACGTTTCTATTTCCAATGCCGACAGCAAAATAAACTACTACGCTGCCGTGGGGAGAGCACCCACTGCCGTCCCTCACTACGGTACCGCGAGAGGTCGCCCCAATAGCGACCCCCTGAAAATTTTTCTCGTTATTATTTGTCCCAGTCGTGTACGTTCGTGCCCAGCACATGTGGCTGGGCCAATAATATCGTGCTGCAGGAGACTTATTCCTGTGTGGAGAAGGGCTCACAAATCTAGGTTTGGCGGTGGGCGTAATTGCGGAGAGGGATTTGAGGAACTGATAATGGGGATGGTTACACCAGGTTACCTAAATATCAAAGCCCTAAAAGAACACCTATTCTTGAGGCGGCGATGTTGTAGATGGCAACCACCAAGGAACAATTGAAGTGATTGTCAAAGAAAAGAATGTGGGGCACAATCTAGCACAGTATCTAATTTTCTACTTGGTTCGGCTAGTGAAAAAAACTCTCACCAATAATTTGTTACCGATTCGTTCTATCGGGGATTTTCGTCACTATCGAGTCCACGACGCGCCTAATGTACGCCGATGTAGAAATAAGCGGGTCTAGGCCATACCTATGCAGCCGACGAAATCCTGCTGCAAATACCAGCACGGTAACGGAATAGGAGCCAATTAGGGGCTAATTATCATTTCATCCACAAGCCATTATGCCCGAGTGATACCCTGGATATCGAGCTTTTGCCATCATGTTTTTCTGCACAGCGTCATTCGAAAAAACGTCGCTGGATGCGGGACGGTAGGGAGAAAAAATTTTCCTCATAGTGCGAGGCTGAGAGAATAAAACTAGGGAGATCCAGGGTGGGGTGCCAGTAGGAACAGGCGACAGCACGGTTAGAGAAGGCATGAGAGGATGAAAAAATCTGCAAGCCGAACGTCAATGTGCAACCGGTGTGGGAAAGCAATTAGACGACGAATTTGCTTGTCCAACCCTTTATGGTTGGATATTTTCATGCTCTGTGGGTTATACCACTCATTGTGATAACCGAAGTCCAAGATGCCGAGTAATTCACGACATCTGTTGCCCCATAATCCAAGAATCAAAACCGTCGCGACTCACCGGCTCGCATACCTGTCGCATTTGTCTTACCGCCGGCTACCGCGCCACTACGTCATAGCCAAATTACCCACATCAGATCTGCGTCTTCTCCCTAAATTTGCAGTGCCCATCTCAGTTTTCAGCCTCTGACTAACGAGATATTCTGCGAGTCACGATGTCGCATTGGCACTAATATTCCCCTACACAGACCCTTGGGGGAGGCAGATCCTTTAGCCAGAAAGGGAACCATGAGACTAACTGGGGAGTCCGTTGATTGTTCCTATTGTTAGAATTGCTAAAATTGTTCAATTGGTTCATTTGTTCAATTGCTTTGAAGATTTTGGAACTTTAGAGCTTTTTGGAAATTCTTCTACAGCATAGAGCTCTATACGGTTGTGTAACCCTCTGGGAGTCCCCTGACGATATATAAATTATTTCTTAACATAACATAACAACACATTTCTTCAAAATAAATAAAAAAAAAAACCTCGTAATCATCATCTCTCTGTCTTTTGTCTGTTTCTCTATGTCACTGTGTCACTGTGTCACTATGATGTTGTGTGTTTTCTGTCACTCTCCCTCTCTCTTTCACCCTGTCTCACCCGCTTTAACCCTCTATAATCACATTTCTCCAGCCTCCCTTGCCCACATTAATTACGAAGAACACTCCCCTCTTCCCCTGTCTACTGCTCTTTCCGTTTGGGGCCTCGTTAACAAAAATTCCTCACCACACACGCAGTCCTGCCACACACATTAATCTTGTCTTTATTTGTCTACTTACTCCATATTACTCAATATTACTCAGTATTATTTGATTACTTAGTATAACTGAATAGTATTGAATAGCATTGAATATTGCTCAATAGTACTCAATAGTACCCAACTACTCAATTCAATATTACTAAATACTACTCAATTCAATATTACTAAATACTACTCAATTACTCAATTACTCAATATTACCCTCTCCCTCACTTAGACTTCCTCACCCTTCCACCCTTCCACCCTCACTCTCTCACTATTTTTTTTTTTTTTCGTGAGAACTTCGTTGGACGTAGCCCCGATTCTCACCAATTCTCATTTTTTCGCTGTCGCTAAAAAAACCAAAAAACTGGAAAGCGGTTAATTTTTGTTTCTCTAGTTGTCACTTTTCTTTAACCACCTGTTAATTTGCCGTCGTCCCACCACCCCAAAACAGCGTTCATCCATCAAACATCGTAGTCGCCACGAATCCCACCAGAGTGCCTGAAAAACTCACCGTTCTTCCACTCATTCCCCCCACATCCATTTGCCCGTTTGATCGATACTTGCCGTGCTTTTCCAGAACACATTCCTTTCCCATTAGCCGCCATTTGGTGTCCGTTAGTCGCCACATCCATTGGCTGTAAGAACCTCAGGAATTCGCTGCTATTCCAATCCAGAACCATACCACCTGCTTTGGAGGTGCTGTTACACACTGAAACAAGAACTTAGCTTCTTCCGTTCATTGAACCTGCCATTCGTCCCTTAGTGCTAGAATTGGCAGCTCCATTATAGATCTTCTGTTTCCCAGCAATTTTATACCATTTAATACCCCTTGGTGCTGAATTGACTCGTTACAAGGCCTTAGCTCATCTGCAACACGACTTCTGTGAATTAATACCACCCCAAGCCAAGTCGCCGTCGCGTGTCATCACCATAATCTCCATAACCTCCAAATCCGATTGATATTTAATTTAATTCTACTGCAATTGTTAATAGTCACCGATCGCCGACCTATTTCATTCTAATCTAATTAAAATTCATCTACCACATTTTTTTGCCTTTCCTTGGCTATTCCAGAACTATTCGAATCTACAATTCCAATAGTACGAAACGAAATGAGTCAAGATCCTCCAAACGCCCCACCGGGCACTAAGAAACCCCGCAACTTACATATTGCTCACCGCCGTTCTCCTTCAGAGCTTACTACGCTCATGGTTGAGCAATACAACCTTCAGCGCCAACTTGAACAAGTTCAGGCTCAACAAAAGCAGATCTTGCAGCAACAACAACTTGCAGTACAGCAATTCTCTTATCCTGCCAACCAGCAACAACAGCAGCAGCTGCAACAATCGCAATCCGAATTGATGCCTCCACCTACGAACTTCCGTTCCCATTCTCGCTCTTCTTCCATCAATAATTCTGGAAACAATCAGAATCAGAACCACAGAAGAACAGGATCTTCAAATAACAATCAAGCCCAAGGGCATAATCGGAGACATTCTTTGGGATTGAACGAAGCTATTAAAGCGGCTGCAAATCAAAGAGTTACCAACAGATCTTCTTTAAGTCCCTCAACTCCGACTAACACCGGAAATAACAGTAATAACATCACTAATAATAGTGGAGGAGGAAGTTCTGTGGCAAGTTCTGGAGCAGTAAGTGGAGATGACATCACATCATTTAAGTTTCCAGCCTCATCTTCTGATGACAACGATTCTGTATCCCCGCCATCGTCATCAAGTTCTTACACGCATAATCGCTCTAGATCTCTTGCTTACGGCCAACAATCCTTCAAGTTCCCTGCTTCGTCATCTGCCGATAATTTGTTACCCCCTACTCCGAACTTCACCATCAGTCAAAGTCCTGAAAGGGGCCACAACAGAAGAGCATCTCATTATAGAAGTGGTTCAAGAAATTACGACAATGGTATCAACTCCAACTGGAGAGCTCAACAGCAACCCCTGAACAGCAATAACCAAAACAACAATTCCAACAATTCCAACAATAACAACACCAATAATAATAACAATAATAATTCTAATAATAACTACCACAACAGACAAGGTTCCTCTCTTGAACCACCCCAGCAATATTTTGTACCAGGACACAAGCCACGGAACAGTTCGTATGGTGGCTCCATTTCCTCGCTTTCTCAATTCATGCCAAACTCCGGTAACAATAATCAAGGCAACACTGCCAACAATGGACGTAAGTCGCTTTTTGCCCCTTACCTTCCACAGCTGTCTTTGCCAGATTTGATTAACGAAGGACGCTTGGTAACTGGTATTTTAAGAGTTAATAAGAAGAATAGATCCGACGCATACGTTTCTACGGATGGCCTTCTTGATGCCGACATTTTCATTTGTGGATCTAAGGATCGTAATAGAGCATTGGAGGGAGACCTTGTTGCAGTTGAATTACTTGTTGTTGACGAAGTTTGGGACTCGAAGAAAGAAAAGGAGGAGAAGAAGAGAAGAAAGGATAACACATTGAATTCTCGTTCTTTAAACGACGATATCCACAATGATGCAACATCTTCTGCTCAAATAGAGGGTGGTGCAGGCAAGAGTTCTTTCAACACTAATCAAGCTGCAGCCGATGAAGATGAGAAGGAAAGTACCCCAGGTTTGGCCAGAAGAGGCTCCTTGAAACAACGTCCGACAATGAAGAAGAATGACGATGTTGAAGTTGAGGGTCAGTCATTGCTTCTTGTGGAGGAAGAAGAAATCAACGACGAAGTCAAGCCATTATATGCTGGTCATGTCGTTGCTGTTGTCGACCGTATTCCAGGTCAGTTGTTCGCAGGTACCTTGGGACTTTTGAGACCAGCACAAGCTGCCCAGGCAGCCAAAGATAAGAAGAGCGGTAAGGAAAGTACTGTGCAAACACCAAAATCACCAAAAATTGTTTGGTTCAAGCCAACAGACAAGAAAGTGCCACTTATTGCTATTCCTACAGAGCAAGCTCCAAAAGACTTTGTGGAGAACCACGAGAAGTATGCTGACAGACTTTTTGTTGCTTCCATCAAGCGTTGGCCAATTACTTCATTGCATCCATTTGGTACTTTGGTCAGCAGATTAGGTAAGATCGAGGATCCAAACACAGAAATTGATTCCATTTTAAGAGATAATAACTTCCTTTGTGATGAATACCCTGATGAATATAGTGATGCAACAGGTAACATTTACGACTTGCCTTCTACTGAAGCTGAATTGTCCAACCCCGAGAGAGTTGAATATATTAATGACTATATCATTGCATTTACTCAAACGGGTGCATTTGTTGACCATGCTCTTCACGTGAAAAGACTCTCAAACACACGTATAGAATTAGGTTTCCATGCCGTTGACATCTCATATTTTGTGAAACCAGGGTCAACACTTGACCGTAAATCAAAGAAGCGTTCGTCGTCTGTGTTTTTACCACAGAAAGTTGCCCATTTATTCCCTGAACAAGTCAATAGTCTCTTGTCATTCAAAGAGAATGAAAGGAACTTAGCTGTTTCCATAGTTTTCGAGATTGATACTACCAATTTTGAAGTAGAGGATTTGTACATTCACGAGTCAATCATAGTGCCTAAGCAGCTTGTCGACTATGATTCTTTTGATGCTATCCTTGATGGCAGACCAATTGAAAATATCTCTTCAGCAACTTGTGACTATGTTACTACCTTTGGTCTCATTGCTAAAGAATTCCGTCGTCAAAGACTTAACAACAGAGAACTTGGTATTTCTCCTAACTTAACACTATTGGACCAGTTAGATGACGAGAAGGTCCGCTTGAATTTGAATATTTTCAAGGACTCTGCCGCATTTGATATTGTTGCCGAAATTTCACATAAGGTGAACAATGCTGTTGCTGCTAAGATTCAAGCAGGTTTAGGTGACCTGGCTCTTTTACGTCGTCATCCTTTACCTACTCTTCAAAAGATGGAGACGTTTTTGAGGAAAGCAACGAACTTGGGATTTAAAATTGACACTACCAACTCATCTACTCTTCAGAGCTCAATTCTAGCAATCGATGACCCTGTGAAAAGACAATGTGTCGAGACATTATTGTACAAGTGCATGTCTAGAGGTAGATACTACGTTGCTGGTAAGCAAGATCCCGACAGTTACGCTCATTATTACTACAACCTTCCGTTGTATACGCATTTTACAGCACCTTTAAGAAGATATGCTGATTTGATTGTACACAGACAGTTAAAGAGTGTCTTGAATAAATCTGATGAGGAAGGAGACTTGGAAGCTCTCAAAGCTACAGCAGATTACTGTAACTTCAAGAAGGACTGTGCTGCCAATGCTCAAGCCCAAGCAATTCATTTGCTTTTGTCCCAGACTATCAATGAAATTAGTGAATCAGCTGGTCAACTACTCTGCATGGGTACGGTGATCCAAGTTTATGAATCCTCTTTTGATGTCTTCATCCCTGAATTCGGTGTTGAAAAGAGGGTTCACGGAGATCAATTGCCATTGGTGAAGGCTGAGTTTGATAAAATTTCCAGAACCTTGGAGTTGTACTGGGAGAAGGGCATTGACTCAGCCACTTATATACCCCCAGATGAGCAATCATCATTATCATACAGAAACTCCATTAAGAACAAGTACAGGACTTCTGCACTCCAAGCCGCCAAAATCCAAAACAAGACGCTTTTGGAGAAGAACAACGTTACTACCGATTCTATCATTGAAAAGTTAGCAAAGTTGAACTTGGAGCCCCCATCATTGATAATTCCATCAATTAAAACTAGCGAAAATGAAGACAAGAATTTGAGTTCTACGTCCAAGGATTCTACAAGATCCATGCCTTCTTCGCCTACTCAATCTGAGTTCCCTAAGAGTCTTAGAACTAATTCGTCATCTCTTCTCAAGACGGATGGCTCTGGCGACTCATTTGGTGGCTTAGCCCCATACTTACAAGACACCGTCACCAGAATCGAAGGAGATTCATACATTCAAGTAATTAGGGAGTTGACACAGGTTCCAGTGTTGATCAGGGCAGAGATTGGAATGGCTTTGCCTTGTTTGACCGTGAGAATCTTGAACCCTTTTGCTGAAGAGTAAGAATGTTTATTCGTGCTTACTCGAGTGGCCTATTCTGGTGATGGCTACATTGTCCCCCACATTACATTAATTGTACATTCATGTAACTCCCTCATTTATTGACTCTACGAATTCACGAGTTTTCTCAGTGCCCCCATAGTCCACTTCATGTTTTTCTCATTTCTCATCATAGTTAGTTCTGCATTTGATTTATTTACCTCTCATAATTAATACATAATTTAGTAATGAACCTTGTGTTGAGGACCTGTAGTTGATATTAAGATTATACTGTATTTACAGAGATCAGACACCATTGGTGAATCACATTATCAATGAATGTCATATCACAGTTCACGGTGCTACCATATACGATGATATATCACATGTGCTGCTTACAACGTTTTCTGAAGATCTATTCTCTACTTAAACTATGGACTACTATATCACTCCACAATTCATTTTGCACTAAAACCTCATTTTTCACTCCACACTGTTAATTCACTCCACACTGTTAATTCACTCTACACTGGCAATTTCCAATAGCTCTCTGCACTGAAAATTCACGCCATTCTTGTAATTAACTCTACACTTCATTTTTCACCTACACTTAATTTGTCACCTACACTTCATATTTCAATTCACTTTACACTCCATTTTTTCACTCCACACCACTCATTCCATACTACTCATACTTACTTTGCTTCTTAATAATGATACTCTTTACTGCATCACTATTCCATTCATTCACCATTTTTTTTAAAACTCTCCAAAAGCTTAAAACCTCCCCCTCCCACCTCTCCCACAACCATTGCACACCCCCCCCTCCTCTCCCACCTTACATTCCTTCTCTACACCTTTCCCACCTCTTCAACGACCCCCCACGACTTCCTTAACAATCTCGTCACGTGCCCTCTTGACATCTGAAAATTTTCTATGCCTGAAAAGTTTTGGCGGCACGAAATTCTTCAACTTCTTCTTTTAATTGGAAAACGGTTGTTTCCGATCACGTACGAAAGGTGTTTGCCGTCGTTTCTTGTAGCCAGAAAACCGGTTGTAGCATAGCCAGTAACCGCAATGTCTGAGTCCACCAGCAATAAAAATTCGCATACGTCCCATGACGGTGAAAAGGAAGACATCAACGGTACGTTCTCTCCTCGTCCGGTATTACCAATCAAAAGATCGAAACTCAGCGGAACAGGCAGCGATTTCTACGTAGGAACTCCCCTTCAAACTAGAGTTGCTTCGCCATGTACCCTCAACCCACCAATTGACAGCGACGGTTTGTCGTGGCCTTCTCGTGGTGCTAGAGGCCGTATCGATCAAACACCAGAAGAAGCTCTCGCCAGAGAAGCCAGAATCGCCGGTGCTGTCAAGGTTATTTTGGAAGAAGTCGGAGAAGATGTCGATAGAGAGGGTTTATTAGAAACCCCAGAACGTTACGCTCGTGCTATGTTGTTTTTCACCAAGGGTTACGAAGATAACATCAGAGATGTGATTAAGAGAGCTGTTTTCGAAGAAGACCACGATGAGATGGTCATAGTAAGAGATATCGAGATTTATTCCTTATGTGAGCACCATTTGGTGCCATTCTTTGGAAAGGCTCACATCGCTTATATCCCAAACAAGAGAGTACTAGGTCTCAGCAAATTGGCCAGATTAGCAGAGATGTACGCCAGAAGATTCCAAGTCCAAGAGAGATTGACCAAGCAGATTGCTATGGCTCTTAGTGAGATCTTGAGACCAAGAGGAGTTGCTGTTGTTATAGAAGCTACTCATATGTGCATGGTTAGTAGAGGTGTCCAAAAGACAGGCTCTCTGACAACCACCAGTTGCATGCTTGGATGCTTCAGAGACCAACAGAAGACAAGAGAGGAATTCTTGACTTTACTTGGAAGAAAGTAAAACGTCGACTTCGGCTAACAGGAATTCATTTATGATAAGAATAGTTGCTTTTGCTTTTGCTTTTCCCTTTCTACAGCTGTGTTGTATTAATATGATTTAAAAAGTATAATTACATTGCCCGACCTGTTCTTCATCAAAAAAGGATTCCGTTCTCCCACTGTTCTTGTTTTGTCCACCCACCACCACCATCAGAGAAACATCAACTGTCTCTTCGATGCGTTTATCTCAGTAAACTAATTAATTGCATACATTTAAACTTTAGAAGCCATATGGGCTTTTATTTATTCAGTTCGTCATCTCCCTTTTTTTTATTCCTTATTATCGTCCCGGTTAATTAGTGGTTATAATGATTTATGATATTCAACACCTCATACTTATTTTATCAAACAGTTCTTAGCACTCACAAGGAGAAAGAAGAACCATATCTTATCTAGAGTGTTTATTTACAGAAATATACATAGTATTTACATATTTGGCCATGGTGTCACCCATGGATGCAATGGTGACTTCTTCGTGGGACGAAGCTAGTCAAGTAAGGACTTAGAAAGTGCTAGAACAGTGTCATCGTCTCCAAATTGACCCATTATTTGTATTCCGTGATTTCCAAATGGTAATGAGATGGCAGGTAATCCTGCCAAAGAGGCTGGCACTGTAAGAATATCATTGATGTATGCATTCAAGAAGTTTTCTTCCGTCTGCTGCAAGTATTCTTCAATAGGTGGTGGACTTCCTATGGATGTTGGTGAAAGAAGGATATCACATTTGCCTGTGCTCAAATCGATGTCGTCAGCAACAAGGGCATGTGGTAAGTTGAAAACTTGATTGAATTCCTTAACTAGCCTCTCGCGTACTTGAGTTGCCTTTTTATAATGATCCCCCGAGTCTGACGAAAGTGTGTAATTCCCAAGTAAAATTCTTCTCTGAACTTCAGCGCCAAATGCCTTGGTTCTGTTGGCAACAATCATATCATGAGCAGACCCTTGAATATCATCCACTGAATAGCCATATCGAACACCGTCATAGCGTGAAAGATTAGATGCTGCTTCTGCTGTTACAAGTGTGTAATATGCCAGTAACAGATGTCTTATGGAAGGAATCGAAACCGTCTTAACTTTATGACCCATTTTCTGCAAATTTGCAAGCACAGAAACCCAAATCTCCTTGACTTCTTCTGACAAGTCTTCTATTATAAACTCTTCTGGTAGTCCTATCGTCAAAAAACTTAAATCGCTCGTCTTTGTAGTGATGATTTCTTGTCTCGTATTCTCAGGCAAAGAAGTAGGATCTTTCGAGTCGTATTGATTAAGTACTCTGTAGACTTTCTCTACTATATTTATATCTTCCGATAACACTCCTACTGTATCCAATGTCTGAGCGTATGGAACTACTCCCCATCGAGAAATTCTTCCATATGTTGGCTTGAATCCAATAACTCCACAATAACTTGCCGGTAACCTAACAGAACCACCTGTGTCTGTTCCCAAACTGAAAGTAGCCAATTTTGCAGCAACTGCAGCAGCAGAACCACCAGAAGATCCTCCAGCAATATGTTTTGTGTTATCGTCGTTTTCTTTATAATACAAAGGGTTAATTACCGGTCCATAGAACGTATTCGTAGAAGATGATCCCATTCCCAATTCATCCAAATTAGCCTTTCCTACCAATTTCAGCCCTTCAGCACTAAGCAACGATACTACAGTTGCATTAAACGGACTCTTATAGTTCAGAAGCATCTGCGAAGCAGAAGTCGTTTCTTCTTGAGTAGTTGTGATATTATCTTTCACCACGAAAGATGTATTGACAAGAGAGCCATTAGAAGTAGTAGTGACATTCTCTTTGTTTGATGGTTCAGCATTGCTTCCGATACGATGGTTGGTATCCTCGATGGTCTTTGAAAGACCACTCCTCTTAGATATCAAACTATTCCAGATATCTTTCGTGGAATCCAATTGTTCATAGTGTGATCTCGTGGTGGAGAGACGTTTTAGCGAGAAGAAAGACGCTGGAGCAAAACAAGGGTCCGATGAAACCTGTTTAAAAGTAGTTTTTATAGCACATCGTGGCCGTATCTGTATTCTTGACGATCTTAACATCGCATTGACCCTGATTTGTGTGTTTTTTAGGTTATTGTGGGTATATATATATAAGGAAGAGAGTTCATTTAATAACATAAATCATAATCGTTGTACCGATCTCTAGCGATGATTTGGATTCATAAATCGCGGTAATTTTTGTGAGAGAGGATCATAAATCGTCGCTAAGTGTAGGGAGAGTGGGTCGCTACGGGTAGGGAGTGCGGTATTCCTTCGTGAGGTCACTGATAACTAACTTTTCTCACTGGGAGTCTTTTTTTTCTGGTGATATTGGAAGAATGTCTCTCTGTAGACAGTTCATAGACACTTCGTAGCCACTTCGTAGACACTTCGTAGGACTACTTTCGCACGGTATTCCCTCACTACGAATATCTGATTGTCTTTATCTCATCATAATGAATGTACTCACAGAATGAAAATAAGCTCACATACACATTATTAACATAAGCACACAATGGACTTCATCGCTCAACACTATACCCATCACTGTCTTCCCTAATTCTGATTTTTCGTCGACATCGCTTCTAAGTACTCATCTCTTTGGTAATATTCACTCATCCCTGAGCTCATTCAATTCTATACTCTTTTGGTGGATGTCATCAGTACTCACTAAACGCTCACTAAATATTTCACTAATATACCATATCACTAAGTCTCTCACTGCATCTCTCTACATCTCTCACATCATCTCACCATCTCACATCTCCCACCTACATCTCTCACCATTTCCACCTTCATCCGTAACCATCACCTCACATTACAACATTACAACTAACCATCTCTAATTACAACATTAAAACTCACATCTCACTATAATTATCACCATCTCACTACAATTATCACTATCTCACTACAACACACCATCTCACCATCTGACCATCTCACCATCTCTCTTTTGTCTCACTAATTCTCTCGCTAATTCTTCATCCCCCCTACCGCCACGGTGCTCCCCCACGGAAAAGTGAAAAATTTAGCGACGCCATAAAAAAATGTGACTAATCTTCACTGACTCTGAGTATTCATTAATCTTTTCAATTGTGGATTCCTTATCGATTACCGCTTATAAGTGTCAATTTCCAGTATATTCCTGGCTTATACACTAACTAAAGCACACTAGACATCTTGTAACCATGTCTGTTGAACTCTACGCCGACAAAGGGTCCAATTTACTGGCCCTTGTCGCTAACTTAAAGCTCTCCATCGCAGCCAGCGTCTACCAGCCAAAACTTGCCGTTGTTGTCCCAGAAGAAGACACAACGGCTGTATTGAAGGATAAAAAGTCAGGATTTGAACTCGTAGAAGCCAATGCTGCTGTAAAGTACTTGGGAAGCGATTTCGACGACAACAAGACCGCTTTGGACCTCGAAGAAAACGAACTCTACAAAGCCATCAAGACTAATTCCGCTGAAAAAGTCGGTTCCGTGAAAATTCCTACTGTTTTCACCAAGGCTGCCACTACACCATCGCAGATCATCTTATTCTCTGCCTTGTACCCTGCTTTGAAGGAATTTAAGGCTTCGGACTCGGAGTTGACCCAATGGTTCTCTGATTTTGCGGCCATCGAAAAGGTCTCGGCCGGTATTAAGCATGCCCTTTCTATTACCAAGTTAGAAAGAGCTAAAGAACAAAACACTGGGGCTGTCAGCATTAGAACTGGTCATTTAGTGAAACCACAATCTTCCAGCATCGTTCCAAAGGAGAATGAAAGAAACATCTTGATTACCTCTGCTTTGCCATATGTGAATAATGTTCCTCATTTGGGTAATATCATTGGATCTGTATTGTCAGCAGATATCTATGCCCGTTACGCCAAAAACAGAAACTACAACTGTCTCTTCGTTTGTGGTACCGATGAATACGGTACTGCCACCGAAACCAAGGCTTTGGAAGAAAAGGTTACCCCACAACAGTTATGTGACAAGTATCACAAGATCCACAAGGAAGTCTACGATTGGTTTGACATTGGCTTCGACTACTTCGGTAGGACCACCACTCCATTGCAAACTGAGATTGCCCAAGATATCTTCCTTAAATTGCACAAGAACAATTACTTAGAGGAAAGAACAACTGAGCAGTTATACTGTGAGGAACACAAGTCTTTCTTGGCTGATCGTTTCGTCGAGGGTACTTGTCCAAACTGTCAATATGAAGACGCCAGAGGAGATCAATGTGACAAATGTGGAAACTTACTTGATCCATTGCAATTGATCAACCCTCGTTGTAAGGTTGATGGTGCAACTCCTGTAGTCAGAGAATCCACTCACATTTATCTTAAGTTGAATGAATTGGAAGGGGAATTGCGCGAATGGGTTGACCATGCTTCTAATCATGGTGAGTGGTCCAAGAATGCTAAGACTATCACTGCCTCCTGGATCAAGAGAGGTTTGGAGCCAAGATGTATTACCAGAGATTTAATCTGGGGTACTCCAGTTCCATTAGAAGGTTACAATGAGAAGGTCTTATATGTGTGGTTTGATGCCACCATCGGATATGTTTCCATTACTGCTAACTACTTCAAGGACAAATCCGGTAATGACTGGCTTAAGTGGTGGAAGAACCCAGACAATGTTGACTTGTACCAATTCATGGGTAAGGACAACGTTCCTTTCCATACTGTTGTCTTCCCAGCATCTCAAATAGGAACCAGAGACACATGGACCAAATTGCATCACTTGAGTACCACTGAATACTTGCAATACGAAAACGGTAAGTTCTCTAAGTCTAGAGGAGTTGGTGTATTTGGTAATAATGCCAAGGACACTGGTGTTCCAGCTTCAGTTTGGAGATACTACTTAGCTTCTGTTAGACCAGAGACCTCGGATTCTCAATTCTCTTGGGAAGAGTTTGTTACCAAGAACAACTCTGAGTTGTTAGCCAACTTGGGTAATTTTGTTAACAGAATTGTCAAATTCGTCATCGCCAAGTACAACGGTGTGGTTCCAAAGTTTGACACTAAGAATATCCCAGACTATGACAAATTCGAGACTGATGTCAACCAGTTGTTGAAGACTTACATTGAGACCATGGAAGCTGTCAGCTTGAGAAGAGGTTTGGAAATCGCTATGTCTATTTCTTCCCGTGGTAACCAGTTCTTACAAGATAACAAATTGGACAACAGCTTATACGCCAACCAACCAGACAAGTCTGACGCCGTTGTCGGTGTTGCCTTGAACTTAGTTTACTTGGTTAGTGCTGTGATCTATCCATACATGCCAGAAACTACTGTCCAGATCACTGAGATCTTGAACGCCCCAGCTTTATCTATTACTGATAAGTTTGAATTAGTCTTACAAGCTGGCCACCACATTGGTAAGGCTCAATACTTGTTCAAGAGAATCGACGAGAAGAAGATCGATGAGTGGAGAAACTTGTACGGAGGAAAGCAGCAAAAGTAAATTGAAGGGTGTCGATAGAGGGGAAACGGGGTGTATTATGAACTATAGATTCTAATTAGAAGTATATATAGTCGATTTTTGAATGTAATTAGATAATGAGTTTGATTAACTGTAGTGTGAATAGCATTGTTGTATTATGATGCAAAAATGATGTATTGTGTTATGAACGGTATACCGTAGAAAAAAACAGTGTTACGCTATCAATATAAGAGTTATGAATAATCAAATGACTCTCTATGAACTCATTAAGCATTTACGAAACAAACTATAATATCGGATAAAGCGATTACCCATATAAATATATAGCTCTCTTAATACAAACACCATTACACAAAGGTGATCTGTTTTTTGCAATCAAATCTTGCTGCGCTACCAATTATAAACCTCCTCACAAATTCTCGGCTTCTGTTTCGGGATTGTGCTGCATACGTCAAACACAAAGAATAAGGTGACTTTTGGTGGGGTGGTGGTGACTACAAAATGGTTTGAAGTAATGAAAATGGGATAAATAGTGAACTGTGCTTAAAAGTTCGGGAACGGAATTATTAATTTTACTTTTAATTAATTTTGTCAACTTCTTTGCGTCACGATATCTCCTGATGTAGACATCATTCCATCTCTACTATAGTTATATACTAAGCACTGATCAACCTACCCATTAACAGAGGCTGTAGATGCTGCAATTTGTCCTAATAGGGAAGATTTACCCCGGTTTTCTGACCGCCTAAACATTCGCAACCGTCCTGCCCCACTACCCCGCCCCCTCTCCTATCATCATGCTATAGTACGGAAAGGGTCGGTAACTAACCACACTTGATTGTTTGTCTTGTTTGTTGGAGTTGATTATTGATTCTATATATGTTGTTGCCTATCGCTGCTGCTCTGGGACTGTTGAAATCCAGAGTTAATTCCACCAGAAATTATATAGATATTGGTTTAGCTTTAACGTGTATTGAAATCGCTTTCATATCGAATTTTTCAACAAAGAGCAACTCACGGCAGAACTACTTCGCTGTCCCTTAAAATCGAAATTTAATCACTTTTCATATTACGTTTTTTTATTATGGCAAGTGTTGCAAGAGCAGGCGCTATCGGCTTACTTTCAGGTCTCGCCTTGCCTCCTCTCCTCACAAGATTTCTCTTGGTACCATCCATTCGCCAGCAAAAAGTTGACGAGATCAGACATTTGAAATACCAAATTGACTACATGGGATGGCACGTTCGGGAATTGGAGGAAATCAAGGGTTACAAGGAAGAAGACACATACGTTCCAATTACTTTTGTTCCGAATGCTACGTGAATTGATTAGATCTTCCACCCACAGTATTAAATACTCCAAATTTAGTCACAGAACTGACAAATTTGGGATCATGTTAATATTAATAAATGCATGTTATTGTGAAGTTCAACGAGAACTCAACAGAGTAGAAATATGATATTTAATCGTAATCGCTATTAACCAGGCCCTCTTCGTCAAACGAGTCATCATCTTCGTCGAATTCGTCATCTTCTTCTTTGTCTTCATCCCCCTGGTTGTCAACTATATCACCCAAGTCTTCTTGAGTAATTTTGATATTTGCGCTTTCCCAGTTGCTTAGCTGCTTGGAATCGTTCAAGTCTCCTCCTGTCAAAACACGAATCAAGTTCAACTTGAAATTCTTGGATTGCTTCACGAAGTCGATGTGCGATCTCTTAACTTCCTCTGTATCAGGACTATGACCAATGCTCTGACCCACACGAATAAGTGTCTCGATACATGACTTAGAATTATTTATAATGTCGGAATCAAACTTAAAGAATCTCTTCTCAAAGAGTAACAATATTGTGGAGCCCCCAAACTTAAAGTAACCAATTTCATCACCTCTTTTGACAGTGTCATTCTCTCCTTTGGTCAAAACAATCGATCCAACCATCATAGCACCAACTGCAACCATAATTACCGTCCCGAAATGCTCAGTTTTAATTGGAATAATTGCTCTGACATTTTCACCAAACACATCCAATTCAGATCTTATTGCCATAGGATTAACTGTGTAGTATTCTCCATCGATATGCTTGATGTTCTGAATAGTACCATCCACAGGAGAGTGGAATCTATGGTAATCTTGAGGTGCTAATCTGAAGATTCCAATCGAGCACTTCTCAGCTTTGTATAAATCAGAATTTTCATAGTTGTTGAAATTTCCATTGAATAACTTCGCAATAGTAAAATTACGTCCCTTAATCCATAGCTGTGTAGCGCTATCTATATCACTAAAAGCCGCACAACGGCAATCAGCAGGTGACACAACAATCTTACTTGATTCCGGGGACTCAACTGGTCTCGCACCTGGCTTGAGCTTTCTGTAGAAGAATTCGTTGAAAGTCGGATACTTTGAAGGATCTGGCTCGAGACAGTCACTCATATCCAATTTGTGAAATTTAATAAAAGAATCTATATCTCCTTTCAGATGAGGACTGTCAAACTTAATACCTTGCTTAACACTCAACTTTTTCAACAAGATCCTTATTCTTCTAGTTTTTGCCTTATCCAAGCCTTTGTAGAGTAATCTAATGCCTAATCTCACGTAGACTCCCATCTTCTCTTCCATTATAATGCCAGTAGTCCTGTCTTGAACCAAAATATTAGCAGAATTCCCACCCAATGTATACTTTCCATATGTCAATTTAATCAAAACTTTGGAAAACCATTTTCTTGTTGCTAATTGTGGAGTGACATAAGAAGATACAAGCAATTTATTAACAATACTCCAGTCCTTAGAAGCACATATAGCTACGTGTGTGATGATATCAATGTCATCTTTCTTCACCAATCTCTTTTGGGTGCAGATAGGACATTTTTCAAGCTCGAAGAGTCTATTTTCCTCTTCATTTTTAGTGGAGGTGACATGGTCTTCTAAATATTGGATAATCTCAGCGTGGGTAAGCAAATCTCCACCCCAAGCCAGTTTATTCAGCTTCTCGTAAAATCCAGTAACCAACTCGTCACTGTTGGTACATCCAAGAGTATCGAGTAATGCTATTAATTCGAAGTAATCGTAAGAATTTTCTTTTTCATTAAGATTGTATTGTTCTAATACAATAGTCCAAAAGCGCCTTCTCAAGTTTTCGTACGTTTCAAAGCGAACTCTAATTTTAAGTTGGGGGTTGTACTTGCCTATGTACTTCTGCTTGTCCAACTTCATAGCTAAATTCATCAGTCTGAACTTCGATGTATCCCCCACAGCATGTGTGACCTTCTGACGATTAGTAAACTTCTTCTTTCTCACAGATGGAATCATATTATCATCGATGATTCTAATGCTGGAATGTTGCAGTGGAGAGTCATTGTCACCAGTTGTAAATCCATCTTGCATGTTTAAAGACATCATAGACACTGATTTCTTGGGCATACCTGACTCATAACAGTCTGCTACATCCATTGGTAATGCGGTAGCAACTCCTGTTATTTCTTTTATTGGCACGGATACTTCTGCTACCTGATCATGGAAAGAGAAATGATCCTTGTCCAAAATAGAAAACTGAATGTTGAATGTGCTTTCGTGTGGTAAAATCTCAAATGCTACCCTCTCGTTAAAAATGGGGTTCAAAGTGTGTCTTTTCCAACTTGTTCGGAAGGTTTTTTTACCGAATGTAACAACTACGAATGGATCCATATCAAAGGACGTTCTGGTAAAACTCTTAAGTGGTGGTAAATCGGAACAAGATACAATTTCAATGAATATAACACCTAGAACTTCACGATTAGTCAATTTGAACTTATCATCTCCTATGAGATGTTTTCCACGCAATTTCCTAAGTCTTGATCGTTTGGATCTCTTGGTTTTAATCTCTTCTCCAAAAGATGACAACGGGACGTCACTCTCAGTAATCATTTCCCCGTCAGAAGAAGCCAAGGAAAGCTCTGAGAACGAACTGACATCATCTTCTACGTTAAGAAATTTATTCTTAGCCGGTAATTGTAAACTCAGACTATCTTTCATCAAGGTTGGGAGTCTTGCTGCAGAAGCACTGCTAATGTTTCCATTATTACTATTGCTGTTAATGCCGCTGTCCGGTTCTATGGATTCAATATCTGACACATCTATAATGGAATTGCTGGTTCCATTCGTATCTTGATAGAATCCTTGCTCATCAGGTTTGGTAGAGAGTTCATACTCTGGATCTATCAAGGACTTCTGCCAATTGTTTAGAATGATAGCTTTATCCGTCTCTGTTACTTCTGAAACAACGAATTCTTCATGGAGTTCATGTGGGTCTTCCGCCCTGTTGTACAAGTCCAGACTTGGATTAACTATCATCTCTTGGCCTTCAACTGGTACTTTTTCGTCCTCCTCAGAAGATCTTCCTTTTTCTGTTTTCGAATTCAACCGTTTCCTTTCTCTTCTTTTGAGTTTTCTCTTTTTCACCGTCAACTCGAAAGAAAGTAATATAGATCCATTAACATAACTATGATATTCTTTATTGGAATAGAGTTTATACCACTTAGGTTCAGTCTTTCCCTTGAATGTAGTGCCGCCATTATACAAGATATCTTTAATGGAAAGTCTGACTTCTCCCAAATAATTCTTGTAACGTTTGTGCTTGTCCCAAACTGTTAACACGAGTACCTGTGAATAGTCATTTGATTTCAATGGAATGACAAGCTGATCATCCCATGATGGCTGATTCGTATTCAATTTCCGAGTCGTTTGCTTCTTAACATCGTTGAACACGGCTACTAGGACCGGATTAACACTCTTCCGAGAAGAATAGCTTTGGTATGCACTTGGTACACTGGAGCTAGAGACTAGATCAGCAGCTCTGGTAGCATTGATTTTGAGGAAAAGTTGAAATTCCTGGTTCACTAGTGGTCTATCTGAAGCGTCAGACGTCACAGAGTTCGACTTTGGTCTTGTTTTTATGGGTAATCTCATGGTTGACCGATCTCAATGATAACACCAACCGTGAG
This sequence comes from Scheffersomyces xylosifermentans, assembly GCF_036884685.1. Classification (NCBI taxonomy): domain Eukaryota; kingdom Fungi; phylum Ascomycota; class Pichiomycetes; order Serinales; family Debaryomycetaceae; genus Scheffersomyces; species Scheffersomyces xylosifermentans. Next base: position 994,835 of record NW_027042941.1, read on the forward strand.
TTTTACTGCGAAGATAAGAGTGAAATTTGTAATGAAAGTACCGATTGTTGAGCCAAAACTCTATTAAAACGGCCCAAATCCGCCAAGGTAATTCCTAGTGCTTACTAGATCCACAAAATCCACTTATTTTCATATATTTCACTTCCGGTGGCTGTTCTTGGTGGCAGTTCTAAATTCCACCTTCGCTGGTTATAAGCCACTTTCCACTAATAAAAAAACGGTACTACTGTCGGTAGCACTGAAAAATCAGAGAAAATAGCCAATTCCGAAAACCGTAGCGATTCCAAGACGTTCCAGCACTGCTTCCGAGAATGCGATTGTAATTACTACCTGACTATATATCGCTGTGCCTCTTTGTGTTTCGTTTCACTATTAAAAAGAAAACTTCTCCAGTTCCTCGCCATTAGAGAAGGTCAAGTATTTTGGTGAGGTACAATAATTTTTCAGCCCCGTAGCGAGAGTTGGGGAGGAAAATAGTGAGAACGTGAGAACGTGGATTTCGGTTTAGGGAGAGAATTTGGAATCTCCAGGGGGAGAACAGTGCGTAGAGGGCAGTACTGGGCGCAGGATGTGAATATATTTAGTTTATATATATGATGATGGTAGAGGGGTTACATGGGTGTGTACAAGAAGTGGAGGTTTATGTGTACAATACAATATGTAGGGGTATATGTGTACAATTAAAAACATGGGGTGTAAAAAGGCATAATCGGGCAAAAACTTTGCTTTCTTGGGCAAATTAGTAGTCTTTGAATTGGTATTTGAATTGGTATTTGGGGTATTACGTCAACTACATTGATGGAAGTCACGGAAGGTTATAATTAAGAAAAAAAATATTGATATTCCTTTATTGACTTTTCAGCTGATGGTCAAGTACCCTTTCATGGTATGCTGTGGAGTTAGTAGCAATGATAAATATACAATCTCTTCTAAATACTATACAATATTATAAGAGGCTTCTTGGTATTTCGAAGTCTCACTATCTCACTATCTCGATTTCTCGCTATCTCATCGCCTCACTATCTCACACTATTACCGTATCTTCTCAGCTGCATGTCCTCCAAGTCCCCCCAGTGCACCAAGTCCACCACGGCCACCACGTTTTCGAAAAGCTCTCTTCTATTCTCTTATCTATATCTGCTCCTCCCCAACTCCTCCATTTCCGAATCTCTCAAGTTACCCTCGCTTAATCTATGCTGCTATCTCCTCCCATTGTCCCTCCGTCATTGCTCTTCTTCCCCCCCCCCCCCCCCCCCAACGATTCCCCACAAAAACAGTGCATGCAAACCGTTGTGATCGGCAGTACCGAGAAAGCGTCGGTGTGCATATACACTTATTAGACGAGGGATCTGGCTCTTGACTCTTCTGTATGGAAGAGAGTAAGGCAAGGTTAATGGAATGACGTTTGGAAACAATGCCAAGTAAAGTAGGCCGTTGAGCCGTGAAAACGATATAGTAAGCGCTAAGCCAGGAAATACTCAAGGAAATCAAAGATTCCTGTAGAAATTAGGGAGACTCAATTTATGGTTAACTTTAATATGGTAGCGCTGTATATATGTCAAAACGTCCCAAGTTGCCAGATGGTGTATCTAAGGATATCTGGCTAGGCCAAAAGTTATAGATGCCAAGCCAAGACTGTGGCAATCTCATGATCAACTGTTTGTCACCCATTTCTATGTATCACAATTTCAGATCAATCCCCTTCTGCTACAGTCATTTGGCAAAGTAAATACTTCATTAAAGGCAGACTAACGTCACAACCCATGCTACTAATCATACAAATTAATTCATCAACATATCCACAACTCTCTTCACACTCAACCTTTTGATATCTGTGTAAGTTTGACCAGTACCCACAAACAAAATAGGAACCTTCGTTGCCATCACCATATTAATCATCGTACCTACCAAGTCTCCAACAGTGTCTACTTTGGAGATAATGAAGAAATCCAAATTACGCTTGTTGCCAAAAGCATTATTAAAGTTAATTGCCTGCTCAACAGAGTCAGTACCGACCAAGGCTTCACCCACCATAATAATTTTATCTGGGTTGGCAGCATCACCAAACTTCTTCAATGGTGCCATAAGCTTGGTGTTGGAATGCGTTCTACCAGCGGTATCAATCAACACAATGTCGAACTTCTCGTTAGCGGCGTACTGAATAGCCATCTTGGCCGTTGTTACAACATGATCTCCACTACCATAACCTTTTTCAAAGATGTCAATTTTGGTATTATTGTTGGATGACTGATTATTCAAGTTCTTCAAGTTGTTCACATGAACCTTCAACTGTTCAACAGCTCCTGATCTGAATGTGTCACAAGCACAGATTAAAACGTTCAAGTTGTTCTGCAAGAACCAGTAAGCCAATTTGGCCAAATTGGTGGACTTTCCAACACCATTAACACCAACAACAGAGATCACATAAGGACGAGGATTGGCTGCATTTCTCTTGATGTCATACAATAAATCAGTCGAAACATTTGGAGTCAAAATCTTTGTCAACTCCTCTGTCAATGCTTGTTTGTATGTCGCTAAAGTGACATTCTGATTGCCAAGTTTAGATTTGATCTTTTCTATTATATTCTTGGCCATTTCTGGAGCAATATTCTTTGAAATTAATTGATCGTAAAACTTCTTTGATACATCCTCGATATTGATAGAACCACCTAAATACGATGTTATTTTACTAAAGAAGCCTCCTCTTGTATTTCCTGCCGAGCCTTCTTCGTCGTCTTCGTCATCTGAACCGTTTAAAATGTCATTTAGCTCGTTTACAAGAACCAATTCGTTCTCGTGAACAAAGGCAGACTCATCTATGACCATTGATCCTCCTTCCATTGGCGTAGCACTTCCCTCTTTGCTTGCGGAGTAGTCTAAAACCAGAGTATCTCCACTTTCAACCATTTGGTCTCCATCCCACTTTCTCATTTTCTTGTTTGTAGTCTTATTGAGTGCTCCCTTTCTAACTGGAGTGCTGGTTCCACTGTTATTGGCACTACTGAGAGGAGTCACTCCGTTTGCCTTTGCAACCGGGGTTTCCACCAGTTTGAGCTTCATCAATTGGTTGAACTGTAAATCGACCAATTTCTTCAATTTGTCATATTGCTCCTTATTATCTTCACCGTCCGTTTCGGCATTCAATTTGTTGAATGTCTTCACAATGCCGCTCAACGTCTGCTGTATCTTATCACCGTCGATAGTAGTCACGGCGTCGAAATACAAAGCAGCGTAAACGTCGTCTCGCTTGTAAGCGTAAAACCGCTTCTGATGCAAGCTCTTGGTGAGAAAGTTGGGTTCTAATTCCGTGTGTGTTTCATTGACTATGTTATAGATGAACTCATTGAATGGAGTGATTTTATTGTTGTATTGGTACTCTATTCTGCCCGAGGGTCTGAAAATGATCAAAGATTGCGACATTGTGGCTAAATGGCGCAATGCCTTCAGTGGTCTACACTACTTATGGTTCAGAATAGCACCAATTAGTCTTTGTAAGAGTCCTTTAACCGTAGCATCCAAATCATTAATTACCGCCAACTGATCTGTTCAGAATTTGCTGGTGGATGGTATCTGCAGGTGTATCACGTGGATGGGAGTAGGAGTGTGCAGTGTAGAGTTGGTGGTATAATTAGTTGGTAGTAGTATAAGTTAGTATAAGTAATAAGTTTAGTAGTTCACATGATGTTAGTAGTATAAATAACGTTAGTGGTATAAGTAATGTTAGTAGTGAAATTATAAATAATGTTTGTAGTACACATAAGTAGTCATATTATAAATAATGTTAATAGTACACGTAATGTCAGAAGTTCACATAATGTTAGTGGTACAAATAATGTTTAGTAGCACAAATGAGTGGTACAAATAATGTTAATTGTACAAATAACTTTATGAAGATACCTAGGAACAAGTATGGAAGATGAAAAGCACTTTTTTCTAATGGGAATATACTTTTGGGAGCTTCGGTATAACTTTACTGTATAGCTGCAAATGCTGTCATACTTAAAGAGCGTACAATCAAAGAGTAATGTTTAAGTTCCTGCATGTAATGAAACCACTTCGAAAAATGAGAGAGTTTGATAGATTTACGTGCATGTTGCCAATTATCCTACCAATGGAAGAACAGCACTATTGAAAGTAGAGTAATCCATAGAAAACAGACCATTACCGAGAGTAAGACAATATTTGCCCACCAACAGCAATGTCCAAGTTCACTCTCCAAAAAATAAAAAGACAATAAACACCTTTTCATCCACCAAAAACAAATGACGTCACAGACAGGATTCGAACCTGCGCAGGTAAAACCCAACGCCTGAACCGCAAAATTAGCAGGGCGTCGCCTTAACCACTCGGCCACTGTAACTATTTTTCTTTATTTCAATTTTTGCTTGAACTAATCGTGTTCAAGTCACGTGACTATATTAAAAAATTGGATTAATAGGGACATATTGGCTTTTTACCACGAAATTGGACATTTTTATGGTAATAGTAGCATTTTTCATCACCTTCTCTATCATATAACCTCCTAAAACACCCATTTTCCACCATATATTCCACCCTTCTTCAACACTAGTCAAACTCACTGTTGACCAAATTGGGCCTCGCGCACGACCTCTCTCTGGACTTTTTGGCGTGTAACTCAATAAACAGATCACAGTTAAAGAATGTAGTAAGTTGTTATAACGATAACGGACACAGTTAAGTTTTTGTGAGTTCTAGTGTGATAGGTTGATTCTAAAGGTGTGCAGAAACAAGCCTGTGTTATCAGAAAAGTTCGATAACCAACGATACTACGAAAGCATTGGCATATAGAACACTTCTTTAGGTATAGATTCACATTTACGGTTAGTTTTATATTAAAGAATTGAGGTCAATTCCGAAGAAATTTTAGTTGAAATCAGTCCTAGAGTCGCAAAACAGTCTGTACTTGACGGCAATTCATATATTCTACAGAAGTTGAGACTTTTCAACATCGAAATCATAGCTTCCATCGAGTTCACGTAACCACAGCAAACAACATGGCTTACTACAACTCCCAAAATTTGCAGAATATGCAATTCTATCAATCCAGCTACGCCAACCAATACCCACAGCAATCCGGAATAAATCCCGGAGGCTCCTTAGGTGCGATGGATAACGCATTTGGTGCCAACATCGATGTCAGTGGCGTAATGGGAAGCGGTGAGTTAACTCCTGGTCTTCTTGCTGCCTTTGGCACCTCTGGTTATCCCGGTGAACCACCATTATTGGAGGAGCTCGGTATCAACTTCCAGCACATCAAGGACAAAACTTTGACAGTGTTGAATCCATTCAACAAGAATATCACATCTGATATAATGGCCGACTCTGACTTGGCCGGCCCTATTATCTTCGTGTTACTTTTCGGTACCTTGTTACTCTTGGCAGGAAAAGTCCAATTCGGTTATATCTACGGTGTTGGACTTTTTGGAACCATTAGTTTGCATTATTTGTTCAAGTACATGGGTAACGATGTCCAAATTGATTTGGTCAGATCGGCCTCGGTCATAGGCTACTGTTTGTTGCCATTAGTGTTGATCAGTGTGATAGGTGTGGTGATATCATTAGACCACATGTTTGGTTACATTTTAAGTATCATTGCTGTATTGTGGTGTACTTACTCGGCTTCTGGGTTCTTTGTAGCTGTATTGAAATTGCACAACGCCAGACCTTTGGTAGCTTACCCATTGTTCATGTTCTACTCAGTTTTCGCATTAATGGCCATTTTTGTGGAAAAGACCGATGACAAGTTGTAAGAAAACCAATAGAGGCTACGACCAGGAGCAACTTTGTTTCTTCTAGTTCATGTCTCTCTGTTTTCAGCGAGATGTGTGTAAATTATTTATATAACATTAATACAAAACATGTAATAGCGAGTGGAATATAGGTGTTGTATTGAATTGAAAATGTGACTGCTCAATTGACGCTTATCAAATGTTCAATACATAGAGTTAATCATAGCTTTTGTGAAGATACATTTTTCAGTAAATAGGATGAGGACAGGATAATTCCCTTTCTATTAAATTTAGAATATTTCAGTTAAGGGTTCGTCTTATCCAATTCCTTGTTGGCAATCTGGATAAAATAATGAAAGATGCAAATGAACTTTGCCACAGACATAGTAGCACAACACATTACAGTAGACTTCAACCAAATGCTGTTAAAAAAGGACCTACAAACTCTACAGCAATGGTTACAAGTTACAACCAACAGAGCATCCCAGACGACTAATCGTCAGGAAGCACTTTTGTACATATATGTATTTATATACTTAGCATCCACTCATAGATATCCCAATTTCATCCACTCACACATATCATCCACATATTCATATCATCCCTCATAAATATCATATATCATCCACACAAAAATACCATGTATCATAAACAGAGTTACCATCCATCATCCAATCTTTTGGGGGGATACCTTCATTCCTAACAATTTAAATAAAATAGAGAGAAACGAGAAAGACAGCGTGATCGTGATCATTACAAAGAGAAACCAGAGGGTGTAAACTCTCTGCCAAAACCCTTTGATCCAAACAGAGATAATGTTCCTCCAAACAGAGATAATAAGGTTCCATTATTTTTGCAGTCGTACATTTTGACAGTTGCGCACAAACGTCAAATTGAAAATTGCGCAGTGGTGAGCCACTGAAATATTTCAGACCCTCGTTAAGTGAAGTTGATAGAAGACAAGTTAGGGATTACAGTAACAGAATAACAAATACTATGAGGACAAGGGGATTGGTTTGTCCCAGAAGGACTCAGCTTGGACGGTCCATACGATGGAATTCTTCTTCAAAGCCATTTTACGTCACTACGCCTATCTTCTATCCTAATGCCAGTCCCCATTTGGGACACTTGTATTCCATGCTTTTGGCAGATACCAGAGTGAGATGGGAAAAGCTCGACCCCAAGAAGTCCGGATACCTCCTCACAGGAACTGATGAACACGGCTTGAAGATCCAAGCAGCAGCCGAGAAAGCTGGAATAGAACCAAAAGAATTGGTTGACAAAGTATCAGACAACTTCAAGGTCTTAGCTAAGAAATACAACGTTGACTACGACAGATTCATGAGAACAACAGATGATGACCATATTAAAGCAGTTCAATACTTCTGGGATTTGATGATGTCCAAGGGGCTCATACTTGAAGGTTCCCATAGTGGCTGGTACTGTGTTAGTGATGAGACTTTCTATCCTGAAAACCAGATTGAGGAAATCATAGATGAAAAGACTGGTCAAAAGAAAATGATCTCAATTGAATCGAGAAACGAAGTGGTTTTCCAAGAGGAAGAGAATTACTTCTTCAAGTTGTCTCAATTCCAAGATGAGCTTCTTTCTTTCCTTGAAAAGAATCCTACGTTTATCTTACCTCAACATAGATACAACCAAGTCGTGAATATTCTTAAGGAAGCTCCTTTACCAGATTTGTCGATTTCAAGGCCCAGCTCAAGACTTAAGTGGAGTATTGAAGTCCCAAATGACCCATCTCAAAAGATTTACGTATGGTTTGATGCCTTGTTAAACTACCTTACAGCAGCCTCGTTTCCTCATTTCGAGAGGCAAGGTGATAAGTTCATAACTCCAGTAGAAAGCCCTTGGCCTGCCACTCATATCATTGGCAAAGATATTATCAAATTCCATTGTATTTATTGGCCGATTTTCCTTCTCGCGGCTGGTATCGAATTACCAAAGAAGGTAGTTGTTCATGCCCATTGGTTAAGCGATGGTTTCAAAATGAGTAAAAGTTTGGGAAATGTGGTTGATCCTTTCGAAATTTTAGACCACTACGGTGAAGATGCGGTGAGATTCTTCTTGATGGAGAATTCTAATATCCAAGATGACTGCAAATATCGTGAAGAACTACTTCATCAATCGAGAGAATCTCTTATTGGTAAGTACGCTAATTTGATTTCTAGATGTGGCAACAAAGCTTTCAATATAAGAGAGAGTGTTGAATTTAGCAACGATGGCAAATTTGCAGGTATAGACTCTCTTATTAAGGACTATGGTATTGACAAAGAACAGTCGGAGCTGATTATTGCTGCTAGGAACAATTTGTTGGCTAGCCTTGACAGTTTGTACGCCAATATGGATTCTAAACTCGATGAATTTGACCATATCAGAGCTATTCAGGATTGGTGGACAACTCTTTACTATGGAAATCAGGTATTCCAGATTGCCGAGCCTTGGTCCTACTCAAAGTTGCTCAAAGATGACTCAATCAGTGTAGATGAAAAAGAGAAGTACAAACATTTGCAAAACTACTTCGTGTATCTCGCTGCAGAAACTTCTAGAATATCGTCTATCCTTATCAGTCCAATAATCCCGACGTTATCACAGAAGATTTTGGACAGGTTGAATGTTTCACCAGAGCATAGGAATGCAGGGTTTGCTAAGGTTGGTGCTGACCAAGAGTATGGAGAAGGAGCCAATGGAAAACACCACAAAATGCCAATTGAGAAGGTGAAAATGAGGGAGAGAAATGTTGAAGCTGAAGAGAAGTGAATTGCTGCGTTACTTTACAAAACTTTTACAATACTTTAACGTTCACTGAGCAGCATTTATAAAGATATAAGACAAATGCACTCTACTCCTTGACATATTTAAAATAACTGTGTTCAACATCTTTCGCCCAATTTCAATTCAAGAACCTGTAAATAGTCTTTGATACATGTATATATCATTCTTTGGACTTCTTGTAGAAATTAACTTTAAAAAATTACAATTAGAAATTATTTGAATAAATATCTAAAATAATGCAAAATCCTTATAAAAACAATAAACTCCTTAATTATTTCCTTCATCCAATGAACTATTACTTTTCATTTTCTCAAATTTCCCACAAAGAACAAGTTCAATGACCTTATAATTCAAAAATGATCCATCGAACTCCTTTTTGGGACATTTGTGCCTATTCCTACCAACCATCCCCCATCACTTTTGCACCCACTCTAAGAATCTGACTACACATACTACATCTTTGGGTCACAAACATCATCATCCTGCACCATATGGTAGCGCCGAAGGCCGGGCCACGTCAAAATCTCGTTTCGAAGTACCCCCTCCTTGGAACAGCCTCTACAACTCAGTACACCACCCAGATTTGATTTAGCTGCCTATAGTAAAATGGCTGCAAATTTTGAGTTGCATCTGTTGACACTTATTTCTCAGATATGCCGACTTCTGCGGCCATCTTGGCTCGCGGCCGACGGGCCACTCCAATACCCATCCAAAATCTTTCGTTCTTTTTACCAACGACATAACGACTTCTCCTTGATCAGAATCCATTGAAACCCAATTTTTACCCTTATTACCCTACTCCAACCCCCATCCATCGACCATCCCATCCCCTTCCACCCTCCTGTTCCTCTGTTTCAGCGATATTTTCTTCTCTCCTTTTGTCTCACGAATTTGGGTCACATTACCCTTTTGGGACTGCATGGTTAAGCAGCCCCGTCCCTTGTGCCCTAGCAAAATTGTGCGAATTCAAAATCGCTCAGTTTCTGTATCACTTTGGTGGGATAAGTCGAAACAGTAAGGTTGAGTAAAACACCAGTTTTTGGTAGAATACGACTTGTTAGTTCGCTGTGTGTGTATATACCAGTTGCTACAGTGGATTGAGCGAAGAAACGAGCTTTTTTCCGACGGTTTTTGATACTAATTGGTTGAGTATATTCACTGGTTTCTTTCGCTTTTGGTTGTAAATACTGAGAGAGAACAGTCCTGCTGTAAGTAGAAGTCAAGCCTCAGCGCGTAGTTAACCATCCAGTAACAACGGCGGTTAGTGATAGAACCAGATAGAGCCAGAATCCGTGGTTGTGACAATAGTAGATCCACCATAACAGAAATCCAGCATTACGGTGGATTCGGTATCGGTATACTCTGTGGAACATTCCTTTGATAGTAACGTTTATTGTCCATAATCGTTAAGTACAGCCTCATACCATGAGTAGAAGAAACAGAAGAAGCGTCATTGATGACGACGACGACGAGGATTTCGAGGTCGAAAATTACGGTAATACCGATGCTCTTCCGCCAAGACGGTCCAGAGGCGTAACCTCGTATACAGAAGAAACTGGTAATGATTTCGAAGACGAAGATGACAATGGCTACACAGAAGAAGCCGAAGCCCCAGCCTCCCAAGTGAAAAATGAACCAGAAGAAGCCATTAAGCAAGAAGAAACTCCTGATGAGGAGTTCAAAGCCGAAGATCCTGCCTCAGATGACGATGACGATTTAGCCTCCTCTCCAAGCGAAGACGAAAAGGATAACGACGGAGATGATTACGTGGAAGAGGACGACGAAGACGACATTCCAAAATCGAGAAGAAAGAGAAATAAAGGAAAACGTTCAGCTGGGCGTGCCAAACTTGACTCAGATGATGAAGATTTCGAAGATGACGACGCCATTGTAAGTGACGACGATTTCATAGAAAAAATCAAACAAAAGAACTTCATTGAACTGGATGAGGAAGATATTTCAGGGGAAGACTATGGATATGGAGATGCTCCTCCCAGAAAAAAGAAGAAGAAGTCAAGATCAAGATCAAGATCTATAGAGCCTACAACATTCCTGAGAGTAAGAACAACGAGATCTGGTAAACTGTTGGAAGAAATTCCTCCACCAGTAGAAGCTGATGTAACCAAGGATACCGAAGAAGAAGATGATATACAAAAGGAGGTAGCCGATTTATACGACTCATCTCCCCTGCCAACACCCGTTAAGCATAAATTGAGAGATAGGTCACAAAAGGTGGACTACACTATTCCTCCTCCTATCACAAATGACTTCCAATTCGACAATATCCGGAGACCTACTCCACCGTACTCTGCTGGAGGTAGAGGAAAGAGAGGTAGAGCAGCATTAAATAAAAATGAGTACAGGAAGATCCTTTTCCCAACTGCAGGGCCATTTGGAGGAAGCGACGTTACCTCCGTTTTTGGTGTGAATATTCCACCTGGAGGTATACCTATTCCTGGAATGACCACGGATAATTCAAAATATACAGCAATTGGCCAAAACTTGGATGACTCGGATTCTTCCGAGGATGAAATAGTCCCTGTTAATGGCGATGCAACGATAACAAAAAAGCCAGCATTCGCTGCAAACGGTGCTTCTATTAACAATACAAAGCTTATTACTGGTGGTACTAATGAGACAAAGGATGGAAAGAAGAAAAATAACTTGAGTGATACCGATCCGTTAGGAGTGGACATGAACATAGATTTCTCCGTTGTTGGTGGATTAGATAACTACATTGATCAACTTAAGGAGATGGTTGCATTACCATTGTTGTACCCAGAGTTATATCAAAATTTCGGCATTACTCCTCCAAGAGGTGTACTTTTCCACGGTCCTCCTGGTACAGGTAAGACATTAATGGCTAGAGCTTTGGCTGCAAGTTGTTCTACTGCTGAACGTAAGATTACATTCTTCATGAGAAAAGGTGCCGATTGTTTAAGTAAATGGGTTGGTGAGGCAGAAAGACAACTCAGACTTTTATTTGAGGAGGCTAAGAACCAACAACCTGCAATTATCTTTTTTGATGAAATTGATGGGTTAGCACCAGTGAGATCATCTAAACAAGAACAAATTCACGCCTCTATTGTCTCGACATTGTTGGCACTTATGGATGGTATGGATAACAGAGGTCAAGTTATTGTCATTGGAGCAACTAATAGACCAGATTCTATTGATCCAGCATTGAGAAGACCAGGTAGATTCGATAGAGAGTTCTACTTTCCGTTACCCGATATTAATTCAAGAAAGGAAATTTTGAAAATTCACACTAGAAAGTGGACACCCCCTCTTGCAGAACCATTCGTGGAAAAGATTGCCGAATTGACAAAGGGATATGGTGGTGCTGACTTGAGAGCTTTGTGCACAGAAGCTGCTTTGCATAGTATTCAAAGAAAATACCCCCAGATCTATAGAACCAATGAAAAGCTTGAGGTACATCCTCTGAAAGTTAAGGTTATTGCCAAAGATTTCATGAAGTCAATTGAAAAGATTGTTCCCTCTAGTGCTAGATCGACATCTTCAGGCTCCGCACCTTTGCCAGATCATTTGAAACCATTACTTCAAGGAAGCTTAACCGAGATAACAGCGAAATTGAACGATTTGCTTCCTGATGCAGTGGGATTACCTGGTAAGAAGAAGATCACAGCCTTGGATGAAGCTTTATATTTGGATCCTTCTATTGATGATGAAGATGGAGGTTTTGCTAGACAGCAATTATTGCGAAACTTAGAAAACTCCAGAGTTTGCAAGCCTCATTTACTTATTTGTGGTAATCCAGGTAATGGTCAGCAATATGTAAGTGCGGCTGTACTCAACTACTTGGAAGGATTCCAGGTCCAGTCTTTAGATATGGGTAATATCTTTGGTGACGCAACTAGGACTCCAGAGCTGAGTATTGTTCAGGCCTTTATTGAAGCCAGAAGACATCAACCATCTATTCTCTTCATTCCAAACATTGATATCTGGTTCCAAGTGGTACCGCACTCTGCAAGGGCCACATTGTCCAGCTTGCTTAGAAACCTCAAGAGTAACGAGAAGGTCCTCCTTCTCGGTATAGCCGAATCAAACTTTGAAGATTTAGATCAGGAGGTTCAGTTAATCTTTGGCCTTGACAATCTGGCTAATAATGTCAAACTTTCTAACCCTACAAGAGAACAAAGATCACAATACTTCAGCACTTTATCCAAAACATTGCACATGAAACCGTACGAGTTCATTAATGACTTAGAAAATAGACCTAAGAGAAAGCTTAAACAGCTCAAAGTCGTCAAGGGTGGAAATACTGCGGCAAGCGATGTTAGTGACAAGAAGAAGCAAAAGCAAATCGAGTATAATGACACTAAGCTCAAGAATGTCTTGAAAATAAAACTTGCTGGACTCATGGATTTATTCAAAAACCGGTATAAGCGTTTCAAGAAGCCAATAATTGATGAGAACTTCTTGGCACATATATTTGATCCAGCGGTATTGCAGAATCCATTATTACAATATGAGGTTGCCTACGTAAGATCGAATGATCCTGGGCACGAAGACACAATTAAAGAGGTTTCTACAGGGAAGTATTATTATAATATGGACTTAGATATTATTGAAGAGAGGTTGTGGAACGGGTTCTACAGCGAACCTAAGCAGTTCATAAAGGATATCAAGATGATCGTTAAAGATTGCATTACATCTGGAGACAGAGAGAGGATTTTGAAGGCCAATGAAATGTTAACCAATGCTCAGTTTGGTGTCGATGATTTTTCAACCCCTGAATTCTTAAATGCTTGCAAAGAAATGAGAGAGAGAGAAATCGCGAAGCAAAAACGCTTATTAGAAGAACACAAAATCCTCTCTGATGAGTTTGCTAAGCAGCAACAAAGTCTCTTAGAGAATGCTATCGAAATAACTGCTCAAAATGGCGAAATTCAGCAAAATGGAACTGTTGTTATTCGTGAAGCTGAAGAGCTGAGTTTACCAGCAGCCCTTGAGAATGCACCTGAAGACATTGTTATGGAGGATTCGGCTCAAGCCAATGTTCCTGAAACAACAGAAATTGCAATTGTACATGAAGAGATTCGTGTAAATGGATCGACAACCGATGAAAAGGTGACAGAAATAATTAAGAATTCGGTAGTTGATGAGACATCCGTGCCACAAAACAATGGAAGTGTCAGTGATTCGGAGTCTGAAGCCGAAGAGGAGGAAGTTAAGAAGGACTTAGCAAGAAATTTGATTATTGATGAAAATGAAGTTTCCAGATTTGAGGAAGCTCTTTTATCGAAAACTGAGCGTTCCAGTATTGAGATGTTAGAAATAGTGACAGCCAAATTAATGGAAATAATCTGGAATGACAGAGGCAGTTGGGACAAAACTGAAACATTACACAAGTTGTTTGAAGCTATCAAGTAGGGGTTCTGATGATATATGTACCAAAATTTGAGAACGACTGGTTTATAGAATGTATATATATTAACAATATGTAAAAATAATAAACTTTTTAAAATCTATTGAAAGAAGTGAATGAATATTGTACAATATGGGATAGTGTATTCTTGCTGTGATGAGCATACGATGGAACTGTGTTATTATGGAAATGGTTAGCTAACATCCACTGTTTGCCATAGATATTCGTAGAAACGCTATTGACAACTTTCGACTTGGACTTAATAACTCTAGAAGAATAATACTGATTCCCATTTATTTTGGTTGAAATTTTTTGGCAGCAATTATCAATGATGAACTGTTAATCCTCGGCACTTCCATCTCTTGGTCTATATATCACAGCCTGGGCTTCCAACTCGCTGATTATATGTGGAGGTAATTTACCATTGACTTTAACGGCATAAAGACCGGCACCAAAAGAGTCGATTCTCAACCATCTGGCAACCCAGGAGTTTCTGTTGTCTGCACCCAAAGCAACCAAACCTTCAAACGATGGCGAGGTACAATCTTGCACTTGTCCTTCTTCATTATCTTGGTAGTGCAAAAGAGATTCACAGTTAGGACATCCATGGTCCACGAATCTCTTCATCGGTTGGATTATTCCACAAAGCATGCATGCTCTTTCTGTTCTACTTGACATAATGCTAATTTACTACTAATACACTTTAAGAAACACGACCACCAGGTAATATATAATATATGTCTCTTCTTCCCACTAATCTTTCATCTATTCAACTTCATACAATCACTGTTAACATTATTCATTGTTGGAGATATTGAAAAATTCGAGAGACGTCACCATACTATAGTCACGTGCTTCAATAAATACATGCTCACGTGACTTTATCAAAATCTAATTAAATCGGCAGATTATGAGTTCGTATGGAGTTTAGAACTTGATCAATGGTTGGTTTTAGACTGATATTTGTTGGTAAGACGGAAGTAGAATAAGCAGGACATGTTTAGACACGGGTTGGGGAGGCTACCAGTGCCGTCCCAGATGGCCATGAGGCGAGTGGGCCTAAATCAAGTGAGAAGTTACTCAATTGATCCACATATTATAGTGTCTAGTATGACAGAAACTCTTCAAGCCATTCATGCTTATTCGGGTATTCCCTGGTGGCTTTTGATTCCAGTGACTACATTCACGCTCAGAAGTGTATGGACGCTTCCTTTGGCAGTACTTCAAAGAAAAAGAGTGCAGAAACAAAGTGCTCTTCGGCCTATAGTAGGAGCCATGAATCCCGTGTTGAAGTTAAATCTTGCAAAGAAAGTGCAAGCCGCCAAGAGACAAGCAGAAAAGGCATTAAAAAGGGCTAATGAAGGCGAAACAAAGGACCCAGAGGCGTATGTTCCTCTTCAATCACCTTTGGCAGCGATGAAGTACGAGGAGATTCTCGTATTGGCCACGAAAGAAACAAGAAAAAGGCAAAAGGAGTTATTCAAAAAGAATAACGTTCAGCTTTGGAAAAATATGATATTACCTGCTTTTCAGGTTCCATTATGGGTTTGTATGTCGATGACAATGAGAGACCTTAGTGGATGGACGTCATGGGATAGTTTGAGTAACAAACCATTGGACCCTGACTTATACCTGCAAGGTATACTTTGGTTTCAAGATTTGACATCTTTCGATCTGCTTCACGTCTTTCCGATTCTTCTCGGAGTGACGGCTCTTTGCAATGTTGAATGGACTTTCAAAACATTAGAATTGCTGAGATTAACAGTCAGAAGAAAGCTCAGACCGACATTAACGGATGCCATTTCCAATTTGTCTCGAATGACGGTGGTGTTCATGATGGCCATATCATTGAATGCGCCTGTTGCATTGACATTATACTGGTTAAGTTCACAGGTGTATTCACTTGTTCAGAATATTATCATGGACCTCAGCATACCTATCAGCTTCACGCCAAGAAGAAGATTCACATACAAAGAAAGCACCCTGGACCAAGCCGTGCCAGTGGTCAACACTCAAAAATAACTTGTACATACTAACGAAAACTTATTTATTCAATTAGATATTATTCTATGAAAATACGAAATAAAGCTTAAAACGGATACTTGGTGTCGTAGAAGGGTGTGAGAGACAAAGATATTGAGAGATAATTGCAATTGGAAGGAGAGAGATACGACTTTTCTCTGGACTAAACATTTTTTGATGCTATTCTATCTTCCTATTAAACTCTTAATTAAGAGAACAAAGGATTTCACTTCACAATGATATTTCCTTGTTAAAGAGTTATTTGACACGATCTGTCCAAATAAATTCTTATTCGAGAATAAAACTCTGACCTAAATCCGACTCGTACCATAATATATTAAATATATGTCCTCTATCTAATTTCTAATTTATGAACCAAGTTTTCCCCATTACACTTCTCATATTCAACAAACAAATCACACTCAACAAACAAATCATACCGAACAAATACACAAATACACAAAAAACATATTTAACAATTCTTTTACTGCGTAATTATCATAATCTCTCAATTAATTAAATTATTAAGGGTGCTTTCATATGTCTCATCATTTTCATAAAAACGACAAGTTCTACCAAACGATATTACAAGTAACATACACGATTATCTACTTTACAACCAATTGAGATATCTGGGTGCGAAGAAAATTAATTTATATAAATTAAATTAAATTAAATTTAATTGAATGGAATTGAATTGAATTGAATTGAATTGAATTGAATTGAATTGAATTGAATTGAATTGAATTGAATTGATTTCATTGCTAACAATTTATGCGAATATCATAATTCTTGTTGTGTTGTGAATAATCGTTCTTTATTTATTGATTGAATTGCTACATTACTCAATCTCAGTAGCGAAAAACCGAAGGTGAAGAACGAAAAGACAGACATGGGTGATAGCTTGGATACCATAGTATCAGCTGCAAATGAGTTGTATTCCATCATCAATGACGAGGTCTCAAATCAATCGACTAAAAAGTATAAACAGAACGACAAGGAATTGACGTTTGCTGAGTTGACAGAATGGAGAAACTCCGGTTTACCAAAGGAATTGAGTTCCCGGTACAAGGAAAACAAGGAAACATGGCTTATTAAAGACGAATTGGTGCTTCTAATGGATTGGAAACTTGCAAACGGTAAATTCAGACCAACTTTACCGAAATTGATCAAATCAAATGAAGAAAAAGACGTGGAATCAGTGACCAAGGAAGCCTTCTCCATCTTCTTGAAAGGAATAACCTTTAAAAGCGGCAAGTTTAATTGGTCCAAAGCCTCCGAAGAAGACATAAAGCAATTCAAGGATACCGTGAAATCAGCCCTCAAAAAGGTATGTGAATTAAGGGGTGTCGGTCCAGCTACTGGTAGTCTTATTTTATCTCTTCTAACAGACATCGAGCCTTCCTTTGCGCCACCTTTTATGTCTGATGAGAGTTTCCTCTACTACGTGGTTGAAGCTAAGAGACCAGGTACTCCAATCAAATATAACGTCAAAGAATACTTGGAAGAGCTCTTGCCAGTTTATCTCGATATACTTTCCAAAAAGTCAGATCTCACCTTTGACTTATTAGAGAAAGGAGGCTGGTCCTTGAAATCGTACGAATTGCAAAGACTCTTCAAGTTAGCCAACGTCAAGATACCGTTTGAAGTGGACGAAGAACAACTCAAGAAGTACACGACTGGAGATGGAAAAGGTTCAGCAAAGAAAGAGTCGAAAGCAAAGGTTGCGAAAGAATCCAAAAAAGAGCCTATTAAGAAAGAGAAGGAAACACGTAAACGTAAGACAGAGTTCAAAGATGTTAAACCTACAACAAAGTCCAGGAAGACAAAAAAGTGAATATTCGTCAGTCATATATTATCTTTATCATGTATCAGAACAATTTACGTAGTATTTGATCACTACTTTCATAAATCCATATGGTCCTTTTCGAAGTTAACCAAAGAGAATTTATCATCATTATGCTGGAGGCTCAAAGCATTGATATTCTTACTCACATTACTGAAGATTTTCTCAAGGTTAGATACCCTTTTGAAGCCTAAACTTTGTAGGATGGTTCTATTAATCTCGGTCAATAAATGTGCTTGAATTTTGGCATAGTCGTTCATTTTGGACGTAATCTCAGGCAAGTTCTTCAAGCCCTCTTTGTTTTTCACCAAAAATACAGCAGACAACTCGTCAATTTTTGCTAACCTGGAAGCACTGAGCTTATACGCCTGTTGCAACTCGAGACGGTAATCAAATGCCCTTTCATACAAGGCCACCTCAGATTCGGCCTCTTTGAACTCGAACTCGAATTCATAGTCATGGAGGTTTAACTTCCTCTCAATAAACTTTTTCAATAAGTAGACAAACTTCAACATATGCAACTCAAAAATTAAAGAGTTTCCTTTTGCTGTCGAAAAGACTTTCGCGTAGTTAATGGAGAGGAATTTTAATAGAAGATCAAACTCGTTCTTTAATAAGTACTTTTTGATCAATTGCCTATTGACTGCGTGAGACTTGCTCAAAATTACCGAGTCGTCCACTTCAGGTTCTTTTGACGTGCTCCCAATTTCATCAGATAAGTTCTTGAGATCAGCATTGAATGATTTGAACGTATCTAAGTAACCTTCATGGTTAAGGTAACCTTTGATCAATTTATTTAACATAGAAGAATCTTCATTGATATTCAAAATAGCCTTTTCAATGTCACTGCTGCCATCAGAAACGGCAGACGTATTGCTTTGGATTTTGTCTAGTAATGATAAATATAAGAACCTTTGATTTTCATTTTTAAAATTTTTGACATAGTTTGTAATGTTAAACTTGAATTCCTTGAAACCAAAGTTGGTTCTTATCTGTAAAGACGACTGATCCTGTCCCTCTTTTTGGGACTCAAGTTCATTCAATCTGAAGCCAATCATAGGGTAAATAGAATTATCCTTGCTTTTATCCCTGTTATCGCTGAATAAATTGTCGTTCAAAGGACTATTGGATTGCAATTCCTCTTCTGTAATTATCCTGGCAAGAACACCATTCAAAGTTATGAAGAGGGATTTGTCAATAAAGTTGATCCCGCAACCTATTGTATCAGTCTTGTAAAGTCTTGTTGTTGCACTTTCCAGTACCAAGCGAGTTTTGAATGGAACTCCGATGTCAATTCTACCTGAGTCCAATTCAATCAAGTTGGACCTGTTCAACGTCGTCAAGCGCCTATTCATATTCAAAATTGCTGTTCTTTGAAGAGATTCCGAGCTCTTAATGGAATTGTAAAAGGCCAGATCTTCAAAACTAACAGCAAAACTACCCTTGAACTCACCTGGCTTCAAACTAAGCAAGTTTTCTATTTCTTCGGAGATCAGTTCATTGATTAAATGGTTCTCATTGTAGAAAATGTCATTTTTTATCTTTTCTAAGTCAATTCTCTCCAGGGTATTTTGGTTTACCACTGTTGCTGTGGGGTTGGTTTCCAAGTTAATGAATCTTTTTGTGAAACCCGTTGAAAGGTTCAATGATGAGTCGGAGCAAATAGATTGGTCATTCATGGCAAGAATTGGCTTGAATTTACTTGCCTCTGCTGCTTCTTGTTCAACCTCAATTTCATAGTAGAAGATACCTGTCGAGGGACTGACTGCCTTGTCGCTAATGAAGTTATAAAAACGGGTCTTAAGCGAGTCCTTGATATCGTCGAAGTTGTCCGTACAAGAGTCTGTTGATAAGTTGATAATAGAGTATCCCAGTTTGTTGTCTACTTCTAGATTCAATCCCCTGTTGAGGAAGTCAAGGTACGTGTTAGGTACCAAGGGAATCCACGAGATTGGTAAGGGATAGTTAAAGAAGTGATCCTTGTCGAACTGTACAAATGAAGGAGGCAATTTATACTTGTGACTAGCCTTTAACTTTGTGGAAAGAAGAACTTCTCTGAGTGGTTGATCAAAGTATTTCTTATATTCCTTAGGAAAGTTATAGAAGTTGGCGAAACTGATTTCACCAACTTTAGTAGAGCTGAATACTGATGGTTGAGTCTTTGACGCCACTGGATCCGCTAATGTTTCGTGGTCAATATTTGCCGATGAAGATTTCTCGTTTTCATCCTGTAGAAGTCTATGCTTGAATATCAAGAAGAGCTCGTACAAATATGCATTATCGTCCCTATTGAATTCCATCGGACTGTCGCCCAATGCTCCAATGATGGCGAGTTTGTAGAGCAATTTCTCCTTTATGATTTCGTTTAGATACGGATCATCCGAGAACAGCACATTCTTGCTTGGTTTGGACTTTTCTGTATAGAAATTGGGGGAATCCGTTGAGATGACATTCAATAAGCTCATTTGTTCATTCTGAAAGGCAACTTCATGTTGAAGCTCCGACCCCACACAAGTGTTGAGGAGATACGGAGGGATCACGTAGGTAAGATTTGACGACGCCATGGTGAGTATCGTTTTATATCTCGTAAGCGAATTATATGTTGAACAAATGAGATTCCTATAACAATGATATCAACAACTCTCTAAACAAGCAACTGTTACACTTCTTAGTAAAAGACCTCATTCAGTTCAAATCCCGGACTCTCAGTAGATAAAGAAACGAACTGTATAGTCTAAAAGGTAATGGTAGCGCCGGTGGTGGTGTAGTATGAGGAAAAGGTATAGAGGGGGAGAGGGAGAGGGGGAGACAGAATGAAGAGGCAAGAGAGAGAGAAGGGTGAGCAAAGAGAGAGCAAAAAGATAGGAAAGAGAGAGCAAAGGGAGAGGAAAGAGAAAAGAGAGAGACGAAAGTGAAATGAGATTGCCGAGTTACAATACACGTACAGTGAGGGAACCAGTGAGAAACAACCAGTGAGAAACTTGTGAGAGATTAAGCCCAGAGAATGTAGACAGAAAATGGAAATGTGTAGAGCGAACTGTAAAGTGGAGTGTACTGGAAAGTGGAGCGAACTGGAAAGTAAATGTGAACTGTAAAGAAGAGAGAAATGTCAAAATGGAACGAAGTGCAAAGTCACTGTGAACTGTAAGTAACTATGAACTGAAAAATGGAACACGAACTACAAGTTAAGGGAGACTAAAACGAAAACCACTTAACGACTGCAAAAGAAACGAGTAAATTGAAAAGACAGTACGCGTACAATACAAATATATTAAATAGATGCGAACTTTACGTGAGTGTTTAGGCAGTGCCATAGATTAATAAGAATTGAAGGAGAGTAGACACAGCTAACAGTAAACAGTACAGTAATCAGTTAGCAGTAGACCCAGAGGACAAGTGAGAGTTTATGGTAAAAGCCCAAATGTGAACAGTGAGTACCACTCAAAGAATTAATAGTTCTAAAAGTGACTATGTGACAGAGTAGCTGTTTTTACATAGTAATGTTTGACAGTGTAACATTTGGCAGAGTAACATTTGACAGAGTACTGTGCTACAGTGAAATATACGACAGTAGCTTTTTGAGACAGTAGCTTTTTGCGACAGCAGCCTTTTGCGACAGTAGTCGCAGGACCAGCACTCAACAGTGTGTTTAATGACCTCCGTGCCGCAAGCTATAACCACAAGACATCGCAGGATGAGAAATGTCACTTCTTCGCTTGAGACTCTGAATGAATGGACATTAAGAAAGAGAGGAGAAATAGAAGAATGGGATAAATAAACAACAAAGCAGACAAATCAAGTTAAGATCCGAGTTTTCTTGGTAAAGAAATTGAATCTCCCCCTTGAATAGTAGAAAAGCTGCAAAATGACAGACCGTTTAGTGGGCCAGGTTCTGGGATACCTTCCCAATATTCCTCTAGAAGTGGTCTCTCAAGGTGCTGAAGCACTTGTTTTCAAGACTAAAGTTCACCCATACATAGAGAAGCCGTACTTGCAAAACAATTCGGAATACATTATAAAATTCAGACCATCGAAGCCATATAGACATCCAAAAATTGACGCCAGCATTACCAAGAATAGAACCATCGGTGAGGTCAAATTCATGGCAAAACTATCTAAATTAGGCATAAAAGCACCTTCAGTGATACTGGCGGACTACAAAAATGGCATTATTTGGATGGAATGTTTGGGATCAGAGTTACCCAATGGTGAAGTAAGCTCGCTCAAGAATTGGTTGTGGTATTTGGAGCGAAACGAGTCCGAGGAAAGATGTCTTGCCGATGATGTAAAGTTGGCTTGTAACAAAGTTGGAGAACTTATAGGAAAGTTACACATGAATGATATGATCCACGGAGATTTGACATCTTCAAATATCTTGTTACAGAATGGGGAACCCATGTTGATTGACTTTGGTTTATCGTCATACTCTGGGTTGCCCGAAGACAAAGCCGTAGATTTGTATGTCTTGGAGAGAGCGATATTGAGTACTCATTCTGTGTTCTCAGATAAATATAACCAATGGCTATTGGAAGGCTATGAGGCAGGACACAAGTCAAGCGAATTCGGGAAGAAAGGTAATAAGAAGTTGGTTGAGACGATACGAAAGTTGGAAGATGTAAGGTTAAGAGGAAGAAAGAGAAGTATGTTGGGTTGATATAGTAGAACATACACGACAGAGAAACAGGCTTCCTTTTTTTGTCAACCTTTAATCTTAGAAATTAGATGTCATTGCTTAAACAGCTATATAATTATTCGTACAAATCGGTACTTGTCATGATATCCAATATTTATTGTATCTATAAAAACTCATACTAAAAAGTAATCAGTTCGATACTTGGTCTATCGAAGATCAAGTCGAAACACTTATAACCCTTATCCCCTGAATTAAATGTTGTTTTATCAACGTTTTCCTTTTCCCATCCGATTTGTAGGATCTTCAAGATATTTTTACCTACATTAGAGCATAGCATGTTTGAAATTTCAATCAACTTGTGAGCCAAAAGCTGTCTTTCCCTAAGGTCAATGATTGATATTCCAGCTATGAATAAACTTAACGTTATTAAACACGACGAATGATTCTCCAAAGGAATATGCTCACATAACTCCTCCAATATCGTCTTTGCTGGAACCTGGATAATAGTCAAAAATGAGGGTAAAATAGGGTTGATGATTTTCTCCAATAGGATCTTGCTTGCATTTATGGTCATTATCGAAACGGCCAAATTGCTCCGAAGCGCCTTATACGATTTAATACTCTTTATCTTGAGTGTATTCAACTCCTCTTGCGTTATCGCGTTTCTCCTTTCTATCATTTCTATATCATTTCTAAGTGGAAGTATCAAGTTCCAAAATGTTTCATCGCCAATGTAATGATCCTGAATTATTTCTGAGTCATCGCCATAATTGAAATGGAGTCTCAAGAGCCAAGAAAGCTTTGAAATCACCTCAAAACTATCCAAAGCTGATCCTAAGACAGGATTGTTCATCCACTTGACATCACAATTCTTATAAATTGGGTAGTTGAGCCATTGTCTGACGTGTGGAAAGAATTCAAATGGCGAGGGAAGAGTTATCAAATCACGTATAGAACAAGAAAGTAAAGCAGCGGAATAATTAAATACAAAGCTGTCTATGAAAGACCTTTCATTTGGTGTAATTCTGGTTGCCAACGAAGAAGAGATGTCTTTAGTAAATGTTTCTTCTTCCTTTAAAGTTTCTCTCTTCTTGATGTCTCTTCTCTTTATTAAATTGTAGACGAATATCAAATGTTTAGCACATCTAGAGCCATTAAGTCCAAAAGATCGATCTCTAAGGCAAAGAGCCAAACAAGCTGCAAAAAGCCAATCACTATCCAAATCTATGGAACTGTTGGAAACTGCAGTACTCAATGAACTCACAGCTTGGCTATACTTAGACTCGGCTAACGCAGCATAATGCTGGGTCATTTCTTTAGATTCTACTCCATGTGTATCGTGAAGATAAGCTAAATAAGAAGCTCCACAGCACAAGTAAACGTCAGTTAATATTTCAGATTGTGAAGCCAATTGTACCCAAACGTGATCTGGCGAAAGCATGGGGTGTGAATGTGGCAACGACACTGAAGGCATGAAGGCATGGATAAAATGATAATACAATTCGGAATCTTGTGTTGCAAGAGTCACGTTTGGTATATACTTTGAATTTGCAATGAAGAGCTTATCCCCCGAGGGAGATCCAGTAAAAGCTGTCACAGCTGACGATCCATATAGTTCAGAAGTGATGGGATCCGAAGGGCTACTAGCATTGCTAGCAGTCGTAGTAGCAGTGTCGTCAATATCTGTTACCGGTGACTTGATCTCGAAGATCTTGGCTTCTTCCACCTTTATTTTACGTTTCTTCGAAGACTTGGGTATCCTTTTGGTTTCTGTTGAATATTCAAATATATTTTGCAACTCTGGTCCCGTGGGTGTATTCCTTTCACTATGGCTTTGAACAGTAACATGTCCAGGATTGAGAACAATGACATTAAAAAGAGAATTTGGATCGTTGGTACCGTTGATGTTCTTACTTCTCTTTCTGGACTTCCTCTGGGGAACCTCTTCGTTGTCGGCTTCTTCCAAAGAGAAATCAACGGGGAGTGGCTCGTTATGTCTTGTGGGGTATATACATTTCACTCTATTACGAACACAAGCATTACAAGACGGTCTTGTTTCGTCACATTTCTTCTTTCGTTTCCTACAACAGAAACAGCCTGTTCTGACTCTATTACGTTTCTTGGGTTCTTCGGTAGAAGACCTGTTTTCGTCGGAGTCCGAGGAAGACGAACCTGGTGACGCTATAGAATGGGCCATTGTGAGCGAAACGTACGAATTCTGGGGTAGCGATGATGAAAAGTCGAGATTTAAATGGATGCAAATAGGTGTAGGTTTTTCGTTATCTTTAATAATAGACACTTCACTAACTTCTATCGGAGACAACAAAAAATCAGCCCGGACTAAACTCCAAACTAAGCACCAAACCTAGTCTATAAACTGCCGTATGGGATATTTCTCACTAACAATCGGGTTTTGATATCGCAGGAAAAGTATACAGAAAAAGAAAGGACGGGGAACCAAACCACCACGGACTAAATGGAAAAACGAACAAGGAAAAGATCTTGGAGTTAAGCACGAGATCTTGGAGAAGAACGATGCTGCGTAAATCCGTGTTGAGAATGGGAATGAGAATGGGAATGAGAACGAGAGTTCACTATTAAAGACAGAAAATGAGACTTGGGATGTATATGTGAGAACTTGAAATCAACTGGTTCTTCAGAGGTTGGTGGATGAGCGAGACCATAAGAAGAAGAAGAAGAATACAATAAGAAAGAGAAAGAAAAAGAGAAAGAGGAAGGGAAAGAGAGAGAAAAGAGACAAAGAGCCGAAGAGAATAATTACCATGGAATACTCCGTCACATTATATTACCAATATACGCAGCTACTACAGTCAGATTAGTTGTACGGCTCCGGAGCTTAGGAATAACCTTTAATTGTCAGACTGTCCCACTATCAGGTATATGAGATTAGCCCATTTAAAATTAATGACATCATGTTGACCACAAAATACTTGCAGTGATACACTGTAATCATGTAATCATGCTATCTTTTCCTTCTTTTAGGTAACCTAATAACTGTAATTGATTGCATTTTAACTACTATAGGTGAAATCAGCTTACATGCTGTGAGTTCCACGGCGATTAAAACACAACCACCACCACGGAGAAATGTGGGTATGAACGAACCTGCCTTTTTTAATAAAAATTAGTATATCGTATAATAATATCCAAATTTGTAGCTGAAATCCACAAACCATGACAAAATCCACAATCTGTCTATTTACTTCTTCATTCATCGTTCAACCTCCCGGCTCCAACTGTCATTTTGGCTCTTTCTGATAACATTGATCAAGAGCGAAAGTACGCACCAAAATAGGAAATCAAATCCCGCGTTGTGTCTGGCAACCGAAAAAATGACAGTAGTGACAGTAGCGATCTTGTCATGGAAAATACTCCATCATCAGTACTACGAGTTCTCCATCTTCTTTATCTGCACAGTCATACAGTCCTAGTGTCTATTTTATTTGCAAATGTTTAGGTGCTTACCAAGGGCTAACGCCAGGGTGACATCCCCAATCCGGGGCTTAGTTCAGTTCCAATCTAGATCACTTTCTCAATACTACAAGAATAATCAGATATACATACACGATAGCAACTCCCAGTATGCGTACTCTTTATCGCCGAACCCGGAGGCCGTGGTCATAGGCCACAGTAAGGTCAAACATGACGTGACACCAAGTACGTTTGTACCAAATGACGAATTCTTACAACTTTTGCATCAGACAGCGAAGGATAAAATCCACGAGGACTTCAGTTTCATTATGGAAGCTGGAATGAACGCTTCAACATTTATGCCAATTTATGACTTCAGAGAAATTCCTAGGTACGCGAGAATTCCTGAGATGGAGAATGTCTTCGGATATATTCAAGTGGGCGACAATGGCAAAATGATCCCAGGTTCTTACGAGAGCAATAATTTGTATAGATTGTGTAATGGGACACTGGGATTACTCAAGCTTAGTGATTTTATGTATCAAGAACTTCAGAAAGAATGCGAGTTGAAAGGATCAAAGCAAATATAGGAATTGCACGACAAGAAATGTACAAAATTAATTTATGGACATAACGAGTGTCAAGCAGTTTAACTCCATACATGTATATAGTTGCTATGAATATATAAAATTCAAGCTCACTTAAAATTGCAATCCATAAAATAGGTCATAATTATATTCTTGGAATCCCCTGTGAAATCCTTCTTCATCTAAATTCCTAAATATTCTATCAAAGAAGATTTATAACAAAGAACTACTAGGACTTACTGTGGCTACTTGTTGCAGCAGCTTCCTAATCGAGAGAAAAACAATAGGGTTTAGTGTGTTCCACTTAATCCAGAGAATGCAAATTGTTCAAAGTTCGTACTTGCAAACACAGCAGACCCAGGATAAATACGAACTTATTATGACTACGAGAAACCATTAAGAACGTAGGAAGATGACGTCATCTCTTTTTTTCCATGGATGAGCTGTTTTGAAAAGTGAAAAATTAAACATAACCTTGCAGAAGATGATCTCGTGTAGGCCACAGTCTCTATTCGGGACGTTAAGAACAACGAAACGAACTCAACTTCTTGACTTTCTGACATTTCTTAGAATCATGTGATCCCAAATTCTATTAGTTCCCTTCGTAATTGCACTAGGATAAAAACGGAATGTTCTAGTATCACATTTGAATTCATATGCAACCACTACTGCACCTTTAGGGCTCTAAATATAGCATAGCGCAGTGCTCCAAATCGTATGTAAATCTTATTTTCTCCGCGTTTTAGAAACAGTTAACATGACATACATATTTATTTGTAGTATGCTTGTAGTGATTTGCAATCGTAGCTATCTAAGGGTGGGACTTCGTAGATTATGCTTTCATTGTCTGTCCATCACGCAATTCACTAATGAAGGTAGATCTCAACATTTCTTCTTTGTTCTCAAAGAACAAAGATTCACGTCAAAAGACGCACATGCCTCTAAGTTTATTCACAATTTATACTACCAATTCGAACTTGTTTGTCATTCCAGTTCGGAATATGATACAGCAGCGTTCCGTTGTACCGGTTATCGGCCTCATATCCTTGTGCTCCTTTATCCAACAACTTTCGCAACAGGGGGTTACACATATTGGTAATTAAGGTTTTTTTGTGCATATGCACTTCATAATTCTATTTCTTCATACAATTTACAAACCCTCCCATGGTAACCAAGGCAGCAATAAACGTTAAACTTGCAGTTGTTCTTAAAGCTCATATTGACTGTCGACTATTCAAAAAAAAAAAGAAATTGATTCCGCCCAGGATCGAACTGGGGACGTTCTGCGTGTTAAGCAGATGCCATAACCAACTAGACCACGCAACCAACTCTGTTGGCAAGAAGTCACCCTCAATTTTCAAAGGCGCTCAAAATTTTCGAAATTTGGAAACCCTAAACATCCACGCCGCAACACAAAAAGGTGATAATGGGAATATTGAAGAATACTTCAAAATGAATACTTCAGTATCTTTATAACGACAAGTTTGAAGCATTCTCTATGACAATGCTGTGGTATGGCCCAAGAACATTTGTAACCCATAAGGGAATACCCAAGCAATTCTATTTGTATCGGATCACAGACACACATCAAATGATCCCTTATTTGTGCCAATACTACATTAACCATTCTGTTGTCATGATCCAGTGAATGGCTAAATGCTTCCCATCCATAAACTTATCAGTTATTTTCTCTATAGAAAATGAATTATGTTAACGTCGTCTTTTGTTTTCCAAAATATATGCCATTTATGCGATCTAACGTCCATAGTTGTTTAGATATTAACTTTTCTGTAACCCATCGGCTGTGTCCCAGTCCATTGTCTGAGATTCTTTTTCTTTCGTTGTAATAGCAAATTAGCACCAAAATTACCTACATACATGTACTCATGGGAGCTTTAAATTGCGGGACACAAAGTGTTCCATCGATCTTGGTTGTGAAAAGTATCGCTATATGTATGTTATGCAATAGAAAGCAGGGGACGCACAGTGTTGCATCTTGAGTGCACAGATTTCCCATACGGCTGAAACAATATTCGGCTAAGGCTTTAAATGAATACAATAGTGAATATACCATTATGCTTCATTACGATCTTGAGTTGATAGATTATTCAATGCACACATGGTTAGGGTTCTAATGGAGGGGCTAGATCTTGTGGTTAGAAACCACACAGAAAGCTCACCGTTCGCCAAGTCGCATGATCAATTGCAGCGTTAGGCTTTTCAGTCAATGCTGTTTTGTCACTATTCGGGCCATTAAGAGGCTATGGAATCACCCGTTATGTGGTGCTGTTTCTTGCAAATAACCCGATAGAAGATCTTCTCTCTTAGTCCAACGATACAAGGAGTAGCCCAACAACACAAGGAAAAACAATGCCTCGTCCTATCACGACTACTCTAAAGACGAGTTTATTCATCATCGTTTCAATCAAGGAATGGTCATGGTCAGTTACCAGTATAACTTTTGCCTCCCCTCTATATTTGCAAGTAGAAATATGAATACTGAATTTTATTTTTTTGATCAATATCAGTTATGGTGGAGTATGATAAGAAATAATAGGATGCTGGATGAAGCCTCAACAATGCAAAATTACGCACAAGAAAATATGATTATATGGTTCTGTCTGTGATCCCATATTAAGTCAAAAAAATCGGTGACTAGGGGGTATTTGTCTATAATATTGTCAACTTTGAAGCAAATGATGTGTGTCATCAACATTTCTGATACTACTCCACACAATCAGGCTTAGGAACTCAGGATAGCTTATCATACAAGTTAGGTTATGATGAGATCTGAACCTGAGTCACAAATCGGGGAAACACACATCAACAACCGCCACACCAGCTACCAAAATATTTTTCCATCGAGGAGGCTTTTAGCTCAGATACCGCCGTTCACCGGTTAGAAGGTTCTGAATTTTGATTCGCAGAGCAATGAACATTAGCTAATTTCATTTTCTAGCAAACGTAGTAACTCGATATTATCTCAATTATTGTACACAGCCAAGCCGGTTATACTAGGCCTAAACCAAGCTATAAAAAATTGACGTATATAACCAATATCACAGTGGTACAAAAAAATCACTCTGTGCGACCCTTGGAAACGATAGTCATGTAAATGAACTTTCACAGGGGCACAGGAATAAAAAAATATTAATCACATTTACGTATAATGCAACCACAAATTGATTGTCACACAAACTAGGCCAGGGAACAAACATCCCAAAGTTTATTATTCGTAAATGACAAGAACTGGGGATATCCCTTAACAAAACCGTATGCACTTATAATCAAAAGATCGGTTAAAGGCGCTGCAAGTTGAGGAGATTCGTGCTTCTTCACGCATTAAAATAGAGCATCATTCATTATTAATTTTTTGAACAATCGTGCTCGGTTTTCTGTACCGGGTTATAACAAACATACAGACCTTTTTATCTCATTGTGAAAGATTTATTACAGAGTTCCCTACATAGCAACTTTCAATTGGTTAAACCCTGATATGGATTTATCTGTGGAGGTTGGTTTAGTTCTGGAACTGGAAGTATTTTTTAAAGCACGGTTACGTTTTCCTAAATTCCTACATGTATAGCATCTTATGCGTTTATTTTTGGTTCTCTGTCAGAATCGTCAAAGCTAATCTGTGAAAACTTAATAAACTTCGTTTTCATTGTGACTCTTCATGACTTCCACAATGTTTCCTTCTTGGATTTCGTTGCTTAAATAGCGTCGTTATCTCCTCTTATTTGTAGCCAAAATACATACTTCTCTTTCTTTTCATCCAAACTCTAACTGCACATATCCAGTCAATTACAAATAACAACTATAATGAATGCTTCTACACAACAACTAGTTACTTACGGTATTCGTGGTGCTCAATTGTTGTTCTCTTTCCTACTTCTCGCTCTTTCTGCTGCATTTATTGGGGACATACACAATTTCGACGGATTCCACTGGAATGATGGTAGAGTTTCGTTCACTTTGGCCATATCCATTCTTACTCTTATCTATTTTGCATTCATTGGAGGTGCATTGCCATTTAGTCTTGCAAACACAACCTATTCCGTTGTAATTCTAGTGCTTGAAGCCTGGTTCACGTTGGTCTGGTTGATTTCCTTCGCTTTAGTAGCTGACAATTTCGGATCCTTCAGCTGTTTCGACGTCACTTGGTGCAAAATTGGAAAATCACTTATTCCATTCGCTTTATTCAATTGGTTGTTGTTTACAGCCAGTCTTGTTTTATTGATTATATTCACCATTGTTCCATCTACTAAGGTTCAAGGTGCCTCCCAACACTTCAAATCTAAGACTACTTTCAATTTGGGTGCAATTTTCGCAGCAACCATTCCAGTTAAGGGTGAAGAAGGCATTGCTAATCCTGCCGCAAATGAAGCCAATGTTGGAATTAACACTAGTGACGACGAACCAAGAGAGGTTAAGGATCAAGTAACTACTACAACTTCTCTTGATCATCATCCTAATGACGTGGTTTTAGATGCTCCAGTTGGCGAAACTACCGAAGTCCCATCCAAGCCTTATCCATAGTCTGCTCAAATGCAATTGGAATGCATGCATTCTAATCACTCCAAATCAGAGGAGAATACCTGATTCGGAGAGCCCAACTATACTATTGGTCCAGCCCATATTTGCTATTAAATATATACTGTTCGCTTTAATATACGTATTACTAATATCTTTTGAGGTTTAATTTAATCTGGGTTACTGTAAGGTTAATTATAGGAATTAACAACAAGTACTCATTCAATTCCTTCCATTATTCAAATAATAGTCGTGTTGAAGATGGATGAGATGTAATTTAATTTGTATTCTTCATGCTTACTTCACTCTTTAATTGTTAGGAAGTGTGCTATGACTATTTCTTGCTTGATACGCTTTTCAAGGTCAATGTTATGACCACTTTAAGAGATATTAGATAACTGCGGTTGGGTATAATCTGTCCTGCTCAAACTTCAATACAGAGCGAACAATCACCCCAACTCAAGTTGAAGAAGAGTTAGCAACGTCATCACATCGCTGTTCATAAACATCCCTTATTGTGTTAACACATCTGGGATCAAAAACGTGTACCCCACCAGTTCATTAAAAATGAATCAGATACAAATAACCATCGTAATCCCCTCTTTATTCTTACAACTGTCCATCAATACCGCTTGCACGAATTGACCAGATTGTAACATTTGCTGATATCACAGCACTCAAATACAACTGGTTTTGTTCTGATTCTGGACCTTCTACTTCCATACCAGACAGCCTCAACTCCAATTATGGTCTACAGGCGATACACTATAAACTACTACTGTGACCAGAAATGGTCACAATGCACTAAAGTAATACGAGAATTCTGCTTTTGGTAGTGCACCAGTGAAATACAGAATGTCTTCACTATACATTCTCATATAAAAACAACAACCAGCATGGGGCTTGTGTATAAACCATCCTCTCTGTCTACTTGAGCACTACTTGTGTAGTACTGTTTCTGGAAGTCCATGTCAGGGGTTGCCTTAGTTTTCTGTGATGTTATGATGTTATGGTGGGGATGCGCACGACGTTAGTTCTGTTTGTATTTGTTATGTGCCATTTGCGGCACTGCGAATAATACGTCTAAATGGTATGGTACAGTGTTTTGGCACATCGATGTTATGATGTATTACGGTTAATTTCATGACATCGCCGTTTATCAATGGGGGCTGGTTTGTACCACCAGGTGACAACTATAAGCTGAAATTCATGCCGTTGTCTCAATCGTTACAATAGACAACACTCTCAACACTCCCAACAGTCTTCCGCTGGCTTTGCAAAATCGGTCCCCAGACATGGATGCATATCGCCGTTCTCTTTATACAGGCAATTTTTTACAGGCGATTTGAATTTACAGCCAAACTACCCGTTTTAAGTAATCGCTAATTAGACTCTTGTTCAAGTAATGTGTGATGTTTATAAATAGAGGCGTGATATCATTGATGTGTTAATATACATATATAGTTGGAAAGATGTGTTATTATTGTTATTATAAGTATTAGAGGTTTTTGTTCTTCTTTTTCTTCTTTTCTTTCGTTAGTTATACCCATTCGTAAGAAATTTAAAGTATCGCAGTTCAATATGAGTATTCGTTTCATTGTTAGTATAGCCATCCGTGCTGCACAGCTCTTGTTCACTATCATCTCCTTGGGACTCACCGCTTCCGTGGTAAGTTTCAATGACCATTGGTTCGGAGATGGAACATACGGAACTGGAGTTTATGGCCTCGTTATATCTATCTTCACCCTATTATACCTCATTCCAATCATGGTAGCTGGTCTACTCAATAGAATCCCCTTCGTAGTTGTTTTCATTCTCGAAGTAGTATTCTTCATTTTCTGGCTTGCCGAGTTTGCTGCTTTAGCCAATGACTACGGTGGAGTTAACTGCTACGGGAGCACATTCTGTAGAAATGTTCAAGCGGCAATCGGCTTCGGTGTTCTCAACTGGTTGCTATTCGGAGCTGACATTGTATTGTTGGTTATTTTCTCTGTCCTTCCAGGATTGAGATCTTCCGGCATTACAAGTGTTGTTACTAACCCTGGGAACAACTTACAATTTGGGGGAATATTTGGTCACGAGGAAGAATCCACCAGAGACTCAGATTTGGAAACTGACGCTCAACAACATGCAGAAGGAGAAGAGCATGGCGGTGAGGAGACTGATAGAGATGACGATAATGATAAAGAAGCTGATGATACTGCTGACGCTGATGAATCCGAGGAGGACGAAGAAGTCAAACAAGTTAGAGAGGTCAAAGTATCTAGGCAAGTAGATGTCGCTGAAAATGTTGAAGGTGGCTCTGGTGCACCCAAGGAAGATGTGGTGGACCACGAGGCCGAAGAAGTAGGCGAGAAGTTTGTTGAAGTTCCTGATGATGATTTGAAGAATGAAGTCGAAGATGTTACTCCAGAAGTTCATGAAGAAGTCGACGAGTATCCTGTTGCTAATAGGCTGTTGGATCCAGGTCGTCAATAAGCCAATAGCAATATTCTATTAAATGATGATAAACCATATTAACTTCACATTGGTAAGAATATCATCCCTATTGTATTATTCTTCCAGATCCCAAGAAAATTTGCCAACTTCTATCTAATACATTGCTAATTTAACCAATTTGCTACGCAAATCTTAATACGGGTCTGTCGAAACTGTACCTATGGATGCATTCTCTAGGATGTACAAAACACCTCGAGTTGCCATATTTCCATAAGTGCTTTGTATATTAAGTAATAAATAAAGTTTTACCTATTCAACTTGTGTCATATCTGAGAGAACAAGATAGATTGTAGCCACTACGACTACTTTGAATGAATGGAACACTAACAAGGGGCAAAACAGCCAGTACTCATTTACAATTTGTCTTTAGTGGTATGGAGACGTATTAGTGATGGAGAATATAGTTCCAAAAACATGCCTTTAATGGTATAGAGAAACAATAGAATGGGGAAGCTAGTTCCAGATAGGGTATATTACATGCACCTAAACTGGTAATTCAACTCAATCATATCTGTTTTATCATTATATGTAAGGTGTCATATTTGCAGCCATTTCCTGCATGAGCACATTTACAAGGGCTGGTAACCATCAATATGTCATTATCTATCAACTGATGGTCATAGATTTACCTGCTCTGGAGTCCATTTAAGTCGAAGAAGTAATCTGAGCAGTTTGGCACCCTCTTTGGTAATTTTTATGCTTCTTATATG
Organism: Scheffersomyces xylosifermentans; assembly: GCF_036884685.1. NCBI lineage: Eukaryota > Fungi > Ascomycota > Pichiomycetes > Serinales > Debaryomycetaceae > Scheffersomyces > Scheffersomyces xylosifermentans. Next base: position 1,029,029 of record NW_027042941.1, read on the forward strand.
AACTACGTGAATACGGCAATGATTATTAAATACGAAAATGCAACTCGTATAAACAGCTCCTTGGTAGACGTCGTTCGCTTCTATTCAGCCCTTCTATACAGACTCAAATATGCCTCTACAGTGTGAACCACTTCACTTAACACTAACTACAAGAAGATTGTATATATTCTTCTTCCCATAAGAAGCAATGGTTTTAAGGATGAAAGAAAGAAGTATAAAGAGCAATGAATATAAGAAGTTATGGCAATAAGAGGCAATGGTAATGACTATAAGATATATAGGTACATAGCACTTAACACTTAACTTGGCTTTCTATATCCCATCCCAATCCCACAACCCCATTCCACAACCCAATCACACAACGACCCATCGTATCCAGCCTTCTCTCCCTATCCCTTCTCTCTCCCTCTTCCATCTTCCTTCTTCCTGTGTGAACCACATGACTTTGCTCACACAAAGCCTTCTTTTGTTCCTTTCCTGCCCGTTCTTATCGTGAACCCTGGTTCCTTTTCCTTCCTGTGCACAGTCGTGCTCTTTTGCCTATCACGTTCTCTGGTTGGACCCGATTAGGCATAATCTGGACCGAGTTGGCTTCCATGTGTTCGATGCTGGAGCTTTGGTGGTTACAGTGAGACGTGAGATAAGTGAGACGTGATACGTGAGATGTGAAATGTGAGATGTGAGATGTGAGATTATGTTATTGTAGATACCACTATTCTTTAGCTAGAAGAGTGACCATCATAAAGCAAGAGTCACAATTATTGATATATATAGTATATATAAGTATATATAAGTTATATTTGTTCATAGCATTGAGTCTATTCGCCCCCGTTCGTTTCTTTCCTTTACTTCATTCCGCTTATCCTGTTTGTTTATCTTATCTGATAGTACCCACGTTACTGGCGGTTCGTTTCTTATAAAGAAGAGTCGTTCTTTCGCGTATCCTTTCACGTATCCTTTCACGTATCCTTTCACGGTATTGGTTAACTTTTGATTACTTTGCTTAACTACCAGCTGATATCAGAAACTCGCTGTAAAATAGTTGATACCATCACTGTAACAATCACTGTACCCATGCTATCCAACCTCTTCTCTCTCGCTGTTCTTGCGAAGGCAGTTCTAGCCCTTCCGCCTCCAAGTGAAGGCCAACAGTTCCTAGGCCCAGCTTTGGCCCCAGATGCTTGTCCCATTGATCTCCCCTTCTCATGTACCAATTCTACACCAATTGAGAATTCGTGTTGTTTCGAGAATCCCGGTGGTGTCTTTGTCCAAACTCAGTTCTGGGACTACTACCCAGCTATCGGAGACAACGACTCGTGGACGTTGCACGGGTTGTGGCCCGACAAATGTGATGGTTCATGGGAGGAATTCTGTGACGACTCCCTAAACGTGGTAGGCAAGATAAAGCCTATCCTCGTGGACCAATTCCGCAATGACGACTTGTACCAGAAGATGGTCAAATACTGGAAGAACTTCAATGGTGATGACGAGAGCTTATGGACCCATGAGTTCAACAAGCATGGAACTTGTGTTAAGACATTACGTCCTAGCTGTTACTCTCCATTCAAGAACAACCAAAACATATATGATTACTACAGAATTGCCGTTTCAACTTACGAAAAGTTGCCTACCTACGAGTTTCTCGCTGCAGAAGGTATCGTACCCTCCGAGACTGAGACTTACACGAAGAAGCAAATTGACGATGCTCTTACCAAACACTTTGGAGAACCAGTGTTCTTCAAATGTAACAGATACAATGCTGTCCAGGAAGTATGGTATTTCCATCACTTAAGAGGTTCAGTTAAGGGAGAAGACTTCAAAAGAATCCCTAGATTGAATGAACCAAGATGCCCTGAACTGGGTATCAAATTCTACCCTAAGGGATGGCACCCACCTACTGTTCCAAACCCACCAAAACCACCTACTGGTGGAGACAGAGGGTTTATCAAGTTGCCTGATCATCCTGGTTGTCTTATTGCCAATGGCCATTGGTACCAATATGGAACATGTGCAACATACCAAGTTTTGAAGTCACAATTCGGTGGAATCAACCTTAAATCTTCTAAGGGATATTGTGGCTTCGATAGAAACAATCAATTCGCCTGTGGTCCTAATTTTTCTCCTTCAAAGTTCCAATTCCAGTTCAACAAGGAAACCAAGGAGATTGGCTACAGTGGTAAGTACAATTGGTGCTTCAACCCCGCAGGTAAGCACGGCACGGGTAGATTCCAGCAAATTCCTGTCAAATTGAGCGACGGCAGTGACGACTGCAAGGACTCATTCAAGTTAAAGTTCACATAAGGTTATAAAAAGAAAAACGTTTGCTTATCTTTATTACTCACTTACTTTTATACATTATATACATCTATATCGGTTTTGTTGCATGGTATGATCTCAGGCAGGTCATATTTGAAGACAAAGTCTTAATAAAAAGTCATCTTTCAGTTCATCACAATCACAATGGCTCAAAAGAGTAGCTTATGTTGAAATTACATATACCCTTGATCGATATTTCGTTCATATATTACCCTTTTTTTATAGTCAATACGGACATTTCAAAAATGGTTCAACAAGTTCCCATTTCTCTTTCATAATTTTGCAGCCAATTAGCCATATCAAAATTTGTAACCTTTCAAACTCTACGATGTAATAAGCAGTTGTTTTTTTTTTAATCCGTTGAGGATACCTTTATTAATGTTTATATATGTGTATATGAAATCTACCTTTTTTATCCTCTTACCAGCTAACACCGGATAGAGCCCCAATAATATTATAGTAAAAAAAATGGACGGAATAACCATGTTTCAGATCCAAAGACGTAAAAACATAAAACCAATTCGTTAGAGAACTGCAAACTACCGGAGTGGTCAATACCTCTCTAGCAAGTGCCATCCTCTTGTAATAAAAAAAACCTTAAGTCATTAAATGCAGTTGATGCAGATAAAAAGTAAAATTGTGAAGACATTAGAATACATTGCAAGAAAAAAAATGGATGATAAAGAAGGCAGATCTAGTCTAAGCATCACGCTTAGTATCTGTAGATGTCAGCCTTGAATGGACCCTCTTGTGGGATACCCAAGTACTCGGCTTGGACGTCGGTCAAAGTGGTCAACTTAGCACCCAAGTGGTCCAAGTGACATCTGGCGACGGTCTCGTCCAAGATCTTTGGTAATAAGTGCACACCAACGTCGAATGGACCAGACTTTTGGAATTCTGGGAATTCAGATCTGAACTTCTCGTCCTTAGCCTTGAACAAAGCGATTTGAGCCAAGACTTGGTTAGAGAAAGAACAGGACATGACGAAAGAAGAGTGACCAGTGGCACAACCCAAGTTGACCAATCTACCTTCAGCCAACAAGATGATGTGACGACCATTCTTCATCAAGAATCTGTCGACTTGTGGCTTGATGTTGACAACGGACTCAGCGTTGGCCTTCAACCAAGCGACATCGATCTCAATGTCGAAGTGACCAATGTTACAAACAATGGCATCTTCTGGCATTTGTTCGAAGTGCTTACCGGTGATGATATCTCTACAACCAGTAGTGGTGACGAAGATTTGACCGATATTGGCAACCTCGTCCAATGGGGCGACTTGGTAACCAGAAACAGCGGCTTGAAGAGCGTTGATTGGGTCGATTTCGGTGACAATAACTCTGGCACCCATACCTTGAAGGGCCAAAGCACAACCCTTACCGACATCACCGAAACCGGCAACGACAGCAACCTTACCGGCGATCATGACGTCTGTGGCTCTCTTGATACCATCGACCAAGGATTCACGACAACCGTACAAGTTGTCGAACTTGGACTTGGTGACAGAGTCGTTAACGTTGATGGCTGGGACCTTCAACTTACCGTCTCTCAAAGCCTTGTACAAGTGGTGGACACCGGTGGTGGTTTCCTCGGAAAGACCGTAACAGTCCTCGAGCATCTCTGGGTACTTCTCGTGGACCAAGGTGGTCAAGTCTCCACCGTCATCCAAGATCAAGTTAAGCTTCTTACCGTCCTTGAAGGAGAACAATTGTTGTTCGATACACCATTCGTATTCCTCGTCGGTCTCACCCTTCCAGGCAAAGACTGGGACACCGGTAGCAGCAATGGCAGCGGCAGCGTGGTCTTGAGTGGAGAAAATGTTACAAGAAGTCCAGGTGACTTCGGCACCCAAAGCAACCAAGGTCTCGATCAAGACAGCGGTTTGGATGGTCATGTGCAAACAACCGGCGATTCTGGCACCCTTCAATGGCTGAGATGGTCCGTACTTCTTTCTGATGTACATCAAACCTGGCATCTCGTTCTCGGACAACTCGATGTCCTTTCTACCGAAGGCAGCTAACGAGATATCGGCGACTTTGTAGTTGTGGGCTGGGGCAGACATTGTGGTATGTGTCGGTTGTGCAATTGAACCAAGGGTACTAGGACTTTTGTTCAATACTAGAGAAGAGAACCTCCAACTTTGTCGGTGCTCGCTGCAAATCATGGGCGGACGCTCGTCTTATATACCCTCGAAAATTTTTCAACCACTAAACGTGCATCCTACACGTAGGCGTGGAATAATAAATGTTATACGATAAGAGAAGAGGTGGGTAAATTTTTTCACATGCTGTGAGAGAAAGAGAGTGTGAGAGGGAGGAAGAGAGTGAGTGAGTGAGTGAGTGAGTGAGAGGTCTACGTAAGTTAAAGTAGTGTAGTTAGTTAGTGAAGTCCAGTAAGTGAAGTAGTAAGTAGTAAGTAGTAGATATAAGTGATATAAAGTAATACAAGTATAAGAAGTCAAGAAGGAGGTTGTCTAAGGAGAGTAAGGTAAAAAGTGAAAGTATGTATGAGAGATAGGAGAGATGAGATGCGAGAATAGAGAGAGAGTAGAGAGTAGAGAGAGAGTTGCTGATCTTGACTTTTCATTATACATGGTATTTAGAAGAACGAGAGAATACTTCTGTTGTAGGGGAGCCCAAATCGGTGAATTTGTTCATAGTAATAGGTGGACTCATTAGTAGTACTAGTAGTAATAGTACTAGTAGTAATAGTAGTAATAGTACTAGTAGTAATAGTAGTAGTAGTAGTAGTAGTAGTAGTAGTAGTAGTAGTAGTAGTAGTAGTAGTAGTAGTAGTAGTAGTAGTAGTAGTAGTAGTAGTAGTAGTAGTAGTAGTAGTAGTAACGCGTAAAACTGAGACTTTGAGTGGTGAAAAATACCATAGAAGTATGGAATATCGAGACCAGGAAAAGTGTCCAATCGTGGCCGATTTGACTGTTTGGGTATAATTCTTTTGTAATTGGACAGATCGGGCTGAAAATGGTGCTAATGAGTCAGAATATGTATATACTTATATATATATACAAATATATATGGGGTTCTCTACCAGGTATTTGATAATACTAAATTTACTACCATAATTCTGTTCTAAGTATTGTTGGGTACCGTAAAAGCTGCGGCCGCACAAAAAAGTACAAAACAGTTGTCGACGAATCGGGTAATAATATGGCAATATGGGAAAAATAAAGTTTGCAGCTCAACGGTTGATGGTTTGAGGGTGCTATTTCAGTTCAGGAACTAAATGAATTACTGTGATGGTAGATTGGAGAGTTCTGTGTGAAGAAGGTGATGCTGCCAGAATTGCAGCAGGTGGTAGTTGCTCAAGGAAAGGCGGGAAATTCAAGTGCTTTTTATTTGAAAGCTTTGATAGCGAAATTTGCTATATGGAAATCCACCAAGAATTCCGACCCGAAAACGTTAATCACGTGACTTGGTTCAAAAGGTAGACATTGGCTAGAGAGGATACACCGTAGTATTTGTACAATTGAAGTTGAATCGAAGTTGATGTCAATAGGTAGAATATAGGGATATAAATTCATGACCTTAATCTTTAACTCTTCTGTCAAAAAAATAGGAGAATTCTCTTAAATTTTGTGGATCCCAGAAAACGATCTTGGTACTTCTTAATAGGTATCCTCTCTTTTTACTCCATGAATGGGACTTACCTAAAAGATTGATAAAGGTAAAATTGCATTTGTATCTCATTTGCAACTGAAGATCAATTCAACTTATAGTAGAATCCTTTAAACGAAACAATCTTCTCTTTTATTTTCCTTTGCCATAGAGAGCAGTCAAACCATCTGCTTCCTCTTGCCTATCTCTACCCTGTCCACGAATGAATGGCACTTACCATTCCATCGTCCAAATTCATAATGTCAGCAAAAATTAAGACACCTAATGCACATTCGCTCATTAATCTGCTCTGCTTGTAGTATTTTTTTATTACCCACTTACAATCCTTGTACCACTAATAAGACTCTATTTATTGATATACAAATACTGCTTCTTTCCCCCGCAATATATATGCCATTGCATTGTTTCGAACAGTGACTAAAGTGAATATCATTGTGGCTTAATTTTTTTAACTAGAGTATTCAAATGTACTGTTGTCTCCTTTTGGTCAACACCAATGCAATATGACAGATTGGTGACATTAAACTGGCTGTCATCACTCCGTAAAACGCTGCTGACAGTAATACGGCCCCGGTTACGGTCAAGCTAGTCATAAAATACTTCAAAATAGGACATATAGCTCCTATAGGATCATTGTTCTTGAATTGCACCCCTTCATCAAAAATGTAATATTATTAATGTACCCCTATAATTAGATGTAAGGATCAACCTTCATTGATAAACATTACTCACTAAGCCAAAAGGTTCAATGCCAAATGCGGTAACATATCCTTTGCAGCCAAATTGTTCAAAACTAGGTCAAAATTTAACCTACGTTAAACCAAGCAACTTTCGTAACCAAATCCTACTGCATTACCCAGTGTTCCATTGCGTTCTTCTGAATATAATTTGTACATTTTTAATTACACCTTACTATAAAATAATAGTATCATAAACTCGTTAAGAAATGAAAAAAACAAAGTTAACAACTCTGAAGAAAATGTCTATAATATCTGTAATACCTTGTTGTCAATACGCCCCACAGATTAGAGCCAAAAGTCCACAATAAGTCCTCAACAGGTTAAATCTCAAATTTCAACCAGTCTAAGTCTTTGACGTCATTATTTATGCTATTGGCTATATTATTTCTCTTTTGGTTCTTCAACCCATCCGTCAAAGATGACTTTGTACTTGCATTACTCGTTTTAGGTTTGAGGTCCAATTCGGAGTCTTCTTTAATTCTGATAGGCATGACAAACTCATCATTTTGTAGACTCGTATAACTTTTGAAAAAGTCGTCATCTCCATCACCACTCGTGTCCATTAGGTTTTCAACATCAACAACTTCGTCATCTATTCCGACGAAAGCCTTATTTCTTATACTAGTGCCTACTGAACTGCTGAGACCACTCACTGAGGGCCTTGAAGAAGGAAGCAAGTCTACCACGTTTAATGACATAGGTGGACCACTTGCACCATCATTCGGTTCCAAAAGCGTGTTTCTTCTGAAGTACTCCGGACCGTTGGAGAACGAGTTACGTTGAATGTAAGAAGGAGACGACGCGGAAACCGAGCCTGGAGTGCTGGCAATTGTCTGTTTGGCCGTCGTAATAGTGCTAGAGCTATTGTGTCTGGACATAGCTGGGGGATTGTCGAAATAAGAACCACTTGCAGATCCGGTCATTCTCTGGTTTAAGAGATTGATATTGGATGATGTGAGTGAATTCGAGAGATTACCTCCTCCATTAGGGACGTTGTTATTGATCTTGCGCTGCTGTTGAGACTGCAAATTGGTTAATGAAGTTCTCCTGTTGAATGAAGAAGAGTGAAAAGATGATGACATGAAGTTGGATCCAGCATTTCTCTTAGTGAAACTGTTAGATAGAGAGTTTCCATAACTATTGCTTAGAGTAGTAGATGACGATATTCTGCGGTTTCCAAGACCAGCTGATGCTGAACCGTACGAGCCACTGGAGTTATTATTATTTTCGTAGTTATAGTAGTAATCCCCAGAAATATTAAGGTCCGACTTCTTTCTTTTGAACTGCTGATTTCCATTGTGGGCCAGCGATGATCCAGATGCATATGGTGGAGAAGGGCTGTTGACCGTTCCAGACTGATTGGGGATTGGAATAGACTTCAAGTTCATGCCACCAGGGGTATTAGGAGTAGAATTAGGGGCCGATCCAACTGAAGATTCGATATTTGTGGAGCTAGCTGGCTTTGGTAAAATGAGAACGTTCTTGTAACGAGGGAGTGAATTGTCTCTGAAGGAGTTTGGAGCTGTATTAGTTCCGTTTGCATAGTTGCTGTTGCTGAAAAGGAAATTACCATTGTTGTTTGAAGGGGTGAAGTTAGGGTTGAAGCTACTATTGGCACTGCCGCTATTGCTGTGGCTATTACCATTGCCCACGCTAGCTGCAATGGGAATGCCACTATTAGAATAGTTCGAGTTGAATTTAATCACATTGGTTAAGGACTGGTCATTGAGTGATCTGCTGCCTATGAACGAATTTGGCATAGAAGAGGACATCTTAGGATTGGGAGAAGGCCCCTTTCTTGAAGATCTCTTTTTGATGACATCTGTCTTTAATGAAAGTGGTCTGGTAGTTCCATGAAGCTTCAAGAAGAGACCACAAGCATTACAAAGAGTGTTTCCCAGAGGGTCTTTTCTCCAGAGGGGTGTGTTAAGGGTATGGCAATTAAAGCACTCGGTTGGTTTTCCATCTGCTGCTGAAGTTGCAGAGGAAGTCGATGCCGAAAGTGATGGAGCAACAGTAGGTGATTCAGATTTGAGCTTTTGTTGAGTTAAAGATGAAGTAAGTGAAGATGTAAGATTTGACTTCGGTTGAGAAGTAATCGTTGAAGCTGATGACGATGTAGTTGAGGAAGTTGGTTTTGAAGTTCTTGTTGGATCAACATCCATTTCGGTCTCACCTCGTCCTTTCGTACTACTAATAGGATGTTTGCTCACTCTTCCGTCGTATCTTGCATCATTATCATCATCTATCACAATAGGACTGAATGAATCTGTGTGCTCTTTCTTAATATTAGTCGATGAAGAGGCTGCAGAGCTTATCGTGCTATTGGTGTTTTGAGCCGAAGAGTCACTGTTGTGTCTACTGCTGGTGCTACTCAAATTACTGCTCATGTTGGAGTGAGGAGATGACTCGTCGTTGATACTAGCAGGAGTGTTGATTGTTCTGAAGTTTTTATTGTTGTTTTGGTCCTTGCTACTGCTTCCACTAGGGGTTGGGGTAGAATTAGACTTGATATTGTTTATGTTTGTACTTGTAGTCGAAACGTTGGCTTTAGGGATGTACGGCGAGTTTTTAAGGTCATCAATCAGGAGCGGCGATAGAAGATCCAATACTTTATCGTGTTTGATTGGAGGGCTGGAAGCTGTTGCTGACGAAGCTGAGCTGTTAGAAGCGACAGCTGAGGAATCGAACCCGGCGGTGGCTAAGTTGATTTCACTATTGGAACCACTGATGTGGTTCTGTTGGCTCTTGGAGTTGGTCTTACGCAACTGGCGGTTTTCGACCCTTGTTTGAAGTGATAGAAGCTTTTTTGCTGAGAAGAATAGTTCTACGATGGAGGGTCCGGCTTCGAAGTTGTTCTCGGACATTCTGTATGCTTATTAGGGAAGTTTTGTTGGGGGTTTGAGTGTCTTATGAGTGTCTTTGAAGGAGTGGAAGGTGACTTGAAGAAACGTTAGCTTTGGAATATTGTTGGATGATGTAAGAGCTCTTTTGATGATTGTTACGGTCTTCTCTTTTTTTTGACACTGAAAGTGACGACAAAAGGACGACTTCTGGTGATTTTTGGCCTTGTCAAGGGGTAGTTCGGTTGTTATTGCCAGATATGAGCTTGTATTCGGCTCGTTTTCTGGTTGATTAGTGGCGTATTGCAAGGGTATTGATCCACGACAGCGGATACGGAGGTGAGCAAGACGATACAAACGGCTAAGGAATTTCGGCTGACCAACAGACCACGGCGGCTAGGATGACGACAGCAACAGAAGATGCTATTGGATGCACAGAAACTTTGCTTTGATAGCCGTGTACCTAATAGAACACTGTTCTCTACTAAAAAGACTAAGCCTGACTGTGGAGACCTTGTTTGACTGAGGGACAAAATAAAAATCGACTGGTACTAAAATCCACTTTTTTTCTTAGGCCTATATAGTATTCTTGTTCTTCCTGTAAATTAATAGTAATATAAATATTATTATTATTAGCAGGTTTAGTCTTACATTGTTAAGAGGAAGGAAAAAAAAAAAAAGAGAGAGAGGTGAGGGAGTCGTGTGTAGCCCGTGTCAGTTGGGAGGTGGGTCTTTGTATTTAGTAGAGAGAGTGGGAGACTGGGAGAGACTGGGAGACTGGGAGAGACTGGGAGACTGGGAGAGACTGGGAGACTGGGAGACTGGGAGAGACTGGGAGACTGGGAGAATGCAATAGAAATGGAAGGAACACACGCACTGGCTACTTATTACGACAGAGTATGAAACACTACAACACAGGGGAACCGCCTAATGGGAATTGGCAAACGCAGAAACGGCAATACAAAGAGGGTTAGACACGGAGGGGGATCGGTCTGACAAAACGAGAAACAGCTGCAAGTGTCTAGAAATCCAAGAGTTCAAGAGTCCAGATGCATTCACAGTACAGTTACTCCATGACAAATAGATTTTTAGGACAGCGACTAGGGGTTCCGGGGCCTGGGTCTGGGGCCACTAGGTTCTGGCACCTGGTTCTGTATTCATGGATGTATGCACAGCACGAATAAATATTGTAAAAAGCAGAGTATTATCGACATTATGGACACACTGCACTGTGTCCACTGTGGGAAACTCACCAAATATTCTACTCTTCTCTTCCCATGGTGTCTTTCAGTAAGGTTTTGTTGTCTGTTTGTGCGTCAAGTACATGAATTATTTTCTTGGAGGTTGGTATAATATTTGTGTTGCATGAATTAGGATGAAAGTTCGGTTCGGAACCCAAATAGGGTACTTAGTTGGTGCACGACTGGGGGTGTAAAGAGAGAATCAGGGCCAATATCCGTAATGCAGGACTAAATTCAATAGAGAAGTGAGTGGGTCGGGTAAATTGCTAGTTGCTTAGGCGTTAAGCGCTGGTGTGGTGGGCAACATTATGAGCGTAATTATCCAAAAGCTGGATTACAGGATATGAGTCTTTTTCCAATATGATGATGTCTTGGATATACTTGTATCGTGACTAAATATTGAGGCGTTGTCCCGTGTTACTCCCCAGAATTACGGTGAAGAGTTGGCATTTGACAATTTCGCATATCCAGAAACGACCCCGATCTCACCGCCGTTGACTCCGTGAACCCATAATTGATCGCCTGTCTCCGTCACCTCCAACTTTCACGAATCTGTACATGTAAAAATAATACTGTGCAGCTTTAGTGATATCCTCACAGCAGCACCGTTTTTGCCAGTAAATCACCAAAGGAAATCTGCCGGTGCAGCGATCTCTTCTCTACCTCTTGACTAATTTACAGTCGAGTATTAATAATTATTATCCTGATCTACTGGTCTAGTACTTTGACTACAAAAAAAATATTACATTTCTGTTACCTCTTCTATAAGCCTAACACACACCGTTCCCACTTAACTAAGAGGGTGTAAAAAAATTTTATTACAGTACCATGCATCAAGAGATGATAATGGAAAATAATTTGATCCACTAATACCCATCGTCACGTGGATTGGCGTACTGGGTGGAGTTTCCTACCACTTTTGCATACTTCCTGTGAGATGGTGATGAAGCTGATGGGCTGGAGCCGTAGTTAAGCCATGCCGAAAAGTCTTCCTTTGCGGCTCAAAGCCTAATTTGACATATTACTATTTCTGTGATGGAGAGGCTCCCGTCCTCGGTACCTTACTGATTCGGAATAATTCAGCATTCTGTTGCCGTACACCTTCGCAGATGTTAGTTTTGCATCTCTTGTAGTTAGTTTACGGCATCAACTGCTTGTCTTCATGGGCGGGCATGTGCTTCTAAACAGGAGTGTAAATGTAAATGAAGACGATTTTTGAACTCGTGCAATTTCCTTTGATGCACATAGCCATGTTTGCTAATGATTGCAGCCATTGTCTCGTTTACCGTACGCATAAGGGCAAGTACAGCCTTTTTATTCATACTAAACTTCTTAGCTCATGTGCCCTTTAGCAGCCAAAATTGGCGAGGCATTCCTCAAATGTCTAACCGCTTCCGTGGAATGGGAATTCTAACCAAGCTACGATTATTGTAGGGCAAGGCCATTCATTGATATTTACCCCATAATTCATGTCGATAATCAGTTGAATATAACCCTTCGTGTAACTATGTAAGGCTTCGTAATGTATACGCAATCCTGGCCTCATAATACGACGAGTTGGGATGGGTCTGGAAATATATAGAAATTGAGCTCATCATATTTTGCACCCAGTACTCTACCACGAGTTAGGATGGGTCTGGAAAACTAGAGAAATTGAGCTCATCATATTTTGCACCCAGTACTCTCATAAGTAACTTGATGCAATTATACAAAACAATTGGTCCCGGTCTGATTTGGAACAAAAGACCGAAATACTCCTGTAGAACCTACAATGGCCTTGATCCTCGCCTAAAGTGAAAAACCTCTATCGAAAGTGTCAAGCCTTCATCAATTATACTTTCTACAATTATATGTACAAGTATATCTACAATTATATAATTTCAGATGACGATGAATATCTATTACAAATGTTACAAGAATACCTAACTGTTGTCAGACTCAGCGGAGCCTCCAGCAGTTGTGGCGTTATACGACTTATTGCTGTTGTTGTAACGACGGTTGTGAGAGTGGTGGTTGTGATGCGAATGGTGTGAATGGTGTGAGTTATGATGGTGATGGTGATGACCGTTTCCATTCTTCGATGATCCATAAGAACCGCTTCCGACATCTGGGTTTGCATTATCGGCGTGCAACCTGTACTCAAAGGAAACTCCGAATACACGCTCGTTAGAGCCAGAATCAATAGTATCGACACAATCAGAGCCTTGCGAGATTAAGTCACATTCTCTGATAACCCTCAAAATAGCATCGCAAATAATTCTACGGGCTTGGAAAGAGGTCAATTTTTTGTTAGTTCCCGTCTTCTCCTCGTCTTTCTTATTACTACCCTTTCCAGAAAAACTTAAGTTGGAGTTCCAGATACTGATAATATCTTCGTCCTTACGAACACTCAACACCAATCCAGAAATGTCGTTCAACAATAAATCCTGGTATTCGGCGGGGTTATTGGACTCTGGAATGATAGAGCCTGTGATGGTCTTGATTACCAAACGCTCCCAAATTAAAGATGTTCTTTTTCTGATTCTGGCGATAGATTCTTGATCATCAGACGATCCGTTGCTTCTACGGTTGAATCTGAACACCCATCTACCACCTTTGGCGTTGATAGGATCTTCCCATACTGGGTTGATTCCACTTTTGAAGATTAAGAATTCAGTGCCAATAGGTAACTCGTAAGTCTTTTTGACAGAAGACAAAGACATCCACAATTGCTCCAAGGAACCTATAGACTTGGTGGTAGCTAAAGACAGTGAGGTACTATCCTTTTCTTCACCATTTACACTTAAAAACTCAATTTCGTTTGTAGTCTGTAAATAGGAATCCACCGCCGCAGCTGCGTTGGCTCCATTGGTTGCGGACTCGTCATCGGTTGCTACAATAGCAGCTGGTGCATCCTTCTGCTTTAATCTCAATCTGCTATGGTGCCATATGGTCCAACAGTATGGCAAGATGTGATGGTTCTCCGGGATCCGGCTCAAGGTTTCTTGTGACAGTTTTATGGGGTCCCTTTTCGGTAAAAGAGTCGCAGAAACTGGTATAACAGCGGCACCATTGGAGGTTGGATTGCTGGCGTGGCCATTTTGCTTATACTTCGATCCGTTGGAGTACGAGCTGTTGGTGTTGGTGGAATTTGAGCCGTTTGAATTGCCGTTACCGTTGTAGTTTGATGATGTCGATGACGACTTATGGTACGAGTTGTGCGATTGGTTATTTTTGGGGCCGTTAGAATTGGATTCATGGTGCTGATGATTGTTGTTGGATGCTGGTGAACCAGCGGTTGATGACTGGTTCATGATTCTGTTGAACAACGACTCGGCTCTTTTCAAGTTTTCAGACATGGTGGAGGCGATGGATTCGTTGGTTCGTGGCAAGGAAGATAATGCTTATAGGTTTAAAAACTGATGCGGGCAGTTACAATGAGAAGACTCTGAAAATGAGTCCGTAGTATATATATGTGAGGTTTTGGCGATGTACACTGCGGATGTATACGATGATCAACTTTTTTATTGGATTTTTACGGGATTCTTTATGGGATGCAAACGATACTCGATGAAGAATACTTGAATTGAATGTTACGGCGATGCGACGAGGCAACGTTTAGATACAGTGGTAGGAATGTGTGCTATGTACTGGGAAGACCTGGCAACTATGTGACTTAGGAATCGAATGGATGTGTCGATTTTTAGGCGTCTTGGGAATGGAACTTTTGGAGGTTTTGGAGATATCGAGATCCACGCTATTTCTGGGCTGTTGGTAGAACGAATACAGTTATGGATATCTGGAGATTGAGGGCTATTGTGGGGTATGAGGTGCTGGGACTGGTACGAGGATAATACTATAATCACAAAGGAAGCGCTTATGTGATGCTGCTGTAGTGGTGGATGGATGGATAATGATGGACTGGTCTTCAACTAACAAAAACTTCCCATTTGATTTTACGTTGAGACGGTTCGTAAATTCGGTCAGACAAAACTTTTGTGAGGGAGAGATTTTTTCTGGCGGTGAGGAGTGGGCAGCGGGAGAGTTGGAAGGAGAGGGAGAGGGAGAGGGAGAATTTTGCGAGAGTAAGTAAATTGTGAGGGAGCAGAGAGTGAGAAAAATGGGAAATGGGAAATGGGAAAATGGGTGAATTGAGAGAAGAGAGAAGAGAGAAAAAATTGCGACGACAACAGTGGAAAAGTGGAAGAGTGGAAACGTGAAAAACGTGAAAAATAGTTGTAAAAAATGAGGGTTAGAAAGTAGTGAGCTGAGGAGGATGATGTGAGACGGGGACGGGGAGGGGGATACGGATTGAGACCAAAGTGTGGGTACAATAAGACTGGTAAAACTGAGAGAGAGAAAAAACTTACTGGAAAAACTGAGAATTTGGGGGAGATTTAGTGGAAGAAAATTGAGAATAAGTGGGTTAAAAAAAAGTGAAAAGAAACAGAGAGAGAGTGAGACCTAGAGGGAGAGAAAAAAAAAAGACTGAGAAGTGAGAGAAACGAACGATTTGATGAAAAATAAAAAAGGCAGTATGATAAAAGACTTCGAAAAGATTGACAGCTTTGAAGAAAGAAAATGGGATATTGGGAGAAAAAAAAACACTTTATGACATGACTTTAACAACACTTCGACAAACTGACAAACAAACAAACTGACAAACAAACAAACAAATATATAGGAGAACAGGAAAAAAATTATTACCTTTACATTGAAAGGACACTCCACTGACATTGCATCTTCTCTCATGCCCCATTTCCCACAGCACGGATATCTGGGACGAGTTCAGGGAGAAAGAACTCCACATCGACCGACGATGTAGAAATTTTAAGTAGCAAGCGGCCGTAAAATTTTTCACTTCTCACTGTTTTTCTCTCTTTTTTCGGTACTGCCAACGTAAGAAAAAAATTTTCAGTCTTTTTGCAGTACAGCTTTACCGAGACGACACGACTGAAAAAGTGAGAGCGATTGGAGTGTGAGTCAGTAAAAGAAAAGAAGTGCAAGAGGTGTCCAAGTATTGTCTAAAAGTATTGTCTTAAAGTATTGTCTATAACATGATAATTCTTGATTCTTGATATAAGCCAGGAAATTGAAATTGGGCCACGAAACTCGGATGACTTCACTACTTCTAGGCGATTTTGCATCTCTTCAATGCTATTCTTAGTGAATATCCTCCACAGCCATATCTATATAAGCGTTGGGTTCGGACTTTGCCTAATTTGGCAATAGCTGCTGCTATGAAAAAAGTTTGGGGACACGATTATCGTTAAAGGATTTGCGGTTTTTTGCAATTATAATGTTGGTTGGCGGGGGAGGGGCTGTAGGAAAAGGGTCCATGAAGATGGTGTTGGAGATGGTGTTGGAGTTGGCTTGGGAGCGGAATCGAGATATGTGTACTTCAATTAAGCTGAAGGACGAGTTTTGTTCCTAATCGTGCTCGGAGTAGTCCGCTTGGGGAGGAGTCCGGAGTGCTTAATTCACCTTTGAAGCCATGTTTTCGGCTATATTTATGCGACAAGACCTGAAGATATAACTACAAGATGAAGTCCCATAAAAAAACATCGTCTATGTTGAAATTTTCTTCCTTCTTTTTTTTATTCATTTTTCCTTATTCATCTTTTCCATATTCATCTTATTCTTGTTAATCTTATTCTTATTCTTATTCTTATTCTTATTAGATCATTTTGCATCTACCCAACATCACGTTCCCTTTACAATCTCTATATACTACGATGAAATACTTCTCGGTCATTATTTGTTTATTGATTTCTTAAATACGTTTAAGCTCGCCCTAAGCCTTACCGTAGTAGTGCAAGTATCCTCCCAAGGTCTTACATCCATTGATGTAGTTGCTGACATCCAACTTCTCGTTGATGGAATGAGCACCGTCGTCACCTCTACCCATTGGCAATAACAACACATCGACACCCAACTCCCTCTCAAATGTCAAAGTAATTGGAATGGAACCACCCTCTCTAGTGAAGTCTGGAACAACATTCCACACATCTTGAGTAGCTCTGGAAGCAGCAGTGAAAGACTCGTTGAATGGATCAGATACCCAGTAGGCACCATCGTGGATCAACTCAATCTTAAGCTTGTTGAGGGAACCGAGCTTCTTGAATTCATCGTTGACATACTTGAAAACCAACTCATCTAAAGTCTTGCTAACAATGTTTGGAACAGTTCTGATAGAAAACTTACCGATGACCTTGGCAGGGATGACGGTCTTAGCACCAGATCCAGAGAAAGCACCCTCAATACCGTGTAAAGACAAAGATGGGTATCTCCATCTGTGCTTCAAGATGTCCTTCTTGTTGTCGTGCAAGGAAGTCTTTGATCCAGAGGCAGCGTTCAATTCCTCAACGGAGAAATCAATGGCATCGTACAAAGCGTCTTCCTTGTCAGTCAATGGAGCGACCATATCAGAAACACCTGGGATCAAAATCTTACCGATGGAATCAACCAAAGTAGACATGACCTTGATTAAGTCGGTCATAGGCTCAGCAATGATACCACCAAAGATACCACTATGTAAATCGGCACCTGGTCCTTCAACAATGATCTGGTAGTAGTTACATCCTCTCAAACCATAAGTCAAGACTGGTTTGGTGGTACCTAACCAGTAGTTGTCGGAGATAGTGACTTGGTCAACTTCCTTGAAGTACTTCTTGGATTCTTGGGCAACCAATTCGTCCAATCCCAAAGAACCAGATTCCTCCATACCTTCAAAACAAACAACCAAGTTGACTGGTAATTCCCAGCCCAACTTGTTGTGTGCTTCAATGACATTCAACCATCCCAAAACTGGACCCTTATCGTCAGTAGAACCTCTACCGTAGAGAATATCCTTCACTTCGTCGTGGAACATGGTGAAAGGTTCAGTAGACCAACCATCTTCCTTCAAAGCTGGTTGAACGTCATAATGTCCGTAGACCAAAACAGTCTTCTTTTTTGGGTCCTTACCGAATCTTCCCAAGACAATTGGAGGCAATTCCAACTTTGGGTCGGTTACTGGAGGAGGTTGGATACCCAACTCACGCAACTCAATGTCAGCAAATCCCAATGTAGTCAACTCTTTGACCAAGAAATGGGCCATTTCGACCACTTTTGGTCTGAGAGTTTCATCTCCAGAAACAGAAGGAATGGCAATGGCCTTCTGTAATCTCTCGATGAACTTAGGCTTTAACTCATCGATGGTGTCGAAGAGGGGCTGCAATTGCAATTTTTCATACGACATGTTTGCGTTGTACTGTAATTACGTTAACTTCTTGCTGGTTTTTATTTGTGGCAAAAGCAAACACTACTGAAGATAAAGACCACTGACATTACCAATTACAATCTCTCCATTAACAACCAACTCAGAGAACGTCCTTCCACTGAAGGGATATTGGTGGTGCTGTGTGCAGTGCACGGATGCTGCCGTATGAAGGATGGCCGTTGAAGAAGACGGAATGCCTTGTACGGTAAGAAATTGACAGGTTTTCGTTAGGGGAGTTGCTGGGGTAGTGGAGGGCATTGTGAGGGTATTGTGAGGGAAGTGACGTGGGTGTGGTATTGAGTAGAGGGAGTTAAGGTGTTCAGGAGTGCATTTGGAAGTGCATTTGGAGGTGTTGAATAGGGCATTGTGTGGACTTGGTGGTTTGGAAATCGTTCTGTGAGGTTCTGAGTAGTAGGGCATTTTTCATTTTTTTTCAGTGTTGGTCTCGGTAGAAGGTCTCGGTAGGAGGTGGTCTCGGTAGCAGCAGGTGAGGGCTCATCACCAATGAAAGGTGCGGCTATAGGAGGCTAGGGGTGGAATAGGTGTGAAGGGAATGAATAGATGGGTAAAGAGTCAGACGGCAGAAAGGCAGAAAATGGAGTTGCAAAGTTGTATTGAGTGTTTGATTTAAGTAGTAGTGGGGGTAATGGGTACTGGGTATTGGGTAACTGGTAAACTGCCTGGTAAACCATATTTAATACTGTATCATATTTTGCCTAATACTGCAACTCCTCATCTATTTCATCCTAATTGTACTTTATTACAATATTTATCGTCCAATCCCTTCTTCTCTTGCTGGTTATGCTATAGTTCCATAAAAACTAAAAAAATAATATCTTTTATTAAATGATATGGTAGCTAAATATTTATCGTAATTCGCAAATTTGTTAGAGAAATTGATTTTATATTTAAACGTTAAATGTGAGCAGGAGTAGAAATGTGATTGCAGCAAATATTTGAAGGCTACATGAAAAAAATAGTCACGATATCATTTTAATATTATACTCACTTTATATCCACTTTCTACCCCATATTCAATTTCCGAAAGAAGTAAAGCACATATTTTATTTGACTTTACGCAATACCATTCTTAAAGCAATCTCTAGTATAGTATTATTATATTGCACACAAAAAAGGCAACCGAAAAGCTGCGAAATCAATGGTTCAAGTTATAATTTAAAGGAGATTCAACCCCGGGGAAATGCAAAAGGTCACTATCCCACTAGTCGGGATGGCTTATTTGTTTATTTGTTCGGATTCTTCTTTTTAAGTGGGGGAATTATATTATCATTCATCGCAGAGCTGCATTTGAACCATATTTAAGGAAATGGAACCCTCATCTCTGCATGACCTAATATAAGATTTTGCCAAATCAAACACCATTCTTAATGAAGCAATACCACTGTAGGTGTATCAAACCCCTTACGGAGCAATCCAACCAACTTCCTAAATAAACAAGAAATAATTAACCAAGAGATCAACTCTAACCGCCGCACCCACGAATCACATCACAGAAATAGCATCCCCCGTCTTGTATAGTCTCGGAGTCGGAGTTGCTTCGTCTCCTGGTCTATATCGGAACACCCACCGACCAAAAGACCGCACACCATATCCGACTGGGTTTCGTTTCGCTGTTGTGTCGTAAATGTACTTTGTCCTACGTATTACTTTAGTTGGTTTTTACCCAAAGAAATCTCTGAAGACTGTGCCCGTCTCTTCAGTATAGTGTCATACTACTTTGGGTCGAGTTGCCGCGAAAATCTCGGAGTATCCTGCGCACAACTACAGTCTTGCAATGATATCACCAACTGTTGAGTCACACGGCTCACCAGTTGTAGTGTGTACAATGGGTTGTCGTCGTGTTTTGTCCTGTACTTGTTGTGTCCAATGAGCCTATTCCCCAGAAAAGTGATAAATACGTTGATAATATTCTCAACTCATAGCAATTCTCACCACTCGAGTCATCATCCGACCTGATTGTGACCAGCTCATCCTGCAGAAAACCATGGTTCTTATGTACCCCGGACTTTCGTCAGGCTCAACAATATCATTACCCATGGAGATATAGTCCCATGTCCTGACCACCTAATCTGACCGAAAACCACCACAGGCTTCAAAATCCATACTCGTGCTCAAACTCGCTTCGAACCAGATCCTTATCCACACAAGACCAGTTTCTCCGGAGTTCTCGTACTACCCTAACCGCTTCCTCTCACCGACTCGCTCGTCATATGAAAAATTGAACCCTTCCAGATTTGGCCGCGGTCTGGCGTACAAATCGTGCGTCCCGGAGCAAGGGAACTTTTTCACACCCATGTCTTCTCTGACGATACCCTTCGGATTGGCTTGTTATTCCGAGCGTCTACCGAACACCTGCAAGGAAGAACCACCGTCCACCACAGTGGAACCATCCGAAACTGGCTAACTGGCTCTTGATTTACCGGCCTGCTGCCTCCGGAATGGAAAAGGAGGTCCTGGACGTTAACCCCCACACGCCTAATTTAGCCCGTACGACCTGACTACGTTTTCTCGCCAAACGACAGTTGTACCCCGGATTATCACTCACAGCGTTGTTAGTTGTTTGTGGAGGCTAATAATGGGCCTAGTATAAAACGGAAGCCATATGTCTGTGATGTGAAATTTGAGTTTTTTGGAGGGTTCTTGTTTTCTCTTCCCTTCTACTGAGTTTTCACTATCAGACTAGTCTTTTTGTACATCGCCTGTATTATTTGTGGTGATTAGTCTCTTCACTGCTGCATTCGGATTGTGTCTGTCACTGAAAAATCCGTCCCTCCTACAAAATACGAACCGTACCACGTTCAGAAAATCAGCACCACATTAAGTGCTTTTAGTTACATTACTTCGTTATTGTAAACGTAACCGTCCTATTCATATATCATCATGTCCAGCACCACAGCTACAAAACCTGCTGCCAAAAAGGGTAGAGGTTTCACCGATCTCGTTGCCGGTGGTACAGCCGGTTTGTTCGAGGCCTTATGTTGTCACCCATTAGACACCATTAAGGTTAGAATGCAGTTATACAGAAAGTCCGGTAAGAAGCCACCTGGATTCATCAGTACCGGTGTCAGCATTGCCCAAAAGGAAGGTTTCTTCTCGTTGTATAAAGGTCTTGGTGCCGTTGTCATCGGTATCGTGCCTAAGATGGCTATCAGATTCTCGTCCTACGAGATATACAGAGACTTCTTGTACGCTCCAGATGGATCTATCACTACCGCAAACACCTTCATTGCTGGTGTCGGTGCCGGTATCACCGAGGCCGTCATGATTGTCAACCCTATGGAAGTCGTTAAGATCAGATTGCAAGCTCAGCACCATTCTATGGCTGACCCATTGGACATTCCAAAGTACAGAAATGCTCCACACGCTGCTTATCTTATTGTCAAGGAAGAAGGTTTCAAGACTCTCTACAGAGGTGTGTCTTTAACTGCTGCCAGACAAGCCACCAACCAGGGTGTTAACTTTACTGTGTATTCTAAGTTGAAGGAGTACTTGCAAGAGTACCACGGAACTGAAGTCTTGCCATCTTGGGAGACTTCTTGTATTGGTTTGATTTCTGGTGCTTTGGGTCCATTGTCTAACGCTCCATTGGATACTATTAAGACTAGATTGCAAAAAACCAGTTTCGCATCCAATGAGTCCGGCTTAGTTAGAATTGTCAAGATTGGAAGACAGTTGGTTAAGGAAGAAGGAACTGCTGCTTTGTATAAGGGTATCACTCCAAGAATTATGAGAGTTGCTCCAGGTCAAGCCGTCACTTTCACTGTCTACGAATTCATGAAGAGAGTTTTGAACGGTGAAACTTCTATCGGTTTCTCCAGCAACAAGAAGTTGGAGTAAGCACAGGTGACTTACTCGCGACCTACCAAAAGGACCATATTTTATATATAGCCGTACTATCAACATATTCCTATTTATTTCTACATAAACATGTATGTACAGAAAGACTTTGTCAAAGAAGTGTAAGACCATACTCCATACAGTAACATATACCTCTCCAGTACTTAAGACTACAAAAAACACCGAAAACACCGTATACCCCACATTAACAAGTTTTCAACTGGAGAGCTCAAAAATTTTCAACTTTATCTGATATCTACATATTTCAATGCCTTGAAAATTCACCAGTCATCCCAATTGTACCCCAGACCTTGGGCGTTGCATTTACAATTAGCCTAAACCACTATAAATCCAGAAGAATCACTAAACTGAAAATTTCACAGTAGCAGGCACTTCCGTTGTGCCGAGGACATCGCGATTGCGGCAATGCAGTGACTTCCGAGGGCAATGACTCTTGAGTCAACTGGTAACCGGATATGCGATGTATTTGTTCCACTGATAATCGAACGATGAAGAGACGGTGCTAAATCCCGTCCAATGAAATTGGCCAAGGCATGTGGTTCGGGGCCGAGAACACGAACGGTATTGGTGAAGTAAAGGGCAGGTCTACGCCAAATTACTATGTGTAACGGTTTCCCTTCGTCCTATAATTCACACGACCGACTAACGGGTTAGTTTTCTTCGGTACGCACTAAGAAAGTAGTAAGTAGGTGGAGTTAATGTGGGGGACATGGGTGCTACCAATTGTCGATATCAGAAACATGATTTTTTCTTCATAAGAATAGTTGAGATACTAAGAAGAAGTTGTGTGAGTTGTTTGTCCATATGCTATTCCGTTTTTTGGTATTTGGAAGGAGATAAGTGATATCCTGTAGAATGTCAATTGTTGCATTTCTTGTAGTTTTCTGATTTAATAGCAGTTCGGGGTTGTCATAGCTCAATAGTTATAATTGTCCCCACATTCTCCTCCAAAAAGAACTCTCACAGTCATTATTCAATCATATATTCCAAAATACTAATGTACATAGTTTACACACTAAAACGCTTCTCCCTTGTTTCTATGAACAGAAAAGATGTGTGATTGCACAGCATCACCACGAGCAAACGACTTTCCACAATATTTGCAAGAAAATGGCTTCTCTCCAGTATGAGACCGCAAATGGGTAGTTAATCTATACTTCTGGTTGAAACTAGCTCCACAATGGGTGCACTCATAAGGTCTCTCACCAGTGTGGACTCTAAGGTGTCTAGTCAAATCTGAGTATTTGGCAAATGTCTTATTACAATCCTCATGAGTACACGTGTGCTTCTTGGATGCTGTAGATGTCTTGTAAGGGCGCTTGACAACGACTCCCTGATGATCGTTTTCCTTGTGATCCAAAAGTAATTGGTAAGATAAATACGTCTTCGTGCAATCCATTTCGTCACAGTGGAAAACACGTACTTCTTTCAAGTCAACATTCGTAGGTTCCGTGTCAAGGGGAACGTCAACTGCTGGACCTGTTGATGGGGCAGGATTTATCAGCAATTGCAAATCCTTGTGTACAATGGTCTTGTGATACACCAAGTTTGGAATCTGACTGAAAGCCTTCTCACAATGTTCACACTTAAACTTCTTAGGCTTTGAGTGGGTTCGTTTGTGGTTCTTGCAGTCAATTACAAGGTCAAACACACGCTGGCAAAAAGGACAAACTTTCTCTTGATCACCAGATGTTGGAGCTACGACTTTGGCCCTCTTATCGTCTTGTTTCGAACTGTCTTGACTCTTCTTTCTCTTGGTTGGTTTCGGAACCAAGTCGGGGTCGATCGAATGAACATTATCGCCATCATTTGCATCCAAATCGTCGACGGCCTCTTCTTCCAACTGCGTCGTCTCTGAACTCACCACCACCGTCTCCTTTTGCGCAGCTGCGACGAACTCGACAGCCCCGGCCTCCGAGTATATCTCGACATCTGCTATATTGTGTTCCCCCTCGTCTTCAGACTGCACCGTCAACAATTGCTGCTCGATTTCCTCTCGTTTTATTTTCTGATTGGTAGCCTCCTTTTGCTCGTTGGTAGCATCACCCTCACTGTTTCCAATCTCATCGACGCTACCGTCTGGAGCAACATCAATAGTTTCCACTTCGTTACCGTTTTCGTTGACGCCGGACTTGGCTGCTGCACGAATCTCGGCTCTTTTCTTGGATGTTGATACTCTCATTCCTTTTGTAGTTCTTTTTCTCTGGCTCTTAACAAGAGCTCTCTTTGCTGTTTGAAGACAATGTGTTGTTTTCAATAACAAACATCTGAAGGAGCTTCAATTTTTCGGTGGGTCGGTGGCGAGAATAGTGCGGTGTGGATGTATTACATTTTAATGTTTCGTGTGTTGTGATTGTGTCATTTGAAGTATCAGTTGATGGGGGGTGTTCAAGGTAGTGTATATTGACAGAGTGTGTTATGGTTACCATGCAGGTGGAGAGGTAATTGTGGTGGTAGAAAGAGTGAAAGAGTGTTATTAGAAAGAGTAGTAGTAAGTAGTAGTAAGTAGCACCATTAGTAGAAGTAGCAGGTAGAACAGTGGAGAAGTACTATAAAAAGAAGCAAAAGTAGCAGAGTCATATCTTGACACATAAAATTAATTAATAATATTATTCCTAAATTTAATACTAATTCAAAAAATAATGAACTTTTTATATTATTTCAATTAGATATTATTGATAATGGTAAGATTGTAATTGTTGGTTTGATATAGAAGATAGAAGTCATTGAGGGCAAAGTCTTGGATCAGGGTGT
Organism: Scheffersomyces xylosifermentans; assembly: GCF_036884685.1. NCBI lineage: Eukaryota > Fungi > Ascomycota > Pichiomycetes > Serinales > Debaryomycetaceae > Scheffersomyces > Scheffersomyces xylosifermentans. Next base: position 1,053,674 of record NW_027042941.1, read on the forward strand.
TAAGTCAGGTCAGATATTTATTTCAAAACTGTTTTTTTTTCTTTTCTTAATCTGTGAGCAAGATAGTAGTGGTGGTTATTGTCATATTTGACTTATACACATTAAATTACATTGAATTGCACTAAAAATGATACCTAGATCTAGATATTCTGCATTGAGTTCGTTAAGAACGATATCTAGGGGAATACTGCCCAGATTCAACACATTTGCTAGATCATTTGTGACAATACCAACATTGCAATTTCCCCGGAAAACAAGAATCACCCAAGAAATCTCCGAAGAAGAAGTCAAACGGTACCACGAACAGAACCCGCAACGCTTGGGATCTAATGACTTCTACTACCAAACAAACCCTTCGAAAAATTCCAAAGAATTCGAGCACGAACCGTCGTCTTATCATACGATTTTCTCTATTCCTCCGAATGAAAACGGTCTAATAACTCCAGAGGATGGAATCTATGATATATTGAAGGAACCAACTTTGGTTATAGAGAGACAGATCGAATTCATGAATGTATTCTTGGGATTTGAGCAAGCCAACAAGTACAGAATAATGAATGCCTTGGGAGAGCAGATTGGATATATGGAAGAGAAGGATATGGGATTGTTAAAGGTGTTGGGAAGACAGTTTTTCAGATTGCATAGACCATTTGACATTGATGTGTTTAACAACTACGGAGATCTCTTGTTAACCATAAAGAGACCATTTTCTTTCATTAATTCTCACATTAAATGTTATCTTCCAGGATATGATCGCGATAACTCTCTCATCTTTGAAAATATTGGAGAGACTATCCAATCGTGGCACCCATGGAGAAGAAGGTACAATTTATTCAAGTTAGAAGATGAAGAAACTCTGGAATTCAACCAATTTGGTGCTATCGATGCTCCATTCCTTTCCTTTGACTTCCCAGTCAAAAATCAAAACGGAGATGTTATTGCTTCTGTGGATCGTAATTGGGTCGGCTTAGGAAGAGAGCTTTTTACGGATACTGGTGTCTACATTGTAAGAATGGACCCAGCTAGTTTTGCCGGTATGGGTGAGTTATATCCGTCGGTTGCAGGACCATTGACCCTAGATCAAAGAGCGATTTTGTTGGGTAATGCCGTGAGTATCGATTTTGACTACTTCTCCAGACACAGTCGTGGGTCGCCAATCCCATTCATTGGATTCGGATCCAGCGAGTAGTTCGGAAAGTGAACAAGTATCCTAACTAGTACAGAGGATTACGAATGGGATGAATCTTAAATGGTGAAGTATTTCGCTTTTATCCAATTTTTTCTTCAAGTATTATAAATGCATATTCAATTCAATATCAAATAGACTATAAATTTAATCCCTGCGCTTTAGCGAATTGTTGCAATAAGCTCAATTGACCTTTGCTTCTGGCTGAATCCAAGAGCTTTTTCCACTCTTCATCATCTAAGTCCTTACTTATATTCTTCAATAGAGCCACAATCAAGCCCATGTAGTCATGTCTTCTTAATTCGTTCTCATTCTTCCACGTCTCTCTCTTCATCATTTGGGTGTTAATAGCGTCATAATCATTTTCTTTCTTTGCCTGTTCCAATTTATTGTTGGTTATTGCTAGCAATGAAAAACGCAATTCATCCCCATATTTGGATATTCTATTGTGGATAACACCTGGCAACTTTTCATAAAACTCTTCTTGTGAATTACACTCTACATGCTTTATAGGGTAGCTTTTCAACCCATCCAACTCATATATATGGTTATCTTTAAGCAAGTATCCAATGAAGTGGAATAGACCATCATTTTTATCATCATAGTCTTGTGGAGGTTTAGGCTTATCGTCATCGGCAAAAGACAGTGGAGCAGAGAATGAATTATGCACCGATCTGATCAAATCACTATTAGACATCGCTTCTCCAATCATCTCGCTATCAAATCCAGTCACAAAAGACTTGAAGTTACTTAATTCGTCCCCAAGGACCACCTCGTCGGACTTGTTAAGCAAAACGTTCAATACCGCTTGGGTAGCACAGGCATTCTGGATGGTTTGGTTGGCAAAGAATATGCTTTTCTCCTGGTAATCTTGATCATACACTCCATCCAAAGGTTTGTTGCCGTCTTGAGCATACTGGCGATCAATCTTTCCGTATTTAAATAAGAAGATCACACCATGTACTGGATCCAATTGGCGAAGTGAATCGGAATCTATTGAGTACAATTCGTTGATTTCCACATCTTGTATTTGTATTTTCTCGACCAATTCCGAGAATACTCCCTAATTGCATTTGTTAGTATCATCACAGAATCCCGAGATTGGCAACAACTTCCGACATTTCATAGCATAATGCTCTCAGGTACTATACTCATTATAATTCTCTTAACACAAATGAACACCCTCTCTAGGGCACCTTATTCCACCATCTTATTGACAAAGTACATACCGCATCGGAGTCAATGGTGTTCCAGCCACTTTCGGACATCCTGTAGATATTTTATATAACCAAACGTATCTATATATACCCAGTTAATACCCCAATAAGCATTATCTCAATCGCTACAAAGCAAACTTCGAGATCGGTTCGGTGTCTCGGAGATATTTGAGAGAAAATTTCCTATTTCGGCATCTGTCCGAATTGTACCATTAATGCCATATTCGGTTGTACTATAGATACTGTGGTTAGGACGGTTGGAGATGGTAGTTTCAGTAAGATACTGTAGCTACAAAAGTCTACGATAGTCGGGTTATGTTATAGAATGTTTGAGATTCAACCGCAGAACCCTAAAAGAGACAGGTCAGGACCAACTCATGTTGTAGATTGTTAGTGCTAAGAAGATTGGTACTTGATGGTTGGTACTGTGCTTTAACTATTCATTCAAATTAATGACTGGAATTATTTCACACCATCTGGTCAAAAATAGCAATACGAGTGCCGGAATTGTTTCCAACTATACCCCCTAAAATATTCAAACCAACATTCGGAAAATGTTTAATTCAGTCGACAGGATTATAATATCCAATTCTAATACATATAGTACATAATATATTATACATAATATATTTGCTGTCCATAGTGGTATTAGGAATGGTCTACCCGGGCTGTTGCTACGATACAATGCCAATGAAACATCAGAAGGTACTTATTACTGCCATATTAACCTCATTATTGTGCCAAAACTACACCTGACATCGTCTTCTTGGTGGTCTTTCATCTTTGTTGTAGCAAACTCATAACTCTATTTTTCCTACTTCTCAGTCTTTATATTTCTCAGATCGTCACCGTCCGCTGATGCTGTTGTTCTTGAATCCTGGGAAGGCGGAGGAGCCTGCTCAAATCCTTGTTCCACATCAGTTAAATCCTCTTCATTGGCATCTTTCTCGATTTGATTCTCTTCCTCCATTGTAGGGGATTGCTTTTCTATGTCGTTGTCGACTTCACCGCCATCGAAACCAAATATGAAATCAAAATCTTCAAAATCCTTCCTCATACGATCTGATCACTAGTGAAGTCTGACAATCCAAAATCAATTAACGACACCTTTCCAGATACCGAAACATGTATGTTGGGAATTCTAATATCATTATGCGAAATCCCCAACAGATGGATCTCCTTGAGTCTATCCTTTATGACCAGATAGACTTTATATTTATCCCATTCCTGCTCTGGCATTTCCTGTCCAAGGTACTCAAATATGTGCACAAGATGATACCCAAGACCATTCCAATAGCCCGAACAAAGGATTTTGGGAAAATTGGAAGCATATTGGGATTCTGCGATTGTGTGGTTGAACTTTAATTCATTGAAAAATATATCATAGTAGGCATCTCTCTCCGGAACTTCATGAAATTCAAAATCATTGTTTTCTTTCCACCATGATCTGTCGTAGCAATACTTTTTGACAAATACTACTGGAGGTAATTCCAATGTAGGGAAATTCTTCGCAGCATTATATTCAACTCTACACAACGTACTGCCGAAAATGTCACGCTCGACGTTCCATGTACCGTTATCTTGGACAATGGTTGGCAAGGTTGGGATATATTTACGCTTCGAAGAAGAAGAAGACGGCCTCGACGATGGATCCGAAGACCAAGCACATTTGGGACCAACATTATCAAGTCTATCAATCCTACCAGCTAACAGCATAGCTTGTTTTGCTCTCTCATGTAAACGATTCTTAATTTTTTTTTTGCTTCATCTGTTGTGTTGAAAAAAAAACCAGCAATTGCTGACCTTAATGTGATTCCATCAGAAACAGTCTCTGGGTCGTCTATTATGTAGTAATCAATATTCATAATACCATTTTCGTCGAAATTATATTCAAAAAACCCGAAAAGGTATTATGGTCAGAGAGAAAGCCTCTATTTGTGCCACAGATCATGGCTTGATAAAGATATTTTCTCAAAAGCAATGTAAAACAAACAGCAGGATTCCACAATCTTAATGTAAAGAATCGCTGATTTTCATCTGCTGGATTTGGTTGATAATTGCGGATAAGCTCCATCATTTGCTCAAACCCTTCATACAACTTATAGTTCAGCATCTTGTAGTCTCCAATTGCAAAACGCATTTCAGGATACAGGCTTGCTGGAGGTTTTTTGCAACCCCAAATATGCACTACATCCGGTTCCACGATTACGGAATCAGTAAGTGGAGCAAAAACCTCATTAAACCAAAAGTGCTGTTGGCATCTATGTCAGAATACAAAGAATTGATCGGAGGCTCTATCTCTCCATTGAAGTACTTTTGGATATAAGTTTCCAGCTCAATGTCTTGTGGTTTGGGATACCGGTAAAAGCGCTTTAAATAGGACAGACATAAGTCCGTACGTTTGATTTGTGATCAAGTGGAAGAAGATATCGCCTTATGAATGTGCCACTTGCCATGGGTCTGAATTGAGCCGATAACAATGCATCGGTGATATATACAAGTACAGGAAAAACTGGGTTGGTGTCTACTGCAAGAGAAGCGCGGGACATTGCTATCAACTTTTCCTTCTGTTGTGCCGTTGCTCTCTAAATTATCATTGTAAGAAAGATCCTTTTAATGTTCCTTTTAATGTTGTTCACTCTGTTGCGAATGAACTGCATGAAAAAAACCACATTTCTTTGTTTTTTCAATATACTAGATAAGCTGCAACAATGTTGAGGTACGGGTTCTTCACAAATAGATGGTATCACATACCATTTGGGTAATGATCCTTATAACTCACCATCACACCTAACCAGTGACTTGGATTTAATACCGTGAAGATTGGTATCAAGAAGATGGTTGGTACAAAGTCAATACTTGGTAGACAATTGGTAGATAGTTGGTTCTCAGACGGTCCCTGTGAGTACAGTTTACTATGCTTAAATGATGCAGAGTATACTAAGGTCAGAATAGGCTGCCTGTAAGTAGATGCGAATTGGAGTAGCCGTACCGTAATGTATATTACGGCTAATCTCCACTGTGGTAAGAGCACGATGCGGCGACTTCTTTACTCAATTTCGTCATAGAGTGTATACTCAGAGGAGGCTTTCATGAGAGTTAGTGCTTCGGATATAAATGGTGTTAACATGTGGGTTTTCAAAGCTAGCATTCAATACTGTTATGTAGTCAGTCAGAATTTGGACGATTGTCAGGGTCACTATATATACCAACATACCTTGAATTCAGAAAATTGACCGACCCGTAGGAAGCTGTTAAATGCTTTGTAGATAGAACACGCCAAACCAGCCAGCCATAACCGTAGAAAATTGTGCAATCGCAGGAAACCTTCACAACTCTTCCTACTGTTTGTTGAGAAATATCTTCTTCATTCTTTTTTTTCTTTTGAGTCTGAATAGTTAGGGGCCGAATGAAATGGTGATAGTAGTATAGCCCTCCTCCAGTTTGATACTCTTTCTTGCCCAACTCTTGCCTAATACCATACTCCAATTTTCTCTCATCTACTTGATAATCCCCATGCTCCAATACTAATTCGGATTTTACAAGTCGAGCCGAGATGTAGACCGATCGGGACATACATCCGTCGATAACACCGAGCATTCAACGTCAAAAAACACCGACAAGATGATCCTTAGAAAGTCTATATATAATGAAGAATATAATTAATATCACCCCGAAGTCGTCAAGCAGTTCTCTCCTGTTGTCCTTTTGTTAGAAATTCTGAAAATTATTTCGAAAAAGATCGAATTGCTCACAGCGTTATCAATATATCTACCCAGATCTGTTATCGCCAAGAATACCTAGTTTAGTATTTTGCATTTTGATAATACCTAAAAAAGAACCTAAGTCAACATGTCTCTCTCTCCTTGTTGTTTCAAAACTTTCTACCACGAAGGTGAAGCCAAAGGTAAATTCTCCACCGTAGGAGGTTTAGACTCTTACGTCATCGGTGAAGAATTTGGAAATGAAAAAATTATCGTCATTTTGACTGATATCTTTGGCTATAAATACAACAACATCCACTTAGTTGCCGACCAATTGTCTCAGTTAGGTAAGTACCAGATCATCATTCCAGACATCTTAAAGGGTGACCCTGTTGTTTCCTTAGAAAATTTCGACAGAGCCACTTGGTTTGGCAACCACGGCGTTGATATAACTGGCCCAATTGTGGATAGTTTCCTTTCCAAGTTGAAGGAGGAGAAGACCCCTAAGAAGTTGTTTGCTATTGGCTACTGTTTCGGTTCTAAGTTTGCCCTTGATCAATTGACTGAGGATGGCCATTTGACCGCTGCTGCTGTTGCTCATCCATCTTTATTCACCGAGGATGCTGTTGAGAAGGTTACCAAGCCATTATTGATTTCTGTTGGTGTTACCGACGCTTCTTTCGGTGAAGAATTGAGAGAAAAGACCGTCAGGATTTTGTCTACTAAGAAGGACTTGTTGTGGCAATTAGACTTGTTCTCTAATGCTCCACATGGTTATGCTTGTAGAGGAAACTTGGCTGATCCACAAATCAAGCACGCTAAGGAGAAGACCATCATTGACCAAATCAGTTTCTTTTCTCAATTCTAGAGAAGTTACGGTGTTGTCAGAGTGTTACAATTTTATTTTAAAAAATGTGTTTTCTTTCTATTTAATTGGAATTTACTTCGTTATGGAAAAATATTCATTAAGCATAGAGTATATGTATCTCCTCTTATTCATCCCTCTCCTCTTCAAATGCATAAAACAATACCACCACTACTTCCACTTCCATTCAATGTTACTGCAAAATGAACCTTACCATATCAGCATTCTTATGGTAGCGCCGTCGAATCACCTTTTCGCGGTCGTGCACTCGTCACTATGAACACGACTCACCAAAAAGGGACGACCAACAGATCTATTAATGAAGTAATAGTACGTGTTACTCTTTTGACATTGGATCTTAATCGATAGGTAGTAGATATATCATAAAGAGAAGAAATCAAAAATGGGACACGGAGAGCCATATGCCAATTACACACGTATATTCAGTTTTGAATCGAGTCCAGTAACTTTCAGTTCTGTCTCCAGAACCGCTGGATTTTTCAATCTTCTTCTTTTGATACTTAGTACGTAACTTTGATGAAAAATGGGATGTTCAGTCGAGTCCAGAAATGCAATGAGCCAAAAATGTAGAAATTGGTGCTGGCATTCAAATTGAAAAGAATAGAACCCATTGGTTTAATATCTGATTATTACCAAATACTAACAATTTACTCGTACAGCATTCCTCTCTTTGTCTTTAGCATTAATTGGAGACAGAAAGAAGAAGAACCCTCTTGCATATATTGCCTACGCCGCCGTTGCTTCATTGTCGATTGGCTATGGATCGATTAGTATTTCCAACTACGTTGGTGTCTATATCTAGACGATCACAATAGTGAAGAAGAAAGCATAATAGGTGCTATATTGCGGTGTGGATGTGTTACTGACGAATCACAGAAACCTTTAAATATTGTATAATAGAGATATCAATATAGATATTGGATCAGAATGACTGTGGAGTTTGTAAGTGTAGTGAGGTGATTTGTAGGGCTATAGTTAGTGGATTTTGGCACAATGTAAATATTGATAATCTTGAAGTTTTTTGACGAAAGAAAGACGAAATGACCAATGACTCTAAGGAAGTCATGGCATCACAATTTGACTTTAGTTATCGAGTATTCATTTGCAAATCTCTTCAGCTTGGATAGCTCTTTTTCTTTAGAATCTACTTAGACAAAGATTCTGCCGATTTCAGAGGCTGCCCTTTCCATTATGACCATTGACAGAGCAATGTAATTCTATAAGAGATAATGGGAATAACAAGAAAAGTAAATATTACTTTCGGTTGAAATGAAAACTTGCATAAATTCAAAGTTTTATGATTAGCGAATGGAAATCCTCTACGTCTCAAAGCACCAGATATTGTATATATCAATCAAATAGAGACATAGAGTGAATTTTCTGTATACGATACCATATTGAATAAGCTAACCTTGCACCGGTTATTCTTCCACTGTTTTCCCATTTTATGGCCCCAGCAACGGCTTCTACTCTGTTAAACCACCACCACTGGATCATTTTCCTACTTTCTTCTCAATCTCATTATCAAATCACCACCAAAATCATCAACCACATCTATCCATTCTCCAACTAACTACAACCCCCCTCCACAATACACCACCATCCACTTACCATTTTGCAATAGTTGCAACCACCCGTATAATCAAAATAGTCGTGCTCTAACCGACCTTCTAATCTAAACCATCTGCGACCGGAAAAGGTTGTGAAAACAGGAAAGTGAAAAATCGAAAATGCCAGCTATTACTTACTAATGGTGTCTTTTGGTAATTAGTTGGTTGTTTTGAATAGTAAAAGCTTGTAAATATATAAGGTGAAACACAGAATGTTGGTTATAAATTACTTTCTAGTTTCGTTGCAATTTTTTGCGCTCGTTTTGGCAAGAGCTCAAGCAGACGAGTACGCTACAGACCCTAATATCTATGAATTGACACCTTCGACTTTCGATAAAGTCGTCCACAAAACAAACTACACTAGCATTGTCAAGTTCTACGCACCATGGTGTGGATACTGCCAGCAATTGAAGCCTGTTTTCACTAAGTTGGGGAAATTAATCCACAAAGATGGACAATATGCTGCTAATGTTGCAGCTGTGAACTGTGACAAAGAGTACAACAAGCCATTATGTGCCAAATACCAGATTTCGGGATTCCCTACTTTGTTGGTATTCAGACCTCCAAAGCATACAGATGGTCAGCCGCTCAGAAAGAATGAAAAACACGTCAATGAAGTTTACAATGGAGAGAGATCATTGAAGGCAATGGCTAGCTTCTTGACTTCCAGACTTAAGAACTACTCTAAAAGAATTCCAGGATTTGGAAGTGAAACCTTCAAGAGCTTTGTCGATGAAGATGAGGACTATGGAAAATTTGTATTGATATCGAAATCCCAACTGGTGAGTCCATTATTTAGATCTCTTGCCATTGATTTCCTTAATAGCGTGAAATTTGGCTTGATTTCTTCAAAGGCACTCAAGGGAACTACTGTCACATTAGAGGGACAAGAGGTGGAGATTCCGAAAGGAGAAAACGGAGAAATTGAAATTCCTTCCTTGTTGTACATTAATAAATCATCTGGAGAAGTCTTGAAGTACGACAGAACTCCCAAGTTGAATGACAAACTTAAGATCAGTGAATGGATAGTAGAAGTCTCCAAAAAGACACCATCTGAAGGTCCATTATCCAAAAAAGAAAAGAAGTATTATTCCAGCTACAGACTGGGTAAGAAGGCAAAGAAGGCAGCTCCAGACCACGATGAGTTGTAACCATAAAATACAGGGTAGCTAATAAGGTAAGGTGATGATTTCAATATTGTCAATCTATCAAAAAGTAATATATATCTAGATTCCAAATAAATTTGTATATTCTGATAATTTTCCTCCCTAAAGTGTATGTATGTTTGCATTTCCCATGTCTATCGTTCTATCATCTTAAATATATATACGACATTAATGTACATCTACGCTTTGCCAAGGTTATCCATCATATCCATTAAAGAGTCCAAGTCGTCCTCTTCTTTCTTCTGCTCGTTATTTCCTTTGCCTTCTTCATCCTCTTTTTCAGTTATTTGAATCCAATTCGTGACTTGGTCAATAAATAATTTGGAATTTGGAACGAAATGGCCACCAGGATGCTTCAAGAGGTCAGAACTACTCTTCGTAGCTTCGTATAACGATAAGGCTCTCGTTTCATCCACAACGGTGTCCAATTCGCCATAAACATGCAAGAACTTGAAGTCTATAGATTCCTCCGGGTCTGGGTAATGCAGTTCGTATTTGTCATTTCCAGAACTCTTTGAAGTGTCTAATTTAAATCCAGAATATAAGATGAAGAATTTGGGAGAGGGTGTATCAAATAATTCCTTGAACTTATGAGCTATGATACCACCCAAAGCCGCTCCTTGGGAAAAGCCAACCACGCCGGCAATAGGTAATTTCCTTTCCTCTTCAGTTTCTGGTTCCTCTTTCATGTCTTCATCAGGAATTATCACACCGTTTTTTATGTAGTTCCTAATAGTAGCTATTCCTTCTTCCAAATCGATCCCATCATTAGACTTGTGTGGCTTCACCCACCATGCTCTATAGTTGGTTTCCTCGGAGTCCGAGGCGACAACTGTGTTGAATTTCGAGAGTTCGTCATTTGAAGGCAAGTCTGCTGGGGTGAGCTTTAATGGTCCATTAAGATATACTGACTTGTAGTTTAGCTTAGTGAGTCTCTTTCTTAAGGCCGATGTTTTGGCGTAGAAAATGGACGATGTCTGGGTATACCCGTGAAGAAACAAGATTTTACCCTTGTACTGAACAACTTTCTTTGGCGGCATTATAGCTACAGCCGTTTCAGATACAAATCACAAATGAACACCAACAAGAACTGAAAACTGAAAAATTACAAATCCGATTCGTTTTCGTAGAATCGCAAAATCATAGGAAGTTTCGAAATTTTTCAAATTACGAGATTCCGCGAGAGCGCAAAATTAAGATAATATGCGGATAGAGAAGATGTTAGGATATGACGGGGGTTTGTGGTAAAGGGAATAGAGTTGTGGTAGCAGAGGTTCGTGGATAAGGTGGTGGGGGTGTTGGGGTGATGTGCTGACTGGTGTGTAGGATATGTGATGTGATGTGAGGTTATAAGTGGTATGTAGGATATGTGAAGTAATGTGATGGGATGGTGTTTATGATGATGATGATGCAGAAGGGGAAGAAGAAGAGCTGGAAGAAGATGAAGAGGAAAATGGTGAAGAGGAGGGATCCTAGAGCAGTATTCTTGTGTGAGGAACAATTAGTGAAGGAAATTATTAGAGATATTAATATGTGGCTTCTCTCAGTATGCCTGTCTTTTGATAGTGTAGATGATCTGACATATACATTATTTTATGTGATGTGTATTGTATTGTATTGTATTTGTTTGTAATTGAGTAGTAGTAGTAGTAGTAGTAGTAGTAGTAGTAGTATATTTGTTATTCGTAATTTGTTATTTGTTATTTGTTATTGGCTATGGCTATTGACCGGGTGTTATAGATTTTACAATCTTCGTATTGAGTATGTACTGTTTTAGGTGGAAACTACTAGGAAACCAAATCTATTACAAACAGTAAGAAATGAATCTAAACTATGGCTCTTTTAGGCAGTAATCAGAAATGAGTAGGGGACAGAGTACGAGAATGAAAAGGAGACGTAGTAAATATGCTCCCTTTACCATCTGTCCTTTTACGTCCATAGCAATTTACCCTTAAGCAAACTCTCTATAACACCTTAGGAAGATCCAAGATATCTCTGATGATTCTTATCTTACTTTTGTCAGTGTTATCTCCCTTTCCATAATTCTCTGCAAAGTCTTCCTTCTTGACAATCTTTTCATAGTCCTCATCAACTTCAACATAATGAATCACATTACCAAAACCCAATTTGTGTGCAGCTTTCACGTTGAGTTCACTATCGTCAATAAAGTATTGCTTAGCCAAAACTTCGCTGTCAGTATAATCGATCTGAGTAATCTTGAAACAATTGTAGAAAAATTGGTCCATTGGCTTACAGATAATTGGGAACTTGGAGTAGTCACAGTAGGTCAATCCGTCAAATAAGTCACCAACTCCCAAAAACGACACCACTCTCAATGCATGGTTCTTGTAGGCATTGGTGATCAACCAGAAGTAGTCAAACTTGTGTGTTTCTTTAAGAGCAATCAACATCTTTCTCAAGTCAGAGTTGTAGCTCAACACTGATTTCAAGTCTAACGAATCGTCGACCTTGGAGTTATAATCCAAGGCGTCCACCTGGTGATTCCTCACTAAACCTTCGATGGCTAAACCATATGTTTTGTAGTAGTTCATGTGTAATTCATGAGCAGTTTCGTCGTCAAGACTCAAGTTGTCCTTGAAGTAATTGTGGATTTTCACTTGCATAAGATCATGGATCTGGGTTGACCGGTTGTACAAGCAGTTGTCTATATCGAAGAAGAATATCTTCTTGTTGGCCAAATCCTTTGGAATGGGACCAAAGCCAAATGGCAAGTCTACGACAGTTCCCGGCAACTCTTCCAGATGCTCGATTTGGGGGTTGTTGTAATGAACAGGAGTAGGCTGGTCAGCTTTTGAAGTAGTCATTTTTCGGTTATTGTTAATATAAGTGCAACGTACACCACTATACGATCTGTGGTAACTAATATTTCGGTATAACAATGGCAGCGTTATTGCAGTTTTCTTCCAACTATTCTTCCAGGAAAGACGTGTGTGAATATCAATTAATTTCATATACACAGCTACGGCCTATATACACTTATACCTCTAACCATACAATACAGAAAAATATTACCCTATCAATACCTCAACCTCAACCTCAACTGTATACCTCATTGAGTCACTAAGAGTCATCGGATAGAAACGGTTCGGACATCCATGTTAAGATTTCCATCAACCACGTTTAGTCCGCCGCGAGATAGCGACGGTCCTGGTAGCGAGAGTGTTTGCTGAGAAGAAGGTCTGTTTTAGCAGGAGAGAGAAAAGATGCGCCTTTTGACGTTATTTGAGGGGGGTTGTGGTTAGTGGGGGGTGGGGGATAATAGTAGATAATCGTAGTAATGGTTGTTAGTCTTGATTGGGATCCTGATTGGGGTACTGTGAAGATTACAAGTTGGAACGTTTGTGCTGGCAGGTGTGTTAGGGGTTTTGGTCTTGAGATATTAATTCCCGAGTTGCGAATTGTCTTCGAGAACAAAAGTTGAAAACAACTGCAAATTGTTCTCTGATGCAAATTGTTCTTCTAGAATAAGTTTATGTTTAAGCACGCATCAGTTTTTGTGATTGTCTATTAGTTCAAACTTGGTACTATTTCTCACATCAAATGCATTTGTCTATAACTATAATTACACGTCTTTATTAAACATTCTAGATGTACAAAATTGGCTTAAAAATGTCAAGTTTCATGGATCTCTAGTCGTCGCTATTCGATGTTAGTGGCCCTCCGAAAACACGATTACCATCATTGGCATTTTCTCTAGGTGCAGTGGTCTCCCTCAGTTTCAGCTCATAGAAGATGTCGTCTTTCACTAACTGGTAATCTTTCTCGAAATTGTTGTATAAGTAGTTCAAGGAATAATAGTCTTCGGTAACACTTTTTACAAGGTCATCTCTACTGAACGAAGGGTGGCTTATTTTGACGTATCCAATATTACGGATATTCTCATATACGCTATTACGCAAGCGGTCAATTTCAGCTAATAGTCCCAGGAGTCTTATTGCATTTTTCTTCCGAGCTGTTTCGTAGTCTTCTTCAATTTTGTGGTTTACCTCGAATGATTGCAAAATCACATGATTGAGTAGTTGTATCTTGTAATGATCAAGATAAATATTGTTGACGGCATCGTAATCGTTTCTTTCTAGTCCAGCTAAAATATCAGTTCTGTTCATTTCTCTAAGGACAGACTTAATGTCCCTAAAAGAAGCATGCGTGGTTGAATGCGATTGAATGCAGCTTTCTGAAGATACTTCTGAGTGTACGTCTGAGCCGAGAGGTGTGTGTGCGTTATTAGAACTTTCTGAGTTACGACTTCTCTCTGGGGTGCCTGATTTGAAATGGGTCTTTTGATTAGTCTTCGTATCAGCGCCATTTGGAGGCCGGTCTTCGCTTAGTTCTAGCACAATTGTGTCCTCAAGTGTCTTGTTATGACTATAATTGAGGAAAGAAAGATTCAAAGAAGTAACAATTCGTATAAGCCTATTATTGGAACAATTAGCAAAGGCAATATTTAGCACTCGTAAAGTATTGAATTGTAATTCATAGTCAAATTTCTTTATCCTCTTATGGCTATCAGCGACTTCTCCGTATGTATGTGTAGATATGGACAATAAAATTGTCATAAAATTTGAGATAAAAGTCTTCTGTTCTTCGTCCCTGAGATCATTGGTGAAGTTAGTAAAGACGGATTGTACAAAATATTTCAATGTTTGAAATTCTCGTTCATTTGCGTTGAAATCCATCGTTGTTAATATAAAAATTTGAATCAAAGACTTCGGAGAATAGAGAGTTGAGTTGCTCTCGTAGTGTGCTGTAGCCTGAAATAAATTTAGAATAATTGCTAGTCGAACCAAGGTTATTTTGATGTTATTATTAAACTGATTCAACTTCATGGGAACACTTAAGTGTGAGCCAGTGGCGTTCTCAAACGGTCTTTGGTCACAGCCTACTAGCCTTGCGTAATTAAATATGTCGCTCATTGAATCGTCGTCATCATGAATAATGGCTTCTTCCACTATTTTATTGACGTATTTAAGCCGATCAATGTTTGTAATATTGAGCAAACAGTAATTTACAAACTGAACTGTAGATTGACTCGTATAAGGAATGACCCCCTCCCTGTACTTACGTGAATCATAAAAGAAGAATTTGCTCAACTTAAAACTTCCAGTGTTCAACTTGCGTTCTACCTTAAAAACATTTGTCAAGAAATAAAAGTGTCTGTTCAGAGAGTAACCATTATCTCTGTAGCTGCTTTTCAAAATACGCTCAATGAGGTCGTTGTCATCCTTTAAGTTGTATACCTTTATTCCATGGGAGCCGTTGTCGTTCAATTCCTCCAAAATTTTCGTCTTTTGGAGCATAACCTTCTCGTATTCCTTCTTTAGTTTGAGCTCTTCTTCCAGAATTTCCTGCTTTAGGAGTTTATTCCGGTCGGCTATTTCTTGATTTCGTTTGGCATCTGTTTCAAATATGCTTGGAAGCTCAAACTCGAATTCTTCTGCTATTTTCCTTTGTTCGCTGACCTTGCTTCTTGTTCTTCGTGACGGTGATTGTGACTTCTGGAAACCAGGAGATGCTGATCGAGAGATCGATGGACTGGGAACGGAACTCAGAGAGTTCGATTTCCTGAGCCCATTACCAAGCGAAACTCCTGCTTTCAATCGGATTTTCTTCTTCTCTCCGTGTCTATTGTTCTTCTTATCTGAAACAGCCCGCTTCTTGGGTGATCCTCCGGTAGCTGCTTTTCCTGAAATCAAATTCACCACTGAGAAGTCATCATCATCATCATCGCTGTTTGAATCAATGCTCTCGAAATCTGACGACATCTACCATTTGTCTACGAAAATGACAAGCAACTATAGACAATTATTATCGTATCTACAGCTTTCTCAATGAGAAGTTCTTACCAATGAACTTATACTAATCATCTACCAAATCAATCCGTCAATACAACGATGAATACGACCATTGCAAAGAAGCGTCTGTGTGCATGATAGATTGGCGCTACCATGTATATATGTAGGTGAGTTGCAGCCATTGATGTTGGAGGATGTTAGTTGATGTGAATGGTTTGATGTATATTGGTAAAAAATTTGGATGGTGATGGTGGTTATTCTATAGAAGTGAAAATTATGGTTGTCCTTAAGAGAGAAAGGTTTAAGGAAATTGGTATTCGTTGTGTCAGTTGCAATTCAGTTGTACTCCTTTACATTCTCTTTGGATTTTGCATTGTGTAGCAGCCCTGTCTCTTTCAAACAAGCTAATTGCCCTAAATAATGCACCATTGCTTTATCTAGTCGTACGTTCATCTAGGAAGCATAATCAAGTCAATTTCTACGAATTTCTCCAGGTAAATACAAAATGTCAATTATTATACTCATACAATTACATAATTCAAGTGAGCTCACCAAATACTCATACACCTGATAAAAGACACTCAAGCGATTTAAGACTTCTCGATCTTGGTACCAGCAACTGGAGTAGAGCTGGTGGCGACTGGAGTAGGGTTTTCAGCAGCCTCTGCCTCGTTCTTCTTTTGCAATTCGCTCAATCTCTTGGCTTCGGCGTGAACGTCTTTAACATCACCAGCTACACCCTTGTAGAACTCGTGAACCTTGATTCCGTAAGGATGGTTGGCGGCCTTTTCAAAGTAATGAGATAACTTACTGGTGTATTTGGATTTGCTCAATTGGATTTGTAAATCAGCCAACTTGGATTGTGCAGCACTGACATTCTTGTTGAAGTCAGATTGAGGGTCTTCGGAGTGGATGTACTTTTTGTCCAAGTCTCCCAAGAAGCTCTTGAACTTGGCGGAGTATCCGTTTTGCTTGTCAACCTCAATTGACTTGCCAATGATCTTATCGCTCAAAGTGTAACCATTAGCTAACAATTGAGCCATGATGGCGTACTTAGGCTTCTCTTCTTGGTTGATATCATCATAGTTGTTGTCTCCTGTCTTAACGGCATCGCTTTGGATCTTGTTGTCCCCAGTAGCAGGAGCACCGGATTCAACAGTAGTGGATGATGCAACGTCTTTGTATTTAGGTGGATCGTCAAAGGAAGCCACGGCGGCACCAGCGGCTGGAGCCTTTTCTATATTGATTGGGACACCTTCCAATTCAGCTTCGTTCAACAACAAGGCTGTATCCAATGCCTTTGGTGACTCGAAGTTGACCTCGTAGGACGAAGTCTTGTCGACCTTGGTGATCAAGTTGATGGACTTAATGTCGCCACAGAAGGAGAAGAACTTCTGCAATTTCTCGACTGAGATGGTGTTTGGGACATGGGATGCAATAACAGTGGCCATTGTGTGGGTTTACGGTATGAGGTATGGGCGCAAAGAATTAAACTATACTTGGCTGGAGAAAACAGGTATACAAGATACACAAATAACACCTATTAATTGGATTTGCTACTATATATATATATATTAGCTGTATACAGAAGCCAATTATAACCAGTTTCATCTCCGAATTCCTTTTAGCAACTCAATTCATTTCGGTTTGGCTATGGCAATCCAAAAAAGGGGCTAACATGAAATTTATGTACACGATTATGTATTATTTTCCCGTGCAACCACTTTGGTCAGTTCAAGGCTGATGCAAGGATGATTGGATGGTTTATACCGTCAATGGCTAAATGGAGGATGTTGCTGTGGGTGTGTATGGAGGATTGAGGATCATTGTTGGGGGCCAATTGAATGCTGTGCCTGGATGGTAGTTGATAGAATTGATTTGGTGTGTATTAACTGGGAGAGTGTATGGAATGGATTGATATGAATGGCTGTGGACTGTGTGAGGTGATATTTGCTATTCTTGGTGCGATGGAATTTCCTAGAATGCTTGGAAAGAGGTTGAGCTTTGTCAATTGATGACCAGATGGTACATGGGCAGATGATGTAAGTCCAGATGGTAGGCAACAGCAATAGACGGAGATCGTATTTTGATGGATAGATAGAGAGAGTCGAGCATGTGAAATTTTTGTTTAATAGTGGGGAGAGAGTTATAAGACTAAAGCCCTGATGCACAGAGACTGTATCGTTTGTTATGGTGTGTTCTGTTGCATACTCAGTAAATGTATTGATGTGTTCTATGGTGGCGATCTTGTCGTGGTGGTGATACTATGATTCTGGTTATAATCGAAGGATTGTAGTGAGGGAGTCGTAAAAGGTAATAAAGCAGTGTGTGTCTGTTGTCCCTTTCTTAGTGTTTACTTTCAGGGTTTCTTCATTACTCCTTGAGTTTTCTCTTATTCTCTTTATTTCTTATTCATTTATACTTTTATTCCATTAATGTATTCCTCTTTGATTCTCTTACTCTATTATTACTCTCTTACTCTATCTTGTTCTCTGCTTACTCTCTCTTACTTTATTATTACTCTCTCTTATTCGTCTTACATTTTATTCCATATACTCTCTTATTCTCTCTTACTCTATCTTACCCTCGCTCTCATTCTCACCCTCTCCACACATTCTACCCTACACCTTTGTTCGTTCATGCTTTCTTCGCAGACGCACCCTGTCGCATTAAATTGATTGCATTAGGTGATATGTTCATACAATAGAATATTATATTTTGCAAATGCTTGGTTATTTTGAGGGGTACTCGTTTTGACGTTCGTTGATGTCTTGATGTCTTGATGAAGAATGTTTATTTGTGGTCTTGTTTTTCGATCTGATTGGATGTGTCATGGTTCTTATTTTTTTTTTGTTTCCGTGAAGAATATCACTATCACTGACTGTTGAAAGTATATTTTTTTGTTCGTTATGTGGAATGAAGGAGGATTACACTTTAATATTTTTTTCTGTTATACATCTCCAAGCATATTTCCATAAGATTATTAATTTATGGTTGATTTTTTAGGATATTTGCATCCTTAGACATGCATCTTATCAATGGCTCCAATTGATTCATTATTCATTATTCAATATTCATTGTTCATTTTTCTTAAATATGTTTCATATCCATTCTATGCTCTCTACCCTATTAAATCTGATTTACTCGCCAACTCACTCGGTACAACCTCCTTGCATATTAGGCTTACTTTTCTATTTATTCTAATACACTTTTGATTACCCATATATATATATATATATAATTTCCAATTTCAAAGCTCTTATAACAAGGTTTGGCCCAAAGCACATCTACCAATGGCACAGGCAGCACTGACAGTGTCCAAAATGTGCTCTTCAGTCTCAGCCAACAATGGGTTTGTTTCCACAATATCAATTGATCCCAACAAACCAGTGTGGGCAATCTCCTCTGCAATAAACAAACCTTCTCTTAAAGACAATCCTCCCTCGACTCTGGTACCAGTAGCTGGAACAAAAGATGGGTCAATGGCGTCAACGTCATATGACAAGTGAATAGGGTTCTTTCTCTCTGGGTTGACAGCATCAAGAGCCATTTCCACAACTTTACCAATACCATACTTGTCGACATGGTACATGGAAAAAGCTGGAATATTGTACTTCTTCAAGATGGCCTTTTCTCCATCGTCCACGTCTCTTAAACCGATGTAGGCAATTCTGTTGGCCTTCAAGTTTTGTGGCACCCAAGCAAATTCTGGAGGGTAGGAGTCGGAATCAATGCCCATCACAAAAGAGATTGGACATCCGTGCAAGTTTCCGGATTCTGTAGTCTTAGGAGTGTTGATATCAGCGTGAGCATCGATCCAGAGAACACAAGCGTCCGGGTTGTGCTCCAAAGCTGCACTTACAGTAGCAGTACCTATGGAGTGGTCACCACCAATGGTAACTGGTAATCTGTCGCTAGACAATGCAGATCTGACGGCTTCGTGAATCTTTTGGCAACACTCAGAGACGATCTTGGTGTTCTTAACTCCAAAAGAGTCCTTATCATTTGATTTTTGTGCTTCATAGTTAGTCTTCTCCAATGGGTTAGCTACCTCAGTCTGCCAGCCAAGGTGCTCTAGCTGTTTTTCGAAGCCTGCTTTTAAGATGTATTCTGGCCCCAATTCTACACCTCCCTTTGGTTGACCTCCAGAAAATGGAGCTGTGATGATGGTGGCCTTTTTGTTTGGGTGAAATTTGTATTGGACTATATCGGTTAGTATTTGATTGTAAAAAAACCACTTAGTCTACTTCTCCTGTCTCTCACTTTAAGACATTATGACGGTTTCATTTGTTGCTAATGGAACAAGAATGAGTACTTACTGTCAGACATTATGTATTATTAGGAATATGGTATTAAGATATGATACTGCTAAAATTTTTTTACAGTAATAAAATGAAGAAGATGATTTCTTATGCTTATAGACAACCACTCAAATCTACATCCTCATCGACATGGACACGAACCCTCTTTTATAGTTCCATCCCAATGGTTCCAGAGATATCGATACCGTTTTGAGCGATAGGCTGTATCCAGAAACGGAACGCGAAGTCGCGTTTGACTGAACTTAATGGAAATAGCTAGTGAAAGGCAAGAGATTGCGAGCAGTTACTGAGAAAAATATGACACCGTGAGCATCTTCGTGACAAATGCCCACTGTCTACAACGAATGGGAGTGCAGGATCCCATGTGGGTGCGAATTTTAGTGACAGATTAGCACAGAGCTTCTATTTGGGCTGTCGCGATTAGTGAGGCCAGAGAACTTAATGAGGAGAAAAACGTCCCTAAAGTTAGGAGAAAGAGAGGATGCTAGTAGATGTTGAGGTTAGGATGCTTCGCCCCTCTTTTTCATGTTGCATTCGCCTTACAGTTCTCGAATACTCCACTGACCACAGTATGTAAGGTGGTTGGCGTAATTGTGAGAAACTTTCTTGTCTCCGAGAAGATGGTCATCCGTTGGCAATACTATGTTAGTTAAAACTATGCTATTGTGTCAGCGAGTTGGGGAGTCCGAAGATGGAGAAGATTAACTACTATGATGAGACATCTGTATGTTGACATTTTTAGCAAAGGTGGGGTTTGTGAGCGAAACAAAAGTTTCCGCCGATTGCCGAGGCGATGACTTCTGTAAGAGGTATGGGCTCTTAAAAGCACGATGAATTATAGATGAAAATCAGATATAATTAGAGTATGTGGGGTAGGACTCAATCGAAATGGACATCTCCATCCCCGAGTCTCCCATAATGAACATAATCTGCCCTGGACCTCTTACAGACGTAGTAAAGACAGCACCTTTCCGCGCATAAAGTGGGTCTACAAGAAGACAGCATGATGTTATCTTACCGAGAGAGAACAAGAACCACAAGCACAAATGACGCAATATGTAAAAGCAGAAACTGTTGATAGTTAATAGGTAGCTCTGACATGTTTGTGTTCAACAGTCAAGGGAAAATCACAACTATAACAAGATGTGAATGATTTTGGTAACTAAAACTATAGACGAATCAAATCAGATCTCTCTGCACACCATGGAACCATCTCTCTTCCGACTGGAAGAACAGAAACATTTCAATGAAAATAGTGTCGTGTGACAGCAGGCACGGCGGTTTTACCATCCTAATCTGTAACTGGCAAAAACAAAGAGTATTAATTAATACAGTACTAGAATTATTCTCCTCAGTGTTCTTAGTCACCACAATGTTGGAGAAGGCATGTCAAAATGAAAAATAAAATTTTTTTCATTTTCAGGCGGGTCCATCGAGTGATACAAACACGATTACAGACAGGTATGTGAACAAGAACAACAAAGATTTAACATTTACCGAACTCAAACTTTCACCCTACCTATACTTCAATAATCCATAAATTTGCAGAAAAAAGAAAAACTAACCACCTCCATAAACTCCAAATCCCAAATAGGCTCCCCTCTAAATAAATTTTAAGCACTAAAAATAATCACTTAAGCTTTCTGGCATCTCTCGTTAGCGACATCTCCATTTTTCCCTCTCATTTCTCTCTAAAAATACTCTCGTTCAACGCACTGCTGCTGCTACCGTTGTGTTTTGTGTTTATCTGCCTTATTCCTCGCCCAATGCAGTTAAAACTACCGCCATGTTGCAGCGCCAGCGCCTTTCTACACGTGCAAAACGTCACTATGTCATCCCCAGAGAAGTCTCCGTTGCAGCCTTTATATTAGCATTACCGCTATCCACTACGATGCCAATGGCCGATGAACCACGTTTCCGAATTAATCGGATCGTTGTTATTGTTGTTTTGATCCTAAACTTTTCTTTTCCTCTACCGAGACTGGTACTGGCTGAAGAGTCTGGACCAGAGTTTCTTGTAACCACCATTCTTTTTGAACCAAGTTGTTTTCTTAGAAACGGAACTACCATTAAGTCTATTAGGCCATCGGAAAAACTGTCACCGAACGCGGTCTCTACTTTTCACAGCCGTATCGTCGTGATTAACGCTTTGTCTTTGTTACAACCAGAAATCGTCGTTGTACTACAATTGCATGGACCTACTGGTTTAAGAACATTGTGGCTGTAGAAGGTAAAAATTCACCAGAGTATATCCAAAAAATAGCTGATCAATAAGTCTTTTTGGCATCTCTCACGATGAAATTTGGAAAGACATATCTCTCCCACCAGATCCCAGAATGGTCGATCTACTACATGAACTACAAGCACTTGAAGAAAGTTATCAAGAACATTGACCAGGTATTTGAGCAATTCCATGACCAAAATGCTGAAAAGGCCGAGGTTGTGACTCTCATAGGACAAGTCATGTCATCTTTCTTCTATGAATTAGACAGAGACATCGAAAGAGTCAACGATTTCTACAACACCAAGTACGTTGAATACAGCCGTCGTTTGGTTAAAATTAAACAAGTCCTTGGATACCAGGATGGTATAATTTCGCATCAGATAGAGTCCAATGAAGAGTTGGAAGAAATCATCTCCATTTTGTTAGAGGAGAGATCTGTAATCAGAAACTTGAAATGGTTTGGAGAACTTAACCACAAAGGGTTCATTAAGATCTTAAAGAAATTGGATAAGAAGTTGACTTGGTTAATTAAGGAGAACTTGACCGACGACTTGAAGGAAGCCAAAGAGTTCTCGTTTGAAATTTCTAACCACAACAAGGAAGCCTACTTGTCCACCAGAGTCAATGCCTTGCCTTTCGCTAATGAGACCGAGCTTTTAACTTCATTGGACACCGTTAACCACATTCTCAACGAATTGGGAGAGTCTGAAGCACTCGATAATGAACAAGAAGATGATGAGAATATTAGAAGCGTTAGAAACCTTAGTATTGACAATGGCAAGAAGAGCACCTACGACCAGCAAGTCTTGCAGAAGTACTATGCTTTGATTGAGAACGATGATGCTAAAGCGTTGGAAGAGCAATTAAAGCTGACTGGGCCCGACTCAAAGACTTCTCACAAATCATTGATTTCTCTCTTAAACAAGGCTGCTTCATTCAACTCTACTCATTGTATTGACAGCCTACTCGAATTTCTCGAAAAATTCGTCATGGATAAGCCAGAACACTCTGATGACTTCTTATACGACCAGTCAGATATTTCTGGAAGAAATTTCTTCCATCAGCATATCATCAGTTTGGGAAAGAAACAATTCATCAAGGAACAAAAGGTCACTCCAGGAGAAACAGCAGAATCCAACCGTTTCTTAAATCAGCAAAAGGGACCCGACCACGACGTCACTGATAGCATCAATGGTTTAAGTTACATCCTCAAGAAGCTTCATGCCTCGAATGCTGAGAATGCCAAGAAGTTGCTTATGGCCAAGGATAACTACAACAGAACACCTTTACATTATTCGGCACAGTATGGTTTGAAAATTGCTACCAACCTCTTGCTCGACTATATGACTAATTGGGAATTGATTGATACTTCTATCTCAATCGATAATACCGAAGTTTGGGGAGACCAAGAAGGATTGACTCCATTGCACTTATCTATCATTGGAAAGCACCCTAAAACAACTGAGAACTTGATTATCTTCAATTCTGCTAACAGCTTGACGTGTCCAAATTTGATTCTTTTGGCAGTCAGGTTGAACTCCAGTCAGATCTTAGATTCCTTGATCAACCAGGGTAAAATAGACA
The DNA here is from genome assembly GCF_036884685.1 of Scheffersomyces xylosifermentans. Lineage (NCBI taxonomy): Eukaryota > Fungi > Ascomycota > Pichiomycetes > Serinales > Debaryomycetaceae > Scheffersomyces > Scheffersomyces xylosifermentans. The sequence goes on from NW_027042941.1 coordinate 1,077,386, forward strand.
TTAACTACACCGATTCTGAACATCACAATGAGACCGCACTTTACATTGCAGCTAAACTTAATTATGTGGATCTCGTGGAGTTCTTATTGAAGAGTGGAGCCGATACTGAGATAGGTGAAAGTGTCTTTGGTTGGACTCCGATTTTCATCGCCGCCAGTGACGGATTTGAGGAAGTTGTCAAATTGTTAATCGATTACAAGTGCAAATATGAAATAGTCGATGATTCTGGTTGGTTACCTATGGAACATGCTTACTTAAGAGGGCATTTGAAGGTTGGTGACTTGGTCCATCCAAAAGATGAAAAACTCTTGTTGTTTGACATGTACCATCCAGAGAACAACTTGTCCCGTGTAGTGGCTTCTCCAGTCAGCACACCCCTTCTTAAGAGCACAACAGATGACTCTGTGCTATCCACTTCAAGTATTGACAGGTTGCCTGAGTCTTCTCGTCAAGATATGAGTCAGGTTTACAAGCAATTGAGGAATACTGGGTCCTCATCTTCTATTACCAAGCCTCCGAAGCACAAAAGGAAACTTAAGCCTATTAAATCTTTTGGACATCGTTATTTGAATGAAGACGAGTCTTTGATTATGATTACGTTAGGAACAACTGATTTGAGGGACAACAATGATCCGATCGAGCTCAATCAAATGTCTTTGGCAAAGAGCTTTTCGACTGAATTAGACACAGCCTTATCATTGTCTATCACATGTCGTAATAAATCTACTAACAAGCCAATTGAACCACCTGTAATAATAGATCTTCCATTGGAGGATCACCATGGTAGTGCTACGGATCCTTTGACTTTCAAATTGAGTAAGCACTTGAGTGCAGACGACGTCATTATTTCTTTTGACTTGATTCCAACATACCAAATTGCAGACAATAAAAAGGACAAGATTTTGGGTAGAGCTATAGCATTGTTGAAGGATGCATACACAAAAGTCGGGCCCCAAATGAGATCTTTGAATAATAGTATCACCATTCCTATTCTTGAATCAAGCAACTTGGATATTCTAGGTTTGGTTAGATTTGAATACTTATGTGTTAAGCCATTCACTCATAAATCGATGACCATTGGAAGAACTGACACTTACTGGAAGCAATTAGTCTCTACAAGAGTCATTGGCCACAGAGGTTTAGGTAAAAATGTCAGTGGCAGAAACTCCTTGCAATTGGGTGAAAATACAGTAGAATCCTTCATTGCAGCCGCATCATTGGGGGCTTCATACGTTGAATTTGATGTTCAATTGACTAAGGATTCTATTCCAGTCGTTTATCATGATTTCACAGTTGCTGAATCTGGTATTGATATTCCCATGCATTCAATTACTGCTGAACAATTCTTAGGTTTAAACGATGTCAACTCGTCCCATGATGGCGACAAAAAACAATATTCTCAGGACGATGAAGTCCTCTCTATCAGACGCAGAGCCAAGTCATCTCAACAATTGTCTAATATCTCAAGTAACGGATTCAGTTTGACCCCAATGACTCCCGCTAAGAAAGAAGAGCCTAAAGATGACGAATTAGATCGTGAATTCAAAGACCAAATTAGTAGAAGAATGAAGTTAACCAAGACTTGGAAGGATAAAGGTTTCAAAGGAAATTTTAGAGGTATGTCTGTGGCATCGAACTTCGTTACCTTAAAAGAATTGTTCAAAAAGTTGCCAAAGAATGTAGGATTCAACATGGAATTGAAGTATCCTATGTTGGACGAAGCAGAACAAGAAAGCATGGGAGAAATTGCCATTGACATGAACCACTATGTTGACACTATCTTGAAAGTTATCTATGATGAAAACGCCAGCGGCAGAGATATTTTATTCTCTTCCTTCCATCCTGACATTTGTGTCTACTTGTCCATGAAGCAGCCTACCATTCCTATCTTATTTTTGACTGAGGCTGGAACAACTACAATGTCGGATATCAGAGCTTCTTCTTTGCAAAATGCCATTAGATTCTCCAAGAAATGGAACTTGTTGGGTATTGTGAGTGCTGCCGAGACCATTGTCAAGGCCCCAAGGTTGACGCAAGTAGTCAAGTCTTCTGGGTTGGTTTGTGTGACATATGGTGTGGAGAATAACGATCCGGAATTAGCCAAAATTCAAATGAGAGCTGGTGTTGATGCTGTCATTGCTGATAGTGTTTTGGCAGTAAGAGAGGGATTGAGACAAGATAAGGACTTGGATGATTCCTCTGCCAGTGATTAGAGAGCGTATGAAGGCAAATGAGTATATAGTACCATGGCCGCATAGAATTGCTCTCGATAGACTTAGACTGGTTATATTCTGCTATGCATTAATATTAGATTTTGCATAAAGTATAGAGTAAATGGTTATGATACAAAACGTATTTGATAAGATGTACCATAGCAATTTGAAGATAATTGAACTGACAATGTAAAATGGGAGAAAGTAGAGTAGAGGGAAAGAGTATATTTTATAATTTCAATTACCTATTTACTATTTGCTTCTGGACGTCGGCTTACGTGGAAGACATATTTCTTCTTAATCTGGGAGAACTACGGTATCTCGTGATTTTAACTGCAAAAAAAGAAAAGAAAGACTTATACTGTACTTAGGGTGTGGGTGTTACCCACTGTGTGTTCTAAAGGGTGTACGAAGTGTAGCTAGTGTACAGAGTAACCTAGTATTACCCAGAGTAACCTTGTATAAGCCAGAGTAACCTATTGTAACCCAGAGTAACCTTGTTTTGTCCTACCAGCGAGAGATATAGGACGATTGTTCCATCCTATCCAGTAGAGTGAGTCTCGCTAGGAAAATGGTTTTTCCGTCCCTAAAAATCGATGAAGTATAAACTCCGATCTGCTCACTATTGTTGTATGATGAGGTTATAACGTAACTCTATATAATATACAGATAGATAGATAAATAAAACTATTGCTCCCTTTTAGCCTTTCCCTAATACTCACTCTCTCACTATCACCATCACTATTACTATTACTATCTATGTTCCCATTTTCTACTCAATTGATATTTATTTATTCAACTTTCAAATCAGTGATAGTGTATTATTCAGTCTTTGTCTCTCCCCACCTTTTACTATCACTCATAAGGAATAGCTTTCACTTTCCTTAAGGGAGGATACTCTTTAATTTTTTTTTTCTTTGCTCTACGATCTCTTGTAATTGACCTGTAATCTACTAAGATAACTCATAAAGTCTCCTTCTCCCAATCTCTCCCAATCTCTCCCAATCTCTCCCCTCCATCCCGATTCTTTCCCTACTTCTCTCCCCACGCTCTCCCTAATTCTATAACCTCTCGCCCAATCTCTCACCCAATCTCTCCCTAATTCAAATACCCTCTCCCCACGCTCTTTTTATCTCTCTACGACATTTGCGCGTACGGTAAAGACCAATTCTCAACTTGCAGTCATTTGGTTCTATTAATTTACCAGTTATTTATTCACAATAGCTGTTACGATCTTCAATTGCCGATTGAATATCGTGTTGATAGTCTCGGTAGAAGTATATACCACTGTAATCTTGTAGTCTATGTCGTCAGAACTGCCCAAAAAGGACGAAATTCCTACGGAATCCGTTACTACTCGTCCTACTACTATATTCGCTAAGCCTAGTGCTAGGACAGCAGTTCTATCAACTGGTGATAATGGACCTAGCAGCACGTTTGCAACAGCTTCTTCAACCACTACACGAGCCGGAATCCAAGCAGTTCATGTTAACGCAGCAAGAGAAATGGTATCGCTTCACACAAGAGGCCGGTTACCATCAAATAGAGCTATTGGCTCTACTGGTAAACCTAGTTCATCGGCACAAGCTTCAGGACCCTTTGCTAGTGCTACTTCTAGATCTACGACTACAAGAATTACCCCGACTTCCATACAATCAGAGACAAGCAGTTCTAGTATGAGATCTAGTTTCCCATTCTCATCTGCTCCAGGAAAGTCTGTCGTTACAAGCCATCATTCTCATTCCACAAATATCTCCGTACCAGCTAAAGACGATCATGGAGAGTGCAATAACCCTCAATGTGAGCATTGCGGACAAGTCATTATACCATCACCACAAGCTTCATTCCCCATTCAGGATAGACCGTCTATATCAATCAATGACTGGAGCATCTTCACGCAGAAAAGACCGATTCTCAACTCACAAGAACTCGACTATCTCAGTGAAAACCGGTTTGATTTCCCATTACCCGAAATGATCTTCGGAAACAACTTGGTAAAAATTGTCAATCACAAGACTGGCGAAGCCATTGAATTCAATGCTTTAGATGCTTTGGATTCACTAGATTCGGACTGTAAACTCAAGGTCAGTTATCATCAAGAATGGTTGAATTCACGTAGATCGAAATCACTGTCGTCTTCGGAAAAGTCTGAGAAAGCACTTAAGGAAAATTCAACAAAGGATCTTAAGACATTTACTGATAATTTGGATACTTTAAAGCCATACGATTGGACATACTCTCCTAATTATAAGGGAACCACAACAAACCTACAATTGCATCCTTCCAGTGAAGAAATTCCGGTGAAGAAACTTCTTCGTCAGGACCCTATCCTATTCTATGATGAGTCGATACTTTTTGAAGATGAGTTAGGTGACAACGGTATATCTATGCTTTCTACGAAGATCAGGGTCATGCCAACTTGTCTCTTGCTACTTTGTCGTTTCTTTCTTCGTATTGACAATGTGATTTTCAGGATACGAGACACCCGAGTTTTTGTAGATTTCGAGACGAACCAGTTAATACGAGAGCACAAGGAACAGGAGTTTCCGTATGATGATCTACTCAAAAAGATTACTAGCAGTAAGACAACCAACACTAATGATCCTAAGAAGTTGCTTCGCGACACGAATTGGGTTTCGCAGAATATACCCGTTGTAAGTACCGTGATAGAGTCGAATAGAGTGCCAGAAGGTGAGTCTGGACAAAAACTCAATGCATCAGAAGTTGTATAAGGATAGACTAATTTGGAGAGCGTTCAAAACTGCTGAATTTACCGTGCATTATCATTCTTTAAATGTGTTGTAATTACGTCGTCTATATCTTCACATACTTTGTTCTTCAAAGTGTTTAATGCGCTTATTGCATCCGATGATATTGAATCTGCTAATGGCATACTAATGCCACAACGCACACAATACCTTGAAGATAGAAAGAATTGTTAAGAAATGGTACAACTACATTCTTAACACTAGTGGCATAACAATATGGGGGTATAGCAGTAAGCTACACTATACATGGTTCATCCTTTCTATGAATATATACCTTCCTTACTAGTATATTCATATCATGCATCCGATTCTATATATAGCGGATAGTAGCATATCATTTATATCAACCATTATATAGCAAACCACTCTATAGTAACAGTACAGTAATAATATAGTAACCAATATACCAGATAGTAATAGTAGAGTCACTACATAGAATTCACTATATAGTAACAGTAATGTCACAAAAAATATATTGCTATACAGTTACCATATGGTAATAATTTACCATACTGTAATGCCCTATAGTGACAATAGAGTCACCATACAGTAATAACATACCAAATATTATTATTTATAATATACCAAATAGTAACAGTAGAGTCACCCCATAGTAATAATACACCATATAGTAACAGTACAGCCACCATTATATAGTTATATAGTTATATACTTACCTTATATAGTTATACAGTTACCATATGGAAGATGGTATGTGCAGTCCGCCATATTTGTTGTACAAAAATTTTCAAGTTTTTCAGTTGTTTAACCAAGACGTCTTTAACACTTACCAGCACAACAATGTTCGCCAGAAGTCGCACGTTGCTCGCTCAGAGCATACTGCGTGTCTCCAAAAGATCTATTCACCATGTGCCAGTTTTAAACAACGAAAAGCACCATTTGGCCAACGGAATCGAAGGCTTGTACTCAGCTAAAGGGTTCCAGGCAGCTTGGGCCGACTACCAGAAGTTCTTAACCCTTAACTTGACATTGCATACCAACGGAACAGAAAACGAGTTGAAAACCCCGTACCAGATCTTGTTGCACACCGCCAAACAAACCACTGAACAGCACATATTCCACTATGCTTCGCAAGCTCATAACAACCACTTTTTCATGGAGCAGCTTACCGACAAGAGCGAAGCTGCTAAGACCAGACCATCGAGATTGTTGATGGAGAAGTTGTCCTTCCAAGACATCCCTGATGTTGACACATTCAGAGACAGGATGTTGTTGTTGGCTGATTCGTCTTTTGGTCAAGGATGGGTATTCTTGGTTGAACTGGAAGATAAGGCATTGAAAATCATCAGATGCAATAACGATGGTACTCCATACTACTACGGTAAGAATCAGTCTTTGGACTTAAATGGAGGAGTTGACGAAGGTAGTTTTGAATACTTGAACAACTTAAACGAAAGAGCCGCCAAAAAGGAAAGAGATTACTCGTTGCCAATCTTGGCCATCAACTGCTGGGAACATGCCTATATTAATGATTACGGTGTGACAGGAAAGGCCGATTATTTGACAAACGTTTGGGAATGCATCAACTGGGATGTCGTTAACAAAAGAGTGTTCCAGATCTAATATAATGATCTAATCCAAAATAGAATTTTAACCCACCAGTTAAAGTTGTAACATTCATAGACCCTCGGGTCTATTTCTATAATACATGTATATAGTACAAACATCATTACACATAGAAACCATTATCCCTCCCCTAAAGGGTAACCCGACTATACCAATAGTAGTTGATATAAACAAAAAGACTGTAACGACAATAGTGAAAAAAGTCTTATATGTCCTTGAATTCGAGCAACATCAAGTCCTTGACATCAAATTCGTCAATTGTATTCACATTCACTATCAGCTGGTACTTTTCTAGTCTCTCTGCCAATTTTTCACAATCTCTAATTATATCAAATAAGGTCTTATCATTGAACCAGTTAATGGGCAAAGTAGTGATGAACGAAGGCAAAAATTCGCAAATCTTCGATAGATACTTCCATTTTTTTACCAACTCTGTGTATCTTGCCTTTATACTCTGTAATTCCTGATCATCAACTGCTTCGTCTGCTTCGATTTGTTGTTTTTTTGCTTCTGCCAATTGGTCGCTCTTGGTACTCAATTCTTGGTTGATCGAATTCAACTCTTGTAATTTCGGTTTTATATCTGAGGTGAGTAGCAGGGATAACTCGTTGTCCAATTCGGAATATGTTTCGTTTTCTAATCGACGGATTTCGTGTTCTTGAGCTAGTTGGAACTCTAGTCCTTTTTTGCCATCTTTAATTGAGTATAACTCATTGAGATTGTTTAATATGTTCACCTCTGTTGATGTTAAATCTTCTCTGGCCTGGTGTATCGCTCTTATTGTCGGTACTATTGTTTGCATAAAATTATTTAATAGTTGTTCTGTCTTGACTGTTTGGTTGTGGACTCTAAGGAACAGTTCAAGATCCTTAGGCTCCACCAAAGGCAATTCCTTCACGATTTGGTCATATTGTTCCTCGATCTGGCGATCTGGTGCCATTTGCAATTCTTCGAGTTTCGAAAGATAGAGAAGTTCATTGGCTTTCGTGGTCAATTCACGGTAAAGATCAGTGTACTGCAGCTCCAAGGCTGCAACGGTATTGCTTGTCAGAGAGTGGTTCAGCTTCCGGAGCGACGGAATGCCATAGTTGTGTGAGAGTATCGAGGTGCTTGCGAGGATGTCATCGCATAGCTTCAGAAGTTCCTCTGACATAGCAGACACCAACCCAATTATGTTTACTCAGAAATAAGAAGTAACTTCAGTAAATTCTAAATTCTAAATTCTTACAGCCATTTTGATTTTTTTGGCTGCCATAAATTTAGACGCCAATGTAAATAAATAAAACGCGCGAGGAGTCGCTAAGGAAGAAAAGAGAGGAAACAGAAGAATAGTGAAGAGTGAGACATTCAGAGTACTTGTGAGTGTCTTATGTGTTCATGTATTCATGTATTCATAGCATGTATACGAGTGCATTGTTCATTGTTCATTGTTCATTGTTCATTGTTCTACTAAAAGAAATAGTGAATGTTGGAAGTATGAATGTTGAAAGTAGTAACAAATTGCTCAAGTAAGAGAAAGAACTTGTTCTTCCACCGATAGGACTAACGAGTCTCCTCTCATTGTGTCGTTATGTCCTAATCCAAATTCCCACGGTCTCGCTATCTCTCTCTCACTTTCTCACTCTCTCACTAACGACTGTGGTTCTTACTCCCATCAAGCCAGAAAAAAGATACTCGCTTTACTGCGTACTCCTCACTTTGCTGTGTACTCCTGGCACTGGCACTACTGGCACTGGCAATACTGGCACTGGCACTACTGTGTGCATGTTCTACTGAGAGTTCATGGTGAGAATGAGTGTGAGCGTGGGAGTGAGAGTGAGAATGAGAGTGAGGGAGACCACAGGAAATTTGGTTGTCTGGTGGAAGAATATTATTTAGTGAGGTTTGATTCTTTGTACAGATATTTCATTTATTGAATATATTAATAGTATTAATATTGCCTTTTTACGTTTTGTGGATTCTTACGTACATCAACTGGATTGGTATATAATCATATATACATAAGATATTATATATTATATATGATATATGATATATTAAATATTTATATTTAATTCCCTCACTTAATCCTCATCCACCAATCCATAATACAACTTATGTCCGATATAACACTCCTCAAAAATAAGCTTCTCTTGGTGGCTTCCAGTGGCGCCTTCGCCAACTTCTCGCCAGAGCAAGTCAAGGAATACAACGACGAGCTCGAACACTTCCTTCTCGTCAGCACAGACTCCCTCGACTCAATTGAGTTGTTCAACTTGTACGAATTGGAATTTTACCTTGCATTGATCTCCAAAAATGACATAAAGGCAAAGTCGGTTCTTGACCGCTTACTAGACCAGTTCGGCTCCAACAAGAAGTCCCAAAGAATAAAGCTCTTGCAATCACTCTTCTTGGAAGCTACGGGCGAACGTGATCAGGCCACAAAGCTCTTGGAGAAGAATCCAGATGAAATGCTCTTGTCCAGAAGGTTGACAACTTTTAGCAGAAACAACGACGATGAAAAAGACAATGAAGATTACATCTATAACTTGATATTTTACTTAGACTTGCAGCCGTCAGACTTGGTCACATGGGCTGAGTTGGGAGATGAATACTCCAAGATCGGCCACTATGACAAAGCAATCTTCAGTTTTAAGGAAATTTTATTGCAGGATCCATACGCATATCCTGTGTTCTACAAAGTAGCATTGAATTACTACTACAATTTCCTACAAGAGGAAAAGAACTTAAAGACTGAAAGAAAGGATAAGTTGGTGGAGTTATCTGAGTTATTGATAAATGCCAGAGATAATGCATTGAGATGTATCGAGATCTGTGATGTTTATGCAAAGAGCTGGTTGTTAATATATATCATCTCCACCCACAAATTCAACGAGAAATTGAGCAAGCTTGATTCAGTGAAGGAGATCAAGGATTATTTGGTGACCAACGAGAGGTTAAGAAAGCTCAGTGAAATCAAGATAAGTGAGCTCATTCCAGAGGATGAAAGGGCGAACGTATTGGCACAGTTGCAGTTAAAATAGAAGTTGTTTAGTGGCCTTTAATTCTCATTTTACGACTGGAGAGGATCTACAAACATCTCAGATGCATTCGTCTCTGTGATGGAGTATCATCGTGACAATCTCTTTATAGAACTTGTATATTCAATCGGATCCTCTCTGAGACGTCAAAACTTGCAATTGGAGTGAACAAGATCACATCCTTTCTTATGGATTACTAGTTAATGGTATGGAATCATGAACGAAGACTACCGTTTCTTTTGAATATATGAATGCTAATAGTTTATTCTTATATGGACCTCTAGCATATTTAGTTACATGCGATTACCTTCAACTTATCTGTAGTAATCTCCGAACTATCGTTTACCGAGAAATGACGAATTGACATTACTGTTACTTTTTTGCACCTGTGCTACAATAGCCCTTTGTAGCACAATCACAATTAGGAGAACACGATGATGTGGTTGAACACTTGCATTCCGTACAAGCACAACCCATTGGCTCACTCCAATCGACATATTTACGAATTGACTGGTTCATTCCTATAAAAATGCAGACAATATGCTATGGTATAAATGCTATGGTATTTCTCCGTGAACTTTATAATAAAATATGCTCTTATAATATACAGACAAAATTATTAGACTCTTGCTCGTCTGCATCATTCCAAGCAGGCAATCAGGGAACCTTCCACCTTTTATAGTCGCCAGATTAACACACATTGATCACAGATAAGCCTATCTACTGGATCAGTAGACTGCAGACACTGAAATTTCTTTCAGCCCATGTTTTAGAAAAATAATGTGGAGCAAGTAGTGAGTGACTTTTATGTGTGCCTATCATTTGTAAATATCCACGTAAATATGGTGCTTTCTATTAAGAGAGTTCAAGTTGAAGAAATTGGGTTCTCTCTCTACAGCATTTATATTAAATTACATTTCACATTTTGCTATTTTTTCTTATATTCATAATGCCTTCTTGCAGGCAGAAACATTAAATAAACATAAATAAACATAATCCAGTAACATGAGTCGTTAAATAGATAGCAGTTAGATGGATAACAAGGGATCTTGTTGTGGGAAAATCGAATTATGCAACCAATTCATTCAACCAATTTCACATAATTGGACTCTCCAGCATCACCAAAGTAACCGATTTACTTCTTAGTACCACAGGTACAGGTGGAGGCAGAAGAGCATTTGCAGTCAGCTCCGCAGTCGCAGCCCTTGACATCACTGTGGTCGACGATTTGTAAAGTGTAAGCAGACATTGTAATTAAATTTATAAGTTATCAGGTAAGAATAGAAAGTTGTTCTTGATGTGATATTGAAAGATGTCCAAATGAATCGATGAAATCACGGCACTGCTTGTCCTTTTATACCACGACCGCTGCCTGCGGACATTTCGCTGTGTGCAGGTGTGAGCGGTTTCTGCCTCAACGAGTCATTCCCCCCGCCAAATGGCAAAAGGGCCGCTAGTCGGACATTAATCAGTCGCATCATACTCTAGTAAGACGTTGTTTTTTCTTGGAGGTAACGCTCACAACATCGACCCTTTTCCGTGACTCTGGCTAGTTGCAATGACGACATAGCAATTCCTGGTGCCGTTCCTCTTACTAATACAACTTTAACCTGATATGACGCAATGCCATGGCACTTCACCTCGCCCAGCCAATAGCAACGTAGTCCTGGTCTTTGTTCCAGGTGCAAGGTTTGGAACCGACAATTTCCCAAACTGGTGATTTGTGCGTGAGATTCGCTGCGTGTGGATGCATTTTAAGATTAAGGTTCCAAATTTGCAACTTGCAGCTTATTTACGACTTAACCTACACTTTTTGCAATGATAGATAGCGGTCGATGGAACGGTGGATCTGGGAAAACTGTGGGTATCTGGCTCTTATCAGTGTGTAGGGTGATCGTAGATCGTGTATTCCAGGCGAGAAAGGAGATCGTTCGGATTTATTTTGCAATTTGCAGCTTAATTACGACCTAACCAACACTATGGCCCAAATGATGACCCATTGTATTCCCAATCTCTTGGGCCACACTATTTCATTATCCCTAGGCAACACCAATATTGGAGAGGACATGTGGTCTAGTGGAGGGGAAGTCGGCACCGGAGACGGATGGCGTTGGTCACACCATGTCAACACTAATTGATCTGACGGATATGCATAGTCTGATTTTTTGATAACATTCCGCGGGTTGCCACGGCTGTTGTCCAGCATTTCCTTTATTGTTACAAGGAAAAGAGCCGTTCCGTGTGCTTCCAAGTATTTGTTGATAAGAAAAAGTTCTTGCAGCTACGAATCCGTCGAAATATAAGGTATCAACGGATATCCACAATTCTACAGAAAAAGTGTGTGGGGGTCCTCCCCCTATCTAATGACTATTAATGTATTAATACTAATCTATATATACAAGATTATTATGCAAGAAATATTCCACAAAATACTAAATATACTAACATAGAATGGGCGAATCAATAGAGAATCAGTTCATACTTTGTAGGGTGAGCTTAGCGTGGATGGAATGGAATGGAAACATTGTAGTAACAACTCAAAGAGATAAAAACAAACAAACAAACACTTTGTGTATCAACAATTCAAACTTATACTTCAGTTAATGGGGCTTGAGGAAATGCATGCACTTAGAATTCTCCTTTGTAGTTCAAATCGTCACTCTCCAAGATATCGTCCAAGATACCGGCAGATGCAGCAACCAAACCTAAGAATGGTCTGGATGGGTCCAATACCTTAGACAAGTACTCTGGGTGATATTGAGTACCACAGAAGAATTTGTGGTCCTTCAACTCGATGATTTCCATTCTCTTTTCAGTCTCATCCTTACCAATAAACTTTAAGCCCTTGGCCTCGATCTGGTCAATTAATTTAGGGTTAACCTCATATCTGTGTCTGTGTCTTTCGTACACAGAGTCGGAGCCACCGTATAATTGTCTCAACTTAGACCACTCGGAGTTCTCAACAAACTTAGTAGAGTGGATACCCAATCTCATGGTACCTCCCAACTTGACCTGATCCACATCTGGCATGTAGACAACGGCAGCAGTATCCTCGGAGGCTTCTGGGTCAAATTCCATAGATGTGGATCCCTGGATTCCAATAACGTTTCTTACGATCTCTATAACGGCGATCTGTAACCCCAAACAAACACCCAAGTATGGGATGTCGTTCTCTCTTGCGTACTTAGCAGCAGCAATCATACCTTCGATACCACGAGAACCAAATCCACCAGGAACCAAGATACCATCAGCCTGGCAAACATGGTGCCATGCCTTGTGGAAAACAGACAAGTTGGTCTTCTTGGTGTCTTCTTCCAAATCAGTAGACTCAACCCACTCTATCTTCAATCTTCTGTGACATCTCATTGAAGAGTGCTCTAAAGACTTGATGACAGATAAGTAGGAGTCCTTCAAATGGGTATACTTACCAACCAAGGCAATGGTGACAGTTTCGAAGGACTTGTCAGCACTGCTGGTCAAGTTTCTCCACTTGGTCAATAATTTCTCACCCTTGTCTAAAGCAGCCTGTGGAATGTCGTGAATGGCCAATTTCTTGGTCAAGTACTTCATCATTCTTTGTTCTTTCAATAACAAAGGAACGTGGTAGGTTGAGTTGACGTCGTGAACGGCAATGACCTGTTCTGGGCCAACATGACAGAACATACCGATCTTTTCGATAGTAGCGACCTCCAATTCTTCCTGACATCTACAAGCGATCATATCTGGAGTCAAACCTAAGGATCTCAAGTCCTTGATAGCAGCTTGAGTTGGCTTGGTCTTCTGTTCACCATGGATCACAGGAACCAAGGAGACGTGGATCAAGGCAAAGTTGTCGGTTCCGACACGGAATTGAAACTGTCTCAAGGCCTCAACGAAAGGAGCAGATTCAATGTCACCGACTGTACCACCTAATTCGATAATACAGATCTCTGGCTCTAAACCAGTGTCATCGACAGGGATCTTTGCGACACGCTCGATCCACTCTTGAATGGCCGTGGTGATGTGGGGAACAACCTGGACGGTTTTACCCAAGTAATCACCCTTTCTTTCTCTCTCGATGACATGGGAGTAGATTTTACCAGTGGTGATGTTGTGGTTTCTTGTTAAGGTGATGTTCAAGTATCTCTCGTAATTACCCAAATCCAAGTCGACCTCACCACCGTCGTTCAACACGAAACACTCACCGTGCTCCAAAGGAGACATGGTACCAGCGTCAATGTTCATGTATGGATCGATCTTGATCGAGGTGACTCTCAACCCCAAGGTCTTGAACAAGAGACCGGTGGAGGATGCCAAAACACCCTTACCGATACCGGAGATGACACCACCGGAAACAACAACGTACTTCATGATAACTGCGAGTTAGGGAGCTCAAAAGAGACAATACAGGGCTTTTTATGTGAATAGGCACCAAACAACAACGAGCGACACGTGAATGTCCGAAACGATGGATGGTAGCAGAATACGGGGATTTCTTGAATACGAGCGGCCAGGCGGACTAGGGAGCTCAAGGGGAAGATGCAAACACGAGAGTGGTAGAGATATGCCCTCTTAAATGTTATATTTAAGCGGGAAGAAAGAAGAACCAAGAGACGCTCATCTTAAAATTTTACAACCACCAGATTTTTTATAGAGGCGATGAACCGAGCAAACTGAGAATTGAGAGTCTGAGAAGAGAGAAGAGAGAAGAGCCAGAAAAAAAAAAGTATGAGAAAGAGAAGAGTGAGAGAAGACGTCGCGCGTTGGAAGAGGTGTAGACTTCCGAAAGGGGTAGGAAGGGGGAGATTGAGATGGTAGAGAGGTGTGTAAGTGATGTGTATGATGAGTGATGTGTGTGTGGAAGTTTCTATGGTTGTTGTGTTATATGTATTTTATATGTGTTTATATGGTTGATATGTTTATATGTTTGTATGTAGTATGTTATATGCTATGTGTTTATGTAGTATGTTATATGCTATATGTTTATATGTTATATGTTTATATGCTATATGTTTATATGCTATATGTTTATATGCTTTATGCTTATATGTAGTATGTTATATGTTATATGCTTTATGTATATGCTTTATGCTATATGTTTATATGCTTTATGTTATATATTTATATACTATCTGTAGTACATTGAATTAGTAGTACTACTTACTGTGTGTGATGTTCCTTTACGCTGAGGAACGGTCTCTATTTGGTGGTTACCATGAGAGAATGTATAGAAATGATGTATCTGGTAAGAGTTCCATATGGCATAGGAGTGTATATAGGGAATACTATAGGAGAAAGTATAGAAATATCTATGCTGTATATATGTAAGTGTATCGAAAGATATGTTTACCGGTGTACCTGCTTACCTATAGCACTATTTTGCAATGTCCATGCTAGATCGTACATTAAACACGGATATTCTACCGGGTATACAAGGAGGCTTGGGAGCCACTTGAACGGCAGTTTATACGAGAAATCACGGTATCAATGGAAAATTGTTGCAACATCGTATAACAAGAATTACGGAAATATTTTCATGCTCAATGCTTGGAATGGCACATAACGGAACAACCCAGAGAAAATATTTGTTGCAATAATAAAACATTGACGAAATGGAGCGTATTACTATTGGTATATATTGGTGTGCTATGAACATAAGAGATGAAAAGAGATGAAAACAGATTTGTCCCTATTATACGAAAGAGACTACACTTTCTCTCACTACATTCTGGAAATCTTGCTACAAACGGCAACGATCTGGAAATCTTGTGGTGAGGAGATTCTTCGCATGGGAAGGTTTAAGTGTCTTCTACGATACGATTCTGTCACGTGATGAGATTTGATAGGGAGCAAGCGGTTTTCACAGCCATTTCCTAACAGTTCATGGGAGGAGGAGGAATTTTGTTGCAAAAGTAATATCTCCCAAAACACCTTATAATAGGCAATCTAGAAGTTATTGAAGAGGAAATGGGAATATTTTCATAATGTCGAAGGCCCGACAATTCTTGATTGAATGACATAGTTGAACATTGAACTTCAAGTACCATAGTTCGAATACCTTTCCAGCAACAACGGAGGGAATAGTTGCTAAATAAGCACCGAAGTAACAAGCTAGAAAATGCTAGAACTGTAGTCTCCTTAACTTGAATTGTTAATTGTCTTCTAGCGACAAAAAAGGGTTTTTGCAAAATATACCAAAATTGGCGTAGAATGCTAATTAAAAGGTAAAGTTGTAAAAGTATTAGCAGTTCCACCAATAACAAGTAACTGTTGTATTATAATTAAAAGATTTCTTTACTAAAATGAAAATTTTATTCTACAATTTCCCATGTACGCTGAACTATACGCCTCTTATGAATTGGATCAAACACATTCATAGTGGTACCATGTTGAGCGAGTCTCGTGGACTTTTGTTCTTATTTGCCCTCCTCTAACAGCGACGGAAGAAGTACTCTGTTTCCAAATCTAAATGATTGCAAGACAGAGCATTGGGCAGGGTTCTTTCCTACAATCTGACAGTATTGAAATTCAAAATTCTTATAATCAAAAGTTTCAGCTATCCAACCGAAATCCAATGCAATAATGTGTCATTAAATATATAGTTACACCTTAGTGGAATTATACTATCTTAACTCCTCCGATCTCGCCTTCTTCTGTCATTAACAACTGTGCTTTTCCTTGCTTGATTAGCACTTCCTTCAAGACTTTGATCAACAATGCCTCATCTAGGTTTCTCAAGGACTCTGGCACTCCGCTATCCTCAGACTTAGTCAATTCGTAAAGGGTTAAAACCGTCCCCAATTGACCTGACTTGTCTACAAAATCGTATAATAACTGAGCCCACTCCACAATTGTCCTCCAGTAGATATATATCCCAAGATCTGGTTTCTTGGGGTTTATGTACTCTGCTTTGTTAAGTTTATGTATGAGGTGGTTGAAGATTGAAGTTTGCAAATCACTATTTACTGTTCTATTTATTGTTTTGTTTTGAAACAAAGAAGGTAATGACTCTAGATTGACATCCAATTGTGATACCTTTGGCGTGCCATGCAATGTCATAGATGTTATCTTGTAGTATTCACAGTACTGTAATACGATTTGACTCCATGAGTCTAGCTGATTCGATAGAATTGTCGCATTTGGCTGTTTAGTATACAATGGAGGAAACGAATGGATCTTTGGAAATGTGAACTCCGTCGTCATTGCAATGCTATTATAATAATGTTTCTATCAAGAATTAAATGTGGCAAGAACTTGATTGTAACTACTACGTTCACTATCATTAACTATGTGTGTTGAGAAGAACGGATTAAATCTGATATTTGAGTCACGTGATATAATAACTACGATACTGTGGGTATAACCTCTCTGATTGATATTCTCTAGAGTTTGAATTAACCCACTGATTAGTTCAGATGTACAGATTGATTTCAACCTCTACTTATCAGACATATTCAAATAGTAAAAACGAAATAACATGTATTTTATCACTGTGCTATTATATCTATGCTATCCAAATGCTATTAAGTTGTCCTTGTTATCATTACGACAACGTTTTACACTTGTTCATCCGATATTTTAAATACGTTTATTTTGTGGATTAATTTTTATAAACAAGTAATGTGACAACGTTACAAAAATCAATTTAAGCCTCAGCCATGTCTCTCAAACGACGGATGGTCGATCTGACAGTGGCAGCAGCAGCAGTGGAAACAGTGTAAGCACCACCAGCGACGGTCTTACGACAAGACTTACAGTTCCAGATACCAGCGGCACCTCTTTGAACGGTTCTCTTACCGCAGAAAGAACAATCGTATTTAGCGTGTTGTTGGACTTCCAACTTCTTGGTTTGTCTTCTCAAAGAAGAACCGTATCTGACACCAAATTTACCGGTAATACCAACCTTCTTAGTTCTCTTAGTCCTATTAATATGTTAGTAATTATTCGAGATTATCTCTCAAGGTATTTCATGTAGAAAACACCTTATTGGCTATATATCAAGATGATGAAGTATTTATATAAGATTTGAACGTTTTTGACAGCATTACATGAATTTGGAAACTCTTCTTATTACGACTTGATTCTTCTAAAATATGACTGGGAGTGTCGTCCCTGGGAAATATTAATCATTATGATTGGGTAAATTTTCAACAAGGCTATTCAATCTTTCAAAACTAGTGGGAACTCTACTTGCCGACACAAGTAGTTTTATGGCATCAACTCTACTGATTCTCTAGGTAGTTCAACATCATAACTAATTCATTAATTCGATCATTTTTTCAGTTTGATTCCTTGACACTTCTATATCCACTTAAATTCTACGTTTGTTCAAAAATTTTTCAGTGTTGTCGACTAGCACGACACAGTGCTTAACTTTTCTTCATAACCTTCTTTCCAACTCTCGTTCGTTCTCTCTCATTGTAATACTACACATCCAGATCCTCTTCCACTATCGTTGCAACATACATTTTGCTATAATTGTTCTATGGTAAGGAAACCTCTATTGAAGAAAAACGTCTACTGATAAATTTTCCTTTTTTCACTCACTGCTTGCTGTGAGGAGGATGAGGAAAACTATGATAGTGAGAAATGGCTAACTATGAGAGTGAAGTGTGTGCAGGAAGATTCTACTCTTATGTATAGAGCAGTGAGTATAGTCCACAGTTAAGAGTGAGAGTAGTAGAGAAAAATTTTCGAGAATGAGACATGCATGAAAAAAAGTAGATGCTGTACGAAGGAATGAATTAATCACGTGATATTATAGGATCAATAGGGTATAAGCCCTAATATAAAGACGGAAATAGTACTTGGTGAACATTTTGCAATCATTCGTGGGGTAAGTGCATAAAAATGGCTGTGAAAACGAGATCCATGTTTATACCTATTAGCTTTATATTAATGTACCATAATGGGAGAAGTCTCAGGCTAGGTTCATTATTCTGTTATGTAAGAAGATTAATGAATTGGATATTGGATAAATTTTGCTCTTTCCATAAGCTACAAATAAGAAACAGGTACTTTGCTGCTTATTAATTCATATATATATCTATAGAACTAATAGAAAGGAAAATTTTAGGCAATGCCTATGAAATTAGGGAAGATAAAATCAAGCCGGTGGATTACGAGGAAATAAATCGACCTGATCCATATCGATGTCTTCGTCTTCATTGAGAACGGGGATGTTTTGGTCCCCATTTGGGAAAACGGCTGGCTGTGCAATTTGGGGTGCATTTTGAGGGTTTGCGGGTCGAATAGGTATCGGCTGCGCTTGCTGTTGCTGTTGTTGTTGACGCTCGAGAATACGACGTTGATGCCTGTTTCTGATAAGTCCCATGAAGTATTCACGCATTTCTTCTGGAGTCATATTGCCGTCATTGAGCTCTCTAAAGATTTCTCTATTTATATCGGCCATTTCAGGATTGGGGGCCTCTGCATTGTTTTGTGGAAGTAAGCCCAAACCACGCCTGACCCATATATTCATCTCTTCTTCGTCCATGTCGATGTCTGCATTGAAAAGTCTTCTACGTCTTTCGAGGAAGAGAGCCTGTATCTCGCCCTGGTCAATCTGGTATGCTCTTTCCTCCATTACTTGATTGAGATAGTTCCTTAACTGGTTTACTCCATGTCCGGAAAACACACAGAACTGAGCTTTCTGAACCTCGTTAAAGTCTGGTGGTGGATCACGGCAATACTGTGTGATTTCGCGCCTAAGGAATGATGAAATCCCGGTCAAGGAGAGATGTGTGAGCTTTGGACAACTCTTCAAAAGGAGATAGATTGGGCCGATAGTGAGATTCGTACAATACGATAAATGCACCCTTTCCAAGCAGTCTTGTTCACCACGACGTCTCACGAGTTCAAGGATTCCACTGTCTGTAATGAGATTACACTTAACTAAACCTATTCTTCTGAGCTTTGGCAAGTTTGCTAGTTCTACTAGCGTCCAGTCTGTTAATTGAGAACAGCAAGCCAAATCAATGTACTGTATTCTGTGACATGCTCTGACTAAGGATGCAACTCCGAAGTCTGTTATAAGCCCACAATGGCCTAAATGGATGTAGTGCAAGCTTCGTCCCAATAGACTAAGTGCTCTCAATGATGCGTCTGTTATTTGCATACACTTCGATAAGACCACATTTCTGAGTCTAGGTGCACACAACACTAGTTTCTCTACGAGTTTATCCGTTATCGCATTGCAACCAGTTATATCTATGATACGGAGCTTCTCCAAGTAGAATCCGTCTGGAAGAAGCTCGAATAGCTTATCCGTAATACCTGCTGCATTGCTTATTCTGAACTCCCTGAGTTGGGATAAATCCAAAAAGATCTTCTTAAGGTACATGTCAGTGACATTTGGGCAGTTGTGCAAGTCTATCTCTACAAGAGACTTGCAGTTCTCGTACATGGTTCTAATGCTTTCATCAGTGATGTTGTTGCTGTTGTTAAATTTAACTCTTTTCAACATTGGACACAGTTGTAATAAATGAAGTATGGCGCTCTCCAGCACATTTCCACACCCAGGAGCATATAAACCCTGCAAGCGGACACAGTTCTGTGCCAACGCCAAAATAATGTCATCATGTATATCTGTAACTCCTGTCAAATCAATGGATTGGAGCTTCTCACAATTTTGAAGGACTTGTGTTATAGGTTCCCTCGTGAGCTTCGTACAATTTACTAGCGTGAGTCTCTCCAACTTAGGACATCCCACGAATAACGAAAGCAAGCCGTCATCAACGAGCTTGGTCATGAACAGGAGGTTGAGTCTTTTAATGAACTGGCGATAGTCCCAATAGGTTTTATTCTTGGGTAACAGCATGATTTCCTTGATTTTTTTGAACAGAGAATCATTCTGCATGTTTGGTCGGAACCATAGTATTTCAACGATGAGGTCTGCAAACTCTTTACACACTGTGAGTAGAAAGAATAAGTCTTTGCGATCTAAATGGTGGAAGACTTGTAGTAAGACTTCTGTCGGCAAACGCAAGAGGGAGGACTTATCCACTGGAATATCACTAAATGGGTGGTTATTGGCTGCTTCCAGAAGTCGTCTGTTTGTTATTATAGATTTACTCAATTCACGGAAGTCGTTATACTCAATGTCCATAAGGAATTCTGAATCACGATGACGATGGTGGGGATGATTCAACGCATCTGAAGAGTTATTGCTGTGATTGTGAATGGACTTGGCATTACTGTTAGTATTATCGCGTGTGATCTTTTGGATGGTAGTTGGGGCACGAATTGAGTTGGCTGTAGAGCCGTTAGAGTCGTCTTCAAGGGAGTTGGGCGAACTCATGATGATATGTAGAAAGGCTGGGGTTATTAATGGAATATGTGTGTGGAAGGGATTTGTAAATTAAGTGGTGGTTAGGAGAACTTCGGGAAAGGCACGGATGTATAACTAATGGATGTGAACAAGTTTGAATACTTATTAAGACGTGAAGAAAGATGTAGAAATTATCGGTTCTGTGTTGGTCTTACTTCTTCCGTAATTTATATATGCTGTCTGCGCCTTGAGATAAGAAAACTGTTGAAACAAGTATTATTCAGCAGTATCAACCAAATGAAAGACACTATTATAAAACGAAAAGGCGGTATTTCTCAAAATTGCTCTGCTTATTAACGTAGTCAATATGAATATTCGTCTAAACGGGGATTTCAATACAATACAATACAATACAATGCAACACACACTTCAACTGTCGACGATTAACGATAGAAGCCTGCTCTCGTTCGGTTAACCCTGGATCTTCTTCTGCGTTAGAAAACAAGCACCTGTGATCGCTTTCCTGTCCTTTCGAATTCACTCCGTGGCGCTTCTAGTTCGAGAGTATAGCGCTTTGTGTATCGACACTTAAGCGCTCCTCCTCCACAAAGTGGTACAAGACGATCCGGACAACAACGTCACTGAATCCTGTTTAACTCTAGCACGCGCTGCGCTCGTTGGCTGAATCAAATTTTAAACTATACTGGTCCCACCTTCTAAGATGTGGTACCTGACTGAGCGTGGCTACCGAATGTTTTACTCCACAATCACTGTGTTGCCTGATCATCAACCGCTATACTGTTTTTAACATTTCACGCCATCAATCGCATTCCCAAAACAATGGGATTGTGGTGTGCATATAGCGCGGAGTGAGATAAAGGGTGATCTGGCGAGGTAGTAGACCCGTGTGGAGGGTAGTGGTGAATGATGGAAAGCGGGTTGATAATGGGATTTTAGAGTAGGTAGATGTGTTGGGGTCGGCGAGAGGATTTGTTTGGGATTTTCAAATGGGAAAAATTTTGAGTTTTTGGTGGTTTTGAATGGAGGTTGTTGTGGAGTCAAAACCGGGTTGAGATTCATTAGTAGCAGTGAGTTGATTACTGTGCATGAACAGGCAGCAAGGCTCTACGTAGGATGGAAAGTGTAAGTGGGGGGAAAGATAGAACGAACGAAAGTGTAACATTAGGGTTACAAGGAGTGCAGAGTGTATTTTGGGGCAAAAATCTGCCATATTTCAAGTGGTTCTCTTGAACTTTGGCTTGGGTGAGTTCCAGTTGTGTTAAGGTGGGGGGAGGAGGTGCATGTGCTGCGAAAAGTCTATAGAAGTGGAACAGGATTTGCAAGGAAGTAAGAAAATCAGATAAGAACGGGGATGAATGAACGGGGATCATTGGTCGGACCTGGGGGTTGCAATGATGGGAACGGAAGCATAAGTTGTGTTTGCAATAGAATTTGCAAAATTTTTGGCTCTCTTTCTGTTACTTTGTTAAATAGTATACTTATTATTAGTAGTCTATTTCTTTAACCCAGGACAAGTAAATAAGTTCCAAAGAGCTGACAAAAATAAGCTAAATTTTGGATATGTCCATCAAATTAGCAAGCATAATTATTATAAAACGTCACTACTGCAACCTACCTAAAAACTTCCTTCATCCTCCCATATCTCACCTCTCCTTCTTAATCTCTCCGTAGGCTGCAAACTCTCAGCATTTTTAACCAAAAGAAAAAACGAGCACGTCTAACAAAAAATTAACACTGTAAATCTACCACTTTATTAGAGAGAGAAGACAGAGATACCTTATTGAAAGCAGGCAATATTCTATATAATTGTTTCAAAACAGCTGATAGATTCTTGGAAAGGCCATTAGGACAAATCTGGCGACTTTCAGATTTCAATCACAAACGGAACCCTATTAAGTATCAAGTAGTAACCACTAAGGAAATGAATAAAACAATCAAGTTCTTCATCTCCGAGTGCAACGCTGCCATCAAAGCAGAAGATGGCACGAAATTCCGTAATTGCATCACCATTTCACCTGGAGCACTGGCAGGTGATGCACGAGCTGAGTTTCCAGAACCTAGTGACTTCGATTTGTATAATGTTGAAGAAAGATTCCGCCCAGTAATAAAATACTACTTGAAGCTTATGAAAGCGATCTACAAATACAAAAGCATTGAAGCGACATTCGTGGAATTGAACGAGATGCTCAACTCTCTTATCAGAGCCGCAGAATTTCACACAAACTGGATCAACGAACTGTTGATCAACAGTCTTAATGAACTAATTACCGTATACAAAGTGATACAGCAGAGAAACCCCGAGGATTTGTCGACCTACGAGTTTCAGGACGCCGAAGTGGATGGATTTGGAATGCCATCAAAAGGAACTACACTTGAGCAATTGGCTACTACAATAAATAAGGCCTTTAAGGTATCGTTAAACGACAAGAACCTCGATTTGAGGACCAGTAAAAGAAACGACATTTACTTCTTCTTAGCAAATCTCATGAAGGTGTATTTCAAATTGAACAAACTTGAATTAGCCAAGTCTGTTGAAAAAGCATTGAAGGGAACTAGATTTAATTTGCCCAACATGAAAAGTTCTGTTACCAACAAAAAGTACTCTATCATCTATTTATACTACAGTTCGCTCTTGTCATTAGATGACGGCGACTATATTTCCGCAGAGACAAAGCTAGATGATGCATTGTCAATCTTATGCTATCATGCTAAGCCTTACAGCAAACAGAGTAAGCAGATACTATTGATTTTGCTTCCTCTTAAATTGTACAACAAAAATCAATTTATCAAGAACGACAAATTCTGGTCGAAATACCCTGATTTGAAGTTAGTCTATAAGGACAACTTGTTTCCGGCCATTCTCAAAGGCAATATTTCTAAATTTGATGAATCCTTAAAGAAATTTGAAATCATATTCTTGAAGAATCACTTATACTTGTTGATTGAGAAGATGAGGATGCAGTGCTATCTTCGTTTGGTTAGAAGAACATTTCTTATCCACAAGGAATTTGCTTCACCAGGAAAAGATTTCATAGTTCCATTGAGCTGTTTCCAAGTAGCTTTTGAATATTCGAAGTACCATATGAATTATGTTATCCAGGTGGACCTTAATAATCATCTGTTCAACTACAGCACCAATGAAGTGGAATGTATACTAGCAAGCCTCATTAGTCAGAAGCCTGCTGTAATGAAGGGTTATATTTCCCATTCAAACAAGTGCATGGTATTCTCGAAGTCAGAACCGTTTGTGAATGACAGCAAGACGAAAGAGTAAGGTCAATGGGTTCATATCGGGTCCCGTTGCCCTATCACGACATCACGAGTCATAGAATAGCATAGAATTAGAATAGCATAGAATTAGAAAAGAGAGATATGACATACACAAACAAGCAAACTTTAGCCTTTATTGTAGGATCACTTGTCTTTACTGGGAATCGTCAACAGTCTTTAAGGGAATCCATTAAAGAAGCAGGTGTAAACGGTGCACATCAAATATAGAAATGTTCATTTGGCATATTTTTGTCATCACCATTCACCCTTTTCTACTAGGGTAATACACTAATAGCACAAGTAAAATTCATGCTATTGATCTTGTTTTGGAGGCATCATCCACCAAATGTCCCGTGTTGCAAATTAGCTGCAAAAACGAAGATATTATCATATTGCTACTTGATTCGTTGTATAAGTTTCCAGTGCCAATACATATGTGAGCCGCATGGAACACAGGTACATTCATTTATATGTAGTAGCGCAAGGAACTTTGTAATGGAATGTCCAGTGCAGAAGCTTGTAGTGATGCCTCGCTAATTATGAGCAGGAAACGGAAATGTCCTTAATTCAGAACAAAGAGAACGGATAACTAACGGCCATTTGCTACTAAAAGCAGATGGAATCCCATCCGGCTTTTAAAGACTATATCGTAAATAGTTTGTTGAACACCGGGCTCGATGAAACTCACCCATTTTATCGTACGAACCTAAACTGCCCCTGTCTCAGAGAACTATTGGGGCGCAGGATCGGAGTTTTTACCATAGATTTCCGTGTGGTTCCGGTTGATGGGGAGTAAAGAGGAAACTGGTAGGATTGGCTGAGGAAACTAGAGGGGACAGTATATTGTTGGAGAATAGAATTATCGACTAATATGTACAGTAGCATATCAAAAAATAGTAACACCTCTGTTTTTCACTTAGCATCACCATCCAACCTCTCGAATATTCGGGCGTCTTTGCGGTTCCCGTGTCCAGGAGATTCCCCGTCTCGCTCCCAATACTGGGCCACTAATTCGGTGTATACCCCATGAAAAAAAAATTCGTAGCAAATAATCTAATCTCCATAAACCAATTCTCTCACACGTCCTCTATTCACATATTCACATATTCCATATTCCATATACCACCTTTCACCATACACATACACTCCACCTCCTTACAGGTTTTGGATAAGAAAATCTCGACTCGAGTGCTAATCTCGATTCATCCTCTGTCTCTGTCGCCCTATTGTGGGTTTCCTCCGACTAAGCCTTTACCTCGATCCACTCCTCGATCCACTGCCGACTGTGCAGCTAACAATTGTCCGTAGTCCACTGCCCATTGCTCACCGCCGTCTCTCCGTCTCTCCGTTGACTAAAAATCTCGCACCCACCACAAATTTTCCTGCCCCAAAAAAAACTCGAATTATTCCTCACCAGAAACTCCAGAAACTCCAGAAACTCCACCAAAAATCAGAAATAGGGGAACTTTTTCGCATCCTCTTATGTAACCAGTTAGCTAATCCCCATCATTCCGTACTGAGCCATTTGTATTGTCTTCACTACACTGCTAAAAACTGTTAGGCTTACCGCACTACCAAAATAACAACACGAAATTTCGCTCATTAGCCGCTAGCGAGCCTGAGAATTGACAACTTTAGTTTGACTGCCACGGTTTCTCGTTGAGCTCAGTTGCCATTCTCCATATCATTATACCAGTTTTGCGTGTACATATCTCCAACCGTGCTGTAATCGGTCCAGAGACTTGTCTATCATCTCTAGAGTTTCTCCTAGCGTCCAGTTCCGCCGTCGCCGCGTGTTTGCAGTCTATACTGGAGCGTAGCAGCAGGGTCAGAATTGTGACTGGCCATAGCGACAATCGCCAAACAGCAACGTCAATAAAATCAGGGGTTTCTCCTCACAATACGAACAAAAACTCTTGCAACTGCTCCTACACTGTCGTACTACCAACAGGTCACCAAAAGCCTAAGAATTGCTCGTGTACACTTGTTCAAATCGGTAGTCGTCCAGATCACTTGTCGGAAGCTCATTGTATGGAACAGCTCATCGTGTCAACACAGCTTGAAATTTCGTAAAGCGATTGAACAAGAACCTTTGACCAGCCATATCTTATACTCGTACGTTAAATTGTATAACACTCGTACGGTAGCATAGACAGTTTACAGACACATTGCAAGTACTCCTTCTATTACATCATCCATTGAGAATTAAACTGAAAACCAAGTTACCCTATGCCAATGAACAACCAGACACATAACATCAGCAAAGGTGCAAATCCACTTCTGCATAACAGTCTGTCTAGCTCAGCGAATACAGCATCGCCAGCTATATCTATAACTCCGTCAAACGGCAACTCGTCTTTGAAGTCCCGTTCCAGGGCCGGAACCTTACCGTCATCCTTTCTCAACACACCATCATCAGCCTTTCCCTTCCCCAATAATACTTCAACGATATCAGGCTCAATCTCCAACTCCGCGTCGCCATTAGTGGGTGGACAGACTCATGACAATCTTGGATTGCCCACAATGGAATCAATTTCTTTGGGGGTTTCGGGATTTTCCCCTTCTCCCTCCATGCATGCAATAGATATACCAGCTGGCAACGGAAGCTCGGGAAATACTCACAACAATAGTCATAGCAATCTCCCATCTTCCCTGAGGCGGATAAGACTGGGTTCATTGTTTTCAACAAACAGCATTTGGAATGACGATGCCATGTCAGTGCATTCTTCTTCGCAGCACAGTAATGGGTTGTTGGATAACAACAGTTTACACTCATTTGACATAAATGGCAATGGTAATGGCAACGGTAATAGTTTCAATGGTAGCTCGTTAAATAACGGTCTCACTAGTAATGGTAATAGCAATGGAACCAATGAAAACGACGACTTTATTAGTCCTCTTCTTTCAGCCCAAAACTCAACAGCGAACAACGGATCCGTTGGCGCTAACAATACATCGACCTTGCCATCATCTGCCGCTAATAGAAATAGATCATATACCACAACAGCTGCTATTCCCAATATGAATATGTTGCCTATGAGTGCCAATGGCCCATTTGGTGGTGAAGGGCTTAATTCTTCGCGATTGCTGACCTCACCATTTGTAAATGTATCCAACAAAACAAATGACATGAATTATTTATTGGATAATCTCATGCTCAACTTAGGCGGACCAGGCAATAACCTTGCAAATATCGCTTCCAACACCGCAAGACACAGATCACAGACGTATTCTGGAACCACGCCAACCATACCAGAATCAAGTCTTCACCAGCCCCAACTTCTTGGACTGAATGTGTATGGCCAACAACAGCAAATTCAACAACAAATTCACACCCAGCATGGACGGCAACTTAATCCACTGCAACATGGTCAACAGCTCAATCCACAGCACTTACAGGAACAGCAATTTTCTCAATACTCTGGGGAACAGCCCTTTCTCTTGAATGATTTTGACTTTTCTCAATTGGTCATAACCACAAATTTCGAAAACCCATCACTTGGACCTACTAAAGTGATCTTGTTTGACAACTTACCTCAATTTATAGATGCATACAAGTTATGTAACATCTTGAATAATTCATTGGGTAACCAGAGATCTTTAGGAGGTGTTAGGAGTATTAGATTGACAGGCACAGCCACTTCGAAGCTAGCTTTGGTGGAATGCTCTAGTGTTGAAATTGCCATGGCATTAAAGGCCAGCTTTAATCATCTTGAATTGATTCCTGGTGTCATCTTGTATGTTGCGTTTGCCAAGATTGTTGAGCCAACCATGCCTGGATCCGCTTCAACCCCTTCGCCAGTTGGAAGTGCCATCGTCTCTAATACTGGACCAGTTGTTCAGGACATAGCTTCTGGCAGTGCAAATAGTTCGACCGCTAACAACGGAAACCACACAAGTACAAGTGTTACTAATACCAACACAAATAACTCCACTAATTCTACCAATAAGTCAGCTGTTGAATCATCTAAACCTTCGCCAACGGATCTCATTGCTATTCAAAAGAGCCTTGTACATTCAATAAGCAAATTGTCCACGAAAGCAAATTTTGTTGACTTGAACAAGATCGTGTCTATAATCAACAAATCCATTGCCTACAGTAATGACAACTACCAAAATAACTTCGGCCCATTACCTGATCCTATCCCATTGCGCCAGTTTGACTCACCAAAGTTGAGAGAGTTACGTAAGATTTTGGAAAACAATGAAAATGCCTTGTCAAATAAATTTCCATCTAGTTCTCCTCCAGCGGCTCATGCCGATTCCGATGATGGTTCGAATGGCGGAGAATACTCTAATAAAGTTATGACTCAATTGGAATTGGAAGAATTGTGCTTGGCTATGCTCGATGAATTACCTGAGTTGTGCTATGATTACTTAGGTAACACAATTGTTCAAAAGCTTTTCACCCTTGTAGAGTCGCCTCTTATCAAATTGATGATGGTAAAAGAGATCACACCATTTTTGACACAATTGAGTATTCACAAAAACGGTACTTGGGCCATCCAGAAGATTATCAACTTAAGCGGCAACGAATACCAGCAGAAGTATTTGATTGCTGCCAGTTTGAAGCCGTACTCTGTAAAATTGTTCAATGATCAGTTTGGTAACTATGTCCTACAGGGATGTATAAAATTTGGTTCCCCATTTAATGACTTTGTATTCGAAACCATGCTTGACAACTTTATTGAGATCAGTTTTGGAAGATTTGGTGCCAGATGCATAAGAACTATTTTGGAGACTGCAAATGAGAGCAATGTTATCACTAACGAACAAGTTGTTCTCGTAGCTGGTCTTATTGTGGAATTCGCGAACGAATTGGTAGTAAACAACAATGGTTCGTTGTTGATTACCTGGTTTTTAGATACCTTCAACGACAAGGGTTCTACCATAGATGACCGTTTTGAGTTGTTGACCTACAAATTTTTACCTAATTTGGGTAAATTATGTACTCATAAACTTGCAAACTTGACAATTCTTAAGATCTTGAACAACAGATCAGATTTAAAACTGAAACAAGTTATCATGGATGCAATTTTTGGTCGTTTTGATGAGTATGAGATTACGGGAGCGGATAACGGAGATGAGTCGTCAAGACCTCCTTCGAAGTTATTGGAATTGATCCTTAGTGAGAACCCAGATAACGCTGCTGGCCCATTATTTATTTATAAGATATTAACTAACCCATTGTTGTTAACACTAAATGACAGTGTCAGCGGTGGAAATGAATTTGATCCGCATAGAACATCAAGATACCAACAGTTTGTCGTGTCCCAAATTAGACGGATCTTGTTGGAGTTGAATATATCTAATTTCCAGCCATACAAGAAGCTCATGGATGAGGCTGGTTTGTCTTCAAACAGGTTGAACAGAACATCTTCCATGACTGGTAGTGGTAGAAGAAACAAAAGAAATGGCAATAATTCTCGCTCCAGTAATGGCCAGAACCCCCCAGCCAATTCCAAGAATCCTATCGAAAATCCTAACAGTACCAACCAGGGTATGGTGAACCCTATGGCTTACGGCGTTCCCCAGCAATATTTCATGCCCGCCCAACAATATCAGCAGCAGCCTCAACAGGTCCAACCATCCAATTATCCTGTGATCTTACCACAAATGATGATGGGGCAAGGCATTCCACCTCAAGGCTCGCAGATAATGCCTCAACAACAATACCAGCGCGGTGCTATGCCACCACATCTCATGAATCAGAACCAGATTCCTACCGCTCAACAACAACAGATGTATCAACAACAGCAACAGCAAGATATTGCCGTTATGCAGCAATTAGAGCAATTGTCATTGAGCTCTGCTGCATTGGGCTACAATTCTAACCCAGGCACTCCAGGTGTTGGTAGCAGTCAAAAGAGTCTGTTCTTCTAGGTCCACTGTAAATACCCCTTGAGACAACACTTTAAAAGTTTATTTATAATGTCCACTATACAAAAAAACGTTGGTACTACTAACATTGTACACTTTTTTTTTTTCAATTTCATAGTATGTTCCAAGGATTAATGCAGATGAGTTCATCTGTGTCCGGCTTTCCTTGTTTGGCTTTATTTTGCCATAACGCCTTATGTCACACTAATTACGAAGACTTCATGTTCATTGCTTTTACATTTTTATTTGCCTACTTAAATATCAGAAAATCATATCAATGGTTTATCCGTACATAATGTTTAATAAATTAATCATTTCATTTATATCATTGCTTTGAGGTTATCTTGTGTAGAGTATTGTTCTTTTGTTTCCAGACTATAGAAGTATATCAGTGAAAGCTAACAAGCTGTCCTTTACTCAATAGATCAGATATTTGAGTACAGAGAGAAAGACATATACGAGTAGTATATAGTTTTAATCCAATGTACCACCTCTTCGCAGCCAAGGCTTTTGGACTCCCTCAATATGGTGTCAAGTAGCCCGCAGTGGCCTTTCCAGGTAAAACTCAACTGTCAGGGGAACGATCTAGTGATATTTATAAACCTAAAATAGCATTACACTTTTCATTCCAATTCTGCCGTTGAGTTGAGTGTCTGTAGATTCTTTTCAATTGTTTACTCCCAGACTCATTGTTTTGCGAGGACTCCTCTATGTTTATGCGTATATGGGCAGAATTGGATGGTTTAGCACTCGAGAAGACATACAACTTGGTTGGTCAGAACATGAAAGCTTCGGGGTAGTGGCCAATTTGAACTTTTTGCATGCATCAGGACTGCAAATAAATAGTACATACTTGGTATGTTTCAAGATCTCGATTCTATAGTAGATTATTAATGAATGTGGCTAGAGGCAGTGACTATCTGTTCCGTATTAGATTTCATTAGGCTGCGAAATTTTGCCTCCACTGAGATTTTGTTAGTGAGCCAAATTGATATATTTAGTCCATAGGAATATTAGTATTCCTTTATCAATGTATTACTTGTCATTCCACATTATAACATGGTATCGTATTTCTTCGATGTTATTGATTTCTATAATCACTTGTTTATGTTATATGTAATATTGTTTATTGTTGCTTTACAATGAATATATACCATAAGTCACGTCCACTGCCCATACAAAACATAGAGCGGAAGCGCACGTACATAATGTAGCCTCGTAGGAGGCAATAAAAAAAAGACACAAACTTTTCCACTGAAACTTACAAGTATCAGTACAAGTATAAGTGCAAGTGCAAGTGCAAGTACAAGTACAAGTACAAGTACAAGTGACAAGGACTACATAATATAAATTATATAATATTATAATATATAATACATAATATATAATACATACTAATAATATATATATATATACACATCTCTCCCCTTCTCTCCTCCCTACCATCTCCCTACCACGCTTCGGCTGCAAATTCGCTCTCCACTAAAAAGGTCGTGCACTACATCGTCGTGGAAAAAATTTCTCAGTTGGCAAATTTATTCATTAACATTTTAAATGATTGTAAGCAGCGGCTATTGACAATACAAGTATATATTTCATTACAACAGGACTTTTCATTCCATTTGAAACAGAACATCGTCAGTTCACATCGTAACATAGAAAAGAAAAAAAAGTATCCAATATGTCTGCCAAATCCATAAATATTTGTCGTGACAACACCGATCCGTTCTACCGTTATAAGATGCCTCCAATCCAGTCCAAGACTGAAGGTAGAGGTAACGGTATTAAAACTGCCATTGTCAACTTATCTGAAGTAGCCAGATCATTGGGTAGACCACCAGCTTACGTCGTCAAGTACTTCGGTTCAGAGTTGGGTGCTCAGTCCAACATCGACGAGACCAACGACCGTTACTTGGTCAACGGTGCTCACGACTCCAACGAGTTGCAAGACGCCTTGGACGGTTTCATTAACAAATTCGTTCTCTGTGGATCCTGTAAGAACCCAGAAACCGAAATCACAATCAAGGGTAAGGACGACTTGGAAAGAGATTGTAAGGCATGTGGTAAGATCACACCTATTGACCCAAAGCATAAGTTATACACATACATCGTTAAGAACCCACCAGCTTCATCGAAGAAGGGTAAGAAGTCTGCCACGGCCACTGCCAATGTTGTTGGTGGTGGTGTTTCCATCACAGATATCGCTTCTGGTCAAGTTCAAAAAGACGAAGAAGTCGAAGACGAGGATGACGATGATGACATCTTGGCTAAGAAGATTAACGCCGCCGCTGCTCAATTGCAAACTGTAGAGGTCAAGGACGAAGATTGGTCTGTGGATATGTCCCAAGAGGCCATTGCTGCTAGAGCCAGAGAATTGGAAGGTGATTCCTTGAACGAATCGCAATCCAAGGTGAACGACTTGGGTGAGTGGATATTGGAGGATTCTAAAGACTCCAAGGACGATTTGCCATCAGATGTTGAAATTTATAAGAAAATTGTAGAGATGGATCTTACCGACAAGCCAGAGACTGTCCAGGTGTTGGCCCAAGTGCTTTTCGATGAGGACATAGTGGAGCAGATCGAACCACATGTTGGTTTGTTAGCCAAGTTGATAAACGGTGATGAAAAGTTCGAAAACGCTTTCTTGGGTGGTTTAGAGAGATTTATCGGAATTGAGAAGCCAGAGTTGATTGGTAAGGTCCCAGCTATCTTGCTTGCTTTCTACAACAAGGACTTGCTCAGTGAAGATGTCATCATCGCATGGGGTAGCAAGGTATCGAAGAAGTACGTTCCAAAGGACATCTCCAAGAAGGTCCGTAAGGCTGCTAAACCATTCGTCAAGTGGTTGCAAGAAGCTGAAGAGGAAAGTGACGAAGAGTAAATAGATTAAGAAACGGTAGTAGTATCCATATAATTAACATTCCTTTCTTCTTGACGCTTTCTTAGGTAGTATAATTACAGTAGGTAAATGTATAAAACGTAATATTGTATATTTTAAAGGCTAATTGATGTAGGCACCCTTTCTATTTAATTATAAGCTTTGGAACCATATTCATGGAGTTATAACATTGAACTTTTATATATTTGACATGCTATTCGTTCTACCAAATATTACCTGACAGTTGACTTACTAGTATACACGGATGCCTTGATTATAGCTCCTTCTAAACCCTTTTTCTCTGGTTGAAATTTACCGCTGATTGAAGTTCTGAAATTGCGCTGGTGGCCTGTTATTGGGGTTATTATTATTGTTATTGTTGTTCATGAAATTTGGCATGTTAGGAAGGTTAGGCATTGACGGCATATTCCCCATATTCATATTTGGCATATTTGGCATGTTAGGCATGTTAGGCATGTTGGGCATACCCATTGGTGGCATACCAGGCATTGCTGGCATCATTCCCATAGGAGGCATACCTGGCATCATTCCCATTGGAGGCATTCCGGGCATGTTTGGAGGCTGTGGTGTTCCATTTCCAGTTGGCGGAAGAGGACCTGCTCCGTTCATTAAGTTGGCCATCACTGCTTGAGGGTTGAACTCTCCTCTAGTCTTATCCTGCTTGAAACAGTATGCTGTCCATGTGAACTCATCGAAGCCGTAATTGAAATAATCTGTTATGTCGGCACCAGGAGCTCTCCATGGTTTGTCTTTGATGGTTTCAAGATCTACCAGATATAGAGGTTTCCCTTCGTACTCGCCAATGGCGTTGACATCGATGGTGGCTCTGTTATCATTTTGGTTGGAAACGATTGTAGTTGTGGTACTCTCTGTCTTATCTCCAGTCTGTTCTGTGGTGCTTGCAGCCGTAGCAGTCGTTCCTGCTGTTGTAGGGGTGTCTCCTATTATAATGTCGAAGTCGTCGTCTGAATCTTCTTCCTCTTCATCGGAGTCTTCATCTTCATCTACATTATCGTCTTCCTGTTTCTGAGCGGCCAGACCAGTCACAGGAGCAGTCTTTTCTGGTGCCTTATTCTGTTTGGCTGCTACTGGAGCTTCGTCATCTGAGCCGTAGAGATACGCATCTTCGTCATCCGAATGGTCTGCCATTATTATCTATAATTATTTCCTCTATTATACGGCTTCTAAGATGACAAACGATAAAGAGTAACAATCTCTAATGATTAAATTCAGCGTTTAGGATTTTTCTTTCCTTATATGGCTGGCGGCCTGCATGTAATTGACTGCAAATTCCTATGGTTGCCAATAGATGGGGAGGTAGTGGAGTGGAGTGGATGGAGTAAGTGAATGTTTGAAGTAAAGGTGTGAAGTAGTAAAGGTATGAAGTGAAGGAATGAAGTGAAGGTATAAAGTGAATGAAGTTAATGGAGTAAACATATGAAGTAGTGACTGTATGAATTGAATGAAGTGAGGTATGAAGTAGTGAAGGTACTATGTAGTGAATCTAAGAAAGTGATCGTACTGAAGAGCATATGCTATGAAGTGGGTGTGGAAACTTACTTGGTATGCCAATCTGAGTTGAAAACGTAAGAGTAGTTTTAGTTCGAGTTTTAAGTATAATATTTATTGGTATGTGAAGAATCTGTTGACTCCCTCACTGTGTATGGATAACCTGCTGTATGTATTCTCATTGTATGTATGGTCGCTGTATGTCTACAATTACCTACAGCGTAATGGATACCATAATATATATATATATATATTTATGGCTTCCCTATGATTTAAATTATATGTAGGTATAATTAATAAAAAGACCGGTTTTAATACAAGAAAATGCAAAGAAGCCATACTGTGAATGAACTAGAATGAGATATACATTTATATTTATACTTATGCATCATTGCAATTATAATTATAACTACTTATTTTCATATCTATTTCTGCATTTATACTTTTAAAAATCTCTACATCCTTCAGCACATTGCTGTAATACATACTCTGTATATATTTAAAGAACGATATCAAAAAGTGCAGCAGCTCCAGCAGCTTTTGGTAACACCCCTGATGGAAGCGCCAACTTAATAGTGACTTTATGATAGCAAAATATTATAAACCTTCTTTAGAACATCAAGAGCTAGAAGAAAACGAAATAATGGCAGTAGCAAAATTTAGAGATTGAAGTGAATCCTGGTATATGTTAGCAAAAAAAGTTGTTGAACAACATACTATCGCCATACTTTCTTATTCTATCTTGCTTGGTCGTTTGTTGTATCGTTGTTTGCTACTCCAGTCAACATGCCCATTAATACGTTCTTTTATTATGCTATACAATTAAAAATACATGTGTAATTTACAACATCATCTCTTAAAATGCCATCGAAGAGCGGTTCGATTTAGGTGCTTCCTTTCTGCTAATATACCCTGTCTCCTGAAGCATCAACTTAACCCATGGTTGTTTTCTGAACCTGTTTCTGTAAACAATCCTCTCAAATATAGAAATCCACTCGTTCTTCTGTTCCTTGTTAGGAGCCCCAAAATCAATGATCTCTCCGTTTGCAAACCTAATCTTGAAAGCATGCTCCACCAACAACACATCGCTGAAGTTTCTGTAGTTTGCAGACGAATTGTTGAAGTTCTCCTTGTCAACATAAATAACATCGACAACCTTAGCCAAATTGATTTTAGCTCTTGTTTTAAGAGAATACTCGCTGTGGGCAATTAAAGATGTTCCTTGTAACTTGAAGAATCTTCTCTTCCAGATCTCGCAGTCACCGCCTTCTTGGTGCATGAAACCCTCGTGAGTGATACTAAGATCATGGCCCAATTCATGAATGCTTTCGTAAGCGGACTTGATACTGGTAGGTAAAACCTCAAGTGCATCCGTTCTTGGAACAAATAACATCTTAACCTCAAGTTGACCAATTCTATATGGTTTACATCTGACCGGCTCTTTGCCTCCATTGACGTTAGGAGTTGTTTCCCATTCGTTGAAACATGTGAGGTCAAAGCTCAATGCCTTTCCGGTTATCTTGGCCTCATATTGTTCCAAATCAACGTAGCATCTAGCGAATGAGCCATCATGGGCAAACTTATTCTCCCAGGTGTCCTTCACATCCACTGGTACAAACTTAGTAGTTGTAACAATTTCCTTGGATCCGAACATTCTGCCGATCTTACCCTTGGACTTGACAACTTTCCTCTCGGTCACTTCCACTAATCTTCCTTTTGGCTTCTCATAAGAAGCCTTCATCGTTAAAATGAATTCTAATGATTCGCCCACAGTCAATTCAAACTCTTTACCGATCGGTATATTATTGCTATTAAGCTTGTAATCTGGCGTTCTAATGCAGTGGACACCATTGTCCAAAGTAATCGAAAAATTGGCCTTATGTTCTTTGAGATGGGGCAATTCAATGTTCTTGAAGCCAACAACTCTGAGGAACATTCTTCCTCTTTCTTGCAATGCTGGTGGAGGGGTCCCTTTCTTATTGGCAGCTGTCAATTGTGGATGCTCCTCATTGCCCACAAAATTATTGAGTTGAAGAGCAGTTGATACTGCGGTAGATTGGGAAGTGCCGTTAGTGTAAACAGATGGCATAGACACATAACTGGCCTTATGCTGTTCCTTCTCAAGGTCGAGGCTTTTCGTACCGTTTGGCCTTCTAAGGATATCTGTCCTTGTCTCTAAGCTCTTTTCCGAGCTTTCAGATTTAATAGGAGATTCTCTTAACTTAGTATTCGTAATTTCATCTCCTTGGAATGACCCTTGTGACTTCTGGCTCCTGCTGCTACTTACCTCTTTCACGACTTCTACACCTTTCACGGAAGAGCCCTTCTTTACTAACTTGAGGGGAGATCCAATTTTCACTGTTTTGAACTTTCTTGGAGCAGAAAAGTCATCCAAATCAGACGATATCTTGATTGGTTTCTTTGGTGGCGAGCCTTCCGCACTTTGAGATGACAGGACAGCGATCTCTTTCTTTGGAGATGTTACATTTGGTGCCATTGAAGCAATGTATTCAAACCTGTCCAATAGTTCGTCTCTAACCTCGAAGTTATTGTTCTTCCTAGGAGGCGTCTTGAATACTGTGTCCTTAGGTGAAGTATTGATCAACTCTGGATCTGGTTCAGGGAAGACTTGACTGACAGGATTGCAGATTAATCTACGATGAACCACCGAACTTGCTCGGACAGGTTGTGTCCCAATGTCGGCTGACACCTCCTTACCCTTGAATACATCCTCGTTGAAGTATTGTTCTTTTAGTAAGAGAGCAGTTGGAGCCTTCTTTAACTCGTCAGCCAAATGAGGCAAGATGCTGTCATTGTCCGTTAATTGCTTCTCCATCATAGGGCTGGAATCCACAGATATATCACAAATCGAAGCATGTTGCTGGAGGTCATCATACTTATCCAGAGGCTGTTCGACCACCGAGTTCTTTTTGGGGTTCTTGCCCACCAACTTGGCTCTCGAGTATTCTTCCTGTGTGATGACCCTCTTCGTATTCAAGATCCTCTTCACATCCTCACTATCCATACTTGGTAAAGTTTTCATTCCACTAGCCTTGATTGTAGGTGGGGCCTGCTTAACCACGTCCTCAAAAATATCATTGTATGTATCTCTGGGAGAAAGTGCAGACGTAGATCTCTGGATTTCAAATGATGGAACCTTAAACTTAGAACGAGCTGGTTTGCCTTTTACAGGAGCCAATTTCACATTGTTAGATGCTCTTATTCCCTTGCGGACAGGCGGTAAAGGAGGCTCTATCACATTAGGATCCGAGTCGAGGTTAGTTAACATATTCTTGAAACTCAATGGAGTTATACTTCTTCTATCGCCGGGGATGTTCGAGTAGTTTAGTGATGACTGCTCCAAGAAGTCAAAATGCTCTTTGAAACCAGAATCCTGTGACAATTCAGGTAAGAATTGAGACACATTAAGGTCTTCGTATCCAGGACTAACTACTCTTCTAGACTTCACTACTACGTCTGTGAACTTCTTAGGTTGCAAGGAGGCTGGGATTTTAAATTTGCTGTTCTTACTGCCAATAGTTGACGTAGCAAGGAACGGTGAGATATCCCCATCCTTAGTCAACAGCTCGCGAACTCTGTTTTTTGGATCCTTTTTAACCTTCTCTTGTAAGTGCCAAATGTTGAACAAATTAGTTGGCTTAGGATCTGCCTCATGCTCTGCTGAAAGAGACTCTTCAAATTGAGCTTCTGGATTTTTAACGATGACTTGGTCATAAGTAACCTTGTCCAAAGTCTTTGTGATCTCATCAAATGAAGAGTAGTTGTTCATTTCCACTGGTGGAAGAGTAATCTCTTCGGGTGGAGCCACGTTGGAAGAGTTCGCCAATACGTTTTCGAGATCATCATCATCGTCCGATTCTTTGGACTCTGCTTCAGCTCTAGGAGGAGCCAATGTCTTTGCAACAAGATTATCTGACGCATCCTTAAACTCCTGTGACACATTCGCAGATTCATTTCCAGAAAAGACCACCAGTGGATTCTCTCTCTTTAAATGTTCAAAGTCTATGAACTTCTTATCCACCGGAAGGCTTGCCACTGTCACATCGTTTATTGTGTAGTCCTCGTTGTCTTCGTTGTCTCCGTCGTGACTGTCCTCGAGTTTCCAGTCGCTATCGTATTTAAAGCGAATGGACATCTTGCTAGAATCTGATCTAACTGAGTCGCTTGAATCGTCATCAACTTCTTCGCTTTTTGTGAACCTTCCCTTCACGTCTTTGGTCTTACTAGATTCTACAGGCAGTAGTTGGGGCTTTTCAATTGTTCTATGAACGCTTTCTTCAGACTTGATCTTTGGTTCAATAGGACCAGCCAAGTATGACTTGAGATCATTCAGTGACAAATCTTTGACAATCTTGCCATTATTATTTGTTTCTAATTTCACACGTTCCTCGTTCACTAACTCTTCTGGAGCATCAAAGTGTTCGTCCAATGGTTCGTCCTTGACTTTAACGTCGTGCAGGGCCTCGAGAGGAACAAGTGGTTCGTCTGAGGAAAGCTCTTTCTTGATATTACCGTTTTCTACTGGTTTCAATGACTTTTCGACAAGGTGGGTTCCAGCGGGAGTTGTGGATGCCAAGTCATTACCTGAGGCACTCTTTAACAAATTCATAATTGATTGCTCAGTATTGTTGTCATATGAGTTATCGTAAGAATCTTGGGGAGTATCTTGCGAGAAATTACTGAGTTCCTGGGTCCTTCCTGACTTTATCGTCAAACCCTCGTCTTCCTCTTCCTTCTCATATTTTATTGGAGCGTGGTCTCTACCAGTTGGTATCAATGCTTCAACTAAGTCGTCGGAGAATCCCTTGATACCGTCATTCAACTGCAAGCTTTTTGGGTTAGGTTGATTTGAAATGGAATCTAAGGTCCTATTATGATCTCTTAAAGAAGGTAAAGACGATTGTGAAGAACCAGAGGACCTCAATTCCACATCTGCATTGGCCAAAGCATTTAATGGATTCTCAACTTCTTGCTTTGGATTCTGTAATGACAAGGATAACGAGTGGATATTAGAGTTTGTTTTGTGCTGCGAAGCGGATTGGAGGTCGTTTAAGTGACCATCAAGATCGTTGGTGTTGGAACCATTGAATGGTTCATTATCATTCTTATTGGTAAGAAACAAATCTAACTTCTCGTTTAAAGAGAGATTACTAAAACTATTATGGCGTAATCTCACCTCGTTGAGTGTTTTTGGATCTATTTCATCGTCAGCTGGATTTGATTCACTGTGGTTGTTCAAAAGCTCTTCGTATGACTTTGTAGAATGAGGAGGAGGCGCTGGTGGAGTTGAACTCTCATCATCAGAAGACATTGACTTGTCGTGATTGAGTTCGCTCCAACCATGTGATATAGGAGTTACTTGCACAGTCAGATTATGGGAAGCTTCGAAAGATTCATTATTAGAAGCGGACTCCACACTATCAGGGTAGTGATGTATCTCTGGGTTGGAGTTTGTGAATACGACGTTCTTTTTTGGTGATGAAGTTTGTGTCTTCTTCATAATAGATCTGGATGGTGAGGCATTAATGTAATTCGGTATCGAATCCGATTCACCGTTTGCTCCAGGGTTGCTCAAGTCGACGGCAGAAGTCATTGGTGTCACGAACGAGAATTCGTCTTCTTGCTGGGTAGTGGGTCTTGCAATGGTTTTTTGTGCTTCGATTGAGTCATCTAAGTCGAAATTTCGATGGAAGGAGCTGTCCTTAGCTCCTGATGATGTGGTAGGTTTTGTGATCTTGGTTTCTTCATTTTTAGGTGATTGCTCTGTCTCGCTGGTATAGGTATCGGAAGAGGAGTTGTATTCCTTGTTCGTATCGATGTGAGGTTTCTGGCTAGAGCCAGGAAAGTTGAGTGGTTTCGTTGGAGAATTGTTTAATGACAACATATCCAGCACTGGGACATCATCAGATACGACTATTGACGAAGGGTCAAAGTTCATTTCCTTAAGAAGGAGATCTACGGATGCTAAACAAGGTTAGTTTTCGAGTCTGTTGGAGAGGAAATCGTCAATGGATAAAACAATGAAGCTATTTGAAGACGAATTATTGTATATCGTTGTGGGATAATATTCTATCTTGAATGATATTGCTGATCCTCCTTACTTGGTGTATCAAAGACTTTTACTATTGAAAGTAGCGTTTCCTCGATTAGACATCCCGATTCCAATATTCTGTTGTACGGCTACTTGTTCTTTCCAAGGCCATGCTCTCCACAGCCAATAAATAAGGAGGCTTCTATCCATCTATCTCTATTCTAACTGGACCTACGACACGGGATGAGTCCTATAATACGATAATCTTGATTCAACAGCTTCGTTGTCTCGTCTACAAAACGTAAACACGGCTAATATGCTTCCATCTGACGTCTACCTTAAATATTACGTACCGTTTTCGTGTCTGAACAAGTCGTGGTGGACGCTATCAGACGTGCCAGCAAGAAGATGCTTTGTCTCGTCTTCGTTAAGTCCTTGATTTTCGACAAGCGACATAGTATACTAGTCACTGGTAGTTTTTTTGCTCTTGGTTGTGGAGTTAAAGATGAAATTCTAACCTATCTAGAGGCGATGGTTTGTGATGGCGGTAAATCGACAGTGTTTTCTTTGTTAATTAGTAGTTGTTAGATAAACGAAGGGCTAACACTAGCACTAATATTCTGTTTCTCAGCTCGACTCTCACTGCTTGCTTATTTGTGCCTACAGGTACTCCACTGTCTCAATCTCTCTTTCTTGGTAGTTTCTAGACATGGTATTATTATGAAATGTGATTGTTTTGGTCGTTATTGTTGTTGTTTACAATTGCCTGTATCGAGCCGATTTCATCCTAAACAGGAAACGAGGCGTTGTACAGGATACTAGAAGAAGTGAGCACGAGAAAGGAAGAGCCAGGGTACGGTGAGAAGTGATGTAGTAGTAGTTGTAGGTGTAGTAGTAGTTGTAGGTGTAGTAGTAGTTGTAGGTGTAGTAGTAGTTGTAGGTGTAGTTGTAGGTGTAGTTGTAGGTGTGGTAGTAGTTGTAGGTATAGGTGTAGGTATGGGCGGAGTGAATTAAGTGAAGGGAGTGAATTCAGTGAATTCAGTGAAGAGAGTTATTCTAAGTCAATTATGTGAACGGGTTATGTTGAAGGATATAAAGTGAGAGGAGAGAGTTCTACAATGTACAGTATAAGACAGTGTAGTTTAGTGGAGGAGAAAAAAACAGTAGAGAACAGCACAATATTGTATGGTTGTACGATGAAGATTGAAAACTCAGACCTGGACGACTGAACTACTGGCTGGAAAAAAGCAGAGACCTGTGGAAATCTGTCGAAACCTGTGAGAACTTAGAGCTACAACGATCTGCAACAGGTACATAATGAACGACTGAGTTCTGTAGAATGAAGCGATGATCGTTTCTGCCCAAGTACGTAAGAGGAAGCAAAGAAGAGTAAAACAAAACGCGTGAAACTGAAAGTATTAATTACGACAGGACAGTGACGAGCACTGTGATACTGCGAGATGGAGACGAGGCTTCCACGCAGCGATGCCAATACAGTACATTATAATTTATGACAGAGGAAGATTTCTGGAACACTTCTAAAATTCCATTGCTCTAGATCAGAGAGTCAGTTTGGGGATGAGTCCCCCCCTGTAGACAATATTCATTCCTTATAATATGCAACAGTCTGCAACAGGGTTGAATTGAGAGTAGATGTAGTCATTTTAAGATTCAGTTTGATGGTTTTGAGTCGGGCTGTTGCAGGATCGGTGTAATTCCTGGCTGTCTAATACCTATGTGACGGAATGAGGTGGTGCCCTGTGGGATTCAAGGGGTAATGGTAATGAAGTGCAGCGGGCAAGATAAATAAGATGCAGAGAAGAAAGTATTGGCTTGTGGCAGGTTATATGGAAGATAAGAAGCTGTGAAATGAATTGGAGACTTGAAACTGAAGAAAGTTAATATTAATGCAGAAAAGCACATATTGATAAAGTGGGTTAAACTGGGTGAACGAGGGGCCATGAGATGAACTGCCTTCGGGAGAGCTGGAATCTTTTGAATTCTCGGAAATTGGCCATGGCTTTGTAATTTACATTGTACGGGGTTGGGGCATTGGATGTCATGCACTTATACGCTGTATGCTCGTTGAGAGGAGTAGCCCCAAAACCTTTGTGAATGCTGCTGCTGGTGGCGTTCAGAGGTATTTGGGTTTTATTGTACATTGTTTTGCCTGAGTATGGAAGGCCTGTGTTTGTATTACACCTCTTATCGTGCTCATTTTAAGTTGCATGCGTATTTTGGAACAATGCCTATGGTTGGCAATTGAAAGGCATGAGATCTTTCTACCAATACTATTACAACATGCTTTGATTCTCTAAATTGTTGGTGAATAGTCTTCGAAAGATCCTTTAAGGATTTCGTAATCATTAAGGATTTTAGGTGAAATTAGTTCAAATATTTACCCAATATCTACAAATTGTAATTCATTTGCTGGAATTTCCAAAAAGAGTTAACACCCAAAATCACATTAAGCATTGGGTCCAAGAAATATATTAGTAATACATATTAGGAAATTAGAAAAGAGCTCTATGTTTGAATAGTCGTATATGACAAAATTACAGTGATGGGTAGGGATCCCGGAAAATAATTCATTTTCGTAATTTGGTGAACAATTAAGACGAGCCATGAACTGAATACACAAAATTGACATTCAATAGGCTTCTTATGTAAATTATCAACACACAAGATTTGCATTACATTGTCTCCAGGTTTTCTTTAACTTAGTCATGCTTCAGCTAGATCACGAAAGCATGGTTCACATCAGCCTCCGAACGATCATTGAGGAGCTTAGCTTCCCCATTATCTTGATCTCCACTCAGGGGGGAACAACGCCACCTCCCACAGCCTTCCAACTAATTGTCCCACACATAGCCCTAAAATTAATCACCTCATTCATATCTCTAACTTTTACTGACCATCTGCTCACAACAAAGCAGCTGCAAAGGCTGCAAAATATCTGGCAGCTTCCATAACATATTACGTAACAGCAGCCAAAGTTCTCATGCAAATTAACGTTTCGCTTGTGCAAAGCCATTGTAACGAGGTGTCGAGCTGGAATGTCCGAAACGAACAATTGCGACACGAAATGTACGATGCTTTTTAGGTTCCCGAGGGAGTCCCCATAAACACTCGAGAACTCCCGTTTCCGAGATGGGCTTACCGGACCTAACATTGCTGTGTGAGTTTCACAGCCCCCTTCCTCGAGGAAGCTAATTCGTTCCAATTCATCGGATACCACTGATCAAGAGCACCTCACATCCTCAGACACACGTCATCGGCACATCCCCAATCCCAAGATTTCTTCTATGTCATCCACCCGATCGCGCATTCATGAATCGTCTGACGATCACCCCACCGCCCGCCATGACTGTGGTACTGCAACTACGGTGCCTTGATTCAAAACTGAGTTCTTCACTTGCACGAAATCGTATTCCATCGCTTTACACAAGGTCCAAACCTCCAAAGAACCGTGGTGAAATTGCCTCTGCAAGGACTTGTTGCTATGGTACATAACGAAGCCTGGTACTGTAACATAAATCACATACTGCATAGCGCTATTGATAAAATTTTCAGGAACCGCGATCGATGCAGGAAAACACGGTAATTGCAAAAAACTCGAGTAAACACTAACAATGCAAAGAGGTTCCCTAGTTTGGTTGGAGATGCTTATGTTAACTAGAGACAAAGGTTATATTGGTGAGTCGGGGACGATGGGTGAAAGTTTTAGGCATAGTGAAGTTTCAGGTCCGGTTTCGTGGTAGGAAAAGAAGGGTATAGTTATGCCTTGTGTTGTTCACTAGTGGCCATGGTAACAGTAAATGGCTGCAACTGTAATCTCGTCACCCGTGTCTCCGCCCGATAAAGTGAAACGCAAGCGTAGACACACGTCACTTGCATAGGTTAGAGGTTAATCGCCCGCGAGAATACTAGTGGCACGGTACCCACGAATACAAAAAAAAAGTATTAGCCTGGTACATGATACATTTCATTGCGTGGTACATTGATCCATATAGCTTTTATAAATACAACAATATTCCGATAGACTCCATTTTTTTTCGAAACCGTATAATTTTTTTCTTAGCTTGATCAAGTCGTTTTATATCTAGATTAGTGATTTTCGTATTACTTCAATCGTTCCATTAGTTAAGACACATCAAGTAAAATGCAAATCAGATCTATCTTGATGGGAGCCTCCTTGGCCGCCCTTGTCCTGGCTGCCGACAAGTCCAGCAAGTGCTCTTTCTCCACAACAATCACTGCTGCAGGTGAACTTGAGACTTTAAACGCTTGTTCCGTTTTGGATGGTGACATCACCATCACTGGTAACATCATCGGAGCAGTCGACTTAAGTGCTGTTCAAACCATTAAGGGAGACCTTACGTTGAATAA
Organism: Scheffersomyces xylosifermentans; assembly: GCF_036884685.1. Lineage (NCBI taxonomy): Eukaryota > Fungi > Ascomycota > Pichiomycetes > Serinales > Debaryomycetaceae > Scheffersomyces > Scheffersomyces xylosifermentans. The sequence goes on from NW_027042941.1 coordinate 1,122,242, forward strand.
CTCGACCTCCATCGTATCCTTAAACCTCAACAAATTGGCAAACATCACTACCGGTGGTTCCCTTACCATCGACTCATTGACACAACTTTATAGCATTGATTTCACTTCTTTGGAGAGCGTTGAATCATTATCTTTAATCTCCTTACCATCCATTGCAACCTTGAACTTGAACCTTGGTATTGCCCGTGCCGGTGAGATTGTCATTTCCAACACTGCCTTGAAGTCTTTGAGCGGTTTGGCTAACTTCCTTAATACCGTAGGTACATTGAACGTCAACAACAACAAGAACATCACCTCCATTGACTTGGCCAACTTAAACACTGTCACAGAAAACATCATTTTGAGTTTCAATGGTGACGATTGTGAAATCACCTTAGATCAATTGTCTTGGGCCTCGAACCTTACTATTCAAGATGTCGCTGATCTCTCTATCGCAAACATTACTGCTGTTAACGGTTCAGTCTACATCGGTTACAACAGTTTTGATACTTTCAACCTTGATTCGTTGTCCACTATTGGTGGTTCCCTTAACATCTTCGCTAATGATGAATTAAAGGACTTCTCCTTGCACAGCTTGAAGACCATTGGTGGTGAGTTGAGTATCTTGAACAACACTGAATTAGAAGACATAGGAGATGCTTTCCCTAAGTTGCAGAGAATCAAGGGTGCCGTTACTGTCAAGGGAGGTTTCGGAAACTTCTCCACACCAGACTTGCAAAAGGTTGATGGTGACTTCTTAGTTAGTTCCACCAATGATGACTTCAACTGTACTGAGTTCAACTCTTTACGTGATGACAAGAGTATTGAGGGTCACAACTATCAATGTACCGCTCCAAAGAAGAAGACCACTGCTACTCTGTCTGGTGCTAGTGACTCCAGTACAAGCACTGGTTCCTCTGGTTCTTCTGGTTCTTCTGGTTCTTCTTCCTCTTCTAGCTCCAAGAAATCCGAGGGTTCCAACTTGATTTCTATTAGCATGGTATTTGCATCTGTTGTTGGTGCCTTCCTTGCTGTCATTCTTTAGACGACTATTTCTTCTGTATATTTGTTACATTTAATAAATCCTATTTATCGGTAATTTTGCACCCGTGGAACAAAGTTAGATGGAGACGGCGAGTGTACTATATATTTCGATTCATTCTCCTAAACTCTTTCGAAAGAATGCACATTCTGATTAGAACATTCCCTCCGACTTTGAAACCAATGACCTTCACAAGATTCGATTCTATCAACCTCCTCTTACGGTTCTACCAATAATCCAGGTGTTGCAGAATTAGTCACGTGACTTTCTTCAAAAATGTATCTACGTGCAAACAAGTTGAACCCAACCCATTCGTTGATTCGATATTGATTTGATAGTAATTCTTCTACATGCCTTCGCGACGTACGGATCCAACTCTGTACCGGCTGATGGTATAATCACGCTTACTTGGAGTCGAGTCCTACAATGTGTGGTCATCAAATGATTCCAGAACCGAGCCTTTGTTTACCAAAGCGCCAGATCAGGCAATCCAATCGCTAACGTCTGTTTCAGTGGATCGAACACAAAAGAAAAGTCCTGCGAGTGTGTTTTAAGGCGTTGAGCGCGCAATGTGCCCCTACGAATATGTAGGGCAGGAAAGCAAGTATTAAAGGTAGTTTCATGTAGACGTAATTGAAGGTGTAAGAATGCCAGCAGGAAGGGTATACGGAATGGAAGATGATATTGCGGCACGGATGTTTGAATTTAATTATGCAGACGTGTTTTGTGATGAGATCGTCAGTAAAAATAGAAAAATATCCATTGAGGCAGAGAGTGAGAGAGATAGGGAGAGGAGTGATCGAAAGGGAGTTAAAGGAAGGAAAGTCAGGTTTTGTTCAAGTCTTAACAGGGAATTGTAGATATGGGTTATTTTTCAAAAATGTGCCAGTTTCTATAATTACACCTGACCACCCTCCCAAAATATTATCATCATCTTCTTCTGTCGCCAATTTCTATTTATAAAACTTGCTGCGATGCTGGCTTGTGCGAGGTGCTATGTACAGTCATAATAATAAAAATGTTAGTATTCCCGGTATTTCATGGAAGGTGTTCTTCAAACAATCCACTTCCAAGAAAGTATATAAAGGAAACCAGATCGGCTATTCATGGGCGGTATGGAGAAGGGGGCATATACGTGACACTTGCTGGGACCATAAAAAGCTCACGAAATTTCGAAGAAAGTGAAATCGTTGGGTCCTTGTTCATATTTCACGTTTATATTTCACTGGTTTAAATCTGCTACTGTCTCTCCAGAAGGGCTTATTTATCTTTTTGTCGTGAATTCTGTCGTGAATCCTGTCCGCCAAAAATTAGACACACAAATTCTTTTGGGCGTGTCGTTCTTCAGAGATTGATTTCGATTGCTTATTACTTTCTTTTGCTTTGGGGGCATAGTTGACTATATCTCGTCGCAAGCACTATCGTTACAGCATTACAGAAGTCACCATGACCACATCTTCAGTTGCTCCCGTAGTGGAAGCTTTTTCAAGAGCGAAACAGGGCGCCTTATTCAAGTATTACGATTCTTTGACTATAGAGGAACAGAACAAGTTCATAGCCCAACTCTCCAAAATAGAAGACCCAGTGAAGTTGGTCGCTACCGTTCAAGAAGCACTTAAGTTCTCCGTCAACAACTCGATTTCTAGAAATTTCACTCAGTTGCCAACTGAACAGACCGCTTCCACATTGGATCTCGAGCCAGAGTTGGCTAAAAAATGGACAGAACTTGGTTTTGAGGCTATCGCCAAAGGCGAAGTCGGTGTTATTTTGATGGCTGGTGGTCAAGGATCAAGATTAGGTTCTAGCGATCCAAAGGGATGTTTTGATATCAATTTGCCTTCTTCTAAATCGATGTTCCAAGTTCAAGCAGAAAAGATTTTGAAGATCCAAAAGTTAACCGCTCAGAAGTACAATATTGAAGATTCAGAGAAACAGCCAAAAATCTACTGGTATATCATGACTAGTGGACCAACCAGACCGGCAACAGAATCATTCTTTAAGGCGCACAACTATTTTGGCTTAGAAGGCGACCAAATCACATTCTTTGACCAAGGTACTTTACCATGTTTTAACATGGACGGTACCCAAATTCTCCAAGAATCCCCTAGCAAATACTGTGAGTCACCAGACGGAAATGGTGGTTTATATAAGGCCATCCAGACCAATGGAATCATTGACGACTTTGTCAATAAAGGAATCAAGCATATTCACATGTATTGTGTGGACAACGTACTTGTCAAAGTGGCAGACCCACTCTTTTTGGGTTTTGCTATCGACAAAAAGTTCGACTTGGCTACCAAGGCTGTGAGAAAAAGAGACGCTAAGGAGAGCGTTGGCTTAATTGTCTTAGACGACGATATCAAAAAACCATGTGTTATTGAATACTCTGAGATCACTTCCGAATTGGCTAATAAGACTGAACCTAACGATTCTTCGAAATTGTTCCTTAGAGCTGCTAACATCGTCAACCATTACTACTCTGTTGACTTGCTTAAGAATTTCGTTCCAAAGTGGATCCTGTCACAAGAGTTCTTACCATTCCACATTGCCAAGAAGAAGATCCCTTCTTTGCACCCAGAAACTGGTGAATTTTACAAGCCATCGGAACCAAATGGTATCAAGTTGGAGCAATTCATTTTCGATGTATTCCCATCAGTCGATTTGGACAAGTTTGGATGTTTGGAAGTCGAAAGGTCTGACGAGTTCTCGCCATTGAAGAATGCTGATGGAGCCAAGAATGACACTCCTACCACTTGCAGACAGCACTTCCTCCAGTTGGGTTCCAAATGGATCAAAGAAAATGGTGGTATTATTGAGGATGACGGGTTAGTCGAGGTCACCCCTTTGACCAGTTATGGCGGAGAGGGTTTGGAGTTTGTTAAGGGTAAGCATTTCAAAAACGGAGAAATAGTTTAATAATATTGATAATGGTAATTTCAAAACGAGAAGATAATTGCATATAGAGAAGCTGTATCGTTTTTATTCATATTTAATTAAAACAAAAATATATTTATTCGAGGTTCACAAATTCAATTTTCTAGCAAAGTTTAAGTAATAGTATTTAAGTGGTATGAGACGGTTGAAGTATTACCGAACAACCCTCCATCGTCATCGTCGTCGTCATCGTCGTCATCCGGAACACAAGATTCTTCGGCCGTTTCTGAACCAGTAGATGACGTGATTAAGGTCGAAGGTGCTTCATCCGAAGAAGCTGAAGTTGGTGATGGCGAGACTGCTTCAGTTGAAGGCTCTGAAGACAGTAACGCTTCTACTGAAGTGACTGCGCTACTTATAGACTCACTTGTAGAAGTCACCTCCAAAATAGGTGAAGAAGGCGATGAGCTGGATGGAATCACACTGAATTCAGAGGACTCTGAACTGGTTTGCAGATCAATACTGGATGAAAGTTCGCTAGATTTAACAATGAATTCAGAAGTGCTTTGAGGAGCAGATGAACTTGACAGTGATTCACTTGTTTCAATAGTTATAGCCAATACACTCAGACTGACTAATTCAGAGCTTGAAGACGAGGATGAGACAAAGGAGGTGGAAACCGTGGTGGGGACCTGAGTTTCACTAGATTTGAAGACAGCAGATGAAGAGGTGCGAGAACGTGGAACACATACTCCATTAGTTCTCTTTTTATGCAATATTTTGGAAAGTTCATGTTTGTGAACTTCTTCCCTTTTCACCAACTCTTCTTTCTTAACATAGTAGTCACCATTTGACAACTTCATTATTTCTCTTCTCACTACTATTGACTTCGTGAGTTGAAGCTGACTCAAGATGGCAACTAGTAATGCAACTTTAAAGCAGTAGTTTAAGTAAATTCTCATTGTAAGATAGTTGGCTTTTGCTTTCTTAATTTCATTATATTTGAGAGAGAAGAGAGAATGTGAAACCTTCTTATATAGACGAATATGTTATTGTTATGGTAAACCCATGTGTTTGAATAAAATTGCAGTCGAGCATTTTTCACAGCCAAAGTTATCAATGGGTTGTAGCATCAATATTTCCTATTTGGGACACAGCAATATGCAATAGCTGCAAAGATGGTACATACTAGCAGGTACACTAGAAGAAATGTGGTTAACATACACATATGTAGCTGAAGTTTCAGGATATTGTTTCAGAAGCCGTAGTTTCTTGTTTCAGATTCAAGTTATTATTGCTTATCCCGCCTATAGCTTCATGGAAACACGAGGGGGTCACTTCTCCAGTAACTTTTCAACTCTATATTTTTCATATTTCAAGTTGATGGTAAGATCCTTGAATTCCTGAATATGGGAACCAAAGAGTACACTTCTTAATAACTTCAAGTCGGAGTTGTTTTCATCTTCAATGTTGATTAAACCCCAAGGAACTCTTCTGACAAAATTTTCTCCCTGACGAAAATTGCTGGCAATAATTCCGAATGGTAAGCTGGCCTGGAGGATTCTAAGGTATGTGACTTCTTCAATATCATCGTCAGAAACTTCAAGATCATCCAAGAATTCCAAAAAATTGAAAACTGGAATGTTGTTTTCCTTTATTGATGACGAAATCAACTCTTTGTTCAAAATATACTCTCCTTCTGTGAGGGTGTCAGCCTTGCCAATCACCGGAATAAGGTTAATTCTTTCACCAATCTTTTTCATGTTTTCAATTTCAAATTCATTGAGCCTATTTAGAAGTTAGTATGTCTTTCGTTTCCATTCTCAGAGTCAATACTTACTTTCTGTTCTTTGCTCTTAAGAAATATAACCCAACGTGAATTCTGTTGTCTGCTACACGAGGATTTCTCTTAATCTTGAGCTCTTCTTGTAAGGCAAGGTCGTATTCATTGAGAATGAAATCAACTATCGCCTTAGCATTGTTAGAGTTATCCAAATTGTAAGCAAAGTTTCTTGTTAAACTGACTCTCAATCTTATTGGGCTGGTATTTGGCTCAACGACGTCTTACTCAATTGTTAGTAATTGGACATTGTCTACACGAGTATGAAAGCGGTAAAACTAACCAATAGTATGAGTTTCGATTTTAAGACTCGAATCACGACGCTCCTCATAGATGTTGTATAACACCAGACCATCAAGGCTCTTGTCCTTGAAGTAGTTCATTTTACACAATGAATTCACGAACGTTTTCATGCCGATTCCATTTTCTCCAATCAACAAGAGATTAAGCGACAAGCTCTTCTTAGTGAACTTACGCTGTCTAATTTCTTCAGCTGTGAACTAGACAGTGCAACCGTTAGAATCGGGCTTCAATTCAACCAATGGCCAAGGTGATACATAGATACATACAGCTGTTTCGGGAAGAAGGGAGCTCATTTGATGTCTACTCTTTGTTGATATCCTTATCTTCTTACTGTTAAGTTGCAAAAACAGAACATTAAGCGCCTGATAAAAAAAAGATTGTTGCAAAAAAAAATGAGAACTCTTTTGTCAGCGAATTATGAGTCTTTACTATTGTGTGGTTCAGTAAGTTAATATTATATTATATGTTAGAGATTGTGACTAGTAGGTAAGTATCATTGTTAATGATGTGATGGGAAAGTCTTTGAAATTAAAGAGGATTTCTGCAGTATAGTGGTGTTGCTGGCGTACCTCTGTCTTTGTGGGTTAATGGTAGTTGTCAATCTAATGGTTGTGTGAAGTAAGTGATACATGCAAGATGGTCAATGATATGCAAAAGTAAATTATTCACTACAGTGACTGGTAAAGCTTAGAAGCATAATAATGTGGTTGCTCTTCAGATGATACATATTATCGATGAGCTTACAATGAGCTTACAATGAACTAAGTAAAATAATGAATGCAAAATGTATTTATTGTTCTATAGTACAAGTAATGACGGAAGAAAGATTGGTGTCACATTATGAATTATGACTGTATATCAACCTCATGCAATGATCTTATTCATTTCTTCCACGGCATAATCCAAGATATAACTCTGTTCTATCAAATCATCGATTCTATTATAATGACGCTCGTTATATGGGATTACTGATTCAATGACTTTCATTACCCCAGGAATCTCAATTAATCTATCCACTTCGATGTTAGACAAAATAACCGAGATTAACTTCTGACTGATCTCGAAAAACCTGAAATTGATGTTCCAATCTCTGACTTTCTTGAACAACTTCATCAACTGCTCATCAGACAACTTGACAATGGTTTCCTCTAATACCTTGGAACCAATGGGGGACTCTGGGTCATCATTGGCTTCGATCGAAGACTTGATAACATTGTATAATCTCATTGCATGATCTAACGTTAATGCCAATAAGAAAGCATTTGGCCAATCTCTGTTACTGATATAGTTAGACAAGTTTTGTTCCTGCTCAACTTTCAATTTACTCTCCTGTTCTCTACGTCTGATTTCCTCATCAGTGTTGTCTTCCCATTCACTGATCTTACCATCAGCATCCGCAGTTACAAAGCTGTTACCATCGTCTTTGACATCAATAGACCAGATTCTGTTTTCGTGGTTGTCTAATGTTTTTACAATTTCCCCACTCTTGTAATCCCAAATCTTCACCAAACCATCAGCACCAGTGGAGAGCAACTGAGGGCTCAATCTGTTAAACAATTTGACTCTTTGGACCGAGTTGGTGTGACCCTCAAAGGTCTTTACACAAGTGAAATCGTTCAACGACCATACTTTGATAGTTTTGTCACCACTGGCAGTGGCAATTAACTTGTCGAATTTATAGAAGTTAATGTCCCACAAGCCTCTTTTGTGGCCCTTCAAGACTCCAATAGTTTCACCACTGGCGGTATTCCAAATTTTACCAAACTTATCATATGATGCAGAAGCAAAGAACTCGTCATTCGGAGAAACATCGATAGAGTTAATATCCTTCTCGTGTGCCCTTCTAGTATACTCCGAAGTCTTCACCGTTGTACCCTTAACGATTGGGATATTCCATTTCTTTACAGTTAAATCACTAGAACCAGTGATCAAGAATTTTGGAGCAGCCTCAGCCTTGGATAATGCGATGGCAGTGACAGCTCCAGCATGACCTTGGAATCTAGCATATGGTACAAAGTCTTCGACTTCCTCTTCCCAGTGCCATAACCTGGCCTCATTGTCCTTGGAAGCAGTTGCTATCCATCTTCCATCACTGGAGACGTCCATTGCATTCAATAAATCCAAGTGACCCTCATACAATCTTAATTCCAAAGGTTTTGATGTATCCACAATTCTCAATGCTGGAGAATTAGTTGATAATGCAATCAAGTTGAAGTCTGGTCCAACATATCTGATATCGGCGATGATACCATGGTTACCAGCAATTCTCTTTTCTACGGGTATTTCAACTATTTCATCTTGGTCAAAGTCAAGTTCTTGTAAGTTCAAGTGGATTAAAGTTTGGTCACTTACCACTAATATCATGTCATTATCCTCCAACTTCAAAACGTCTATAATAAGTAATTCTTCGTTAGTCTTCAAAGGTGTAGAAGAACGAGCCACCAACAGCCCGGTATTAATATTCCAGAGCTTCAATATGTTTTCTGATCCCGCGGTATAGAAATATTGTTTGTCATATATTCTGGTGAAGCCTGCGTTTTCGATTTGTTCATTTATAGGGAAGGTATTTATTGGCTTATAGTTCTTAGTGTTGTAAATGATAGCAATGTTGTCTCTTCCACCGGTTATGAATAATTGTCCTTCTTCATCAAAGCCGACACCTCTTACGGCAGTATTGTGTTCGTTAATGGTGTTGATACATTTTCTCTTGACCAAGTCCCAGATCTTAACAGTACCCATGGTATCACCACTGGCTAATCTCCAATCTGTGGAGTTCAACTCTCCGTGGAAAACTAAAGAACATACTGTCGTTCCATGACCTTTTAAAGAATGTGTGACATATCCCCCTTCGATGTCCCAGACAGTAATGACACCATCGGACCCTCCGAATGCAAAAAGAGATGACGTTGAGTCCACAGTGGAGATATAGACTGGAGAAGGCATTTTGAATATTTTGATTATTTCACCTTCATTTAAGTCGAAGATCCGTAATTGCTGGGATTGTGACAATATAGCCAACTTTCTCCCGTCTGGAGTAATCACCAAGTTCGTTATCAACTCCCCATCACCTTCTATTCTGTGGATGATTTCATTGGTATGTATGTTGGTGATGACTACATCTTCATTAATAGGCGTAGCCAAAATCTCACCGTTTGACGAGATAGTGGCAGAAGTACCACCCACGTATATTGGCTCTATGTCCTTGTGACTGTAAGTCGATTTTATGGTGTCCATCACTACTTTTACTGGTTCTTAACCTCTATTCAATAGCCCATTTCTAGCATCCATGAATTTTTCACTTAGAAAAAATGTGAAGAGCATCGCATCGGATTTGATCCGAGGGTAGACGGACGGAATATGAGATTGTATACTAATATTATGTATGGTAGCGCTAACGTCCTTTTGAGCTTAAGCTTATAGTATTTGATAGTGAGAAGTGGCCAGTAGAACAGTTGTAGAACAGTTGTAGAACAGTTGTAGAACAGTTGTAGAACAGTTGTAGAACAGTTGTAGAACAGTTGTAGAACAGTTGTAGAGCAGTTGGTATGTAGTTCTTTAAGGATGCTACTATATCATTGTTGTCTATAACATTGTTATTAAATGTGTCTATATACATGTACAATAGTTGTATAGTCTCTAATTATGCCCAGTCTAATCCCAAGGTTTTGGCAGTGTTTTGCATGTAGATCTCAATGTAGTCCTCGAGTCCAACTCCCTTACCTCCATATCTATCACCCATTATGATCTGCCGGAATCTAATGAAGAGAAAGATCACGTTGCTGAAGAAAAGATTGACCCTGATGGTGAACAATTCGAACCGGTCCGAGAAGTTCAATTTGGAATTCTTGTTAATTAACAACGCATCCACCAGCTCTTTGGTAAGAAGGTTAATTCTATTAACTGGAGAGCCAAAACTTTGATTCAAGTTTTGGATGATTCTCATGGTTCTTGTCAAGAAGAGAAATGGCAACGGGAATTTGGTTTTGTCACCTAGGAAATCTCTGAACAAGCTATGGAAGCTGGTCTTGTCTCTCAATTCAGCACTGTCTCGTGGGTCAACTGACATCGGACGTAACAGGACCAAAGTCGAGAACATCTCGTAAGAGTTGATACCCCAGTTTTTTGCGATATCTTCGATTCCCTTTCGGTTGAACAGGAATAAGTATCTCCAAAGGTTACAGTATTCCACACAGAAGGATTCAGGTAAAGTTACATATAATCCATGATCCAATATGACTAATTGCTGCTTTCCCTTACTATCAAAGCGAGACAATAAGTTTCCGGGATGTGGATCCGAATGAACAAGACCATATTTGAACATCTGCTTACCAAAGACGTTAAGATATTGTTGCATGATCAAAGTGAGATCGAAACCAGCATCCAACAATCTATCTTTGTCTGTCAAAGATATCCCGTCGATCCATTCTGTCACCAATACTTGCTTTGTGGTATACTTTCCATAGTTCTTTGGAATATAGACATTGACGTTCTTCATTGTTGGATCATTTTTGATAATCTCCGTCAACTTATCAGCATTTCCCATTTCATGGATAAAGTCCGTCTCCTTTATTTCCTGATCGGAAATGTACTTGGTAAAGTAACTTAAGGGTATATCAAAGACTTTCTCGTAGACTTTCGAAGTGAACCTATACACCCAGAGATCAACTATAACTTGCTTCTGAATATAGTCATGTTGTACTTTCACTGCTACGGTTTCTTTGGAATCTTTCAATACAGCCTTGTGGACTTGGGCAATGGAAGCACTTGCAACGGGTTCATGGCTAATCGATTCAAACACTTCACTTTCGTAGTTACTTCCCAAGCTATTCCTCAAAACAGCATCTACACGAGCCCAAGAGTCTACAGGTGCATCGTCGTATAACTGAGCAAACCGCTTCTGATAAGCCAAGGGAAAGATGTTGCCTTGATTAGCAATGGCCTGACCGATCTTGATGTAGAGGCCTTTGTTGGCGATCAATAATTGGAGAAGGCTCTCGGAAGCGACTTCATGTAATTCTTCGGGATTGTCCTCTTTGTTAGTGCCGTAGGCGTAAGCGATCCACAAAAGAATGTACAATGCTCTAACCGATCTGGTTAGTAATGACGAGTAGGCATAACTGTCGATCAAGTAGATAGTCCCTCCGACACAGAGTGACACTACAACCGGTCGTACGACATATCGGTAAAGCTTGCTGTGTTTGTTGACGGTCTTGGAACCAACTTGGCTCAGAATAGGGCCAGCAACCTTAGGAACGACCTTTGGAGCAATCTTGAGAGCAACCTTCGAAGTCGAGATAAACCTCAATTGCAGTCGTGCTGGAGCGTGGATAAGGCGTGCGGAGGGAGGTATTGATGATCCCAGGAGTCGCGTTAAGGCATTCCTCGATCTGGTAGAGGAGACGATGTGGGACAACCTGAACATCAGCGGATTTTCTCGTGGAGTGTTCGTTGAGAATGGTAAGCTTTGAAAATGTCAAAAGAACAAGAACACACCTTGAATGATGAAATAAATGTGGAGAAGTAGATTAATAGCAAATGATAGCTAAACGAAGAATTCTGCTAAAGAAAAAGAGTGATGTATATATTTAAATAACAGTAATAGAGGTAATGTCCCGAGTTGGTCCCATATATATATATATATATATAATGGTATTCAATAGAATTGTGCACAGAAGTAGTGTGTCGATGCCTAATGGCAGTTGCTAAATGGTGGATGGTGGGGGAGAAATCGATGGGTATATACAGATAGAGGAAGAGAAAGAGGAAGAGGAAGAGGAAGTGCGGGTGTTACGAGGAATGAGGTGGGTGAGGTGTGAAGCAGTGAAGAGTACAGTATTACAAATGCGAGTTTCAGAGGAAGGGAAGGTCAGAGTTGGGGTGATAGGAGAGAGATAGAGAGAGAGAGAGTTGCGGGAATTGCGGTGTTATTGATGGTGGTAGGACGGGCATGAGACGGAGATTGACAATGGAATTTGGAGGGAGGGAGAGGGAGAATGATAATTAGTAGTATTAGCATTAGAATTAGCATTAGTAGTAGTATTAGTATAATAAGCCTCTAAGAGCAAGGATTAAGTGTTACTGGAGTTACTGGGAAATCCAACAACAGACAACAGGGTAGGAATTTTTTGTGGGAAGAGCAACTCCATTAGATTTTCTGAAAATTGGCAGATTTATGAAAGAAGTGGTGGAAAACTGATCCACAGAAGACAAAATGGGTCCATCAAAGGCTGAAGAAGGTGAAATGAATTCTTATGTGGGAAGAGAGAATAGAAAGACAAGCCACTGACTATCCATTATAAAACTACGGAATAACGAGGTCAAGTACCGGAGACAATTGAATACTGCAACAGTATGTCAGTAATGTGTACGATAAAAGATGAAAACCTCATATAAAGAGAAGGATCAAGTTACTGTAGCACGATACTATGGCAAATACGATCTACTATTTGTAGATCTCAAACACTGCATCATCCACACCTTCTCCATAGTATATTGATATATCATCTTCTCTTAGTAACTCTGATCTCTATCTCTAATGTCCTCCAATTTTACATTTAATGACTAACGCTCCACCACCAGACTCTCGTACTGTACCACCACCGCCAGCTCCACTCCAATCTTCCTCCCCAACCTTATTCTTAACCTTAACCATAGAATTTCTGCTTTAACCTTAGCTGAACGATAAGTCTTAGTACACCTCCCAGTACCAAACACCCCACAAAAAAAACTTCTTACTGCACTTGCTCTCAGTCTATCGGTAACACCACAGTCACAGTCACAGTCACAGTCACAGTCACAGTTACTCTCACTCACTTACTCACTTACTCACTTACTCACTTACTGACTTACTGACAGTCACTCACTTGCTCACTAATTCTCTCGCTAGCCACACTCACCACTAAAAAGTCTCTCACTGTCTCAAGTTACACACTCACTCACCTCACACACACACACACACACACACACACACACTCTCTCTCTCTCTACTCACACAACTCACACGAACTAACGCTCTCCCTCTGACGAATCGATAATTTTCCAATTTCCACTTTCCACTCTCCATTTTCCACTCCCCATTTTCCAGTTTGTGCGAAGCATTTTTGCTTGCTAAAATGCAGTTTCCATTCCCGATCCCGTTTCCCTTTTCTCGGCTGGATGGTTGTAAAAGAAAGTTCATTTGACTTCTCTATTTCTCTTTGTTAACTAACTATCCATTGTACAGCCGTTTCAATCTCGTCAATTGTATTACCCCAGTGTCTCAGTGTTTCTGTAACTGTCAATTGTAATTCCGTTGATCCAAGAATTTCCACGTCTTTACACTTCTCATTCGAATTCACTACAAAAAGAATGTTAGCCGCCGTCTCTCGTCAAGTCGCCAGATCTTCCGTTAGATCATATACAACTTCAGCAGCCACCGCTGCCCCAAGAAAGGTCGGAGCCTTCAGAGGTGGATTCTTGGGCTTCCTCCTCGGTGTCACAGCCACCGGAGCCGGCTCCTACTACTACTTGTTGGACCAGTACAAATTGGCCAACAATGTGGTTGTTGCCGACGTGGTAGCCTTGCAAAATTCGGTTTCCCACTTGGAGAAGCACGTCAAGTCCTTGGAAGAGAAGAAGTAAGCAAATCGGATCAATTGGTCAATTATCATCGGATCCGCTCTTAGAAGCCGGGTTAAGGTCCCAAATCTCAGAAGTCTCCTGGTGCTAAACAGCATTAACGGCATTGGCTACTATTTATCCAACTGTAATATATTCATTATTCTATTAATAAACGTCTGGGACGAGCTTCGTCCTAAATTCTATATACAAAAACGAAATGAAATGAAATGATATGAGGACTATACACAGTGTTTGGTGTAGGTTAGTGGTGTCGTTGGGGGTACTTGTTGTAGTAATTGTTGAAGAAGCAGATGTAAAACGGAATACTTACAACTCTGAAACTCTAAGAAGTTCTAAGAAGCAAATTGACAATGAGATACTTACAACTCTGAAATGAACTTGGTAGCATCGTTCATCAACTCTACGAAGTTGTCTCTGTTGAGATCATCAGTGATATCACCAACTAAGAGAACCTCGATCTTTCTTCCTCCCAACTCTCCACTTTCCACAGAGTTGAATTGGATTTCACGGCCATTGTTGTATTCAAAACTCAACTTCTTCCTGAAAGAAACACAAATGTAACTGTATCTGACAGTTTCTCCGTTGATGTTTAAATCGATATATGGTGTAATGGATGTTTCTTCCTGGAAATCCAACTTAGAAGACTCAAGGAATAAGTTGAGTCCCGGCTGAGATTTGAATCTGTCGTATCTGTTCGCTCTTGCATTCAAAATGTCTTCCACATCGAATTCTTCCTCGTCCTTTTCAATTAAAGACTCAGATGATTCTGTATCCTCACCTTTCAAAAGATCTCCAGACAATTGACAGCATACCTTTAGGTCCGACTTGCTTGAAGGAATAGAAAGATATGACGAATTCTCTCCCTCAACCGTTACTAGCTGTAAGGTATCCAAGTCAGGAGTCATATTGTTCTTGAGATCCACCCACATCTCTACAGGTGGATATTTGGTCAATTCTTCAATGTTGATATCCTGGTTTTCTTTCTTGAACAATGATGGCAAGAAAGTGATCTGGACTGAATTCTTATAGCGATCTTCCTTGAAAAGCGCTTCAATACTATCAGTGGTAGCATCATACATCCGGAGAGAAAGTGCTTTATCTGCTACCAATTGGACATTGGAATTGAATTTGAATTTGACATTTTCAGATAAATCTGGTGCAGCTGGGAAGAGGGCGTCAGCTATATTCTCTGCCTTATCCTTCGAGTTTTCTCCTTCTATTAAAACATTTCCGAGTGTCACAGTAAATATTGGAGGCAGTACATTGCCAACTCCAACTAAACTCTTTCTGTAGTCAAAGTTTATCAATTTCTCATACATTGAATCCAATTGAGCTTCAGGCAACTGAAATTTATTTGTGATTTCATCTGCGCTGACAGCGGTACTTGTTCCATCAGTAGAATCTACTTCGTCATGGCTTTCTGTGATAATTTGTGGCTGTTCTTGGTTCATTTTGTTGTCGCTGTATTTCTCCAAATCTCGAAGTAAATGTTCATTTCTAGTGACATTGCTGTTGGTCAGCTCCCTAAGAGTAAAAAGAGGCTGAAGTCTATTATTCCATGTTAATGATAATTCATCTTTAAATGGTAAAAGCTCCGAGTTTTCAGTGGACTCCGGTAAACACAAATCCTCCTTGGTATGTCTGTTGAAATTCAAAGACCATAAAAGCAATCTTTTCAAACGCTCAAATTGGTGTGAACTTTGGGAGTGAATTTCATATATATCTTTGCCCAAGTCTTTGAAGTATACGTCTGTGTATCTTGCGACTTTGTCAAGAGAGAAATCACCGTACTTCTCGATAGATAATTGCTTTATATTACTCAAGTCAATTTCTTTCTTTTCTGACTCTTGGAGGAAAGACATCAAGTTAACTTCCACATTGTTCACTTGAGAGTCCGTACCAGAAATTTCCAACTCTTTCTTTTCCTTGACTAACTTAATTCTTGCTCCATTAGCAGATAACCAATGCAAAATACGTCTGTTCAGCTTGATCAAGAAGATGTCAAGATCTGATAAAGTGATGGTTTTACTAGTTGTTAAGTCACCAGCATCAGTTAATTTTGTATTCACCTTAACTCCCCAGATATCGTTGATAATTCTTTGGGCCAACTTCTTCTTTATCACTCTCTTGGTGGATTTTCTTACTGTTGAATATTCCAGCTCTGAGTACTTAGTCTCAAGATATTTTGATAATTGTGGTTGTGTGAAACTCTTTTCCAATTCTGATTGAACTTTACGAAACCTCATGCGGTTTATCTCGCTGGCCGAGGGCCTGAACTTATCTACAAAGGATACTATGCTTTCCTGAGTACCATCATCCTGGTTGAGCTCGTCATCTATGAATGACATCTTTGAAGTATATACATTATTTTGACCAGATTTTTGAATTTTGCTCATAAGAGAATTGAAGTTCTTGTTAACCGTCTCCTTGGGTTCCAAGAAGATCTGCTTGTTATTATTAGTGCCCTGTTTGCTTTTGGGTTGGTAAGATCGTATGTTAGATGAGTCTTGCATCTCGTGAAGAGTAATTGGAGGAAGCACATTTTTCCAACCAAGAACCGTAGAAGTTACGGTAAAATTTCGAGGGAAACATCGCTTCGCAAGCTGTACACCTCTCGGCGACTCTAAGTGCCCAAGGAACATTAGTTGTGGTGAACTATTGAAATATATAAAAGGTATAATAATGCTTGAAAAATTTAGGTCTTCGATGTTACGAGGTAGTCGACTCACGTGAAACTCACGCGTTGAATCATGTGACCCTTAACATCCGTGCCGCAAAGATTCATTTTTTTTCTTTACAGAAGATCCAAACCGCAGGAAGTATGTGAAAAGGTATTTCCAGAATTATTAGAATTCCCAAACTCCAAAACTACAAGACTCCAAAAGCATTTATGCGACGATATGGTTCCATGTCGCTAAGAAAGGACCCCAGACTGGAAAACCATCCCACAAAGCCTCCCCACTATTACTCGGGATTTTTCTTGTATTGCACCATTCATCCTCTCTATCGCCTGCTGGCTCGCTTGTTGTGTTCACATTTGATTTTGGCAATCACTGGAACCTCTAAAAGCATCGCACACCGAGATTTTATAGTACTGCATATATTTATTTAATACCGCTTCTAACCGACTACCTGGGTGGGAGATGGCTGATCCAATTTTTGGGATAGTCACGTGACACAATCACCACCCGCATTCTCTTTCCCTTGGAGTGACCCCTCGTCATCTGCTTCCCGCGATGTCTCACTGTGCTGCATTTCGCACCCGCTCGCTAAGATAGCCCTAAAACTGGGGATGTCATCTACTTGCAAAGTGCGGGTTTCAATCGATGCAAAAGCTCGCTGACGTTTTCCCTCACGGAACAGTTTTTGGAGCCATTTGAAGCCATGATCAGATTAGCAATGAAAGGCGGTAGTTGGGGCTAGAGATGTAGCATGAATATATATAGGGCAGGAAATCTTGGATGTTAGATTAGAGAAGACTTTAGTTTTGTTTTTCGTATCATCAATAGATTTCTTATCATATATCCTATTATATATTCTCATAGGATAGATTGTTACCATTAGCTTAACTACTGCGGGCTTATCTTAATAGTATTATTATTATTATTAAGTACATTGTCCCATATTGGTATATTGCAACACATAGAAATTGCAATAGTTAATATTCTTTGATAGTCGTTGATATTACTTGGTATTATACGGTTTCGTTTAAAGGAACCATTTTGCAGCATTAGCATATCATCATAACTTGCCAGAAATCTACCTAAAAAGGCTCATTCACATCATACCCATAATCAAGACTTTTGCCTATTCTCAATGTCTACTATAACATCTACTATGCTCACTGCTAGGGTAGTGGCATCCCGTTCTGCTGGTGTTGGTTTGAGATCAAGAGCTACTATGATATCTCCTTCTTCTCCATTGTTGCTTCGCCAGAAACCCGCTGTTTCTTCAGCCTTGGCCATGTCCATTAGACTGTTCCACGAGTCTCCAAATAAGCAGACTGCTACATTAGACAACCTCACGGCTCCAGCAGTGACCCCTAATTCTTCTACCTCCCCAATCACCAAGTCGTCTTCTATTTCTGGTGGTTCCAAACTTGCATCCTTGGCCACTAACCCAGTTAGTAGCACCGAGTACTTAAAGGCATTCTCGTCCAGCGAGGTATTCTCCTACCTCATGATCGGATTGTGCACCTTGAACAAGCCAATTCTTAACCTTTGCATCAAGTTATTCCCATATGTTCCAATGCCCCTTATTAAGGCCTTGGTATACAAGATCTACTGTGGTGGTGAAACCATCGAAGAAGTCAAGAAATCGGGCCAAAGATTGGTCGAAAGAGGCATTGATAACATGATGATTTCATTGACAATCGAGGCTTGTAACGGTAACGATAACATCGACCCTGCTTATATTGTCGATGAGACTGTCAGATCTGTTAAAGAGATCTTGGTTCCTCACACTCTTAGAGTCATCAAAGAATCTGGTAAGGATATTAACTCCATTGCTCCTGGTTACGTTGCATTAAAGCCAACTGGTTTCGCCAAAGATGCAGCCAACGTTTTGAGGTACTTCAAGTCTGACCCAAAGTACGCTGCAGAATTTGAAAGCTTGGTAGAAAAGGCCGCCAAGGTCTGTGGAACAATCTATGATTCTAACGTGAAATTGGCCCAAGAATACCCAGAAAGAGTGTCTCCATTTGTAGTTGCAGTCATTGATGCTGAAAAGCACGAGTTGCAAGAAGGTGTCTACGAGTTGCAAAGAAGATTATATGCCAAGTTTAACAAGCCAGAAATGCCAGTTTCCGTTGTAGGAACTTTGCAAATGTACTTATCCGAATCCTCGGATTTGTTGGCATTGGAAGAGAGATTGGCTAAGGAGAACAACTACAGATTGGGCTTGAAATTAGTGAGAGGAGCCTACATTCACTCTGAAGCTGGAAGATCTACAATCATCCACAAGACTAAGGAAGATACTGACAAAAACTATAACCAAGGTATCTCTTACTGCATTGAATCCATCTTAGAAAACCAGGGTAACGAGTCCACCATTGGTCACTTAGTAGTTGCTTCTCACAACGCTGAGTCCTTGAAGTTGGCTACCGAAAGATTGTATGACGATGTCGCTGCTAGTGGCAATGCTAACAAGAACAACGTTGTTTTGGGTCAATTGCTCGGAATGGCTGACAATATCACCTACAACTTAATCAAAACTTACAAAGTCGACAATGTCATCAAATACGTTCCTTGGGGTCCTCCATTAGAAACCAAAGAATACTTGTTAAGAAGATTAGAGGAGAATGGAGACGCCGTTAAAAATGATAACGGATTCCCATTAGTGAAGGCTGCCCTTGGAGAGTTGTTCAAGAGAGTTTTCCGTTTGGCATAAATATAATACATGAGAAGTAGACATCTAAAAGTTACGAAATTAAATAGTGTATAATTAATGATTCATGAATTAAGTTTAAAGTCTAAGTTATTAGTGTAGTAGTACCATTAAATATAGCATTTAAATGCTGAATATTGATTGCATTAAATTAGATTTCTATAGTGTAAATATCAGTGTCCCAAATGAAACCACTTATAACGCATTGTACAACCCATTCCCAATTGATAACCCGTACAGTAAGAAAGTTCTTTGGTGTCAGTGACTTAGAACGAGATGCCTTGTTGCGAGATTTTGGCCGCCTGGCTTGGGACCGTGTCCTTGTCCTTGAGGTTTCAAACTTGACTGGATTTTTTGCTTTCAAGGCAATGAGTTTCGCTTCCATTGTGTTTCCGTCATCATAAACCATAACTTCATTATTGCTGGATTCGCTTGCTAAGTCCTTTAGTCTTTTGACGACCTCCGCTTGTTTGGAATTGTATACCAAGGACTTTGCCCCAAAGGAATAGAAAATGAACTTGCATGTTTCAAGGGTGTTGGCATTGATCTTGTTATTCAAGACAATGATATCAAATTTCTGTAGTAAAGTACTGTTATTCCTTAACTGGCTAGTCAATGGTTTCTCCAACTCGAAATTAGATCTGAACTTGAACACATCCAAACTCTTGAGTGCATTCAATACAAGCGAGTGTCCTGCTGGAAGAAGATATACGGGCCAGCTCTGCAACTTTGAGGAGTCCTTAATACAATCCTCAATAAAGGAGTCTGAAAGAATAGGCCACCCAAGAGCTAGCCCCAGAAGGTATTTAGCACTTCTACAGTGATTGTTGGAAATAATTGCCCCAAATTTGAGATTGTCAAGATATTTGGATCCCAAAGTCAAGAAGCCTTCTGATTCGGAGTAGTCAAAGAGCTCATTAAGATTCTTCTGGAAGAGTATACCTCCGTTCTCTTCAATCAATTCCCTGATTTGATCCTTTCTCTCTCCCTCTATGCTGGTAATGCAAAATAGCATTCCAGAAAATATTTTATCCGGTACTATCAGTTGAAAGGCTTTCTTAGGAGAGGAACGAGAACTGCCCCGTGGAGGACTACTAAAAGGCCCAAGTTTCAAACTCAAGTCGTTTGAGTAGGAAAAAAGTAATGTCCTTGATTTGGATGGTGTCTGGGGAATTTCACTTGATCTGGCATTTTGGTACTTTCCATGGTCGCTTTGGGTGAGAAGCTCTGGCCTACCATCATCCAATACGAGTGAATATTTCTGTTGGCGTTGGATCCAATCCCCTACTTCCATAAAGCACTCAGAAAGTGAGATTGAAAACTCATCAAATGACTTCCCCTTCGACGTTTTTCTTTGAAGATAAACAAGGTTATAGCCACGAACACACTTGATAGAAGTCACAGAATCGGAAGTGGACAAACCCGTAACTACGTATTTTGCAGTTGAGGATCTCGTTCTAACGATGTCGCCAATTCGAATATCTAGCAAGAATAGATCAGCATTCTTAATATCTGATATACCTTCTACAAATTCAACTTTCAGTACATCATAGCCTCTTTGCACAATAGCACCAGAGTACATCTTGAGATTATAAGAAGCCCAAACGCTATCATGGAAAATGATATTGGAAGAATTGAGAGCATCCAGTGCTTCACTTCTGAGAATTCCATCGGAATCTACATTGTCTGGATCAATAGATTTGTCACCATTTCCTGTAGTTGAGGAATTGCTCACTAGCAAGGCATTGTTATTGATATTGGTGGAGTTGTCCACATCAGGCTGTGATTGGGTGTCCACGATGTAGTTCCTTCTCCTTCTTGTAGTGATATAAACCGAGTGCTTCGGCAGTTTGTCTTCTGATTGTTCTTTTTGAGTGGATACTTCTACAACTCCTTGGTAATCAGAGTCAATATCCTCTAATTCTGAGTCTAGACTTCCTGCCAGAATATTATCCACATTATCTACTTCAGATAGGTATTCTGTGTGTTCCTCAGCATGAGCAATGGGCGAAGTCGATGGATTCTTTACTGTTTCAAGTGTAATGTCCGAGTCTATGACTATGTCAGACCTAATGGATTGATCATGCTCCTTTGTTGGAGATGACTTGTTTGGTAGTTTTAGTATGTCTGTTTTATTAATGACTGGTGACGAATCCGCTACGTTTGCAGGGGAGGTCAATTGAAGCGGAGTAGTATTGGAAACCTTCAATGTAATCGGAGTTTTGCTGAAATACGATGCCAATTCAGGACCTGCTGAATGAGCATTTCGTTGTCTATTTGAACCTAAGAGAGTGGAACCATTGGATCGGAGTGATCTTTTTCTAGGACTGAAATTCAATTGGCTTTTGTACTTCCTCTTTAGCTTATGAGTCAAAAGACTATCTTCGTATTGATTTCCAGATTTCGAGGCTGAAGATTCGTCGTCTTCTTCGTCGTCGTCTTCGTTGTCTTCCTCCTTGTCGTCCTCCTCCTCTATGCCCTCCATTTGATCTTGTTCCTTTTCCTCGTCAGTAAGAACCTCTAAATCATCAGTCTCTTTGATCGTCTGGGTTTGCATGTCGCTGTACTCCTCCATAGACAAAGTAACTTCTATAGCTTCTTGCGTGTTTACGACTTGCCTATGCGAAATGCTATTTCTCTCGTCAGTGCCGGGTATTTGTACAGTGGCACTGTTTTGCAATGTTAATAGAGTGATATCTTTTGGAGTAGAATTGGAGTGAGACTCCACCTTTTGCGTGTCGTCTATCGAATATGGTAGTCTGTTCGCGTCAGCTTGTGTTGCCGAGTCGCTTATTCTTTGAGTTTGATCTTCTAGCTTTGCTTGGGAGAGAGTCTGAGACAACGAGAGTACAACCTGGGTGTCTTTATCACCCGGCTGTGTCAGGCGTTGGCTATCTTTCCCTATCTCCTGAGTATGAAAGTTCTGCAGAAAAGTTACATTGGAGGTGTTTATTGAAGTTTTGAAATCCCCATCATCTTCATGTTTGAATTCTTCATCTACACCTACGACTTTCTGAGTTGGAGCTTCTTTAGATACTTCTGAAGTTCCTTCGGGATCTACTTGGCTTTCGTACTTCAAGCATGAGTCATTTGCTTGTTCTCGTATCCTTGAAAACACGGTTTCTCTCTTTCGTTGTGGTACGGTGAAGGTATCGTTGCTTATGCTATGATTAAATGGTGAACTTGGGGAGCCATTATCGATTTTTGAGTCGTTGACGATTGTTTCCTCAAAGGCATCACGTAGTTTATCCAAAAAGGGCGTTTCTTGGAGCTCTTCTTGTAGTTCGAAGGTAGCATCAGTATTGATGTTACTTTCTTCTTCGGTATCCTCATTGATTCCAGACATTAGACTGGTTTTCCTTGGAATTTTTTGTGTATCCTCAAGGATATTGTATTTTTGAGACAACGGAGTGTCTGCCTGGGTCTGTGCTTCGTCATTGGGGTTCAAATCGTTCCCAAACACAAGACTATTGACTGAATCGTCGTGATCTTGGCTATGCAAATCATTAGGGTTGATTCTTGTCGCGTTGAACTCATCAGCGGCTGCGATTTGTATTCGACTTTCGGTGCTTTTGGCGTGTAAACGGTCGTCGCTTGCGCCTGTAGTCACCATATCATATTCCTTATTACTGAAAAAGCTAATTGAAGAAGAAAGAAGAAAGAAGAAGAAGGAGAAGAAGAAGAAACAAGAAGTTTATCAGTAAATGGACTTTTGTACAAAATGACTTTGTTGCAATCAGACACAGAAAAAGACAGGGGATAGTAAAATTTCAGACGTTTTTTTGTTTTTGGAGTGCGACACATTTGTTCAGACAGAAAAGAGGGACGGACAGACAGTGAATGGATGGCGAGATGAGTGGTTATGGAGTAGTTGAAGAATGGTTATATGATGTAGATGGTTAAATGAATGGTTATGGGTAATTATGGAGGGTTATGAATAGATATGAGTAGTTGTGGAGTAAATAATGGTAATGGTTTGTAATACTTTTCTAAGGGAGATGACAGTACTTATTTAACTATGATTATGACAATACTACAGATACATAAGGTTACAGCTTGGTCCTTAATACAAGGTATGGATGGTCGAATGGTTGATGATTTACGATTTTTGCTCTGCTCTTTTCTATTTATTACATTCTCTTCTGCTTCTGTGCTATATACTTTACATATCATCCTAAAGATGGTGCTTTTTTCTTTTGCAGCCTAATTTGCTGACCCACTTTCAATCGCTCCTTTCAAATATCAGAAAACTGTTGGATACTTATACCCATTACAATAATACATATTATACATAGATCTATGGGGGGGGGGGGGCGATTCGGAAACTCCGAATTTGACTATTATACATAACTGGAGTTCTGGTAGCTTGGCTCGCGTCCTCCTAATTGTGACATTATAGCATTCAATTCTGAATTGCTGTTGTTGGTGTTGTTGATGGTGGTATCATTTTTGGCTTTGGCAGCACTACTATAGCTGGACTTGGATGGCACGTAGCTGAACAGACGCCTAGATGGTTCGTAGTCTTTCTTGACCACAAATACAATGAATAACCCGATTCGCATATCGCGCTTGTGCTCTTGAAGATAGTATGGTGATCTGCTATCTCTGAAATCTATAGGCATAATGTAGGAATCTTTAGCAAAGGCAGGCTTTCCTGATAAAACTCCAACTTTGTTTTCAATAAGCAAATATTGATATAATTTTTGGAATTGTGATTCTGTGTGTTCGTCGCTTTTAACTTCAATCATAAACAAATCTCTTGAGCTGACAATTTTATCCAAGTAAGCATCGGCAGTCAATCTGTCTAATCTTCCTAAAATTGAATATCCTCTGTGTGGGAGCAAATCCTGACAAATCCGCAAGGTTTTATCCTCGTCGGTATTATTTGTACTTGAGTAGAATGTACCAGTGGCGTTAAAGATAGCAAAGTCAGGAAATTCGATAATTCCTGACCACACTTCCGGACCATTCTTCAAAGTCTCCTCACCGCCAAGTATTGGGTACATATCATCATCATCATCAAGATTTTCAGTGAAATGTTCTAAATCGCTCGACTCGGAAGATTTCGTATCATTTGTGGTAACTTGCAGCACTGCTTGATTCTCAACGTATTCATCTTCATCATCATTATCATCCTGTATCCTAGGATTCATGTTTTGATACGAGTGAATCCTATTTTCATTTACAACAACAGGTCTAATAGCTTCACCATCCTCATTGGTGCCGAAGTTTCTATGGTCAACCTTTCTTGTTGTTGCAACAGTCTCATCCATGTAACTTGGTTCGTCATTTTCATTTTCTCTGATGATCTCGCCCTTGTGAGTTCTTCTGACAATCTGCGTCGACTCATTTTCTCTCAATATGATGTTCTTGATCTTGCCTCTATTTTCAGCCTCAACTCTCTCTATGTCTTGGTTAATTTCCTTCGGAGTCTTCTTGACAACATCCTCTAAGGTGATTTTTTCACTTATTATATCCTTCATGAAGTATTTCTTCAACAAGAAGAGGATTCTTCTACCCTCTGAAATGTACAGCTTACTTGGATAAGTACGAAATATGATATCCTCTATTTCCAACGCCCAATGTGTTGCTTTTCTATCTTTTTCCGCTTCTGTAAGTTCAGAGGTCTCTGGAAAGCTCTTCTTAAAGTAGTTGTAAAATGCCTTTCCCGTGCTAACTCTATGATCATCTTTTAATACGTCTTTAATAGAGAGCTCTTTTTCTGGTTCCGGTTCTACCACTGGTTCAGGGACAGGTTCCACTTCAGGTTCTGGTTCATCTTCAATAATTTCAACTTCTGGAGAAGCCTCCTTTTGGGCTACGGGCTTCGTTTTTGGCTTGGCCTTTGGTTTAGCTTTTGGTTTAGGTTTCGTGGTTTCCAAAGCGGCTTTTCGCTGGGCAAAAAGCTCGGGATCACAGATATCACAGATGTAAAGTTCTGGTATCGACTTTGTATTCTTGAAACCCATACATAACGCGTGCTGCCATGAATTACAGTTATCGCATTGGATGAAAGTGCCACCTTTATCATTAGCTTCATCATAATTGTCTTGATTTGTTCCACATGGTGTACATCTTACGATGCCTTCTTCCTCTTCGTCGTCATTTTCGTCATTAGCATCTTGTTCATCTCTGTTTGAACTTGAACTCTTTGGTCTCGATGAATGTGGAGTAGCTCTGGCTCTTTTACGTGATTTTTCATTGCTGTGTTCTGGCTCATCACTTATGACTCTTATCTCGTCCAAGAATCGCTTGGAATGCTGGCCCTTATTCGATCGGGACGACGATCGTCTTTCTGTATCGTGTTCCGAGTCCATTTCCGATCAAATGCTTTAGTGACCGCAAGAGTATGGTTTATATATTGGTTTCAGAAGAGGTTTTCTGGGGAGTATTACCTGAGATGTATACGGATCTTGGTCAGTGGACGGTTTTTTGTCTGGTTTTTCGGATTTAGATCTAAAAGATGTAACGACAGCTGGTGGTGAACAGTAGTAGTACTTAAACCACGAGAGTATATATATATACATATATATGTATGGTAAATTAACGGCTGACAACTAGAGCAAATCCGAGAATAATTTGACTTGATCCACACTTTAGGAACGACTTCTATGAACAATATATACTAATCCACTTGCTTTCAATACAATATATCCGAGATATTACTCTGTTTGACGGGAAAGAACTACATCACCATACTTTAAACTGAGACCGATTTGATCTCACAGTGTGTTCATAGTTAAGGTGGCGCGACATTTGGAGAGGTGGGGGGAGGAAGATACGGTTGGGAGAGAAATGGGAGAGTAATGGGAGAGATGTGGGAGAGGGAGATAAATGGGAGAGGGAGTTGTTGACTGCAAGGTTGGGGGGTTATAGGTATTTAGAGAGAATTTGGGATCAAAGTGGTGACGGTTGTGTTGTTATTACTATTATTGTAGTAGTAGTAGTAGTAGTAGTCATTTAGTGTCTCTGTAGGTAAAAGTGATTATAATTTACTATGGTGAAAGTTCCAAAAAATAGTAAAATTTTCAGAGAAGAGGACCCTAACGAGTTCCAGCTGTCCCATTAGGAATACACCCCATATCCAAAATCACCATCTTAGTCCTTTCAAATCACCTTCTTAAACCCCCCCGGCACGTACAGAGAGCCGTACATACTAAGAAATGTCGTTTGCAACAATTCATAAATGTCGCTCGTCAAAAGAATTTATGACACAACGATTTCAATTGGTAGCGTCATATTCAGGATAACCTTCTTTTTTTTATGTGACTATTGGCTACAACTTTATAAACCTACAGAGGCCATCATTGTTAGGAAATATCAATATGAAAAGTACTCTAGTCGCCATACCTGAAAATCTAAAAAAAACACCGGAAACCTGAAATGTAATACGGTAAAGAAAGCAAATAGCCTTCTTTATAGTATGTTGTGGTGCACTGTAATCAGTAAATAAGTAATAAAAAAAGGGAATAATAGTGGTAAGAGAGTCTCCAAAGTCTGCGAATTAGGATGTTGAATAAGTGAATCCAGTGCTATTATTCTGCGAGTGGTGCCAATTGTTCGTCGTTCTCTCCGTGAATTGTACGGAGAAGAACACTATAATACTTGTCTAATCCAGACTGATATAAAAATAGTGAGCGAAGTGAAATATTATAATGTCTCC
Organism: Scheffersomyces xylosifermentans; assembly: GCF_036884685.1. Lineage (NCBI taxonomy): Eukaryota > Fungi > Ascomycota > Pichiomycetes > Serinales > Debaryomycetaceae > Scheffersomyces > Scheffersomyces xylosifermentans. The sequence goes on from NW_027042941.1 coordinate 1,148,948, forward strand.
CGTTATGAAATGAAAATATGTTATGTGAATGAAGAACCCTCGTTCACAAACCCTTAATCAAAGCCATTATGTCGTTATCGTCTCCCAAGACTTCTTCGACATCGGCTAATGCATGTTCGCTGAAAAGTCCAGACTTGGTAGGTCTGAATCCTTCTGATACCGCTTCCACGATGGATGCTCGCCTCCTTGATTGCTTGGAGTTGGAGGAAGGAATAGCCGTGTTGATGGCAGCTGAGCTGGAAGAAGAACCAGCAGAAATAGAATTGTTACGGACTTTCGTGACCGAGTCTCGTCTACCATTAACCACTGGCTTCTTGACCGAACTTCCACCAGCAGTGCTGACTGAGTTTCTCTTTGGAAGCAAGCCACTTTGGTGCTGTCCTGTAAGAGAATACCGTCTTTGGTTAGCTTCGTTGTTAGACTTGCTAGTATGGTTGTAGTGAGAGGTGACATTCTCTGGATGGATAATGGCATTCTGCAAGACGGATTTATTACGGAAAGCTCCAAGAGGAACCTGCTTCTTCTGGTTGTTGAAATCTCTCCAGATTCTAACGTCATTCTCATCATCGTTGTCTAGTTCACTGACGTTCAATAACTCGTCAAGACCAAGAGCCAGATCATCTGAAGCAACAAATTGTGGGGCAACACTCTTTCTGCTCTTTCTGGGTTCCAAGCTCTTCGGATTTTGACTGATATTGAGAGTTCTTGTGGAGAGACCATCAATAATGCCAAATGGCTTACTGTCAATAGTTACCCATGTACCTAAAATTGGAGGACGATAATCCGCTGTTTTTGAAGATAACACTTCTTTGGCCATCTTAGAACCCAACTTAGACTTTCCAGTGGATGTTGGAAGAGATAAATCAACATCTGTGGATTCCCCACTATCGTAATCTTCCTCCAACATAGAGTCACTGTGATGGACTGGGGCAACCAGTTTCTTTCTCCCACTGGCTCCAGATAATGTCAAACGACGAAGGTCAGTGCGTTTTCCAAGATCCTTCTCCATTTCTTTGAAGATATCCTCCGCGGCTCTCTGCTCATTATCAACTGCTTCATTGTCACTGGAGTCAGAGTCATTATCTGAACTGAAAAAGTAATTCCACAAATACGAATCATCATCTTCATCACTGTTAAGGCCATGAGTCTTCTTGTGCTTCGGCTTCTTTTTCTTCTTTTCCTTCTGATCACTGAAACTTCCATGTTTGCTGGCTATGCCACTATGCGAATGCGTATCGGCTGAGTTCCTGAACCCCTCATCACTGCCATTGCTATTGTCCTCATCGTTGCTAGAAAAGAGTGGAACATCGAAGTCCACAAAGTCGTCATAGTCATCATCTTCATCGTCGTTCTCAAATTCAGAACCACTCTCGATGCTACTTTCGTACTGAATGACTCCTTTGTTAGCATCATTGTTGTTAATAGCTTTAAAAGAGTTAAGAAGAGTATTACGATTGGAAGAGTCACTCAAGTTATAGTCTTCAATGTCGATTTCTTCATCATCAAAACCGTTATTTTCGAATTCATTGACCAAAAACTTTTCTTCTTCCTTCAAGAATGGATCGTTTTCTTCATCATCGCCATAGGAACCAACTGAGTTGCTTCTGGTAAATCCAGTACTCTGCTGAGCATCTTGGAGGTCGGCAAACTCATCCATATCATTATCTGCTTGTAAAGTGGCTAACAATTCGTTGTCATCAATTTCGTAGTCATCATCTGAGTTAAGTTCATCTTCTTTAAACTTTGGAACCTGGATCAACAGAGAATCAAAATCAAAGTCAAAATTGAAGTTAGCTACTGCATTACCATTTAACGACCTCTCATTGTTTACAGCTTTAATACCATCTTCTATAGGAAGAGGAAGCGGAACTTCCTCTCCGATATCCTCTTCTTGGTTCTCATCAATGGACACGTTGGAAATGTCTACTTTACTTGAGTTGATGTCTTCTTCCTCTTCCTCGTCTCCCTCATCAATGACTGAGCTATCGTCCAACTTTCCAAAATCGTCAAATTCAAAGGTGAAGTTGATATCTTCTGGCAAGACGGCGTCAGATCTTCTTCTGCCAAACTTGGGTTTGGAAACAGAGCTTTTTCTTCTGGAATGGTTGGAATGCTTCGATTTTGGTTTTGTTAATGCAACTAAGTCGGAGAAGTCTACTTCGACGTCTGAATTGGATTGCATATCATGATCATCCTCTTCGTCATGTTTATTGTTCTTGTCGTGTGACTTTTTCACTCCCTTCATAGCTTTGACTGCTTTCATTGATTTGGCCTTTCTTTCGGCTTGTAATTTCACAAAATCGACGTCCGAGTCATCTTCTGATGTAGAATACACTTCCTCGTCTTCGTCGGAATCTTCATCGGAGCCGCTCGATCCATCACTATTAGTTTTTGAAATCATGGAGTATAATGCACCTAAACCGACATCTTCTTCCTCTTCTTCTTCTTCTTCTTCTTCTTCTTCTTCTTCTTCTTCGTCATCGTGAATTTCATTCTCATCATTACTGGATATCTCCATGGCTTCATCTGAGTAGTCGTCATACTGTTGCAGCCTGGCCCAGTCTACAGTCTTCTTTGGAGTTCTCTTTCTTGCATGGGTAGAGGCATATTTCTTAGCACTAGGACGAGCCTTCACGGCTGCCCTTTTACCCGCACGTTCGCCAGCAAACTCTTTACGAGAAACATGAGTGTCATTGTCTGATACAGCAGTTAAGGACGATTCTGAGTCGGAACCGGACTGTATCACGTAGGTGTTGAGGTTATGTATGGTTTTTTCAGAATCTGACGAAGAAGTCGTGGAGTCTGCTATGCTGAATCGTCTCTGAGACTGTTTATACTTGTGTGAATGGTGGCTTGAATTGGTGGCATCTTTATAATGGTCATTTTTGTACTGGTTTCTATAGGCTTTGAAGTTCTTGCCTCCTACAGTGGGCTTGGCTCCCTTTATGTTCGGTACGGTAGCCTTCAATTGTTTCGAATTGCTATTCGATTTTCTAGGACTTTTCGCCATTTTCGGTCGACGTAATGTGGGTGTATCGTAGTTATGGTGGTTGTTGTGTAACTCGATACCTTAGATAAATTTGCTATTCTTGGCTGTGCTACTTCTAGAGTCAGGAAAATTCGATTTGAAAAAATGGTAGTTATAGTTGTTGTGTCTGTTGGTATACATAATCTGGGACTTCGGCGAATGGGACGTCTTTGTCTGGGTTCCGGGAAAGAGTATGGTGGTTGGTTATTGCGTTATCGGCTTAGCGATGAGCCTTCTGTTTGGGGTAAAATTCACCAATTAGTAGACGAAGAAACGGCCAAAATTGACAGAAAATGGCAAGTTTATGTGCTTTTGTTGTGTAGATTCGTAAATGGTAACGTTTTAGCCTTTTTCTAGCAATTTAGAGCTTTGAAATTGGACTCTTTGTGTGGAGTTATTGTGGAATACGATAGGATCAATTCCAGAACCAATAACCAGAAGAATAAGCTACGATAAAACGAGGAAAAAGTTGAATTTTCACTTCGATTTCACTCCCGAGGCCACAATTGAGATGGTCACGAAGAGATAAGGTGGTTTCTGGGCTAGCCGCTCTAGCAAAACTGTGATTTTTCAGCGATATTCGATGATCTTTATACCTGTTAACTGTGTTCCAGAAAATTTTCGTTTATCGTTTTACGTTTTTGAGATGACATTTGGTGAGAAGGCCCAAATAGGAAGGAGAAAACATCTGTAACGCAGTAATTAAGAGTGCGAATGCAAAAAAAAAATGCGATAGGAGGATTTATTTGGCTGCGAGGAGAGGAATATACAAAAAGGGGGAGGGAAGGGGAAAGAGGAAGGTTTTTGAAGTTAAGGGGAAGTGGAAGTGGGAGAGAAGGAGAAGTGAAGTGAAGTAAGGAGAGAAACAAGGATAGGGAATGGAGACAAGACAGGAGAAGGAAAGAGTTAACGAAAACCGAGAAAAGTTAAGAAAGTTAAGAATAAAGTGATGGGATGCGAAAAGATGAGATGCGAAGAGATGAGAGGAAGGTTGAGGAAAGAAATGATAGTAGATAGAGGATATAGTGGTGTGATGTGAGACATTGATATTGAAGTTTATGTGGGTTTGTAGGAGTCGAATTGGAAAATTATGGGGTTCTGGTGGAAAGGGATGCGATGGGGGTGTTTATGTTTTTGGTGGGAAGAAGAGGTGTGGAGTCTGGTGGTGGGAGGTATAATTGGCATTAAGTGAGTATTAGTGAGAGTTAATGGGCATTTTAGTGAGAGCTAATGAGTATTTTGTAAGCATTTCAGTATTTTTATAGAGCCTTTCGAAATATTATCCAGCCTTTCGGTCTATTTAGCAGCATTTTCATCACTATTTTATCCCTTCACTAGCCTTCTTCTCCCTACTAAAACTCCTTAGTGACAGAAGAATGCAAAAAAAAAAAAAAGGTGCCCTGGAACTGCAACAGTGGAACAATCGAACAATGGAACAGTGGCGCCACAGTTACAGCAAGATGAAAGATGAAGATCCAGAAGAACCAATTTGTGATTTGTTGGATATGCCAACGGTAGAGGCTCAGGACCAAGATCGGCGTTTTTGGGTGGAAAATGGAATATTCCGTGATGTCAACTCGTAAAGAGGATCTGGTTGGGTTAGTTGGGAGGCCCATTGTTTACAGGGGTTTTCTTATTGTGGATTATGTAAGGGCTCCTGGTATTGAAGGTGGGGAAGAGATGGGTGCAATTTCCATTGGTTATATTTGATATATGGGGGAAGGGTTGAGTTTTTGATAGAAGAGGCTACGATGAGAGGATAGGATTTGGGAAAGTAATGAAGGTGGAGCCTTTTATCGAAATAATGGGACCAGAAGGGTAGTGGAGTGTTTCGTATATTGCAGCAAGCGCTTGCACCTCCTTCTTCTCTCATAGTTAAAAGTGAGGTTCATTTGGATGCAAAAAGTATGCGTTTGCTGCGTTGTTTATTGGAAAGAGTAAAATAGGGGATGTTATGGCGTTATGGTTTGGTGATGGTGTAGCCAGAGTTCGAAGATGATTCCTTTGCAATTTGGGACGAAATTGGTTACTCAACGGTGGAGTGTTGGTAGACTAGTGAGTTTGAGTACGTAGTTGCCCATATTTGCTACTCATTATAGCATTGGCCCTCAATGCCGATCAACATTCTACGAAATCTGCTTATTATACACCTTATAGTTTAGCTACATGCCAATGGAGGGAAGAAATAATCGATCTTTGCGTGTATCCCACTTTTGATCACCCCTAGTAACCTACAATGAAACCCATCTACAATGAAACCGATCTACAACTCAATTACCAATTTACTGTATATATATATATATATATATTGAGATGAAATCTGTCACTAGGGACAGTATCTAAAGTACAGGGACTAGACTAAATGCACAAATCAGGATGGATATATGAAGGTGAATAACCACTTCTCGAGACAACTACTGAAAATTGTAATCAATTTTCCAAACAAAGGTATGATATCGACGTTTCTTTCGTGGTCCTACTCTATTAAGCCTGATAAATTATGCTCTTTGAACTCTAGTATCATGCTTCAGCATTAGCTTCCAAACGCACATACTGATATCACACCCACTACTAAGTTTTTGCTTCAAAACTTGTACCAAGCTCTTCATTGTGCTTAGTACTTCTTGTCGGCCTCGGCGTTGGCAGTCAAACGAGCACTCAATTCGATTTGCTCCTTAACAGCCTTGGTCAAGTACTCAATCATGATCACATCTTGGTTGTGGTCACGGAAGAGTCTCTCCAATTCGGCCAAGTTGGTCAAGAGTTGAGGCTTGTTCAACAAAGTACTGCTTAATAATCTCAACAAGTCAAGTTCTCTGTCGGAGGCGGCACCACTGGCAACCTTGGTATCGATTTCCTGGATTAATCTGTCAATATTTGCAGTTACTTGCTCCAATTGGCTGGATAAGAAAGAATAGTCCGAATCCAAGACAAAAGAAGTGGTGTTTACGGATTTCTCCTTCAAAGTGTTGAACGCTATCTTTTCAGTGACAGATCCGTTTATGACGTGGTGTGGAATTGGAGTGAAAATGTACGAGTTGTTGGTGGAAGCAGTCTTCCATCCGATAGGCACATTGGTGGCAATTGGCTTTCCTACAGCAGCACCTATGTACACAGACAATTCAGGGCTGGAGATTTGGCCATCCTTCAAGTACTCTACGTTCAAGTATATGGCTGGGTAAGGGTAAGCACGGTCTGAACCCTTGGAGTAGAAATCGTGGATCAAACCGGTTGTGTTATCTATCTGGTTAGAAGAGCCGAACCAGCCCAAAACAGACTCCTTTGGGTGGGCCTTCTTGTATAATTGGTATAAAGTCTTGTGAGTAGAGTCTTCGATGGAGAGCGAGTCTCCGGTCTCGTTACAAGGGACCATGAAGGCGTCTCTGATTTCGAATTCCGACCCGTCATCGGATCTTATTCCCAACAACGTACCGATGATACGTTTGTCCGAGGAAAGCACCTGTTTGGAGATGATCTCGAGGATCTGGAAGACGGCTGGAGCGTGTATCTTCACCGATGAAGGGCCTGTGGCGGATGGCACACCTGGGGCGGCCACGTTTGGTCTGACCAAATGCATGAAAGATGACTCCACTGGCATTTTGGATGAGTTACTTAGACGTTTTTGGGCTATGAAGTGGGTGTTTCAGCCTGTTAAACACAATGGTTTCCTTATAAATTCATTGATTTTCATTGAAATCTTCAACAAGAAAATTTGAAAATTTTCACTGATGGGTTGTATGCAGGTGGTGTAGTTTAAGGTGCAAAAAAAAAGAGGAATTGTGAAGGGGTCCATTAAGAGAGGTGTTGTGACGTGAGAGTAGTGAGTGGTGTTGTGAAGTGAGAGAGAGGGGGGGGGGGGGTCGTAGGACAAAGGAGATGGAGATGGAGAGTGTAGAAAGTAGCTGAAAGTGGTTGAAAATGGTTGTAAGTAGTTGAAAATGGGTTGAAAGATGAGTTACGTTATGTGAGTATTGTCGTGAGAGACAGAGTGCGACGTAGGACGTAGGACGTAGGACGTAGGACAGTGAAGATGAAGTGGACATGGACATGTACATGTAGATGGAGTTAGTTGTTAGTAGTTGAAAGCGTTGAAGGTGTTTGAAAAATAGGGTTCTATGAGTATTGCTAGGTGAGCTGGCATGGCAGGTTGCTGTTAACTTAATTTGTGTATACAGTGGTAGCATGGTAGCAGTGGTATACGTACGTTTTTACTTTTAGTACTACTTGGGAGTGGGAAAAGTATTTCAGTCTCTTTTTCCCGAAAAAGATCTTTAAATGATCAATGATCAATGGCTTCAAATCTACCTCCAGTTTGAGATGATCCACGAACAACCCTCCCTCCCACGACATCTAAGACAGTGAAGATCTTAGCAGCCAAGCGCTGGTCGAGGCAACCGTGCGGCTCAACCCGACCTCTTTGAGGGTCTGCGGCTGATAGTATGGTAATGGTAATGGAACTGCAAAGGTGATACGAAGCACCTATAGATAGTGAAAAGCTTGGGATTTCAGGCTCATGAATGTTTTTGCCTTTCCTCAGTTTCAGGAAGTGTTAATCACAGTGGTTAAATAGGTAAACCGATCCAAGATGAGCAAATAACTCACTACCATGAACAAACAAAAAATCTCATTTTGCAATCGTAATTCGTTAAGATTAAGAGATATTGAGATCGGGGAGAGGGAGAAGGGGAGGTGAGACTCAGATTTCACTCAGCCACGTAAAATCTGAAAAACGTCTCTCCCAATCGTTTTCAACCCCTCAATGGGATACTTCGATTCTCTAGTACCACTTCTTTCAACAACTCTTCTGCCCTTTCAAACCCACTCCAACTTCTCATCACGTGATACATACAATTCTACCGCGGCACGGGCCTTTTCTTGAAATGTCTCTTAAATGTCGCCACATCACCAAACCCAATTTTACAGTATTGCGACATTACCTTCAACAGAGTCAACTCTTCACTATGACAAGGTGATCGTGACAGTTCTTCTTATTCTTTTCCCATGAATTGGTAGGTTTTCCGTTCCAAATGTACTAATGAGCCAAGATAATCGCACTTCTAATGCCAGGAACGGCTCTTCAGGGAAAGCGCCGCTGTCAGGAGACAGAAACACTTGGTTGTTTCTGGAAGAAGCGTTTCTAGCTCAGTCTCCAAGTAGACAACAGAAAATGCTGGTTTCACAAGAACTCAAAGTCAGAGAGTCTATCCATGATTTCGTAATACGGTTGGGCTCTTCGCTCAAATTGGACGGAAGAACCATCTTAGCTGCTACTATATATATTAATAGATACTACATGAGAATGCCTATAACAAGCTCCAAGTACTATGTGGCGAGTGCTGCAATTGCTATATCGTGCAAATTGAATGATACGTATAGGCAACCGGATAAAATCGCCCTTCAGGCTTGCAATATTAAAAACCCCAATCCTTCTCGTCCAATAGATGAGCAAAGTGACATGTTCTGGCGTTGGAGAGACCAATTATTGTTCAGAGAAGAACTCATATTGAAAACATTGAATTTCGATCTCAATGTAGATTTGCCATATAGCATACGAGATGAACTATTCAACTCACATGAGTATGAGCTGGGGCTTTTTGCTGAGAGAAAGGCTGATATTCTCAAAAACACAGTAGCATTAATTGAGGTTCTTTCCTCCTTACCCATTTTGGTTGCATTTGACATGTATACCGTGTTCGGGACCGCATTACTTGTGATAACTATGGAAGCAGCACAGAAGTTCAATGAGAAGACATTTCAGCTTCCAAAGTACTACTTGCGGTATCATTTGCAAGAAGACGCCAAAGCATGCTATGAGTGCTATCAATATATCATGAGATTGTTGAAGTACGCTGAAAGAGATCCTCTGGCTCAGAGCAACAAGGCTGCTATTAGAAGACTCCATTCATTAGAAGAGGCAGATTTTCGTAGGCTTGCCAATGAAGACGAAGTGGAGGAGAAGCTGGAAAAGCCCTCAGACGAAACTAGTCCCACTGAAGCACTGACAGAAGAAGTAAAAACATCCGAAGTTCAGGAGCCCGACGTCACAAATGAAGTTCATAAACCCGACATTGCAAAGTTGAAGAAAGAACCACCTCAAGGCCCAGCTGCTCACAAGCCTAATCCCATAGTATCCAGACAACTTAATTATTAAAGTGCTTTCTTTAAGCAATTCTTGTCCTGTAAACGTATCATCTTGTATATTAGTAATATTACTTCATAGCATAAGCCGCCAAGCAAAAGTATTCCATGGCTGGAAAAGGTGTTTGTGGACCTTTTCTACAATCATTATCATGGGATTGGCGGCGGTATTTATTTTTTTTGCACCCACAAATATAAATTTATACCTTTCTGGTTATGGTTTTGCAACAATCTTTAGGGTTAGTGTAGTGATTTAAAAGCATAGCTTCAGCTCACTTGAATGGACTACTTGCCCACTATAGAAGAGTTACATTTGAGTTTCCTAGACCTGGCATCGTCCTTGTCAGAAGCAGAGTCGGCAAAGAATGAGAATGTTCAAAATGGTAGTGATGATGATATTGCTGATTCGTGGAGTGATGAATTAACAGATCCTAACTCCGCAAGTCCTGAAGTGGATTCAAACCTTGTTTTATTCAGACAAGTGGCTCTTCTCTACAAGAATCACAATTACATGGAGATTCTTACTTTGATGCCGTCTTTGAACACCAACATTGCCTTGCCGCCAGCTATTCATCTTATGCTCTCTACCTCTTTATTCCGCTTAGGACGAATTGGTGGCGGGTTAAGAGAGATGTCGCTTGCAATAGAGCTTGAAAGTAGCTCTGCTAGGAGGGAGAAGTATATTCGGAGCTTGGTGGGCTTTTTCAGAAGTATCGGAATGCAAGAGCAAGCGTGTGCTTGCTTCAATGAGATCATAGAAATGGCAAAGACTACAGCCTTGGTCAATCAAGGTAGCGAAGCGAATGGTAATGATACTCAATTGGCCACATATGAAGCACTGATGGAACAGCTTTTCATGGATTCTCCTAATGAGAAGTAAGTTTTACCAATAATTAAGAGGATTGTATTTGTATATTTGAGACTAACACCTTATCGAAGCATGGCAGATATGGCTGCAAAAAGTGGATTGGTGGAACAGGCAGAAAAGTATTTGGCTGCAAATGGACTGATAGCCACCATATCGTTTGGGTCTGACTGCTTGGCCGTGAATTCTATGTTGACTACAGCCAAAGTTCAATTAGATGAGTGGAATTCTAGTCCAGAGAGAACGATATTAATTGACCCACTAAGTTATTTGTTGGAGGCATACAAGTTCCATGCTCCCTTGAGCTTATTTGATGGTATTTACTCTGACTTTGAGAAGCTTGAAAGGTTTATGGGAGGAGAAATTTGCAAGCATCCTGAGATCGACTATGAGATGGACCCGAAGAAACTAGCAAGGAAGTTCAAGGCTTGGGGTATACGTCAAGACTGTGGGATCAGAACGTTGTGCTGTTTGTTGATCAAACATAAAGTTGTATGGGGTCATATTGAGTACTACAAGAAGAACTATGCCGGTGCCATTGTCCACTTTACCTGGGTTTTCAAGCTTTTGAAAAGACTTGAGAGAAGATTGCTCATGGTGGTTTCCTCAACAGGCTGTCTTTCGGTTGAAACTAAACAAACTGTCCTCTTGTACATTTGTCATTCGTATTGCTGTGATGAGTATTACTCCCATTTCAAGCTTCCTTACATTATTACCCAAATGGTATCAGAGAATACGATTCCTGGTAATCAGCATGGATTATTGAGCAAGTTCTTCACGTTTTGTGGCTATACCTATGAAAAATTGGCCTTTTATGAAGCACAATCGGTCAACATAGAAGCTGAAGGGATCACCACCACAGGGTTGAAACTAAAGCAAGTCCACTTGACAGAAATGATTCGAAAGTATATCCTAGCAGCAAGTACCAGACTTAGCGATGATCCTTCAGTAATTTGGATTTACGATAGAATCATTTGGGGGATCCTTATGCATGGAGGTGTCCACTTACGTACGTTATGGTTCTTCATTGTTTTGAGAAACTATTTCTTTATTGAATTTGATTTTGGGTGTTTCCAGTTATCACTGTTTCATGATTATAGACAATTCGAGGATGAAAAGATACTAGATAGGTATGAAAATGGTTGGGAACTCGTTGACAGGTGTAAAGACCTATGTAATGACTTGAATAGAGTTAGCAACCAGAATGTATGGGATGCCAGTGCTGGTAACACTTACTTGATTCCCCAGATTTACGAGCAAGATAACAAATTTATTCTACTTAGTGATTTCTATGACGACACGCTTGATATTAAGTCCTTCGTGTATACTTCGAGGACGCTGATCAAGCCCAAGATCAAGTCATGTTTAAAGAAAGTGACCGGATCACCCAAGACGTACCATGACAATATAAAGGTCAGCAAAGAGTTCATTACACTCTGGTGTGAATCTTATTACGAAACTCATGGAAATATCCCCTCCATCATAGAAGACCTTGCTTGATACAATCAAGAATACCTCCTACCAACTCGAAACCTACAATGTTGTGTCAATTTATGTCAAATGTCTTTCGGTAACTCGGTATACTTCGACTTAGCGGCTTGTCCCGAATAGGAAATATCTGGGGAACTTCACGATTTTTCAGTTTCGGAAATAGTTCATTTATGGTGATATGTAATGAAAATCATTCAATTATAGTTATTTTAGTTTTAGTAGGGTTATATAGTTTTATAGTAAGATACGGGGAAACGAAGAAAGTTATAATTAAGCATGTGTGAAAGTATTCCAAAGACAATGAAGGCCATTGTATTCCATGGTCCTCATGATGTAAGCACCGAGATTAGAGAAACACCAAAAATCGAAAAGGCCGATGATGTGATTCTTAAGGTCAAATACTCCGGGTTGTGTGGTACTGATTTGCACAGCTACCGTGGCCACATTAAGGGACCAGTTGATCAGATCATTGGCCACGAATTCTTGGGTGAAATTGTGGCCAAGGGCTCAGATATTTCAGATTCTGAGTTTAAGATCGGAGATGATGTCCTCAGTACTTTCACTATTCAGTGTGGAATTTGTTGGTACTGTAAACATGGCTACTCGGGTCAATGTGATAAGACTAATACATTTGGTAAAGTCGGATTGCCCGGTGGACAAGCTGAGTACGTGAGAATCCCATACGCTAAGTCTACTTTAATCAAAAAGCCTGCCAGTCAGGACCATGCGGACGACTCAGTTTATGTGTTAATGGCTGATATCTTCATTACTGGCTACTATGGAGTAAAGAAGATTGTAGATTTCTTGGGCCAAAAGCCTGCTGTTGGAGTCCAGCAGTTGGAAATTAAAGATGCTACGATTTTGCAATATATGGTGTTGGCCCCGTTGGGTGTTGGCCCCGTTGGATTATGTGCATTGAGAGTCTTGAACCACTTGGGATTCAAAAAGGTTGTATGTGTCGACAATGTTCCTTCTCGTTTAGAAGAGGCCAAAAGACTTGGAGCTTATAAGACAATTAATTTTGAGACTGAACCAACATTGCTTAAGGAAGTTATAGAGAAAGATACGGGAAATGTGGGGTTTGATGCCGTTTTAGAGGTTGTTGGTGCTTCTGCTGCTCTCAAGACAGCCTACGATTCCGTTCGCCGTAATGGGTTCATTTCGTCGTTGGGAATGGGTCACGAGCCACTTCCTTTCAATGGACTTGATTGTTACTTGAAGAACATTAACATTTCTTTCGGTAGATGCCACGTTTGGTCTCTATTTCCTGAAGCGTTAGAGATATTTGAGACTTTGAAGGGTGACTTTGCCAGTTTCATTGACCACAAGGTCAGTTTGGACGAGAGTAAGGAGGCCTTTGAGTTGTTTGATCAGCATAAGGTTAGTAAAGTGGTGTTTGACTTAACGTTATAAGATAGTTAATGTGACTTCTATAAATACAATACTTATAATACTTTCTATATAATTGGTTATAAGGAAGAAATAAAAATTCAGAATACAGAAAAGTTCGGGAATTGTTGCTAAATTCTATAAAAATACCTCAATATGTTGGTTGTTCTCTATTGTTACCATTAAGCTTTCCTAGTTAGCATAACTATACTCTCTTTCTATTAAATAACACCCCAATTTGCATTTGAAGCGTATCATTTTTATTTTGCAGTAAGTGTTCCATTTTTCACCATGGCTGCAATTTCTTGTACGGAGTTAATTATACCGGGATTCTCGGTAATTTGATGGCTTTCTCTTCCTCATTATCTTTCTCTTTCTCTCTTTCCAGTGTCACGTTTACCAACATCATTTCATGACTATTACCAGGGGCTTTGGGGGAGTACCGGGCCACATCTACTTTTTATACATCTGCACCCCCACCAACACCTTATTACTAATTAATTGTCTATCTACCAGGTATCTTCTGTAGTGTGGTACTCTTCCCCATACAAGAAAAAAAACCCCGATTCGGTCTCCGCTCGGTCTCCGACTCGCTTCCTTCCCCGTATCTCACACCTATATACTCATAGCCATACACTAAAACATCCCAGCCCCCACACATACAACACCTACACAGCACCCACACGACACCCACACACCCACACCACACCACACCTCACCATTCTATCTGGCTATCTGGACCTGCATCACGTCGTGTCACCTCCTCCTGCACACGTCACCACCTCTATCTAAACCCATCTCTCGGACCGCAGTTCCGACAACCTTTCCTGAAAAATTCCTTTGGTTACGAACAGTAAGAACGGTGTCCTGTTAGTGTATATTGGTACGTTTGGAGCTGTAACTGCCAATAGTAGTTAAGTAAGCAGTGGTTAACAGGTACCGGTTACAGATCTTGTCGTCTGAATCGGGAAATTTGGCCAGGTTTCGGCGTTTTACTGGGGATTATTATACCCCATCTCGCATAGTCTAATAAAGACATCGGAGGGCTCTTGCTACCAATTGGGACATTAGCTGCAAGAAGAGCCGTCTCCAGCGTCTCCGATAAGAACTCAGGAACAAGCAAAAACCGTATAAAATGGCGAAAAAGCCCAATGATATGGCGATGAATACGTTCACGTTTCGTACGGGTCCAAGCCCTAACGATATCGGTGTGGGAGCAGCAGCGAATTCATATCTGAACTCCAACGAATCTCATATAAGGAGTGGAAGCAATAGCAATAATAATAGTAATAGTGGTGGTACTGGAGCAGTTGGTGGTAGTGGAGGACTTCAAAGTCTTCAAAATCTCCAGAATCTCCAGAATCTCCAGAATCTTCAGAATCTTCAGAATACCACGGCATTACCTTTATCGAATAGTGGAGCATCTACAGCTTCGCCGAGTAATTCGATAACAGGCGGAGGACTCATTGGAACTCTTGCAAATACGAATAGCACGGTAGGAAATCAAGGTTTTGGTAGTTTTCCTTTGACCAGTGGTGGTAATAATACAGGAGCCTCGAAGAACAGTACAAACAATAACAGTAATACGGGCACTTCGACGCCTAGTGGTTCATTTGCTGGCGGGATCTTCAATCTACAACATCCTACGTTAAGACCACCAATTGACCAGCAGTCTCTTCAACAACAACAGCACCAACAGCAGCTTCTGGCGGCAGCAAGAGGACGAATGAGGGTTTCAAAGGCTTGTGATCGCTGTAGAACTCAGAAGATCAAGTGCTCAGGCACTCATCCGTGCAATACTTGTACCAAGCACAAGAAAGAATGTACTTATTCTACCAACTTCACTACTGGAGGCAATACTACAACAGCTGGCGTATCCAGTGCCAAAGAACAGATGTTGTTTCCTCAGTATAAGAAGCAGAAGCTCTTGGTAGAACCTTTTGGCTTGCCTGTAGTGAACAAGACCAATGAGAAGGACTACATCTCTCATTTGGAGAACAGAGTCCAATACTTGGAAAACTTGTTGTCTAATGACACGGCACGGACCTTTAAAGATATAACCAGCGAAGAGCCAGAAAATGCCGAGTTGGAGAAGATCCTTATCAGTCCAAGTAGCAAATGGCGATTTCTGCGTCGTCATCAGAACCTTCTTATCATTCAATTGTGCAAATCCATGTATAATAACCTCTCCGAGGAACTGCAGCAGCTAGTGACTATCCCAAGAACTCAGTATTTTGGATGGAACATGTCTGGATGCAACTACTTAACATCAGAAGAATTACCGAAGTTACCAGAGTTCGAGTTCTTGAACACTGAACAGTACATAGACTTCTTCTTCGAGGAAATCAACCCTCTTTTCGCTATTCTCCACGAGACTGTGTTCAGAGAGCAAGTTGTGGCTTATGATAAGCTACTCAAAGAACAATTGACATCAAGCAAAAACTCCGATGGAGACTACAAGACCAATCAGACTCGTTTGTTCAGTGCCAAATTGTACCTCGTGTATGCTTTGGCTATAAGGTTCCAGGAAATGCAAAAGCCCAAGGGACCATCGCTTGAGATGTTGAAGATTGAAGAGAAGTTATTCAAATATGCTCATAAGGTTGTAGCTATTCTAGGATTTGAATGGGAATCTTTTGAGTTGATTCAAAGTTGGTTGTTGATAACCTTATACTTAAGAACAACACATCGTCAGACTTCTTGTTTTCATGCTTTGGGTCAAGCCATTACTATGACAAAATACATGGGAATTGGTCTGGATAACCCCAAATTGGCGACTTCAACACCCTATGAGCGTTTAAAGGCAAAGAGAATCTTCTGGTGTGTGTATTCATTCGACCGGTTATTCGGTTTACAAACAGGTAGATACTGTGGATTAAGAGATGAGGATATATCTAGAGAGTTTCCCACTTATGATTTCGCCGAAGAGACAAAGAGAGACGATTGGTTGACTCTACCAGCATTTGCGTTGATTCACTTAGCTAGGATATCAAACTTCGTGCACACTTCAGTTAATGATCATCCAACATTGATAAAGTATCAACAAATTAACAAGGAATTGGTTATTATTCACGATTGGTTCAACTCGATCGGGTTCAGAAATGACTTGATCTTTAATAAAGGAGCCGATTTAGAAGTTAATTCTGAGGATGCCGACAAACCAGTGGAAAAGCCCATTAGTTCCTTGATCAAAGCTCAAGTGAAATTGCATTACTACGATTTAGTGATGTGTATACATGGTAAAGTGTTGTTCAACTTCATTGGAAGAAGAATAGTAAGTAACGGTTTGAAGTTAGAGATGGTTCTAGACGCTTCCCGTGGAATAATAGAGGTATTGGATAAGGTCAATAAGGCAGGCTATCTCTATACTCCTTGGTATTTGGTACTTCTTCTTTTGTTCAATGTCGGTGTGAATGCTGTCACATTGGTCAATAGTGGTGTATTTGTTGACCAATGCCGTACTCTCTTGAAAGACACAATCAAACTACTTCAAGTCTTGAAGAGAGCTTCAGTCCGGAATGAAAACGGTAAACTAGTAATCAGAGAAAGATTCAAAATGGTAAGAGAATGTCTATGGGCACTTAAAATGGCAAACAAGATTCTATCTCTTCGTTTGCAAGAGGATATAAAAGCTTTGAACACCATCGGAACAGATCATGGTTCCTCTGAAGTAAACAGACAGATGTTTACACAATTAGGAGTCAGTGACGAGCAAACAACGAAACCTAAAGACGAATTTAATGAGTTATTCGAAAAGCAATTGCACAGAAGTGATGCTCCTATTGATTCTACGCCTCGTCCTGTTCTTGCTCATGGCGATGATAGTATCACCCCTAGTTCATCAGCATCTTTGGAGTATTTCGCTCCTGGTGGGGACCATTCGAACCCTGGCAATGCAAACCCCAACGGAGAGGACCCAGTTGCAGACGTGGATAATTTATTGGGTAATTTGCAATGGTTCGATCAATGGTTGGATTTCAAATACGATTTCTAATTGTATATAATTTATTTAATATGTACTATAAATAAGATAATAATTGTAATCACATTGTTCCACCATGGAACACTCGGATTCCAGCAATGGAAGCCTTCACGTAAAATAGCTGTCGTGTTCCTAGTTGATGCATCAATGGTGTCAATAGTTGACGTACTTGATGCATAGGACAGATACTACCAGAAGGGTACTGACCCCATGTTGTGGCCCATTTTGAAACCAATGGGGTGAAGGTTATAGGGGCAATGTGGCGACATAATTTCCTACCTATTGACAACCCCTTTGGAGTGGTTTCTTTATTGGGATGACAAGCTGTTTTGTACAAAAAAATATCCATAAACTTATACCGTGGTTACTCCTATTTTGTCAAAAGAAGCCCACCTTTAATGCAAAAAGCAACGAAATTCCTTTGCTGTTTGGTTCAAACTGACATAGGGGTACTCGGAAATAAATATAGGAGTACCCCATTTCACTATTGCAAAAATGGCCTGTTGTAGTAATATGGTTCCAAATTGCGGGAATCTTGCCGATGCAAAATGATTCAATTTTTAGCTGGTACTGTACCCCACAATGATACTCCATATTTCTTTTGCAAACCGATCCTGCTGGAGTTTAGCCCTGAAAGAACAATGGGTGTTGTTCTGATGACGATTTTTTGCAAGCAAGAGGATTGCAAATTTGCTGAGTTAATGCACCATGGAACCTGGAAACAGTCACTCCCATTGAATAGCAAAAAAAATACACGGAACTTCGCAATGCAACTCGCAATTCGCTGCTCCTCCATGTGAGTTATCCCAATCACCCATTGTTTTATCATTTTACACTGTAGCAATCAAAATTAGCTTTAGCAATCAAAAGTACTTGGGGTTATTTTGCATTCTCCACCAGCTACGGTCTTTGTGGTTCCTAATTGGGGGAGAACCCAATAGTTTTTCCGAAGGTAATGTGTCACAAGTGCAGGCCCCAGCAGCAGCAGGGAAGCAACATACAGCAGCAGCAGGGAAGCAACATACAGGATGCGCCGGGGTACAGAACAACATAGCGGGGAGTTCTACTGGATATGGTGTTCTCCCGTCGTAAATCTGATTGGGGAAATAGTAGAGAGAGGCGAAACATACCCAAAAGAAAAGAATCTTTCTGTGCTTGGCAGTTAAACTTCAAAACTGAATTTACCTGGAACGGCTAATTCAAAGGGAAAACCTTGTCGGAGGTGAGGGATTACCCTTTTCTGACCTCCGAAGGTTAACCGCCAGGCATACCAGTATTGTTACCGAGGCCATGTCTGATTCGGACACTTTGAAATTTCTCCTAATCCCAGGCTAGACCTCCCGATGTGGAACACAGCATCAACTTAGAAAGCGGATACCATGGCGCATGGAAAAGGAGGAAGAAAGGTCGGCAGAACCTCGTATGGCGACATTTATCCGCGACTCACGAATGTATGAATTGTTGCATCCCGGAGAGATGGGCCAAGACTGTTTTCAACCACACTAATGCAAAAAAATAGGTTAAAGAAATCATGACATATGTACATGGCTTTACAGATGCAATAAACTATTGAAGGTGGATGAGTGGAATTTTTGATCACGCAGAGCATTTTTTGCTGCTGGTAGCAAAACGGTAAAGAAACGGTGAGAGCAGCCCTTTGTCCTTGTTCTATCTAGACCAATAACTTGCTAATCCACAATCTCTGTGTAGGAAAAATTTTCGCAGAAATTACTCCACAGGTTAGTGAATGCACCGATCAATATACAATGGCTTATTTTTATGGATACGGTTACCTAGTTGAACCAGAAGGCTTCGGAAGGTCGATAAACGTTCCAACTCCAACGACCTTCCCATGGACAGTCGTGTACCCGGGGATATTTTTTAGCACGGGGGAAGGCGAGGGGCACTCGACCTCTGTGGGGGCGGGGCCACTACAACGATGAAGGTGTATCATGGTGCGTTATCAGAAATGTCGTTAATTGCAATATAATGGTTATGACAGAGGATTCCAACTGTGGAAGTTAGTAGCATGCGATAATTAACATACCTAGAAACAGTAAATTAGAACCACGTGAGGACTGAATAGGCGCACCGATGATCCAAGTTCCAATCAGAATGACTAAATAGGCAGAACGATGAGGGTAATTTAACACATCAATTCCTAAAGGAGCAACCAAGTGCCCTACCCTCCTCAGTCTGGGATTTGCGAACTTCCTATCTACCGAAATGGCTATCGATAATTTCCATTAGTTAAATGCATATGATTCTGAGATTGTGAGAAAAGATATCATTTAAATCTATTTCCCCATGGGCGAATGGGGATCTTTGAGAACTCTGCAAAAAAGACCCAGAAAATCCCTACTTAGTTGCAAGGAGACCCCAGGAGCATGCTCCGAACGGCACACGTCGGCTCTTTCTGCCAGCTAGCAAACTTTCTACCTCAATTGACCTATGTTCTCTGGATACCCCGGATGTAGGGGTAAATATCAGCAAACAATTGAAGCGCCTCATTTTTAATGCTGTTAATTATAGTAAATCTAGATTTTTCCCCGAACATTCCCTACTCTACCAGTTGCAAAGCTCGGTTGCATTGGCCATCCCAGCCCCTAATTGCTAATAGAGGCCATGGCTGGACAGTTGCCGACATTGCTGCAGGACTTGAGCTGTTTTTTTTTTCAGCTCACTCATCGGAAAAATTTTTACAGGTTACGGAGACGTATGCAGTGCGCAGAACAGTTAGAGGAGGACTCACCGGAGAGTCAACAAGCGACGGTGACGCCAGATTAGATTTTTGCCAGCTTAGTTTGCAACTGGAAGGATGTGGGGTTCAAAGAGGAGAAAGATGTGAGGATGTACGGTACGGTGAAGATAGCAGAGACAGGAGTGCTCCAAGGTTTCTCCTCATTCTTTATTTACGGGAGATTCTCCAGGATAAGACATTCTCCAGAAGTTAGTATATGCTTAAGTGGAGTGGTACGACGGTACGTGAGAACGCCCCCAAAAACTTCATCAATGGAATTTAGTGTACACCACTGGGTGGTACTGGGTTATGATGTGAAATTCCGATCAGAGCAAACGCTGACCAGAAAAGCACGTCAAAATGCCCACACATGGGGAGATTGGGCGACGTTCTCCAGAGCGGCTAAATACTTGGCTATATACTCTGGAGAAAACTCGCTGTGCGTATCGGAGGTACTTCCGCGAGAATGTTCCGTGTTGCATCAAACTATATAGGGTTACATAGTGTCCTAGACAAGCGGCTGGTTTAAGAGCCCTTGGCCTACCACATCATCGTAAATGTGAGTTCCAGCAGGAAACTCTAACTCAAATGAACCTGACATCGTGGTTGGACCCACGAAGTTCATCTCTTCTCCACCGCAACGTCAGCTTAATTCGCCAGCTCAGAAACCATTCCAACCTAGAAATTATTCTCTTTCCTCCGTAAAAAACAAACAATAACAAAAACACACACACTTCTTCTACCAACAACACCTCCATCACCTCCAGTACCTCCAATACCCACTCCCACACAGATGACCCGGATTATCCTCTCATGCACCCACTGCCCTCCCATTCCCCTCATTTCCATGGTTACCCACCCATACTCCATCCTCTTTCGTACCCGCTCATTACAATACCTACTACATCACCAGACACTGCACCCTGTGCAAACACTACAAAACACTACACAAAAGTCCCGTTTTTCCACTCTTCGGAAACGTTTTTCCACTCTTCGGAAAAACTCTGCTCAACGCCACATTGTCCACAACACTATATACACTCCAGACGCACCTCCCGCATCCCGTTCCCATGCACTCTCAACCTTGTTTTGCAAGTTACTTTGGTTTCTTTTAACTCCATCCCACTTTCTGCTCCATGCAGGCTAAAAAAATTCCTTCCACCGCCAATAATATTTTCTGCGACATCCATGCATGTCGCTCCTGCTTTGAGAGATATCTCCTTGCAAATATCCCGATATTTATATATATAAGTGTTCTTGCATGCCATTTATATGGATACCAACAACGGAGTTTCCTTTTGGAATTTGTTCTTATAGCAACAAGAGTACCTTGAAGTGTTAACCAAGCTTACTGTGAACTTTTCCTGCCGTTTTTGCCTTGGTAGAAGCCGTAATCTCGAATACTTAACACCCCCTCCCAGTGAAAAACTGTGGAACAGAGCCATTAATTACTGCAATATCGACAAGAAACCGCCGTATTGGATAGCAAAAAGTGCCATTTTCAAGGCCAGAAAGCATACTATCCACACTGCCCGACCCGTGTCCACCACACCAGCGAAAATCCCCGGTTTATAGTGGAATTTCCACCCCAAATACCCTCCAACTCATGCCCTCCCCCTCTCATTCCAACGACCAGTTTTCAACCATGATGGCCACCATGCCCAAGGAAAGAAAGCCAAAGGAGGACAGACCTTACAAATGTACCTTCTGTGACAAGGCCTTCCACCGCTTGGAACACCAAACAAGACATATCCGAACTCATACCGGTGAAAAACCGCATGCTTGTACCTTTCCTGGGTGCAATAAGCGTTTCTCTCGTTCAGATGAACTTACAAGACACTTACGTATTCACAGCAACCCTTCTTCTCGCAAGAGGAAGAGCAAGAATAGCTCCAGTCCCGAGCACGCCAGGTCCGAGTCCATGCCCTTGAACCAGCAGATCAACCCCATGCAAGCTCCGGTCTTCCAGCAAGTATCAGCAGCAATTCCGTTCTCTTTGGATAGAAACGGGAACCCCATCTACCACCAGCTGTACCCAGTGTACTTCATTCCACAACCAAATGTGGCCATAGCTAACGGACAACCTCCTCAACAGCTCCAGCAAATGGCAGCTCAACCCATCCAGCACAACTTGAGTAATACCCTGATAACATCCAACGGCTCTTTTACCCAAGTTTCTCCCATTAGCATATCTCCAGCACAACACCAACAACAGCAAATTCACCAGGAACAACCACAGCCTCAGCACCATTACCAACAAGGATCCGCCGTGTTCTCGCTTCCTTCGTCTCCTACAAACTTTCTGCAAGGAACCAGCGCTAGCATCAATACCAATGTGAATAACCTCATCAACAATTCAAGACCTTCCATGGTCGACAGATCGGTTTCCTCGGACGCCTTGAGACTTCCTCCCTTGAATAACCATTCTACCAACACCTCTCCTCCATCAATGTACAACAGAGTTCCTATCATGAGCAAGTCGGAGTCGACTACTTCGATCTCATCGAATGGTCAACTCTTTAGCCAGTCTGGTTCGATGTCTACAGCCAATTCCGCTGCCCATTCACTTGGAACTTCGCCAGATACCTCGTCCAACTCAGCATTCTCCATGCATCCACCTTCATCCACTTTTCATCACTTGCCAACACCTTCTTTCTCCAATTTGAACGAATACTTCCAGCAAAACCAGAGCAAAAGCAGTCTCAACAACGCCCGTATGTTCAACGCTTCTTCCAGCTCATTGAGCTCGCTCAGTGGTAAGATAAAGTCGTCTTCGTCGTCGACAAACTTGACTCTGTTGTCTTCTTTCCAAAGAATGACTCCTATCAAGCCTTCTTTGAACAGTACTGCTTCTACAAGCAATATCCGTTCGGGAATCTCCAATTATCCTATTCCAAAGCCTTCTTCTTCAACCTCGTTGAACCTCGAGTTCTTCCAGGCTGCGAATAACGGCTCTCAGAACTCCCAGAACGGTCCTCCTTCCAACAAGAAGTCCAGACCGAACTCTCCTTCTCAGTCTCTGAGCCTGTTACTTATGTTGAGCGGTTCCGTCTCAGGAAGTGACAGTGCTACCATCAGAAAGGCTGGACAGAGCCAGTTCCTCATCTCTCCTAACGAAACTCCTCTTCAGACACCTTCTCAATCTCCTCATTTGCACCCACAGACTTTCAACTCCGAAAACACTTCCAGCAGCATTGCTAATGGAGTAGACAAGTCTGGAGCTGCTGCAATGAACTTGATAAGTGCAGCAGCCAGAAACATCCAGAATGAGGCTAGCAAGAGCGAAGAAACCAAGAACATTGCAACTACTGGAACCCGATTACCTCCTATCAGAAGCGTTTTCAGTTTCACCAACTTGAACAGCTTTCCTGTTCCCATGGCCAACGGAGTAAGCAGTGTAAGTAGCAATGGAAGCGACCAGGTTGAAGATGTCGCCAAGAAGTCTACAATTGCCAGCTTGCTCAGTTAGTTGGGTTAAGGAAATGGCCAATGTAATGTAATTTCTTACAAGAGATATGAATACCAGAGAACTGGCTTTCGAGAGTCTCTCTCTGGGTTCTCTTCTGGAGCTTTTAGGAACAGTATAGGTTGGTTTTTATGGAGCCAAATCTGCTGGTCCTAGAGACTCTAGGAGTAATGTTCTACGATACGATATATGTGACGAATAGTTTTAAATGAGTTTAAGTTTATAGGTGTGGGCAGTTAGTGTAACATTAATATTTAATATTTGATTTATAGAGCGAGATGTCTGTTAGAGGTGTAAGGTGTAGAGGTGAAGAGGAGGGACAAAAGTAGGATCTAAAGAAAAGTTACAGGAGCATAAGGATATGGAATAAAGAACAGAACGAACATAAAGGAGAACAGAAAGAAGAACAGCAACTACAGCAACAACAACAACAACAACAACAAGCATTGACCCAGGAAACCAAGACGTTTTGCTATCTTTTCAAATGTTCATTAAAAATATACAACCTCAACGATTTGGGTGCAAAAAAGAAAGCATATACAAATGTATTAATTGACAATTACTGTGACCAGCTAAAAGGACATACTGAAAGAGACTTTGAAGACTACAGCACTTTATAATACCATTACAACCTTATAGAGCCAAGAAAGGACCACCATACTTACGAAATATACTTCCTTTCCTCAATCGACTAGAATGCAAAAAGCATAAAGCCAACCCGTAATGTAAAACCTTAAACCATCAACTAAAAACCACAAACCATAAACTTCTAAAACATAAACTTCTGTAACATCTAAAACATATTCCTTCTACTCCATTCTACTCCATTCTCCATCGTAACCTACTCTCTCCACAACTTTTCACCTTCCACACCCTAAAAATCCATCTCACCATACTAATCATACCATTAACATACACCCACCCAATACCAATGACACTACCATTTCTCGCCCCATTTCCCCCATTCAACACAACACAACAACCACCACCAGATCCTCTACCATCCCCAACTTTCTACCCCACTCTCTCTTTCTGGGGATAAACCCCAGATCCCCAGATTTCCAGATCCCCAGATCCTTTTCTTCACCTCGACATACTCCAACGTTTCAATGCAACGTTACACCCAAAAAAGTTTCCGGCTGAGGTTATGCACTTGGCCCAAAATAGAACTTACTCCTATCTACGGTTTGGGCTACACCTTTCGGTTGGGAACAGTGCCCATGTCGTCGTCCCATGTACGATGTACAAGTGGACCTAGTGCCAACGGCAGATCTCGGAAAATACTAAAACCAGTGAAAACTCTGGTGAACACGGTAAACCAGGTGGTTCGTATGCAAAAAAATATCGTCTGGAGAACATCGTAGACAACATCGACAACTGGACCGTTGCAGTTGCACCCAGCGAATGCAGATAGCTGAAAAGTCGTATATAACCTGTGGAGGTCTGCAGCATGCACGCTGTCACATAAAAGGATTGACCTTCTCTGGGGTAGAGCCCACCCCATCACGGTATAGGTGAAATTGCATAATGGAAAACTATGGAGAAAAGAAAAGAAATGTCAGTATTAACTGTGACCGTTTACAGTTAATTAATGGAATAGGAAATATTGCCAAAAGATATTATTGGGGCCTGGTGGGTAATACGAGGAATAAACAATACCCAGATCGTAGTTAATGTCGTTGGAAATCGTCACCATACCGTGGAGTTCATTGTGGAGACTAGATTTTACGATCGAGGGGGAGGGGGAATAGAGGTTGTTCCAGGAGACATCCCGACCCCACACTCTAACCGTGACATCAGCTGCGTTATCAACGTACGGGCCGCATAATAATTGTGTTGTTTCGGAACCAAAATCCACTATCTACAAGGCACTTCGGAGCAATTCCAACTCCAACCGACCATTTCGACGTTCTCCAGAATTCTGGATTAATTCACTCCTGCTGCGGAGAAACCATACCCACCACAACGACAACGAACAAAAGAATCCTCCATGCAAAAAGCCCCAGCCCCGTCGCCAAATCTCTCCGAAAACTGTCCCTACTGCATCTTCTACCCAATGACAGGTAGATCCTCTCGACTTTTCTCTCAACTTTGTACCTCTTTGTTGGTGTTGGTTCCTGTCTGATCCTAATACCGTCCCCATGTCTCCACTTCATAAGTCCATCCGGAACCAACCACGGCCCCACCTTACCACATTGGGAAGTGCATCCGCATACGATTTCTCCGTGCCGCCAGACGCAGTCCTGGAACCTTTTTGTTAGGGGCATTTATTTGGGTGGTAAGGTCCAACCGGACAAATTAGTGGGACGCCTGTACTTAACTGCTGGCGACAGCCATAAAGACAATAACGAGAAAGGTACAAGAGAGTCGATGTGGAGGATAATTAGACGGGCAGAAGGTCCAAGGACGGAAGGTGAACTGACCAGAGGCAAAAAAATTGGCGAAACGGTCGAAATGGACGAAATTGACCGGGGATCGGTCGTGGGATCAGGTGGAGCCCTGGGGTATTATTGGGGTATTGCAGTGGATGGGTGACTGGATTATTACAGGAATAGAGAGATTGTAGCGTTATTACGGTTATTACGATACGGAAGATTCATAAGGGCCCTGGGCCTGAAACTTGGCAATTCCGGGATTCAATAATATAATAAAAAGTAAATTAATTTTAACATCTGGAGCATAAGGTGGTGTAGAAAACAACACAAGTAACGATAGTTGAGTTCAAAGGCGGGCATGTCATTATTTGCATTTCCAACTGATTCGTTTGTAGCCAGATGCTCGCATCAACCATCCACCTGCCAGTCATGTTCTAGAGCATATGGGAAAGAATGCAGTAAGGCATTGGCTGTAGATCAGGTTAGCCCTAGGGTGTACTTTCTTGTTGAAAATTCTAGCAATTTTTCACCTTTAAGTGACGTTCTGTTGGCACAGTATGTACTTAGGATAACGTAGGATAGTATTAACTGACCTTCCTTCGAGTTTTGTCGTATTGACTTCGTATGTGAGAGGCCGTGATAGAGCTCGTAATCTAGAATCGAATTCAACCCTCGACCCCGAATCTTACCTCGAGGGTTTCTTTTGTAATGTCTCTGTATATGTTCCATGTTCCATGTTCCACCACCATTATGTATGTACGTCACTCTCTCTGTAATGTCCCATTATTCAATATTTGTCTCTGTATGACCTTCTCTCCCAAATAACACCCCAACTTTGGGCCATTTCCGGTTCACATTGTTGTCCTCGTCTCTTGTGGTTTGTGGAGTCTCGTGTCTCGTGTCTTATTGCGGAGGCCTCCAATGATATTATGGCATAATGGTAGTGACCATAGTCACCTACCATGGGTGCGAAGAGCACAGCGGAGTAGAGAGAGTCATTAGCACGGAGACACATGGTATACCAAAGAGACACATTAGCACAGAGACACATTGGCACACCACACAACAATGGAACTTTACCCTACACCCTACACCACAACTTCATCTCTATCTCTAGTCAAGTCTATCCACCAATGCCATGTCATCGAAACTGAGAATTCGCAGCCGGTTTCGTCGGTGGGCTGCTGCACAGCACCGGTTTTATGACCTTTCCTTGATTCACCAGTTCATTCACCACCGGAATGCTCAGTTCAATCCATCTTTCACCTTCACTCATCATCACCACCACCGGTAGATGATTTGCATGCTGGGCTGTCACCACCGTCACCACCACCGACCACCGGACTTCATTGATTTCGCCGCAACGAGGACCCCGAAAAACCAAAAACCAAAAACCAAAAAAAAAAAAGAAAAAAAAAACAACCCCACGCTGCGACCTTCGACCTTCGAAACTACGAAACTGCGAAAAAAATGCAGAACTGCGAGACTGCGAGACTGCGAAATCTGCCAAATCTGCCACTTGCGACCTGCCACCTGCGGGCTCCCCCATAAAATTTAGTGAGAATCGAGCCCTCGAGCTCCTCCCCGAGAAATCAAATAATCCAACGATACCGAGACTCTCACCGGTAGATCACTTTTATAGGCTTATACGCTTAGACACTTTCTACATTGATACACTAATACTGTTTATACAGTTTATACACGTATACATGGATACATATCCATTGGTACACGTATACACTCAGTTTGAGCAATTGACACAGTACTCTACACATTCTACACTCTACAAACACATTAAACACATTAAACTCACTCACTCCCACTCCCACACTACAACGTCGTGGTGGAACATTTAATATCACCACCACCACCACCACTCCAATTAACCTCCCCCAATTGACCTTCCCATAAACCTTCCCTCTACACAAAATCTCCCAAAACACCTGATTTCCCGTCTCTTCTTCCTCTTCTCTCTCCATCTCCATCGCCTTCCCCCCGGCACTACCTCCACCCATTTTCCACCCCATCATGACACCCTCCCACCCTCACCACCACCACTGGCATCTCCTCCCACACCTCTTTCCCCATTGGGGTGAAAAATTATGGAACAAATATCGGTTGCTATAGTTTTAGGCTCTCGCCACGACCTCCCATGGTTAGCTCCAGCCCTGGGATGGGTGAAAAATGGGGTATATAAGTCGGTGGATTCCCCCCAGATGTTGGCATTGTCAAAAAGGAAGTTATTCAGTATCATCAGTCTACAGTTGAGTCTATCCCCTCCAGCTACTTTCTGTAAATCTACTAAAAACTATCGCAATGGTTGCCCCAATCCCACAAATCAAATTGAGCTCCGGTCACTTGATGCCTTCCATCGGTTTCGGCTGTTGGAAGCTCGACAAGCCAACCGCCGGTGAACAAGTCTACGAAGCCATCAAGGCCGGTTACAGATTGTTCGACGGTGCTGAGGACTATGGTAACGAAAAGGAAATCGGTGACGGTGTCAAGAAGGCTATTGATGAAGGTATCGTCAAGAGAGAAGAGCTCTTCCTTGTCTCCAAGTTGTGGAACAACTACCACGACCCAAAGAACGTCGAGACTGCCTTGGACAGAACCCTCGCTGACCTTAAGACCGACTACGTTGACTTGTTCTATATCCACTTCCCAATTGCCTTCAAGTTCGTCCCACTCGAGGAGAAGTACCCACCAGCATTCTACTGTGGTGACGGTGACAACTTCCACTACGAAGACGTCCCAATCTTGGAGACCTGGAAGGCCCTCGAGAAGTTGGTCGCTTCCGGTAAGATTAGATCCATCGGTGTCTCCAACTTCCCAGGTGCTTTGCTCTTGGACTTGCTCAGAGGTGCTACCATCAAGCCAGCTGTTTTGCAAGTTGAGCACCACCCATACTTGCAACAACCAAGATTGATTGAGTTCGCCCAAAAGGCCGGTCTTACCGTCACTGCTTACTCTTCTTTCGGTCCTCAATCCTTCGTTGAGATGAACCAAGGTAGAGCTTTGAAAACCCCACCATTGTTCGAAAACGAGGTCATCAAGGCTATTGCTGCCAAGCACAACAGGGCCCCAGCTGAGGTTTTGTTGAGATGGTCTGCTCAAAGAGGTATTGCTGTCATTCCAAAGTCTAACCTCCCAGAGAGATTGGTCCAAAACAGAGGTTTCAACAGCTTCGACTTGACCAAGGAGGACTTCGAGGAGATCGCCAAGTTGGACATCAACTTGAGATTCAACGACCCATGGGACTGGGACCATATCCCAATCTTCGTTTAAGCTTGCTTGCAGAGGATGGATGCTGATAAAAATGCAAATAAATGGGTTTAGTCATAATTAGAAATTACATATAAATAATATAGCCCATTATTTCAAAATCTTCTTATATCAACTGTAGCAGTAAATTAGCAGTAAATAACTATATTTCCACTATAATACCACCATTGAAGTCATTCAATTCTTCATAAAAATTCTTCATTTCTTGGCTAATGCTCTCTTTCCACTGTACAACCATCATCAACTTAACATTGATCCTCATCATCAACTTCAAATACCATAAACCATCAATCCATCTCCAAGTACTCCCATTCTCACCATACTAAAAAATGGCTGCGAAAAACGATTTTGCATCAATTTTCTCATTCTTTTTTGTATGGGACATCGACGAAGGGCATTGAACGATGAAGTTGATGTGACATAAAACTGAGATCAACAAACAATTAAGAGGGGTAGAAGCGGGACGGTTATGAGTCTAGCAAACCATATTAGCAGCGGTACATAGATCAAACTTTAAATTGGCTATGAACAAAGGGTACAAAAGCAAAAAAGATCTAAGATTGAGATCCCTCGGATCAATTTTAGTAACAAATTCTCCAAGGGCTTCATGCACCAAGATCACCTTTTAAATCAAAACAAAACTTTTATTTCTGTATATACAATCAACTAAATAGCATCCAACACCGCCTTTCTACCCAAATTGAGCAATTTCAACCTCGAAACAAAGTCGTCACGGTTGAAATATGCTCCGCACATCCGTCTTTTTCCGGTAAACTCTGTCCTGGAATGGAAACATCTCCAGTTATCGAAGATCAAGCACTGGCCTGGTCTTAATTGGTAGAAGATCTCGTTCTCTGGATCCGTAATGATGGAAATCCAATGTCTGATGGCCTGGTAGAATTTGGGAATATCCTCAGGATTCTCCCAGATGTCCATGGTGGAACGATCACTCTGGTTCCAACGAACTTGAAGCAATTCGCCCTGAGGATCCAACTTGAAGATTGGCTGTGGAATATCCGGTTGGATACATACTTTTTCCTCTCCTGCTGAGTGAGCTGGAATTGGAATACGAGTGAATATCTCATAACTTTCTGGATGCTTTTCCTTCAATATTTGAGCACATTGGAAGGCATCTACCAAAGAAGTCGTACCGCCAGTTCCATCATGATAGAGCAAATGGAATAGTTGTAAACCGGGGGTGTCCGACCAATAAGTTCCGTCTGTGTGGGACGAAATATCGATATTGGTGTAAGCTGTGTCTGCCTTGGACAAATCACTAGTAAAATCCCAAAATCCACCGTAATGGGTAGGTCTAATGTAGTCCAACTTTTCACAAAGAAGCTGTGTATCCTCAGGACTAACTGGGACGTTATCAATAAGAGAAAATCCGTATTTCCAGATCTTTAACGTCCAATCCTTGATAGCAGCTTCTTTATCGGTATCATCCCCGGATTTCATTATTTCGTTGAAGTCGACTGTTGGCATATTGTCTTTGATGTCAGCGGTCTTCCAGTAGAATTGGGCCAATTTAGTCTTTTCTCCAGCTACACGGTCTACGACAGGTACCAAGCGAGGCAGGTACGAATGTAAATACAACCAAGCGATATCATAGGTACTCTTGTGGTTGTTTTGGTCCCAAACGATATCCAAGCTCGAATCTGAAAATTTCACTTCGACTGGCTTTATCTCGGCATTGATAGTAGCCGAGTTCAAGAGCCTTTGCTTTGTAAGTGGATAGTAACAGAGGTCGCAGTGGCAGTTATCTCTGAGCCATATATTGTGGTAAGACGACGTGTTGTTGTCGGCCCAGGAAATCTTAATGATTTCATTTGTGGGGTCGGCTTTTTCAATAGCGACGGGCATAATGAGATAAGAAGAGACGAGAGAAGGAAGGATTTTTTTAGTAGTTAGTGCGAACTTGAAGTTCCGAGTCGCAGGCCAATTGAATCCAGAAGACCTATGTATAACAATCTGTTACCAATGAAGACTAGAAGATATACTAAAACTCAATGCAAAGTGACTTTTCACCAAACCTTTCCATCGAATCGGACGAGAAATCGATATGAAGAAAGTCACGTGACAGAAGTTGGCGAGGGAAACTGTCGCCGAGGATCACAATGGTGAAGAAGACGAAAGGAAGAGGAAGTGGATATGAAAGATATGATACCATGGATATTAAGGTGACAGGGGGAGTAGGTGACAATGCGACAATGTGATAGGGCGAAATGTGAAAACTCTACTAGCCTGTAATATAACCTGGTAAAAAATGGTCTCCTCTATAGTAAAATGCTATTCTGTTCAAAGTCGCTAGTAGAAACGAGACATGGATTCGATGACTTCTGGCCGTGGGTTCTTTCTACCTTTATTCTCTCTGTTTTTATAGCTTATTTCATTTCATTTCATTTTGTTTCAAGACAACGAACTTGACTAAGTAATGATTTTCAATTACTACCTACTCAACATCAGCATCTAGTATAGTTTGTCATTTTCCAATAACAATTAATATCTTCAAAAATACCAATTCCACCACTCTATCACTTTCCATTCTGCACCATCACTTCTGTACCACCACTCTATCACTCACAGATCTTTATCACCATACCGCAGCATCCTCATAGAAGACACAGAAACTCGAACGCACTTATTACAAGTGGACACCCAGTCCCCATCGACTTCCCAATTGGGCGATCCTGTTCTGGAACCTCTTTTCTACCCCATCTTTTCTTAATTTAGTGAGGGAACGTTCTGTGGGGGGAGCGCTGTCACTGTCACTGTCATTGTGATTGTCACTGTCATTGTCATGTCATTGTATGTGAGAACCCAATAGAGGAGTAATACAGAGGATGAATTACGAGGGTATGGCGTTTTCTGTAAAAGGAATATGAACGGAGAGGAGTTAGTAGAATAGAGTTCCGGTATGGTCTTGTTTTAGTAGAGTTATAGGGTAGAATCTGCCATGGAGAGTTGTGATAAGGATATGGATATACTGTAATCTGTAGTCTGTAGCCTGTAGCCTATGAAACTTCTACTGTAGAGTCATCCCATGGTAGAAATGGTAGAATTGGTAGAAAACAGTCATAAAGAACACCCTTGCGGCATGTCGTAGAACAGCCCACCCCTCTCAATGAATATTAATCAGCCATTTACCTCCAACACCCCCTCCGTCATCCCATACACTATACTCCATGGATGGACCATACCACCTAAATGTTCCATTCTTCATTATTTCCAGCCGCACCATCACCAAATAAGCATGATGGCATCACATTACAACCATCTCTCTCTAAAGAATACGAAATACCAAGAAAGAGGTCATAGGTTAAGCCTCTAACCACATCTTCGTTGCAGTTTGTGTACCGATGGTCTGGGGTCACGCAGAGAGTTTGAAGGTCCAAAGGAACCAGCCCAGACTTTCAGACCTGGGTTTTATTTTCTTATCAATTCCGGGGAATCAATACGATATGTTGTTGTGAAGACTTCGTATGATTATTATGGTATTGATATGTCGTTGAATATGCTCTAAGGGGGCACTTAGTTAGTACATTTGTTACTACGGGGAACTAGCTCTTGTGCTCTTCTTTAACTATTTTCAAGATTATCTTAGAGATGCTGTAGGGGTTCCCTGATCGTAGGGGTCCATTCCTATTGGGATGATCATATTTTGCTGGTGCTTGCTGTTGGTAGAATTTATTTCAAATAGTATGGTTATGGTATGGTCTCTTATATTATTGTTTCTTGTATTGTGTTAACTTGTTGCACCCTGCTTTCTTCCACCTTCTGCCGTTTGTCTAATATGCGAGACCAGCTCTTTCATCTTTGCTTAATTCATATTACCCTAACCATTTCTCATAAATAACTAGAATATCTAAAATTATATTTTGTCATGGATAACCAGAGTATCTACAATTATATATTTTCCTTGTAGCATTCCCTCTTCTCTCTTTCATTCTTTTATATCTCATATCCACTCTTCTCTTCACTCACATGAACATCGCTTCATTTAATCAGTTCCTCTCTAAACTCTCATTATCTCTTCGTATCACTACTGTAATTTATCTATTGAAATCTCGCTACCAATCTGTTAATATTTCACTTCCTTATCCTTGTCACTATTAGTTGTATAATACATTGTCACTTTTTCCAAATTCATCTCACTAATAACATCCAACTTCACCTCTCTCTAATTGCCGTTAAGAATCTATTTCTCTCTATGCTAACTTAATCATTATTTATCATGAACAACTTAATTTGGCAGTAAGAGTATTAGTTACTATAACTTTCTAGTTCGCTTTCTCATATATCGATTTTTCACTTATCCTATTCTTCTATCTCATGTATCAAACTACCATTATTCTTATTACAACATCAGCTACAATGGTTATTGCAGTGCCAGCAGTATTAAAATATTCAGTACATTTAGCAACTAAATGAAGCAAATATTAATATTTCACTGAATCAAATCTTAATACATCATATTTTGCTACCTCTTTGATCTAATTAACCTATAAATAACAATTTCATTTCTTAAACTACCTCATATCTTACTACCTTTTTGATCTATCTTTCCTCATTTACCTATCTCCTCTCATATATTTAGCTTTCCTCATACATTTAACAACCTGATATATAAATATATATATTTATATATATACATCTTTCGCCATATACCTAACCAACTCATCTACCTATCTTTCCTCATCGAACTAACTGCCTCATATCTAACCACCTCAACTTACCTATCGCTCCTCATAGATCTGATCTCACCTCCTTAATTGCCTCAGTCGCCTCAGTTGCCTCAGTTCGCAAAACTCCCTCTTTGGCTCCCTCACTATTTTCCATCCTCATTCCCTTACTTTATTCTCACTTATCCGCACTATTTCCACTCTCGCACCCTCACTAATTTCCTCATTCATCCTCCACCTTTTCCATATCCTCTCTCTTATCTCTCACTAATTTCCCTCATTCTCCCTCTCCCTCTCTTCCTCCCCAGCACCACCTCTCCCTGCACACTCAACAACCGCCTAAAATTTAGCCGCCGGCCCCTAACATACTAAAAAACAACCATTTTATTTATTTCGTCACTGTTCATTAGTGTCTTCTTTCCAAGAACATCCATTTACTTTTCCTGAAAAGAGATCACTACTCGCCACAATCCTATACTGAACACTATCAAGAACACCTACAAACCATCCGTGTCACTGGACACCCCAAAAATCCCGTACAATTTGCCCCAGTAACCGTGCCATCCTCACCGGTACTCATCACAGTCATTATTGCTTCAAATGTCAATAACTGTGTCCGATAACTCGTCCCAGCACACTCTTCTCCTGCAGTCACTGCTGTCCCATCCAGACTGGGTGTCAATGGACATCCACAAATTGGGAAGATCCTTCTACACCGACGAACAGCCGTTGAACGAACATATTCGTACTTTGAAGGCGAAAGTATTGAGAGAAGAATTGATCAAGAGATCGGCCGATTCGGAACTAAATGAGTCAATATCACACGAAAGCGAAGATGCCGATTCAAATTCAATACATAAAAGCAGCTACAATGACCACGGTGAACTTTTTGTAGAATATCTGAGATCAAATGATGGCCTTATCAGCAATGACTTGAGAGCAAAAATATGGCCTATATTGCTTGGAATAGATTTGGACGACAAAGACGAAACGGATACCGTCCCCAAGCACAATAACGATAATACTAATGACAACAACAAAACCAAGAATACTTTTACGAATGGTGATGCTAATACCGGAAACAATAACACTAATAACGACCTCACCAGTAGCAACGCAACATCTCAAACGTTAAATGAGAACGACGATTTAATAGACTTTGTAGACCACCCAGATCTTTCATCTGATCCATTAATTCCAGATTCTCCATCAGAGAAAGTCTATACTCCCAAGGGAATGTCCACAAACAAAACATCAAAGTTAAATGCAGCAGCTGCGTCGTTTCTTCTATCCAACCTTGATTCAATCGACCTCCCTCCGCATAAGGATGAAGACCAGGTCCGTTTGGACATCCAAAGGCTGTTTACCATACTAAACCATATACAATCAATACAACATGCCTCCCAAGCAGACTCATTTACGACAATCTTCTCAAATTCGGATATCGAAGAACTCAAGAAACGGCTTTTCAACCTCATCATTAAAGTCTTAAGGAAGTACCCTTCCCTTAACTATTATCAGGGTTACCATGATATTGCAAGCATAGTTCTATTGGTATGCAATGAACCCCAGCCGTCCAACAAGATTCTCGAGGAAGTCACATCAGATGGCCAACTTAGCTACTGTATTAATGAGGAAGCCGCTTACAAGATACTTGAACGCTTGACCGTCTTCCATTTGAGAGATTTCATGACTATCGATATTAACCTTTCCGTGAATCACTTGAGGCTTATCCCAGCGCTCTTGGAAGCAGCAGAGCCAACGCTTTTTGAATTAATCAAGCAAACAAGCAATTCTTACATCCAATCAGATGGTACATTCTACGACTATGCATTCTACCAAGCTTTACTGGCACTACTTACATTATACTCCCATGACATCTCAAGTATCACACACATCCTCACCCTCTGGGATTTTGGTTTGAGCTATAATTCTATCCTAATCAATGTATATATTTATGTGGGTGCTTTGCAGCACTTCAAGCATGAACTTTTAATGAGATTGAATGTTTTAGAGGAAGATGGAACAGACTTTAGGGATGTGGATCTGGATTTAGTTCACACTCTCCTTTCGCCAGCTAATTTGTTCAGTGGAATGACCGACAATGATTTGGTTAGAATCCTTAATAATACCAAGAAGTTGGTTGAGAAGTACTCCTTTCATAACTTGTGCAACTCGGATACAACTTTTAATGTGTGGTTTAAGGAGTTCAACAAGAGTTCCGTGTTGTTGACAACTTCTAGCTTTGATTTTGATAAGGTTTACAAGCACAACCATTATAAACACCTTTTAGTTAATAGTACGTCCCCCGATTCTCATACCACTGCACTTGCCGATTTGGTGCAAGAGCAGGATTTGGAAATGTCCAGGCAGACTATTCACGATTTAGCCATTCTCCAAAAGATGAATGAAAGACAGGAAGCTATGGCCAACTCAATAACATCTGAGACAGATTTTGATTCGAGTCCTCACCTGCTTTCGTCATCTCTCAGCTTGGGCCTGTCTTCTTCTTCGGTGAATTCCAGTATCGTCAATACTTCGTCGATGATACTAAAGAAGCTCTTCAGGAATAGGTCCCATGATACTTCGGAGCCATCGTCCAACGGAGAGAAGGATAAGAAAGTCATCAAGAGAAATCAAAATCTTTTGTTCGATAATATTTACAAGATCAGTTTCACCATTGGATTTGTTGGTTTCTTGATGCACTTCTTGGTTGCAAGACATCACGAGAACTTTTACAGCAACAATTTTTTTCGTTATTTCAACTTTTCATCACCCATCAAAAGGTTTGGAAGGGGCCTCATCAACAACGAACCCATCAATGCCTTGACTTCGGAGATAAGCACCATAAGCACGGAATTGATCAATGACATGGGCGAGGTTATTGGCGGTGTATGCAATTTCGTTAAAGAGTCCGAAATCGTCAACTCTGGCATAACATTAGGACAGGTTGGCCTCGGTAGTTTGAGGAACACGTTATATGGGTTTATTTCTTGAAGTTGGATAGTATCTGGATGCTATTTCAATCTTTAGTGTAATAACGTTCTGGTATGGACAGCGTTCACATAAGAGGGTCGGTTCCCCAAAGTAGAACTTTTGCAACTCCTTCATCACGCAACATACCCCGTCTACTTTTTTCACATATCCCCCCCAGTGTATACATTTCAATTGTATCGGTATTACATGGTTACATCGTAGTCTTGCCGATTACAACTTAATTTATTATTGGCAGTCTTTCTGCCAAAACTAGACAACAGATCAATGCGTAAGGCTAACGGTCCCAGACGTAGACTTCTTCAAAGTAGACAATGACCACACCTTTTCTTCATGAATAAGAGCGTAATATAACTACATAAGTTCAGCTGCTGGTTGTAGTAACCACAGCTAACCATTCCATATTTAAACTTCTGGCTGCAAAAAACCGATCACTTGGAACTTAACCCCGCCAATGTATTTTACCTTACTAGGCATTTCTTCGTCACTCATGTATGGGCAAGTCACCCTTCAAGTTGAAGATCTTTTACTCGATGACACAAGCCAAAAACTGCCCTATTCCATTTACTGCATTTCGTGGCATCCAACCACATGTCCTGTCACGCGATCTTATCAACATGGCCGTTTCAATAAGCATACTGCCTACATCTACGAATAAGAACAATGCCTTCAGCCAGAAACAACCCCCCCTCCAATAGAAGCTTGCATATATATATAACCACAATACCTCTACACTACATGTAGATCAACTTCCAACGAGTTTCATGTTGCTGCTCCGATAACTCCAGAGCACAATAACTACTATTCGCTAGTCTAAAAACAACCCCTCCCATGCCTTTTGACATGCCCAAAGCTACCGCATCCAATGCCTTATTACCAATAACAATAACAATTCGCTAGTTCTGGCCATTTCTTGCACCCCGATTTCCAGATATAGCAAGGATGCTTTCATGGCGCCATTGTAGAATCAGGATATGTACAGGATTTGGGGATAAGGAACGGGTATTGTCTGCGGGTATTCAGGGAGCAGGGAGCAACCTTATCAGTCTTTGTATCTATGGTGAATGGAGATGATCTTGATAATTTTTATTCCATATTGTTAAAATATGGAAAACCCGCAACTGATATTCTAGACATGATAGGATGCACTACATGCAATGATGATACGATAGCATACTCTACATTAATGATTCTGGAGAATTTGTATTATAAGTCTATTTCTTTTACACTACTATAGTACTATTTTAGAAATAACCTTTCTATAGTTACGGTAAAGGCTTTACACTGAAGAGGAAGAAGAGGAGGAGAGGATAAGAAGGAGACTCCTTTGTAGCTTCTATACAATAGAAGATGATTTTTCTTGTTAATGGCTTCACCAGGAACACCAGGAACACCAGTAAAACCAGTTTTTCATTGCATCCATGTTCAACAAACGTGGCTTGTTTTTGATAAATCCGCTTTCTTTTGACAGTTGCCTTATACCAAGTCTATACATGTCCCAGGCGAACTATTCCACCATCGTATATACTTGAAATGTCCGTTCATGTACCATACCATGTACCATACCATGTACCATACCATGTACAGTATTATTCACATGGATGTCGCTCCATTTTCAAATAAATTCCCTTACCGTAATGTTAATATGTTAGCCACTGTAGATAGTAAATATTTAGGTTTGGTATCAATTAAACTATCCAATAGGTGCGACATTGAATGGGACTGAACCTGTGAATAGCACCATTCAATTGTTACAGATATCCGATTTTTGTTATTTTTGCTTTAGCTAGATAGACTTCGTGATATCAGATTATACCAACCGGTTTTGCGGACACACAAAGAGCAATACTGCTTGTCTTAGCTCAAACCCATCATAACTGAATCTTAATCAATGTCGCGCCCATTGATCAATTGATTTACTACAGAAGGGTCATTTTTGGTTGATATGGGAGTCTCAATATTATGGATATGAAGTGGCCATTTTCTTGAGAGATGTGCGACATTCATCTGAATAATACTGTACCATACAATGTACTATACCATGAACCATAACCATTCTAGATTACCCCTTCGTTAGCATGTGCAAAGTGAATACCATCTAAAATATCCTCTTCAACAAGACGTTATTGCAGTGGCTTATCTCCCAAAACATCGAATCTTGATACCTCTTTCAGGTAGAAGGGATGCATCTCACCTGGACTGAATCTCTTCTCCTCTTTTCTTACTCTTTTGTTGCTAGACTTGCTTGTAACAAGCCCAGTGCATCTTTCAAGACTTCGTATAAGGCATCGACCGTTTCACATGCTCCGTACCTTTGTAGATCTTCACATGAAAAATGTCACTATGCATCATCTGTTCCTTATAATGCTCTCCAACGTTCGGAGAACGGAGACGTTCATTCACAATGGCTTTAGTTTGCTGCACAGAAGGTAGTTTGGATTAGGGCGTTATGGCCTGTCTAAGTTCAAGTTACCCCATTGTACTTGTAACGGAGTAGGGTTGATTGGAGGTAGAAGTTTCCATATATAAGTATAGAACATATCTATCAACCAAGGTGTAGCAAATAGTTTTTGAATATTTAATAACTGATATTCATCATATTGTAGTCAAGTATTCAAGTATTCAACTATTCAAAGCAATTGGAGAATTGAAGCGAAAGGTACTTCGGAATGTCAATTGCTTACTTATATTCACTCTTACCTCAATGGTACTATCTTACTATAGCAGCCGTTGGTCTGTTGTTCTTGATTAGATACATTCAAGTCCAACTTATCATCAGGAAACATGGGTGCAAGAACCCTCCTAAATTCGAAGGAGGATTCCTCTGTATTCCAATTATTCGTTTATTGCTTAAGTTGAAGGATACCGGTGAAATGGTCGACTACGGGTTGGAACTCTTCAAGAAGTACCCATCCCACACCCAGTATGTTAACCTTTTTGGTGTCAATGTCTTGCTTACTTGTGACCCTGAGCTCATGAAAGCCATCTTGGCAACGCAATTCAATGACTTTGCTCTTGGTTTTAGACATGCCCATTTTGCTCCATTATTGGGTGAAGGTATCTTCACCTTGGACGGTGAAGGATGGAAGCACTCAAGATCAATGTTGAGACCTCAATTCGCTAGAGAACAAGTCTCTCATGTTAAAGCTTTGGAACCTCACTTGCTTGTTCTTGCAGACCACATTAAGGCCAAGAAGGGCGAGACGTTTGACCTCCAAGAGTTATTCTTCAGACTTACCCTTGATTCGGCTACCGAGTTCTTATTCGGTGAGAGTGTTCATTCTTTGTTGGATGAAGAGGTTGGCGTTACTCCAGTTTCTATCGACGGAACCTCAACCTTCGCCGAATCCTTCAATACATCTCAAAGG
Source organism: Scheffersomyces xylosifermentans (assembly GCF_036884685.1). Lineage (NCBI taxonomy): Eukaryota > Fungi > Ascomycota > Pichiomycetes > Serinales > Debaryomycetaceae > Scheffersomyces > Scheffersomyces xylosifermentans. The sequence continues at coordinate 1,188,748 of NW_027042941.1, forward strand.
TACTTGGCTTCCAGATCGTATTCTCAGATTCTTTACTGGACTATCAACAACAGCGAATTCAAAAGGTGCAATGCTAATGTCAGAAAGGTTGCCAAGTATTTCGTCAACAAGGCTCTTAATTTAACACCACAAGAATTGGAAGAGAAATCTAAAAGTGGATACATCTTCTTGTATGAATTGGTTAAACAAACTAGAAACCCAACTGTTTTACAAGATCAATTGCTTAACATCTTGGTAGCTGGAAGAGATACAACTGCTGGATTGCTCTCATTCACTTTCTATGAATTAGCCAGAAGACCAGAAATCCTTCAAAAGTTGAAGGACGAGGTTTACGCCAATTTCGGTGGTCCAGGTGAGGAGAGAATTGAAGACATCACTTTTGAATCCTTGAAGAGATGTGAGTACTTGAAAGTTGTCTTAAACGAAGTTTTGAGACTTTATCCATCAGTTCCAATCAATTTCAGATGTGCTACCAAGGATACCGTTTTGCCAACTGGAGGTGGAATGGATGGACAGGCTCCAATCTTTGTTCCAAGAGGTACTACTGTTGCCTATGGTGTCTACTTTACCCACAGATTAGAGGAACACTATGGTAAGGATGCTAATGAATTTAGACCAGAGAGATGGTTCGATATGAAGAGATTGGGCTGGGCTTATCTTCCTTTCAACGGTGGCCCAAGAATTTGTTTGGGACAACAGTTTGCCATCACTGAAGCATCTTACATCATTGTTAGATTACTCCAAATGTTCCCTAATCTTGTAAGCAAAGACCAAGGTATTTATCCTCCAAGAAAGGCAGTGCAATTGACAATGTGCCACCAAGAAGGTGTTCATGTCCAAATGACATCTTAAACTGGCAGTCTCTTCAAGCAAGATAATGTGACGAATTATGAAATATTTGGTTATTAATGAACTAACGAGTTTTAACAGCAATTTAATAGGGGCACTTGCTATGGAATGACATTAAATTGTAAGTATATAGTAGTGTATAGTGTATAGGTATTAAATAGATTATAAGGTAACTAACAAGTCCAACTTGGCGGCGTAGTATCTGCTCTATTGGGTAGACCACGTTGTATCAAGTCTCTTCTTGTGATGTCACTACATAGTTCGTACGTATATTTCGACTCGTGGTAACGAAATCGCTTTATTCGTGAAGTGGCTTTAGCATCTCTATATTATATACCTTCAAAATCGATCTCATATATCAATACAGTATCCGTGTATGCACTGTGTCCCCATCCTCTATTACCGCTGGCACTTACCATGAAACGTCCTGTCTCATCGACATGGAGAGCACTTAGTATACCTCCATGATGACCCGGAATAATTAAGAATGGTGTGGCTTGCTTGTTCTTGTTGATAGAAGCATTGGAAAGCTCATCGTAAAGAGTCAAGTCATATAAACGAATATTATCGTTTGAACCACATAAGAGGAAGTTGTTATTAGGCATGGTGGAAATAGCACTGACTGGTCCCGATATTTTAGGGAACTGGAGAAGCTTCAGAACGTTCGGTACCATTGTATCCTTATTGTGACCAGACTTCGCTCTTTTATGAGGCATCCTAATGGAAAATTCCTCAACGGTACTGTTTCTTCTCCCTGCGTAGATCAAGTCACCACAATTGGACCATGTAGATGACATACACCAAGGTGGAGTACCCTCTGACACTCCAAGACGAAGTACTGGACTTGCTACCCTAACATCCCAGATGTTAATTGTTCCATTCATACTGGAACTCATGAAGATAGATTCATTTTTATAAGTTTTATTACTGGCTTTTGAGCCTGTATTAAATGCTGGTTTCGGACTTGATTTGTCTTTAGTCTCTAATACCTTTCTCTCTGTCTCTTTTCCAGACTCTTCATCACTCTCTCCGAATAATGAATTGATGTCATCCTCCTCTTCAGCCTTTCCGTTATTGGTTTTATCATTCTGGGCTTCATCAGCAGCTTCCGATTCATCTACGATGTCTAAAGATAAATCTGCAAGGCCTAGCGGGCGATATTGTACGTTCGAAATTTGACCAGAACTTCCCAAAAATAGATTTGTAGACTGTCCCGTGTTGAGATCCCATTCTCTAATTGATTTATCCCATGAGCCAGAAAGAAATTTATTCTGGTCAGTATTTAATCGTATCACTGAAACAGCGTCACTGTGTCCTTTGGAGTTGTCTTTTCTCAGGCCATGTCTGAAGTAATGATGGATATTGCCTTCGTTATAGCGCATTGTGTAAAGTGATATTCCTCCGGAAAGAAGACCCGACAAACACCAATACCCATTCCTCTCAACGTCCAATGAATATACTGGGTTAACTTTTGGTTCATAATTTACAGATCCAGTACTGAAGTCGCTGATCTTTAACTTGGAATTGGTTTTCATGAGTTCTTTTTTGGTTAACGGCTGCTCATTTTCCCAGTACGAGCAAATGACGCCCGCTTTTGTCAACGAGTCCACCAAGTTATGCTTTTGTGCCATAGTTAATGGCGATTTTCCCTGAATAGATGCAATAAAGTCATATTTACGGATGAAACCATCCTCACCTCCTGTTAAAATCCATTTAGGACCATCAGTGAATGCCAACGATTGACATTGTGAAGTATATGGAATGGCTACTGAGGGTACAATATCAAATTCAGTCGCCACCTTGGCCTTTGATATAATTCTTTCTCGGAACAGTTGAGGACCTTCGTCAGCTTCAGACACTTCGGCTTCTTCCTGTTGGGCGTGGTCCTCAGTATCCTTTTCTATGTCTTTTTCTTCCTCCTCCTCTAACGAACCATCTTCTATGTCTCCTTCAATCTGTCTCTTTTCGTCGTCTTCTTGTTCTTCTTTGTCATCCACCATTATCACATCTCCATCTTCTTGTGAAAGAGATGTTGATTCTAGAGCTGGAACGACAGCAGAAGGCTGGATGTCCTCATTGTGTTCTCGAGCATCCATGAATTTTGCATCTTCATCGTCATCATCTTCGTCATCATCCTCTTCTTCTTCATCTTCAGCGTTCATTTCCTCATCTTCTTCCTCTTCCTCTTCATCATCATCGTCATCTTCATCGTCGTTGTCATCGTCATTTTCTTCGTCTTCGTTGTCTTCATCGTTGTCTTCGTCTTCACCTTCATCATCTTCTCCGTCACCATCTCCATCACCATCTCCATCGCCGTCTCCGTCTCCATCATCGTCATCGTCATTTTCATTTCCATTTGCTAGGTCATCACCGTACCCATTGGACCCATTATTCAAGTCTTCTCCATCATCTTCGTTTTCATCCATCATATCTTCATCGTCATTTTGCATATTGAACATATCATCTTGTTCTATGGACGCCATGATGACTTATTCTTTTAACTATTCCGAGGATTTTTACAAAATTTTGCTTATCGCTCGTATATCCTTCTTGACGAGATCACGATTTTCACTTTCCTTTTGGAAGAATTAAACAAATCAAATTAACGAACTTCGAATCAATCTCTATAACTCCAATTATTCACCAGATCTCCTTTCAACGTCTGACTTCTACAATCACAGCCAGAAACCCGTTTTCTATGCTAATAAAAATACAATTCGCTCCGAGTCCACAATTGTCTCGTCCACGATCTATAATACAATTTACCGATCTTTTCGCTTATATATACACAAACTATAGTCTAAAAAAGAACATAAGAATTGGTTGTAAATGGTATTTCTGTTGACATACTGGAAAGAAAGGTCGTGTGGATAGCAATAAAAGTCGGCTGCATGGGATCACGTGACTACAACCTTGGTGGAGGGCCATTATTTAGAGGCAGTTGTAGGGTAGTCAAAGAGTTGAATAGTATGGTTGAATAGTTTGGCTGAATGAAGTTAAATAGAGGTGGTTGTGTTGAATTGAGTTAGAGGTATCTGTAGTGAAAGATGTGCATGACTTTCATTGTGAAAATCTTCGAAATAAAGGTATTAAATTGGATCTTATAGGACATAATATTATGTAGATTATATTAAGTGGAGACGCTACCAAACGAACCAGAGAACAAGTTAGCAGCCATTTTCCAAGAGGTGAAAACTGGTGAAAAATAGCTGAAAATGAATGAAATATGGTTAAATGTCGATGAAATATATTTCAATGGCTATTACTGAATTATTCTTCAAAATTTGGTGCCAAAAGGTCAAAAGAACCTCTCAATAGCCCTGGGAAGATATTCTAGCAATAGAGTTACATATTACTCTGAAAAATGCCCTCCACATGAAACATCCAGTGTTTCCAATTCAAAAAGTGTCATAATGTAGCTAACATCAAATAGACAGAACCAAGATGCGGCCTTGCTTTCCACCTCTAAAACTCATATTAACATGACAAACAACAACGAATAATCCTCCATTACTATACATAGCAATTTACATGCAGACCTTATATTTTTCACTCTTACCAAGGACTACTTCAACCTCCCAGTCTCTACAATTCTACAGCGAATTCTTATTAATTCGGACATACATTCAGAATCAGAGTCAATGTACCTAATAGGAATACATTGACATCATAATTAACCATTTGGTGCAAATAACTAGCAACTAACAGCTAACTTACTCGTAAACCCAGGAGAACAAAGCAGACTTGTAGTCAACCAATTCCTCCTTCTTGAACCACAAAGCAATTTCCTTGTTGGCGGACTCAACAGAGTCGGAACCGTGGCAGACGTTTCTACCCATGTCAATGGCGAAGTCACCTCTGATGGTACCTGGAGCGGAAGCCAATGGGTTGGTGGCACCCAAGATGGTTCTACCGGTCTTGACAGCGTCCTTACCCTCCCAGACGGTGGCCAAAACTGGACCGGACAACATGTAGGACAACAAGGATGGGAAGAATGGCTTGGATTGCAAGTCATCGTAGTGCTCTCTCAACAAGGACTCGGTTGGTTGGACCAACTTGATTCCGACCAACTTGAAGCCTCTGTTCTCGAATCTGGACAAGATGGAGGCAACTAATCCTCTTTGGACACCATCTGGCTTGATGGCAATGAATGTTCTCTCGGTGTTAGACATGGTGATACAATGGGTTCTAGTTATGAAGACTGAATCGTAATAGAAGAAAGAACCCGGAAAATTTTCATCTCCAATCCCATCGTGGGGATCCATTCATTATATAGACAAGTCAATTTGGACAATACACCCATGACGCAGTACTAATCCAATAGACCACCGAGTTAAAAAATTTCACTTTATTCGTCGAGAACAAATGCGGCCGTTGGGATGGACACGACTGGGAGGAATATGGGACTGGTGGATTTTGCAACATGTGGGATAGGTGGGAGTGGAGTGGGAGCAGGTAGTGGGAGTGGGTGAGTTTGGTGGAAGCTGGGTGAATTTGGTGAGTTTTGGGTAGTATTTTGATAAGATTTGTGAGTTTGGTTGGTTTGGTTAGTTTAGGGTGGCATTGGGAGAGATTGGTGAGTTTTGGTGAATTGGAGGGGGTGTTAGGGCTAAATGGATGAATATGGTAAAAATAGGTGAAATTGGAGACAATAGCCAACATTGGAACAGAACATATGCCCCAACGTGAAAAGCCTGAAAAATCATGCAAAAGCATGGCCTTTACTATGGTGTTCTCGATTGGTGGTTCCTCCGAGAAGAAATAATAGGAAAACGCTTTTCCCCGATGAAAGTACTATCTTGAGATATAACAGCTCTGTGGTATTTCTGCAAGAGAGTTGTAGTATAAACTGGTCGTGAAATCTTTATTTCCTTATATATGAAAGCTATACAGCCCATTAAATGATATCTAAATATTTAAAAAAAATTCGATAATATTTATAGGTTTTATACAATAATTCTGTAATTGGAGTTTTAAAATGATTTATTGATTAATGGGGTTTATCTATTGAAACACCTCTATAGAGTGTTTGGATCAATCCTGGTAAGTACCGGAACACCACTACAATCTTCAAAATAATCGTCATCACTTTCAACATCTATATCATCCCAAGCAGATTCCCTCTCGCTCTCCTCGTCATCATCGTTACTACCACCAAAGCTCCTGGAATCAACAGAATAGTAGAGTGATTCCTCTCCATCGGTTGTCAGATAATCGGTGTCTGGATTTAAATTCTCTTTGATTCTCTCATCCAACGAGTCTTGGTCCGCTCTATCCAGAACACCAACGCCCAAAGCCATATAAAAATAAAGGCGGAGACTTAACAACAGTTGGGCGCTGGCAGTTGACCTAACGAAATGGTCTGGTATTGGCTGAATTGCACCATACCTCCAATCCATTATCGAATTATCCTTTGTCCCCTGACCGACGAAAGGTCCGCGACGAGAACGAGAAAGTCGGCCTGTTGCGGAGATATCGTCCTCATAAAATGGGTGAGTCCAGTAGGGGGAACTATCAACCTCAGCAGTACGGTTCCATTCTTGAGCTTCCATTTCCTGATCCATTTCATCTAGAGGTAGCATCCAGAAATCTAGGTCTCCTTCATTAACGATCCTTATCGATTTTTCATCGTCAACCGTTCTATTTAAGTAGTCTTCCACTTCATAGGGATCAATTGAGAGATCGGAACTACTAATAGAGAAGAGCGTGAGACGGGCGTTCATATCTTTTCTCAGTTACAGAATAGTATACACCTTTGGAACACGAAAGGGGTTACTCCTGTTACAAGTTGGCAACTAACGTATTTCGAAATTCCTCCTCCAAAAAGAATACAAAACAATATTACTAAATCAATTTCATTACTCAAACTTTTCATATATATGGCAACTTCGGTTTTGCAGCATTACAATAAACTACAATAAATAAAGTCAACACTCATTGGCTTTAAAAACCCAACCGCTTAGATACAAACGGAAATTGCAGCCATATTTGAGAGGTGTGCATATTTGCACCCTTCTTCTCGATCGTGTCGAATATTCTCTGTCGCATGAAATGTCTCACATTGTCTTCGCGACACATGGACCTTACTCCTGTCTATACGCATCGTCAAGTAGTACTCACTATGTAAATCAGGGTTCCCATTTGCATCTAAGGGGTGGTATTGGGCAGCCCAGTTACCTATAACAGGACAAATAAGGCTACGAGAACAATTGAAATAAAGACATTACATGAAACCAGCAAACTAGACGATCAAGATGGCTCCGAAGTGCCCATATCCGTCCCCACCAACAACTTCATTGCCATGAATCTTTATCTTTGCGAATACCTTGGAATTCTCGAACTCCAGCAAAATTTCATCGCCTACCACGCTTGCAGCAGCCGAACAATGCCACCACTGCCACTTTTTGCTGCATTCTGCTCACGTTATCTCATCACCAGGTACAAACCCAGGGCCGCTGTGGGAGTTCACGCTTCTGTAATGCACCATTGCAGAAACCCCGACGTGCCACGGGACCTACTACGAGAATCTTTCTCTACCTCTCGTATCCCCTGTGTCGTCACACAAAACCACACAATGCAAATCCGCTGCCACGCGTCTTTTGCCAATGTCACTTTGTAACACACATCCAACTTTGCAGCCCTCTTCCAAGATTGTCGTTTTCGTGTAACCTGTGGAGCACCACTTTAAACCAGTGTAAACATGTATAGCCTGTAGAACCCGTGGATTTTCTCTTCTCATCGAAACAATATAGACAAGCACTCTCCACTCTCCACTCTATACTATCTACTTTCATATCTCCACTCTCCACTCTCCACTCTATACTCTCCTAAACCTATCTCACTACATGCATCGTCTTCCATATCACAAACATGCAAAACACTGGCGCCTTCCTCCCTCTAAACAGCAATTTACTCCCATTTCCCTCCTACAGAATTACACCCCAAAAGTGCATCTATGCAAAATGCAAAAATCCAAAATACCGTTCCTTTGTTTATATTACACAAAGAGCGCTTTTGTTTACCTCTTCTTTTTTTGCCTGCCAAATGATCTCCAATTCCATTCTTCACTTCGACTGTTTGTTCCCAGTAGGTGTAACAGTATACAGCGGCTAAACTTACCTACACAGATACACGGTATTTGGGTAATATTATTAGTAAATACAGCGCTTTAACAATAATAATCTCCCAAATAATATTCTCGTTCACAGATCCTCCAGTTGTGATTTTGGAGAGTTGGTTTGTTTAGTGTGTCTCCAATCGATTCTTTCAAACGAGTCAGAACTTTTCTTAAGTTTTGTTTAGACAAATCGTTTTCTTTCTTCCATTCAGTTGTTGCTATTGTCGCCTTACCCTTCAGCTGCTCAGCACGTCTCCAACCAGCACACTCGTTCATCTGGACGCCGCCAGCAGTATCGCCAAAGGCAGCAAGTGAGACACAGAAACAGAGAAGCAGAGAAATTAGTAATAAGAAGAGTAGCCGCTGAAGATATACCAAGACAATTAATACTTACCCACTTCTATTCGTTCTTTTGACACCGTTGTCTCATTCATTCCTTTACTTCCACTGTCTACTACGCGGTCACTTTTACAATTCATCTTACTGACGTCCCCTTTCTCATTTTCGTCTTGTTATTATCATCAGTATTATTACCAATTACCACCGCCATTGATCACAACAGCACACCCTACCAACAATGACTACCCTCGTACAACAGCACTCCCATCAGCTGTACGACTCGCCGTCAGATTTCGCGTCTTCTGTCAATGTCGACAAGGTCGTCCAGTCCGTCACTAACGCTACAAAACGTTTATCCCAGATTTCAACAAATACTACCAATTCCAATAAGAAGCGCCGTTCTCAGAATAAAATCGGTCCCTGGAAACTTGGAAGAACCTTAGGACGTGGTTCCACTGGTAGAGTCAGATTGGCTAAGAATATCAACACCGGAAAGCTCGCCGCCGTGAAAATCGTTCCAAAGTCAAACTTCAAGAAACTCGAAAATCCAAAATATAAACGCTCCAGTGTGCCCGGAAAGGATTCATTACCTTACGGGATTGAAAGAGAAATTATCATCATGAAGTTAATGTCTCATCCTAATATCATGGGTCTCTACGACGTATGGGAAAACAAAAACGATTTGTACTTAATTCTTGAGTATATCGAAGGAGGTGAGCTCTTCGACTACTTAATCAAAAGAGGAAAGCTTCAAGAATTTGAGGCCATTAACTATTTCAAGCAGATTATCCATGGAATTGGCTATTTGCATCAATTTAATATTTGTCACAGAGATTTGAAACCAGAGAACTTGCTCTTGGACTTCAATAAGAACATTAAAATTGCGGACTTCGGTATGGCTGCTTTAGAGGTTAGAGAAAAACTCCTTGAGACATCCTGTGGTTCTCCTCACTACGCCAGTCCTGAGATTGTTGCAGGCAAGAACTATCACGGAGCTCCATCCGATATTTGGTCCTGCGGTATCATTTTATTTGCTTTACTTACTGGACATTTGCCATTTGATGATGAAAATATCAGAAAATTACTCTTGAAGGTTCAAAATGGTAAATTTATCATGCCCCATGAACTTTCTTGGGAAGCCAAAGATTTGATAACTAGAATGCTTAGGGTCAACCCGGATGAGCGTATTACCATTGATCAAATCTTGACACATCCTCTTTTGACCAAATACCCTGAGCCTACCATCGCAGGTGGGTCTTCTTTAGCATCCAGCACCCAGAATATTAATGTGAAGCCCATTGAATCACTAGAAAAGATTGATAAAGAGATACTTAAGAATCTTCTGGTACTCTTCCATAATTGTGACGAGAAGACTATTATTTCGAAGTTATTGTCTCCGAACAAGTGTCCCGAGAAGATGTTCTATTATTTGTTGATGAAATATAGAAATGAACACACATCGGGCAATGCTATATCATCTAATGATGATGATGTGGATTACGCAGATGCTAGGCAGATTCCTCGACTGACCTCTATTGTCAAAACGACGATTGTGGATCAAAAGACAGGCGAAAAGCACGTAACTGTGAAAAGAATACCCAATTCAACTTCTATTCATTCCGCACGCTCGACTCTGAAGAGCATTAACAGCAAAGTATTAGGAAATATCACAAACACTCCAACCAATTCTATTAAGAACTTCAAGGCATCAAATTCGTTCAACAAAAAGAAGACTATTATGAGCAAGCAAGTCATGTCCAGAACCAATATGGTTGCTGGATCGAATGTGAGGAAGGGAACTCCTCCAACCTCTTCCAATAATTTGAGCAGAACAATAGTTGCCAGTCACAGCAACAGAAAGACCGCCAAAAAGCCAGAGTCATCCCCACCTCAACAAGAACCACCTAAAATGACAAGAAGACTAACAGGATTGGATTTGACAGATTTTGAAGTTCTAGCTGATGACGACAAGTCAAGCAAAAAGAGTAGAGAAGACGACGGCTCAAACACCAGCAATGAAGTAGATAACACGGAGAGCAATAAGGAGAACCGTAACATCAGCGCAAGTAGTATTAAGAACCTCAACTTTAACAAAGCGAATCTGCATCTTCTCAAGAAGAAGGAATTTGTTTCCAATAAGACACTTCTTAATTTCGAATTGATGTGCGATGAGGCACTTAGCGGTGATGACAAGTTAAGCTTGGATCCGCCCGTCAAATCTTTACCAGAAAAGGTTCCAAAGAGAAGCAAGGAATCACTCATGAGCAGAAAAGAGCGTGAATTAGCCAACAAAGTACATCAGTTGAACGAAGAACAAGAACGCCGATTAAAACAGCGCGAAGAAGAGGCAGAAGCTATGCTTGCTAAGGAGAAGGAAGCTCAAGCTGAGCAAGAACGTAAGCGCCAGTCCCTCTTACTTTACGAGAAGCAAAGAGAGGCTATTGAGAAATTAAAGAAGCACCAAAGCTCGAATGATTTCGGAAACTTGATAAGCCAACCCACTCGTTTAGCTACCGAGCCGGCAAGATCATCATTAGACCCAAGGATAACTTCGTTATTCAGGGCTAGATCATTAGCTTCTCCATCATCGTATGCTTCTTCAAGGTTTGCTTTGAGTAGTGCCAACAATACTTCAAACAACACGACGAAGGTGCTACATAAGCTTGGTATTGACGTGGCTCCATCTCCTAGAAAGCTTGATAGCTCCTTAAAGACGTCTAGTTCGAAGAATTTGGCCGGATATTTGTCCTCCTCAACCGTTCATGATGACGATGACGTGGCTGAGAGTATTGCCGAAGAGGAAGAAGAGGACGACAACAAGGAGAATGAAGTTGCTGTCAGTTTAGAGCAGTTTAACAAGAGGGAGAGGGCAGTCCTGGGTATATTGAAGCCATCAACAAGCAATAGCACTTCGCTTACCACTAGCAGTGTGTTGACGAACAGCACTA